>NW_006436282.1:17404010-17424129 GCF_000325575.1 Pteropus alecto
AGAGAGAGAGAGAGAGAATGAAGTTTTGGTTACAGTTAATTTGCACACTAAAAAAATCTATTTTCTAACCATACACACCCAAAAGTCAAAGTTGGTGTTTGCAACCCTAAATCCAATGGCTTATTCATTTTGCTCACCAACTAATAATAAAGAAAATGCTTTATGTGAACAAATTACAGGTACAACTTGTTTGGAAAAGAAAATCATATTTTAACAATTCATGAAGAAACATTTATGCTCGAATATGAACTAGCAGAGTATAGATGTCAGTCCTGTTCAAATAGCTCCTGTTCTGTGGGAGAATCTATAAAAAGACAGACCTTGGGAAACTCTTTGTAAATGACTAAGTAAGTACAAGGTAGATCTTTTTGAAATATTTGCTTGGGGTTCCAGAATCTGTTCTCATCATTATCTTTTGGCAAAAGCTGCCATGCTGCATAAAGTTATTGCAGCCCAGGTGATATAATAAGATATTAAAGCTAATGTAAAATCCTATAAGTGCAGCAATTAAACTCAGAATTATTTTGAAACAGATGTCCTGGATATAATGCTACTAGCATTACAAGTCCTCAGGTATCAGAGGTCTTTAAAAATAAAGTTGACCAAAATATGAATAAATGAGTGAATTAATTCATTCTTGCAACCTTTCTTAATTGAGAAACTACCTCACATCAGGCACTGCTGTCATAGCTAGAGATACGGTAGGTAAGGGGAAAGATTTAATGGTTAGGGTAACAGAAATGGCAGGCTTCTTGTTAAATGAAAGAGAAAGAACAACAGATGAATAACTAGAAGTCCTGAGTATTATGATAATGTGATGCACAGGACACTGTGAGAGGAGAGAGAGATGGCATCTAACCCAGCATGAAGGTAAATGAAGCTCCGCATCAGAAGTGAAGGATGCATTTGCATCAGTCAGATAAAGAAGCTAGAAAAGTGTACTCCATGCAGAAAGAATGGCACGAGTGAACTTGAGAACTGTGACGCAGGTAAGACAGAAGGAGAAAACAAGTGTATCCAAGTGGTAGGAAAGGAGAGGCTGAGGTGATGAGAAACACCCTGGATTTCATGCAGGGCTGTGACATGGTTGAATCTGCATTTCCAGAAGAGCAGGACTCTGCATGGAAATTAGACTGGACCCGATCAAATCCTGTGGCAGGAAGACCATTAGGCAGCTAAGGCACAGTAGGTTAAAGATATCAAAGCTTGCACGGAGGCAGCGAGATTGGGGAAGAGACAACAGAGAGTTTAGATAAGTTCTCACATCTTTGGTGCTGGATCTGTGAAGGTTCTCAGAAGGAAGGAAAGGCAGAAAGAATTAGCCTGCTTGGGTTCTGCAGGAGGCCGCACACATCTAGAACACATTCCTACATGTCTTAAATAAGTACTTATATGATGCAGGGTATAAATTTACTACCCGCATAAGAAAAGCTGTAGTTTGGAACGCATAGTCATTAAAAATAAATTAACATACTTTACAAATCTGTCTGTGATGGTCGAATCTTACCCTTCATACCTCTGAGGAAAATTACTGATGTGAATGTGCATGTAAACCACGCTTCATTTTTCTCAGCTAAGTCTAGTTTGTAGATATCACTTAATACGGCAAACAATAAGTAATCTATTTTATTCATTTTGCTGAATAAAAAATGCTGCGTTCAATTATATTTCAGGTAGCAGAGCGGTAATCCATAAGCATGGAAAGTCGCAAGATGTTCAAATTAGGTGCGTAAAGACAACTTTCCAGGAATATATTTATATTGAACATTAGTCAAGACGTTCTTCTGATATGATAAAAACATTGTTTAGTACACCATGCTGCTGATGTGGCACGCTTCTTCAATTTTAAGCAAAGACTTATTCCTCACCCATTTTAGGCCCAACTAATGGGGTAATTTTTAAATGATGGGAAGCAGAAATAGGATAGCCTTACTTACATAAACATAGCCCTGAAAGACTCAAGAATTTAGAGTTAATTTGCCCAGAAACCTCTAGAACTAGACTTATTAAAGCCTAAATCATTTGAAATGGAATGCACTCTAGATCAAGACTGAACGGGCAGAATTGCTCCACTTGTTTCTATTTTCAAGTTATCTAGGCTGATCTAAAGTTTAAATACATTTTCAAGCTTAATTAAATGAAACACTTAATTTATACAAGCATTTAATACTTAGTTAGAAATTGAAAAACAGATACCATGAAATCCCCGGGTAAAAAGAAAAATCAAGCAACATCTGCTCGTCCCGTTTCTCTGTCACTTGGGATGGACGTGTTTATAAAGACCCAAATTTTTAAATAACCCAATGCCTCTGAAAGGATTTTTAAAAACTTTTTGCCCAGTATTGCTGATTGGTGGAAAAGCCTAGAGAGCTGTTGACAAAGGATGCTTTGTGAGGGCACCGGGATGAAGTAGCACCTACTACCACGTGTGTTGTTCTCATGATCATTTTTTGGAACTTGGAAATTCTGGGAAGGTAGAAGAGAACTTAACTCTTGATCAGGCCTGTGCCAGGATCCAAAGAGCACTTACTCTTTTGGTATGAGTTTTATAGTGATCCATTTATGAAGATTTTTCTCCCTGACCTTTAGCGGTGCTGTTATAGTAATGAAAAGGAAAGTGATTTTAATAAGTTATGGAAAAATTATAGCTCAGTGCCTTACACATACTCAACACACATGGCTGAATGAATTAATAAAGGAAGAGTACCCCTTTCCCCAAATAAGGCATAAGAAACAGAATTCGAAAACTGGAAGAAGCCTTAAAGATCATCCATCTTGGTATCTCGCGGCACCCACATATACTCAATTTTAGAGATAAATAAACTGAGACCCAGGGACATTAAATAATTTACCCAAGGTCATGCTGTTAATTTAATAGTGAGAATTAGAGATGTAACATAAATAAGAGGGTTCTATTCACTCACTAGAGAGTCTGCTAACTTATTTATCTTTATATATCACTAAGGCATCTTATAAGCCTTCGCATTATAGGTACTCAATAAATATCTGTGAAACTCATTTATTTGTTTATTTGTTTATTCATATAACCTGTATCTGAATACCTACTCTGTGCCAGATATTAGATGTATCATCATTTGGATCATTATTTCCTTCAAATAAGATATACTGGACTCAAATACATATCGTCGACAGACTGAGCAGCTCAGGCTGTCAGATAGTGCTATGTTTCACGAATTTTGACTACCATGCTTGTGGCAATTGACAGTTTCATGGAGGTTCCCTGGTAACTGCCCATTTGAAATCGCTATAGAGCTAATTCCATGAACAGCTCACTAAATTCCACGGTGAGCATAGAGCAGAACGCTTCTGTTTACCTTCATGCAATTAATGGCATGTGTCCTTTGATGTCATTATTTAATGCTTTTATCCACTTTACCTTTTTATTTTGGTAAGTTTCTATCCCTGTCCGGTTTCCACCTTGCAAAGATCAGATTAGCCTAATTTAACACTTTATCATTATACATATTCTTACTTAAAGTACCAGAGTTTTTATTTGAAACATTCCTTTTCATTTGGCATATTACACACTGGATCCTTGTGAGATGACTGCAAGCAAAGAGGTATTATACTCTTTGCCCTGAATCATGCTTTATACAGATTAACTTGCTATATCAAATACAGCAGGTCCTCGAAATAATGTCACTTTGTTTAACATTGTTTTATTATCACATCGATGAGAGAAGAGACTCGATCCCCAGCCAGGGCCACTGTCTGTGTGGAGTTGGCACATTCTGCCCGTGTCTGCGAGGGTTTCCTCCTACATCCCAAAGATGTGCACATGGGGTGAACCGACATGTCTGTATCTCTCCAGTCTGAGTGAGTGTGGGTATGTGAGTGAGCAGCCCTGCAATGGAAGGGCATCCTGTTTATGGTGGCGGTCCTGCCTGGCACCCTGCGGGGCCAGGAGAGGAGGCTCCAGGCCACCCTCCACCCTGAACTGGAATGAGCAGGGTGGAAAAGAATTCTCTTACTTGTTTTTATTCATCTTTCTTACATGTATGTGTAGTTCGCATGTATTTCAATGTTTAATATTAAAAGTGTTTGGGGTTTTTATTTAGAAGTTTGGTGATGTTTTGTGACCAGAAATATGCCATAGGAACTTAAATCTCATTTATGTCAAGTAGCCTATAGTAAAATTGGTTTTGTTGTATTTTGTTTTGCTTAAAGTCACAGTTTCCAAGAACCTATTGACGATATTAAGTGAGGACTTACTGTATAGTTTAATATATTCTAAAAAAGAATTCTAGATCTGTTAAAATGACATTAATTACTGTACTTTTAGTCCCTATTAACCAGTGGTCACCTGGAGGGCTTGTTAAAATACAGATCACCAGGCGGAAGTACCCCAAGTGTCCATCGATGCATGAACAGATAAACAAAATGTGGTACACACATACAATGGAATAGCATTCATCTTTAAAAGGAAAGGAAATTCTGACACATGCTACATACAACATGAATGAACCTCGAGGACATTGTGCTAAGTGAAATAAGCCAGTCACGATAAGACAAATACTGTATGATTCTACTTATATGAGTTACCTACAGTAGTCAAAAATTCACAGAGACAGAAAGAGGAATGGTGGTTGCCAGGGGCTGAGGGAAGGGGAAATGGAGAGGGTGTTTGGTGAGTATAAAGTTTCAGTTTTGCAACACAAAAAGAGTCTCAGAAATGGATGACAGTAATGGTTGCACAATAATGTAACTGTACTTAACACAACTAAACTACATGCTTAAAAACAGTTAAGGTGGTAAATTTAATGTTATGTATATTTTACCACAATTAAAAAAAAAACACAGACACATAGTCAGATTGCCAGACTCTACGTGGAGTACTGGTAGGGTAGGTCTGGGGTAGGGCCTGAGCTTTTGAATTTCTAAGAAGTTTCTAGGTGATTCTGATGCTGCTGGTTCAGGATCAGCCCTCTGAGAACTACTGTGATGAACAAAGTTAATGTCAACTCCAGAATTTCCATATAAAAGGGTTTTTTTTATAGGTAACAATCTGGTTGGAAGAAGGGTGAGGAGATTTGCCTTTCCAGGTTTCACAGTAAGCTTGCTGTCTTTAGATCCCATGTTTATTTTGAGAAGTTTTAATGGGAGAGTGAAGAAGCGATGACCAGTGGCCTGAGCCACCTCTTGGTGACACAGCTGTACCTAATTAATTGCTTAAGTCATCTTGTAAATCCTAAGCAGAAAGAGAAAAATTTAAGAACTTGACATTTTTTCACTTAACAGATATGTTCTCTCTCTCTCTCTCTCTTTTTTTAAATTATTTAACCATTTTTCTTTTGAATTGGAAAAAGGACACTAGGCATTTTTAAAAAGAATATAGGAAAATAAGAAATGTTAATCAAGTGAAGAGCTATATATTGAATACCTGGTATAAACAGAACAGATACTTACTGTTTTGTGCAAATTAAGCATGAAGCAATGTGATAACCCCCATCAAATTAAAATTTATAATACTCCCTGGGCTGGAGTAGAACAGCAGTCTCATCAGCTGCTGTTCTACAAACACCCTGGACAGATTTGACTGTCTATGTCAAATATCCGTATCCCTTCACCCAGTAATCCCACTTATTGAGATGTATCCTAAAGAAATAAAAGTATAGAACATACGAATATTTATCACAACATAATGTATATCCAGTACGACCTAGAAACAACTGAATGTGGAAGCAGAGACCAGTGAGGGGCTAAATTAATTGCAGTCCTTCCCAGTAACAGAATTCGCGGCCACCAAAGACATCTATGCTTTTGGGGCTGCCCCACAATCTTTTCTGTGGGAACCTCAGCTTCCATTATATCGTGTGTTTCTGACAATACTCTCAGTCAAGGGATTGCCGCCCCACCTCCACCCCCAACACACACAACACCCTCTCTGACATAGGGAAAGTGTCGTGACTCATTCAGAGCAAAAGTCCTTTTGGGGCGGGGAAATATGAGAGAAGGCCTCTTGTCTTGTGAGATCGCAACCTGTAAGAATAATGAAAAACTGGCACAAAGGCTGCCAATAAAGAAGCCAGCACTGAGAAAATCAGAGGTGCGAGATGGAGAGAGAGAGAGGCTTCTTATCAATGTTGTTTGTGTTTCTGGATCCCACCGTCCCCGAAGCTAGCAAGATTGCCTTTGGACTTCCCAGTTATGCGAATCAATAAATGCCTCACTTTCTTTTTCTTAGAACTAAAAGATTCTTGATTAATATGCTGTCATTAAAAGCCATATTTTATACAAATATTTAAAAACATGTATCACATTATTAACTCAATTTAAATGTAGACACATTCAAAGAATACTAAAATGTTTATGAGTTGGTAGCATTATAGCTAATAAAAAATTTTACTTTCAAAGATCTTCACTTAAAAATATTTACCAATGTCTTAATTCTCTGGCTATTGAATAGAGGAACGGTCTATTGTATAAAATATAGATGTATGTTTCTCTTTTTAAAAACTTTTTAAAATATTTCAATTACAGTTGACATTCAATATTATATTAGTTTATAGTGGTTAGACATTTATGTAACTTACAAAGTGATCCCCCTGATAAGTCTTGTACCCCCACCTGACACCAGATGCAGTTATTACAATATCATTGACTATATTCCCTAAGCTGTACCTACATCCCTGTGGCTATTTTGTAACTGCCAATTTTTACATCACACTTTTTCACCCAGTGTTCCAACTCCCCTCCCACCTGTCATCCATCAGTTAGTTTTCTGTATGTATGAGTTCCTTTCTGTTTTGTTTGTTCATTTATTTTGTTCTTTAAATTCCCCACATATGTGAAATTCTATGGTATTGGTCTTTCTCTGTCTGACTTAGCATAATACTTTCTAGGTTCACCTATGTTGCCACGAATTACAAGATTTTGTTCTTTTTTATAGCCAACTAATATTTCATTATATATGTATGTACCATCTCTTCTTTATTCATGCATCTTTTGATTGTAGCATTTAATCCATTTACATTTAAAGCGATCATTGACAGGTATGTAGTTATCGTCATTTTATTATTTTCTGATTGTTTTTGTAGTTCTTCTCTGTTCTTTCTTATTCTCTTCTCTTATATGTTGATGACTTTCTGTAGTGCTGTGTTTGGGTTCCTTTATTTCTTATATATCTGTTTTAGATTTTTGGTATGTGGTTACCATGTGCTTCACATATACCAAGTTATGTTTATAGCAATCTGTTTTAAGTCGATGGTCACTTGAGTTCGAACACATTCTAAAATCACTACCATTTTTACTTCCCCCCTCCATGTTAGGTGTATGTTTCACAGATCACCTGTGGGAATGTAAAATGGCATAATCCTGATGGAAGAATATTTGGCAATATCTAACAAAATGGTATATGAATTTACTTTTGACATAGTAATGCCTTGTTCTAAGAATCTATCTCAAAGGCATAGTAGCGAAAACATGAAAAGATATGCACAAGGCTATTAATTGCAGCATATTTATAATAAAAAATGTTTGGAAACAACCTAACTATCCATCAAGAGAGACTGATTGAATAAGCTGAAGTGCATGCACACAGTTGAATACATGCATGTGCAAAGAGAAATGAGGAAGATCTCAATACACGATATTGCATAAGAATCTCCAGGATATATAATTTAAGTGAAAAAAGTAATGTGCAAAACAGAAACAATATATATAGTGAGTGCTACCCTTTGTATGATAAAGGTTGTGTGTGTGTGTGTGTTTGCAAAAATAAATAGTTAAATAAACCAAAAACTAGTAAAAATAATTAGTCATCAGGAAAAAGCAAAAAAAAAAAAAAAAGCACAACAAGATACCTACTAGAACAGATAATATTACTAAGACAGAAATTATCAAGTATTGGCAAAGCTGTAGAACAAATGTGACTCATATACACGGCTGGAAGAAGTGTAGATTGGAACATCCACTTTTAGAAACTCTTTGGCATTATCTACTAAAGCATAAACACACATAGCATATAACCCAGCAATTCTACTCTTGGGAATATACTCACCAGAAACGTATATGTGCATTAAAAAATACATACAAGAATGTTCTAAGAAGCTCTATTGGTTAAAGCCCAAAGCTAGAAACTCTTATCTTCATCAACAGCAAAATAGATAAATAAATTATGATGTACTATATATACAATACAATAGAATACGTTAACAGCAATGAAAGAGTGAATACTTCTGTTACATACAACGTGGGTGGATCTCATAAACATAGTGAGTGAAGGAAGCATAACACAAAAGAATACATACTGTATCTATCAGTCCACTTATATGTAATTCTACATCTGGCAAAACTATTGTATGGTGTCTGAAGTCAGGAGAGTGATGATCCCTTGGGAGAAGAGTGGCATAGGAGTGGGAAAGGCAATTTCTGGGTGCTAGAAATATTCTATTTCTGGATAAGGTGGTGGGTACATGGGTATATTCAGTTTAAAAGAATTCATCAAGCTGTACACTCATGATGTGAATACATCACTATACCTATATTATACTTTCAAAATTGCTTAAAAGCATATAAATAATTATATCTCAAGGGAGGGAGTGAGTAAGGTTGAGAAGCTGGAATGAAAAGCAAGGCTTTTCTGAATCTACCTTATTATATAGCTTCGGCTTCGGAATCATGTACATATTTAAAAATAAGTTCAATGAAAGAAAGAAAACGTATAGAGGTATTGGGGTAATGAAAACTATGTATTACCAGGTGTTAAATAATTTCTGATATATATTTAGGGTACAAAAATAGCAAAAATATTCTTTCAGGATTTTACATAAATCTGAAAATGGACAAAGCCAAGTCCTCTGAAATGCTAGAATGATAATTCTAGTTTTGGTCTAAGAGCTTGACAAAAATGATTAATGCTAAAAGCTCAAAGGCTCAAGCCATATGGAAACAAAGGAGAAAGATAGAAAAATGAACAGCTGGAAAAGCACTCGTTAATATCCAAAAAACAAACAGATGGACTGTGGTTAGGCACGTACTAACCTAATGGCCTTTGGGATTAACAAAAATGTTTGAGAAGCTGTAACATCAAGGCAGGTGGTTCTGTGAGCTATGCAGTAAACTAAACGCCCAGACAGAGAAGCCTCCGCCACCCGCTCGGCATTGGGCCCAGTCAGTTATTCATAACGTTTGATATTGACCACTGCAGAACTGTGCAAAGTGGTGAGTGAAAAAGATGGTCCAGTGGTTCATATGTTTTTTATCATGAACTTCAACTGCTTCTTCCAACAACTTCATGCTGAAGATTTTCTCAAATGATCCTAATCTGATGGAAGGTTGAGGATCAAGGGAAGGAGCCTAGAATCCTCACCTTGAGGAGAGACAAGAAGTGTAATTATACTGATGTATATAATAAGCAATCTGAATCTAGTCTGTAGAGGATTCCAAGCTGCATTGGATCCTATACCAGAAGTTGGACACCTTTCTAGTTTGGGGTTCGAATCCAGCTCTGTACCTTACTAATATGGTGACTTTGGACATATTCCTTAATCTCCTTGGACCTCAATTTTCCTCATCTGCAAAATGATAAGGAACAATTTTTAGTTGTTCTAAGTTTAGATCAGATAAGGCACATGAAATATTAATGCAGTGTGTTTTAAGACATGCCAACATTACCAGGCTACCACACTATGCAGACGGCCCTGTGCATCCATGGGTCTGCATCTGCAGATTCAACCACTGCTTCAACCAAACGCAGATCAACCATGCTTGGAGAAAAAAATGTTATATTGTTGCTGATATGTACTATGTAATCAGGCCTATGATGGTTGCATCTGTGCTGAATACGTACAGACTTTTTCTTGTCGTTATTCCTTAAACAATACGGAATAACAACTATTTATATAGCATTTACATTGTATTAGGCATTATTGTAATTTAGAGATAAAATATACAGGAGAATGTGTGTAGGTTATGTGAAAATACTATGCCATTTTATGTAAGAGACTTGAGCTTTTGCGGATTTTGGTATCTTTGGAGTTTCTGGAACCGATCTCCCCATGGATACGGAGAGACAACTATATCTTATCTTTACACATTACTAACTAGAAAAAAAGTGAATGGAATAGATTAACATTTATTCATCACCTATAATGTGCTAGATGCCTCATTAAACAGTTAAATAGTATGTGATTTATTTTATTTAGTCTTTACAAAGCTCTTAGGAGGTGACAAATGAGGAAATGATTTTCAATGTCACACAGGTAATAAGTGGCAGATCCCTGTGTCTATAAGAAAGTAATCATCATGATGAAAAAAGAACCATATCAGGGTATAGTCTGTGTCTGCCAGGAAAGCATTCATCAGTCATTCATAAAGTTGTTCCCCCACACACTAAGCACTAAGCAAAAGGGAGTACTCCCTCTTAGAATGGACAGAGACAGTTCTGTCTGGAAGAAGGAGGCAGGCTGGAATGGACAAAGTGTGGGCAAGTTGGACTTGGTGGCCTGGAGAACAATGCCTGCTACACTAAGCGAGTGAATAGGGACATTTAATATAGAGGAAAGGGTTCTCAGTCACCATAAGTCCTCTGGGCGAAGCTGAGGTCAGAATTTAGGGGGTCAGGGCAACTAAGAGGACTTACGCCAAAGAACATATATTCTACACCAAAGCCAGGATCATAGAACAAAATATTAAAATTACCCTGAAAAATCCAGGCGAGACTAACAGTTGCTGTAAATATAAGCAGCAGGTGGGCTCATATTGATGCTGAGAGCTCAAGGCTGGCCAAGGGTTATAGTGGAGGAGGACCACTGTATAAGGTGAGGACCAATGCAGTTCAGACTGGGCAACAGAATAAATAGAGAGGGAAGAAAATATAGAATAATCAGGGAGGCACAACTGGCTTTCATCTGTGGATCCCAGGACAGTGGCTGTTTGCCAACAATTCTGGTTTTAGGTAATTAATTTAATAAAGGTGGGTATTGTTTCATGAAACTTTCAATGCGCATTCTGGATCACCTTATACAATGTATTTTTTACTGTGGGCCATCATCAAAATATTTTGAAATCTTTTGCTTTAAGATATAGGGAACTTATTAGAAAATTTTACTCTTGTCAATGTTAGTTAGGGAAATAAGCTATGGTTGTTAAATAGGAAAGACTTAAGGTCCTGATATGCCTCAAAGAGTGGCCTTTCCTGGATAAAATCACCATATTCCAAGGTCTATTTCACTGTCCACAGGTAAAGAAATTTGATTGTGTTTCCCATGAAGAGATAGTATTGTAGAACTGACTCATTTATTAATTTCCAAAGATAAATATGGATGCACAAACCTATTTTGATCATTCACTCCCTGTGGGAAAAAATCTGCCTGGATAGTCGAATGAGAATGTTGCTTGGCACACATTGAATCAGAATAAAGCTAATTAGTTTGATAATGTAAGTGGTGGTGACATCTGGGTGTGAAAACTCTCTATGGTAATAGTAACAACAGCTAGCATTTATTGAGAGTTTACAACATGTCAGGTGTTATACTCAATACTTTATATCTCATTTAATCTTCACCCTATGAGACTTTAAACTGCAGAGAATTATTGCCAAGCAGATAGCTTATTAATGTCAATTGGTCAATGGTCAACTCTCTTCTGCACACAGACTAACAAATTCTCTCTTTGACTCCACTTTACCAGATGCCATTAATCCCACTTAGTAACACTGTAGTTCCCACTCTCACGTAGGCAATGGTAAGGCCACCCAAGGAGTGCCAACAGGCATACGAGTGACAGAATAACATGGAGAATTTTCTGGAGAACCAATCTTACTCGTTGGTAAACAATTTCAAATATTTTTATATACAATAAACTGAATAGTGTATGAAACACAATGCAAAATTTGAATGTCAAAGGTTTAACCTTGAAGAAATTTCACCTATAAAGTAAAAAAATCTTAGAGATCTCTCTTTTAGGATACGTGGTGGAAAAGTTTTAAAATCATAGTCCAAAGGCAACACAAAACAGCTAAATAGACTTAAGTTTCCTGAATGATAATTATGTATTTTTCAACCTTCCTACAACACTGCTCTGTTCACCTTGACTGAATTGGGTGTTTTAAATTTTATGAGCCCCATGTTGACAATTAGCTCTTAGGATTGGTCTATAAATAGCTAATTTTATCCATTAACATTGTTTTAAAACTAGAATGTATTTTCTTTCTCTGATTAAATAAAAGTAATATAAATTTATTGTAGAAAGTTTTGAAAATGTAGAGAAACATAAAGAAAAATCTTAAGTGTCTTAAATTAAGCTCATCAACTAGAAATAAAACTGTTAACATTTTGACAGTCTAATATTTGGTATCTACTATGTGCCCAGCAACTAATCAAAATTTTGAGGTTTTACTGTAAATTAGATAGTCAAAATCTTTGCCCTCAAAGATACTCTACTTCTTCATTCTTGTAGATATAGATAATAGATGATAGAGACAGAGGCAGAGATAGAGAGATAGAGACAGAGATGGAGACGCAGATAAAGACAGAGATAGATATACAAAAACGTAGGTATATTTTCATAAGCCTGGGATACTACTACATGTGTCCTTCTATTAGATTTAATAACATGTTATAAACATGATTTTATTTTATTACATTTTCATCTACACCATAGTTGTTTAAAGCTGCACAGTAATGTTTTTAGAGACATAATACATATTATCTAATAAACCTTCAACTTATTGTTAGGATATAGGTTGTTTTCAATTTTTCATTCTTACACAGATACTAAGATGAATATTTTTATAGACAAATTTTGTGCATATCTATGATTATTTGCTTTGGATGAATCCTTTTCAGATCAACATGATCCTCTTTCAGGGTCAAATATATGCATATTTTTAAGACTTTTGATGCATTGCTAAATTGTATCCCAGAAAGACTTATACTAGTTTATATTTTCAAAGTAGCTTATGATACTGTGTTTTTTTCCATATCTATAACAACATTAAGTATTTATTATTAAAATTTTAAAATCAATTTGTGAGTGAAAATTGGTTTCTTCTTTTAATATGTGTTTTTGATTTCTCATGAGATCAAACATTCATTGGCCTCTGTAGTTCATCTTTTGTGAATTGCTTTTAAACTTCTACTCTTTGGCCATTTTTCTGTTGGGCTGGTTATTTTTTTCTCTCCTATTCGTAAGAGTTTTGTTTTTTAAATAAAGTATATAATGACTTCTTGTCTGCCAATATGGTACAGCTATTTTTCACAGTTTACAACTTGCATTTTAATTTATTTACTGAGTTTTGACCTTGATATAGCCATATTTACCAGTCATTTCATTTTATAAATTCCGATCTGGTTTGTAGCTTAGAAAGGCCTCTTCCACCTCAATATTTATTACCTTATGATTCTTTCTAACTCTAAAGAATAATATACCAAAATGTGTTGGGCACATTCTGAATATCTTTCAGATTTGAAAGAAGCACTACAATCCTTTGATTTTCAGAAAGAATTGAGAGGAGGTGGGGTTCGAAGAGAGAGGGGAGGGATAGGTAGTGCTTTGAGGCATGCATATTACTGCCTTTTCTTCTCAGAAAGCAGCCCTGGTCTACCAGTCTTGGGTAGGGCTCAAGAATTTACATTTCTAACAAGTTCCAAGGTGAGGCTTGAGGCTGCTCTAGTCTGTACTAATAGGTAGGAACACTGGAGTTCCTTAATGAAACAACCAATTCAAATTGATTTTATTTCATTCTTTTTCTAATCTAACAATGTTCACAAATCTGGCATATTAAGATAAACTTAAAAATCCGAGCAAATGGGGACATCGCTCGTGTAGATGTCCCCATTCAGCAGTGACTACTCAAGACCTGGCAAATGAGGAAGACTGTGTCCAGATCCTAAGTTTCCAGATGGTCTCCATGACTCCCTGAACACCTGAGTTGTTCCGAGGTCACTGGCCCAGGTCTGGTTCTGACTGAGTACTGGGAGAGGGTCCATTCTTGCCTGGTTCATTAACCACTTTGTAGATAACCTCTGTGATGAATGGGATGTCACGCTCTCCTTGAGCTACAAAGTGTGTGTGTGTGTTTTCTTTTTAAGTAGCAAACCAAATTTGCACATCTGAGATTTATATTTTTTTTAAAACTAAGAAATTATGGCAAGTCCGATCTCAAAACCAGTTAATATCCCTATTCCTCTTATCCCCAGCATCCCTGTTTATATGCAGGCCGCTGATGGCACAGTGCCAGGCACTTGGCAAAGGCTAAATAAATGGTTGCAAAAACTAGAAAATACAAAAAGGCCATGCAGTTATTTATTAATCCACCAAAACACTTATTATTTATTTAATATCTAGTATATAGCAGCAGAAGTATTGTATTGATTATGTACCATAAAAATAGTCATGACAGCCCCTAAGTTTTTCAGGGGTATGAAAATATCTGAGATCTGAAAAACTTCATTATTGTTTCCCTCCAAAATGAAAAGATAAAACATAATTAAATTTAAAATGAGTACTTTATTAAATATTTGCAAAATATTATTGTTAATTTAGTATTTCATTATATTAAAAATAATTTCTAAGTCAGATTTCCTACTTTCTGTGAGAATTGTGAGTCTGATTAATTATCACCCAGAAATCATAGCCCTTTGAGAATTAAACCAGTTATATGTAGCTAAATAATTTTAAAGACAAAATTATAAAATTGTTTTAAAATATCATAGCAAAAAGTTATATTAATTATGGAATGTGAGTTTATTTTAATATATTCAATACAAAGTGTGATAGGTAAGGTCTAGAGGAGTTAAAGTTAAAATGATTCTATTCATTAGGTACTGACTATGTCAGGCATTCTGGTAGTTGATCTCAATCCTCTATGAACTCATTGACTTATAGCTTTCTTGCCCATAAACTAAAGGTAATTATATATTCCTCCCTCCCCCCCAAAAAATATATATATAGAGAGAGAGCATGAAATGAAAAGTGCCTAGCATAGTACTTGGAATTTAGTTAATATTCAATAAATAATTTACATAGTTTGCTAGGGATTGAAAACAATTTCCCTGTGCTGAATAACAATAGGTGAGCTTAGTACTTGTTCTATGTGCTTCCATAGCAACTGGACATTCCCTATTTTAGCAGCTACCTGGTGAAATAACTGTACCAGGAAAGGAATAAAAATCAAGGGTTTTTTTTTTGTTTTTTGTTTTTGTTTTGTTTTGTTTTGTTTTGCCAACAAGTAGCCTGCATTCTAGTTGGGATAAAAAATTATAGGACAGTATTTCTAAAGCAAAATGTACTCAAATTATTTATATAGTAATATCTCATAAGACCTTACCACATTTTCTATCCATAGAATCGCACAAAGGATATAATATGAAAAAATTATTGCCATAATTCTGCTAATATTCTTTGAGCATACTAATATATCATTAAGATGTAAGAAGAGAATTAAATAAAATCAAGCCCATATGATATGCAAATGATATTGATCTAATCAGTCATGTTTGCTGTCATAAAGAAGTCCACATGATTATAAAATATTTCACATGTGGTGCGACCATTATTATAGACTATATCATTATCATTAGATACCCATCTGTGTGAGGCACTTAGCTAGGTATCATGCAAAACAATTTAATTAAAACACATACAATTCCTACACTTTGGGAGTCAAGTTCACTGAAATAATCTTCTGTTTTAAAAAAAGGTTACCTTATGTGTTACATTTTTAAATTTAAAGAATCATTTGGGCAGCTGAATCTTATTCTATTGACACTTTCATTAACTTTCATAAATTATCAAGTATATGAGATAAATCCTGAATAATATTGATTCAATAAAACTTACATTTGTCACTTATTAATTTAAACTAGATCTGGTTATTTATATTTATACTGATTTTTAAATAGTTTTTATATATGATGACTCAAGACTGTCAATTTTATTTCTAAATTTATCATTTGATTTTCAGCTTTGTTCATGGCATCTTTTTCTTCAAATACTGTAATGCAACAGATTTTAGTCTTTTGATTATAGTTTCTGTATGGTATAATGGTATATTTTCTTTTAGTTTCTTATATGGTTTAATCTTCAGTTCATCTGGAAATTACTTTGGGGGAGGTATTTTTAAATGATTTGCCAATTGTATTCACATCACTTTTTGAGTCATCCAAACTTTCTCTACTAATTATAAATACGTTCTGCATTCCCAAATTTCCATTTATACATGGATCTATTTCTTGATTCTGTGCCATTAATCTACTCATCTCTTCTTCTCTAATACCATATATTTAAATTACTTTAGTTTTATATTTTATCTTCTGATATGGTACTTTTTTGTTGCTATTAGGAATGGTATATTTCTTTTTTAGTTTAATTTTCTATCTTGTTATTATGCCTATAGAAAACTATTTGCATTTTTTAACTTTTGATGAGAGCTGACTATCTTTCAAATCTTTCTAGTTCTATTAGTTCTTTTAGTTGTTTACCTTTGGTCCCCTAGAGAGACAATTTCATCACCTGTAAATCATGGTAACTTTGTCTGTTTCCAGCATTAACACCAATATCTCTTTCTTTCTTGTCTATTGTACTGGCTAGAACTTCCAGACTGTTGTTTGACAATAGTAGATATAATGGAAACTCTCTTCTTTGAGAGAAAAAATAATCTAATTAAGAGCATTCTTAGCTCATAATTGTGCACTAAAGACTGTTAGCAAATGACCATTTGCTGTTCTACAACTATTGTGAAAATAATAACAGTCAATAATTACTTTCTTCTCTGAGAAAGCAACTGTATCAGGCATTTTATAGGTTTAATTTATAATCCTTAAAACATCCTGCAACATGGGCCTATTATACTCCTTTTGCAGATTAGAAAAGTTTTCATATTAGAATAACTTACCTAAGGTTACTGAGCTCATAAGTGGTGAATTCAGAAAGAGAATCTAGAGCTTTCTGATTCTAAACTCTGCTTTGGTATTGCATTACCTGCCTTGTGTAAATACCATGACTTAATTCTGATATGTGAATGGATATTCTGATTGGGCAATCGGTATGGGTTATGATGACATATTTTAAGACATTTTAAGTAAGTATTCAGCTTGTGAGAATTATATATATAGACAGAGTAAAGTGAATTATAATGATCACTTTTTAATTTAAAAAAATAGGAATGAATTAATCAAATAAATGTTAAATTCTCACAATATGTTAGTATCATCATAATTATTTACCTAACTGTACCATATAATTATATATTGATTGAATTATGACTTAACCTTTAATAAATGTATAACCTCTCTCCCAAATAGAATGTCTATAAGTCAGAACTCTGTTGGTGACAAGTGATAGAAATGCAATTCAATTTAGCTTAACTTAAAAAGTGTCTTGTGAACTGATGTCTAACCAGAAAAGTCCAGGCATGGCCTCAGATGTGACTAAATCTTTTTTTTCTGAGTTTCTCCAAGTGTTGATTTGAGGAAAGAAAAAATTATCTTTCTCCTTGCTGTAGTATATATTTTTTAAAGCCAAAATTTTCTTGATTTAGGTAACATGTTTACTTCTTGGACCCATCGCTGTGACTGAGGGGTTGGGGTCATCTGATTGGCCAGGCCTGTGTTATATGGCCACTCCAATGACTTGAGAGTATGGGAAGGGTACCATGACCAGCAGCTCCACCAGAATCTAATGGAATAAGTAGTGCAACATTTCCAAAAAAGAAGAGAGGGGCTGTAATTATCAGAAGAGAAGAGGAGGAAAATTGGTTAGATAAAAATAAGAGGCATTCATCATAAAGTGTAAACTCTTCCAAGTCAACAAAGTTTCTTTCACTTAGTTGTATCCCTCATAGCAACTATCAAAGTGATCATCCGTGTGGGTAGAAGACATTCAAACAATGCATGAATACAAAAATATATACATACAAATAATTAAATAGATTCAGAGTCAACCATGAACCTCTGTTGAAACAATTGAACTAGCATATATGACTTGATTATGTTTCCTCCCTAAGTTAAAGAAATATGTGATATATGAATCAAAATGTGTCCCTTTCCCATGTTACCTGGTCGGTCCTCTGAGAGGTGGACTCTGAGATGATTTAGTATGCAGTTCAGTAGGTACGCTTGGATGAACATCTGTGGAAGAAAGGGGATGTTAGCAAGATTGGGCAGGGGGAGAAATCAATGTGGGATGTAGGCCTGAATAATAGTCTCAGCTGACCCCACAGGGGACTCGAACTAAAATGGCCTCTCAGACTTGCTACATGGCACTGCTACAGTAGGACCTTTATATTTCTCCTTTCATCAGTCATTTAATGTGGACCACCCTGGGAAGGGCTTGGGGCTTGAGTTTGAGCATGTGGTTTTCTGAAGCTGAGGTGATCACTGAAGGGCTGACAGCTGGAGGCTTTCTTCTGCCAGCTCTCTCACAGCTGGGCAACAAGTCCTCCCTTGAAAGAAGATCTAAGGAGTTATGTCTCTGTGTCCACCACATCCTCTAACGAAATTGAAGTTAACAGGCAATGAGAAAAAAATACGGGGATAGGTTTGGAAATACTCTGTTGTAGATAATATATAAGTTGTATATAACAACTATTTCATTTAATCCTAGTGTTATTCTTTCCTGGGAAAGAAGTGGATTTACACACAGTGAGGCTGAATTGATGCTCTCCATTCCTTTCTCACTTGATCAGTGCCTGTACTGCAAACCCATCTTCCCTGCAATGTGTTGACAGCTAAACAATGGCCATGAACTACCAAATAAGTAAAGGAAACTTTTCTTCCTCTTTTTAATGTTTTATTTACTTACTATTTTCTTTATTACTCTTTTCTTGAAAAACAGTTCAGAAATTTGGACTTTTTTATAATATAGTTCTACAGTAACAACAACAAAATAGCCTTTCCACAAATTCTGCATTGTTAAAATATGCACACACACAGTAAGTCTGAAAATTGTGATGAATCTGAGTTAAATAACATGTTACAGAGAACCCTTAATTGTGGTGACTCGTACTATAATTCGTCCTGGTTTAGTGGACTTGAGAGTTACAAAGCGCTCTGTGTATGAAGTGTGGGAATGAGCAGGAGCTTTGCGCTTGAGCTGACTTCAACACTTTATAGTTCTGGAGCCTTGGGCAGGTTAACTTAACCCCTCTTCACTTGTTTTCTTGTTTGTAGAGTAGTGATGATAATAATGACGAATGGGATATGGAGGACATAAAACACTCTGTCACATAGGTGTGAGCTCAATAGATAGTTATTATTCACTAACTGTTATAACTGGAGCAGAATTTTTTTAAGACCTGGCCTTTGGTGTTTATAAACAGCTGATATGTTAAGAAGGATTGAAGTGGGCTGGCTGTACTTCCTAACATGAAGATAGCATCGCTTTAGGGCTGTTAGGTTCTTGGATTTTTTAACAGCCAAAACAGCTTGTCCTGACCACATACACACCTACTTCCATCTTTGTTCCCTGTTCTCTGATCCTGAGCATCTTTCATTCATTTATACAACGAAAATGTCTCAGGTGCCTACTATGTACCCTCATGACTTGGTTTTACATTTCTGAATGCTCTCCAGTCTTCTAGAAGCTCAGGCTCAGAGTTTTTCCCTTTGCCTCTGTGCTTAATCACTATTAAGACACTCTTTTTTTTTTTTTTTTTTTACTATAATGCCATAAAGCCCTCATAATGACTTCCTTTTGTCCTCCAGGACTTCATGCCTCTCTGCTTCTCCAATGAGCCCTGGACACCATACTGACACCATATACATTCATAGGTTTAAAATTTTTTTTTCCTGTTTTCATGTCTTTTTAAATCTTTTTTTTTTTTTGATACCTGAGCATGTAGAAGAGCTATTGTTTTTTCAGCTCATATATAAATGAGAGAGCTGCCAATTTAGAAGTCAATTTTAAATGAGAATCCCAAAGGGTTATTTAGATACAGAGGCTGGCTGTCGATGGGATAAACTCAACTAGCTCAATTAGGGTCTCTGTCTGAAATCTGATTGTCCTTGTGAAAGCTGCTCAGCTGTAACTTGCACATCCAAGAACAATGGTTCAATTTTAATTAGCAACTTTTTTCCATTTAATTTTCTTTAATTTTAGAAGTCCACCACCTAGCTTATCTGTTTCAATAAATAAGCTCGTAAGATGAGCATTGTTG
>NW_006436282.1:17424188-17428994 GCF_000325575.1 Pteropus alecto
ATGGGGCTGGGGGTGGGGGGTGAAAAGTGTTAAGATAAATATTCAAAAACATAAATGATGTTATTATGCAGTGTAATAGGAAAAGGGTTAGAAGAGATAATCAAAATGTTACAGGAATTCAAAGAAAGCAGTTGCCTCTTTGGGGTGAGGCAGAAAAGTTTTCTGGAAAAGGAGGCCATGAGATGGGTGTAAATGCTTAGATTTTGATGAGCACAGGTGGGGGAAGGCATTTTTACCAAAACAGAGGGGTGGGAATATAAAGGTGCAAAGTACGATTAATGCATAATGTCTACATACTGGGGAGTCTTGGAGGTCGTTGTGGATGACCTTGTGAATGGAGTCCCATAGGCAACGAGGAGGCAGGAATGACAGGACTGACATTTGGCATTTAGGTGCACGTGGGATTGGGCAAGGAGACTTCTGTAGGACCAGAGAAAAGGGACAAGAAGATCCACTCCCAGGACGTTGAGAAGGCAGACTTCAAGGGATCTGGGTGTGGGCTGGGCCGTATCTGTTGGGGAGAGGGTAAAGAGGTGAAGAGAGGGAGGACATGAGAAATCTGCAGGAGAGGATGGAGTAGGGTGGCTGAGGCGATGGATTTTATTTTGCACATGTTAATTGGTGTTGCGAATGACTTATCCAGGTGGAAATATTCAATAGGAAGTTGAAAACATGCCTCTGGGGAGAGTAGAACTATCGATACAGATGTGGAAGCATTGAAAATAGAGCCTTAAGGGTCAAGGAGATTCTTGAGAAGAAAAGTGGTCTCTTCTCTTCCTACACTTCCTCCCTCAAAAATCTCCTCTCTTCGTAGTGGAACATTTTTGTTTCGGAAGTGGGAGGAGATGATGCAACAAGCTAAGAAGTGAAGGAATCATCAGAGAAGTAGGAGTTCTGAGTTGTATAATATCATGGAAGTTAAGAGAAAGGAGAGATTTAAAGGGTAGGAGTGTGGGGTTAATCTCAGACACTGCAGAGAAGTTGGATTGCTTGAACACTAAGCAAAGACCATCGTGTCTGGTTACGACTCCTGACGTAACGCTTATCATGTGATATTTTAATTGTTTATTATTCTCCACTATTAGGTAGGGGTAATTTGATATTGTTGATTGTTTTATCCCTGGCATTTATCAGAATGAATGAATGAATGAATAAATGAATGAATGAAAATGCCAGTTGTGACATAAAGAGTAGTTTCAGTAGAGAGGTGGGTGTAGAAGCCAGATTCTGTGCCTAAAGTAAATTAATGGTGTTGAAAAGAGTCAGGAAGACATAGTGGGGCAGTTTTTCTTTTGTAAGAAAAAAAAGCCCCAAACATATAAATTCTTACAACTGTTGGCTTTAATTGTAGGGACAAAAAAATGAACCGCCATTGTGTTAAGGAATGTTCTTTCAGAGAAATAGGGGAAAGTCCTGCTGAGAATGACATTTCTGTTTATTCTGAGATTGTCTCTTGACCTGGTGGGACTTCAGAGAGATTTAGATTACAAGAAAAGCCTCTGACGAATATCTGTGAAAGCTAGATCAAAACAATAATATACACAATCAACTGTGGTTGAAGGGCTTGTAAACCAAGTGCCAGTTGAAATGCTCAGAGAGTTGAGAACAGCAATCTTTAGGCAGCCAGGTAAGACTAATCTGGAGAAGCTTTAGGAAGAAGATAAATTTAAGCTGTTTTGAAAGGGGACTATTCTAGTCAATTGGCAAAGAGTCTTAAGGCACAGGATTAGGCATTTTAATTTGATTACTTGAGGTAATTTGGAGCCACCTCCATGTTCTGAGAAGACTTGGTATAAATGTTGTTTGGAAGATGACTCATTTCAGTCGTTCTTAACTCTGGCTGCATATTAGAATTACCTGGTGCCCAGGCTGCACCCTAAATAATTGAATCTAGTGGTGGACCCAGCCATTAGTGGTTTTTGTTTTTGTTTTTGTTTTTTAAAGTTCTCTGGATGATTCCAATAAACAGCCAAAAGTGAGAAGCAATGATCTAAGTTTAGAGGAAATTGCAAGCAAGCAAGAGAAAGACTTGAATTAGAAAGGTTACAAGGAGGCTGGAAATTGGAGTCTGACCTAGCTTTATGAACAGAGATAAAAGGGGTGAAGCTAAATAAAGTATCCTGCAGAAAAGCTTGGTTGGACTTTGTGAAGCATGTCAGTTGCAATTTTTCATAAAGCTATATTACAGGACCATCATTGCTCTTATTATGATGGATTAGTTGGAAAACGAGCAGGTAGAACTTGCTTTGCTAAAATTTGGGGCTTTTACTATTAGCAAAATGCTCCATTTCTGAAGTAACAAGGTAGATCAGAAAAGAAAACATAATCATGTTAAAAGCATATAAGCTTTAGTTTATATCTGAAGGAGGAAATAAAGCCAATGATAGATGCACCAGAGTTAAAACTTGAAATTCAGACTTTAAATTGAGTTACGGTTAGGAGACACTGGGCTGTGGTAAAATTATGATCCCTTGAGAGTAACCTTGAAGGAAATGGAAAGTCAGATCATTAAGGACACCGAAGAGAAGGATTCTCCATCATTTTCAATCATAACATTCCCCTCTCCTGGAATGAAGAATTTGTAACAGGTAAGAGAAATGGGTGGGCGGTGTCCCAGAAATGATGACCTCTCAGAAAGATGGGCCGGCGAGCGATGATGAGAGTCCCAATGTTCCGGTTAGATCACTTTAAGTTTATTCTGGCGTGTCCCATCTTTAGAGTTTAGAGGAAGGGTGGAATGTCATTAAGTGATACCATTATTTATAAAAAAAAAATAAAAATAAAAATAAAAAAGTAGTGTTTTATAATATACCCTGTATACGGGTATTTGGTAAAATATAGACACTGGAAGAGAAACTTCACTGGCAAGAGCTCTGTGAAGAGGAGAAATTGAAGACAGTTGTGGAGCAAAATCATTTTTCTGGCTCCGAGGACGAGGCTGAGTCTTACTTAGAACCATGACAAGCTTCCATCTAATAGCTGCTGTCATTTTTTTAGAGAACAGAGTTGGAACTGTAAATGAAAGATAATTGCTCCTATATTCCTGCTCCCGAATGCTGCATCCCTGGCACACACAGGGATAAGGGAGCTGGCAGGGTTGGTCCTGGCCAAACTTCCTCAGTTAACTTCGTCCTATTTGTAGGGCACGGGAGGGGGTGATGTGGAATAGGAGGTTAGGACATTATTTCCAGAAGATCCTTGAGGAAATAAAAGTGCACTATAAAGGATCAGGAACACACCCAGAAGTGAAATCACACCCTCTCCCCCAGAGGGCAGGGCACAGCAGGGATGAGCCACTGGGTATCCTGTGGGGAGCAAGTGGTCTGGAAAACAAGCAAGAAGAAAAGGAAGACCTGAAAGATTTGCTGGTTCTCTGAGAAATCTCATTCTTCCTCTCTGCCTCTGCCTCGCCTCACTCTTGGGCACACAGCCCGCTCTACGTCATTTTATTCAGCTGGCCTGACTACAGCAAGTGGGTGCAACATGTGCCCCAAATTATTCTGTACCCTTTAGTACATTCAGGTCTTCTTAAATGCATCCAAATTCCCTTCCTCAGGTTTACTGTTCCAGGAAAGAAGATTCTAAATTAACATTCTACAAACTCCCCCTGAATGCTGGTTTGCAAAATGATCCTAATGGAAATCTAAATTAGTCTGTTTGGGGGTCTGGACCTTCTTAATACACCTCATCCATAATATTTGCTTCCTCCTTTTCATGCTAACCATGCTCACAGAGAGAGTGGACAATATAGCTTGAAACTCCATCACTGAATCCAACAGGCCATAATACATATACTCATTCTGCAGGCATTTATCAAATGCCTGGTTTGTGCGGGACTGTGCGAGATGCCCAAGAGAAGTCAAGAAAGGCTACTGGCAGTCACCTGTGATATTCTTCACAGGTCAGGTTTTACCTGCACTTCATACATTAACGGTTTGAAAAGATTTCAGTAAACATTTCGTAAAATTTAAATAACATCCTCATAGTTTCTTCAATTTTAGGAAAAAACAGCTTCTCCTAAAGCCCCCATCACAGGCCTGAGGGTTCGCAGAGATCTTTTGGGATTAGGTAGATGTTAAGAGAATCAGAAGTTCTCTGATGGCCTTGCTGTGTTTTTCCAGCCAGAGCCTCTGTTGCACTGCAACCCTCAGTTCCTTTCAACTGAAAAATTAAATCTGCGCTCCTATCAAAATGTGTCATCTGCACACCGGACGCGCATCACAGTTCTCCATACTCTGGGCAGAATCAAGGTGAAAGAGTGGTGCAGTCCCCCCTTCTGAGGTCTGGGAAGGCCAGATGTTTGGGAGGAGCCGAACAACTGGTGTCCTGGGAGGGTCCAGCAAAGCCGGTTCTGGGCGTTCCACCGGAGCCTCGCTGCTATGAAAAGAGCCAGTGTCCGTCCACTTCCTCGGGTGTGAATCACACTGCCCGATTGGGCCTTTGGGAGAAAATCCATGTGAAGGACACTGTCAGCGCTGTAGAACCTGCCAAATACACATCAGAGCCAGGGCTGTGCGTGAAGGGGGTAAAAAGATTTTCCAGAGGGTTTTCTTCGAGGTCTATTTATCCTTTGTGCCCCAAGACTGGGTTCTTTGAACGTAAACTCTTAGAGAGCGCAGGGAGGAGCCCCATTTATGCCCCCTGGAGTATCTTGCCCATCTGTAAACGGTGAATGACAGCGGCAATTTCGGCCTGGAGGACCCGGCGCGGATGGGGTCTGACCGAACCCCTCGTGCGCGCAGCTCGGGGCCGGGACCGGGAAGGGCCCAGGGGAGGCCGCCGGGCGCAGGAGGCGCAGCGGGGCCC
>NW_006436282.1:17429769-17430088 GCF_000325575.1 Pteropus alecto
GGGCCGGGGCTCGGGGCTGCGGGGGCCGGCGCCCTCTGCAGCGTTAAAGCATGAATGGGGAGCCGCGCCGGGGCGGTAGTGGCCGTGACTGACACCTCGTCGGCGGTCCCGATTCCGCCCGCTTCTGGCTTGCTCCCGAGCTCCGAGTTCTTGGGGGGAGGAGGCTCTCCGCAACTACTGCTGCGACTTCCGAGACACGAGACTCCAGTTGTCTGGCCAAAGTGGTTGTGGGCCGAGCACACGGCGCTCCGGAGGCGTTCGCTGCCGAGGTGGTGCTTTCCGATCCTGAGTGCATTTATCTGGAACCAGAAAGGTGCCA
>NW_006436282.1:17430131-17437384 GCF_000325575.1 Pteropus alecto
ATGGCTGGGTGAAGGGCCAGGAGGAAGTCAATTGAGGGATCATACAGTCCAGGTGTGATGACAGGATGTAGATTGGTTGGTGGATATTTTTTTGCAGAAGGACTTTTTAACACTTTATTGAGAGTTTAGTCTCAATCTCACCAGCCCCCGAGATTATATCCATTAAACTTCCATCAGTCAGCCGGGGCATCATTTGTGTCGGGGTTGGGAGGAGGCGAGGAAAAGAATCGAAGGCTAATAGGGAAGCTCAGAAAATTCTCCGCATTACTTATAAACAGCCTGTTGAGGTCAAGCTTCTCATTCCTTCGCCTTTGGGGATTGTTGGAATTTTACTTTCTGCTTCTTGAATCGGTCTTCTTGTAATATGGCTCGGAACGTTCGAGGTGCGTTAAAATGCGCTTCAATTAGGGTATGATTTAGCAGCCATTTCTTCCCGTGAAATCTTTCACATGGTCGTCTGGCAACTTGTGTATATCAAATATATTAGGCAAGATAACACTATTTTCAATACGGAGATAGTTGCGGTGCATAGGTTAACAACGGAATTATTGTGAATATTCAGGAATTATTGCTTATTTTAGGTATCTACTGTGCAATTATGATAAGGCATCAGGCCCGATTATAGTCATGTCTTCTGAGGCCTTATTACAGTAAACAAAGAACTTGTGTGGTTTGTGTCATTTTGAGGTCATTTGTATCTGAAATCTATCATATATTTAAATACATGTTTAAATATGTTTACACAATGTGTTACTTTTTTGAGGTTCATGTTTGTTTTAGGTTAGGGTTACATAATATACAAATGGTAACACTTTTAATTGATCTGTTTTGTCCTATAGAGCTTGCATTCTAAATGTCTTTATGAAAAAAACATTCAAGGGCGCGTGTCCGTTTCTGACTGATGCCACTCAATACCTTTTACACTTGGAATTACAAAATGAAATTTTTGTTTTTGCATTCTAGATTAAATAAATACTGGAAAATTTAAGGTGATTAAGCAACTCTGGTAGCTCTATAAGACAGAATCTTTTTTTTTGCTGTTCTCTAGGCCAACTGTTGGATTTTTAAAAATGAATCATATTTTTCTTAAACATTCGAGGGAGCAGTTTGCTTTTTTTCTCAGTCTCATTTCAGGCTGAAATTGTTCCAGGAGACTACACAGCCTGCTTCTCGCCCTCCCCTTCTCCCCTCATTTTAGCTTGGGATAACCAAGAACATAATATGTGTTACCTTATTTAAAAACTATTTTTTAAATTGAAGTTGTTTATTCATCATCCCTTTATATACTTTATCACTTAATAATGGATGGTTAGCAGAAGACAACTGATATTTTAATGAAATGCCTTTCACATTTTGACGTACAAGCTTTGTTAAAAGTAATTTCAGCAAATTATTGCTGAGAGTTGTAAATACAAGGTTAGTGCTAGTCAAAGGCTATCTAATTATAAAAACAGCAAGAAAATAAATGTTAAAAGAGGCAAGAAGAGCTACGTGTACTTTTGACATCACTTTATTATAAATTACTTAGTTCTAGGTGATTTTTTAAAAACTGTATTTTGCAAAGTAGACATTAGGTATGTAACACCAATAATTTTATTTTCTAAGGTGAATCATTTAGTAAGTGACTAAATTTGTGTAAGAACTCTACTTCAGTTAACTTGCAAGGGATGTGCTGGTATTTATTTCAGGAAGTATGAACACCTGCCCATTAGATAAAATAAATACTGGGCTGTTTGAGAATATCATTAAGTTGTTCCTTAAAAATTATACTGAGAACATATGCCAGTTTTGTTTTACCTGTAGCTTCTTTCCTTCCAAAAATAGTCTTCATATTTATGAATATCATAATAGCAGGTAAACATAAGAGATCTCTTTACTGATATGGTGCTACTACTGAATTAGTTTTCTTCATTGCAAGGAACAGGTTCTGCTTAGAGTATTTTTGGTCAGTCTCAACAAAGCTGCAATGATTTCTCCACTCTTCCTGTTATTTGTATGTGACCACTGGGGGGAGACTTTACAATTTAGGTAGATCACATCCTTCCCTCACATACACTGGCTGCTGATCATCCCTGGGCACTTCGCCAAACTGCTGGAAATGTGTTGAGGAGGTTGTACTCAGAATCAACTCTTGATCAAGGTGTGTAATGACTTTTATTTCTTCAGCTCACGCTACACAAAGTACCTCCCTTTATAGATCGTGTTATTAACAGTCTACTTCTTGGTCTACTGTTAAGTGGTCTAACTAAATATTTAACAGTGAAAGATGAGATTCACGAATACATTAGAGCTTTCAAAGATTTGACTTTACTGACATTAATCCTAGAAGCAGTGTAGGTTTAATTACTGGCTTTGTTTACACAGGTATTACTTGTCTGGAAAGGTCTGGAGAGAACATCACTC
Source organism: Pteropus alecto (assembly GCF_000325575.1). NCBI lineage: Eukaryota > Metazoa > Chordata > Mammalia > Chiroptera > Pteropodidae > Pteropus > Pteropus alecto. The sequence continues at coordinate 17,432,535 of NW_006436282.1, forward strand.
TTCTGTGAGATGTACTATATCCAAACCTCTTTAAATTGATTTGTCTCCTGTTTTAAAAAGCTGTTAGAGGAGGAGATATTGAAGCATCCCTTGTACTTAATTACACCACATAGGGGAAGTCCTTCCTTTATCACAGTAAAGAGATAAGATTAAAACTCACAACTTTGTTGACCATTAAGCTGTGGCTATTAGCAGATACAGTAAAGTCAGAAGTCTAGTTTCCACTTTTTCTCTTCTGATAGTATTCAACAGTGTTAATGTCCAATTCAATAATAGCTCAGTTAACAAAGGATGTTAGATTTCCAGCAGCTTAGAACTTCAGTTTTTATGTCCTTAACTAAGCCCTTCGTACAGTCTTGATCATAGTAGATGTATTCACAGTATAATTAACAAGATAGAATTTGGAGTAGTTTCTATCATCCTAGATTCTTCTTTTTTCCTTTAAGATGGCTTTGCTTTTGCATGAAAATTCTTTTTAAAAAAATTCATAGTGCTCAGAAGAGATCCTTTCTGCTTAAATGTTCATTCATGGCTAACCTCAGGATTGTGTCAAATGCTTGAGGATGGTAATTTCGAAAGGCCTGCGTGTTGGAGTTCTCACTGATGCAAGGCAAAAATGAGAATTATAGATAATATAATGAAATTTTTTCGTAAAGCTCAAGTTGTTTTCGAATCCTTTTCACGGCCCACCAGTTCCTGTACGTATGCGACCCCTGCTTCCCTCACCAGCTCACACCTTCTTCTCTCGGATCTCTTACTCCTTCACCACTTCTTCAGTGGCTCTCTCATTCACTGTGTTCCATCTGCACTGCCTTTTTTGTTCCTCAGAAACGTATAGCTTTTTCCTGACTTAGTACTGTTCTCTCTGCCTAGAATCCTCTTTCTAAAATATTACATGACAGGCTTTTCATCATTTCAGGTTTAAGTTTAAATGTTACCTTTTCAGACAAGCAGTATTATCTAACCACCCTTTCAGAGTGACAGTATTCTCATTTCCCTATGAATTTTTATCCCTTAAAATTTTTTTTTCCTGCAAATCATTTATCACTAACTGAAATTGGATTTTTTTTTTGTTATTTTAATATCTCTATACTCTCACTAAAATGTAAGCCCCATAGTAGAGTGATTTTATCTCTTGTCTAACCCTATATTTCAAGAACTTAGACTTGTTCCTGGCACACAGCTATCATCAAATAAATATTCCTTTTTTTAAAAAGTCTGAGGTTTTGTCCTTCCTGAGATTTTAGTGTTAAAATGTCCCTTTATGAGGGTTCCAGTCATGATATCAGAGTAGGTAAATACTGTGCTTGCCTCTTCGCATGACCACGTTACAACTAAATTATAGACTAGTCAACCTGGAGAACCATCAGAAGACTAGCTGAACAGAAGTCTTATACTTAAGGATATAAAGAAGCCATACTGAGACTGGTAGGAGGGCTAGAGACATGAAATGGGCTGGTTCCATCCCCACGTGTGGCAGCTGAGAATAGGGAGGGATATCTCGGCTGCAGAGGTCCCCCCTGAGGAGCAAAGGGTTCCAACCCCACAGAAGGCTGCTGGAAACCCAGGCTTCCTCTTAAAGGGCTAATGCACAGACTCACTCATTCACAGGCACTCACCCTGGGCTCTGGCTGAGGGGCAGCAGCTGGGGGTAGGGGTGAGGGACATCAGAGACATATAGAGAGAGGCTGAGTTGCGTGGCTTTAGGGTGAGGGCTGGAGAGACAGCCACCATTGTTGAGCCTTCCTTCCACATGGCCAAATTGGAATCTGCATTAGCCTATTTAATACTACTCATTCCACCCTGATGATTCTCTGAGACCCTGCCTCAAACAACTCGTGCATTGGCAGAGGCTCTTGGTGGCAGGCAGCCAACCTTGGCCTGAGCACCTCTAGATACTCTTTCAGTGGTTGGCAGCTGGCCTATGCCCACACTGCACAAACAGAGCTTCTTAAAAACTCTCAAAGGTCTGCAGGCCCCAGGCAAGTGGTGGATGGCTCAGTGTGCTGTATGCCTCTTGCCGAGTAGCCCCAAGCTCAGCACTGGTGCCAAATCTGAATCTGCATTAACTGAGTGAACACTACTCGTCTCACTCTGGTGGCTCCCTGGGACCCCACCTCATAGGACTCATGTACTGCCTTAGGCTCTTTCAGTGCCTGAGCCTTAAAGTCAACTGACAGGTAGTGGCAGGCCTGTGGGTCCCCTTTGCCTTTGGCTAAAGGGCCCCAGGCTTGATACTGGTGGCAGCTGGTCTCAGTTCACAATGTGGCCTCCCCACATGCCTCCAGGCCCAGCACAGGCAGCTATCAACTGCAGATCGCTTTATACTTCTACCAGATATCCTTGGGCCAGTCACAAGCAGTGGCTGATTTTGGCTACACAGAAACCCCTCCTAAGAGGCCCCAGAACCAACACACCTGATAGCCAGCTTCAGACCACAATAGAGCACCACCTGATTAGCTCAACAAGCAGCATATCTAAAGGGTGGCCTCAACAGGCACCAAAATCTGCTGGGGCAAGTCTCACTCCTTGGGGGCAGCCCCTGCACATCAATTCAAATACTGTGGTCATGGCCCATCCTCACTGCCAGTCAACCTGGTCATTCCCACCCACTGATATGCCAACAGCAATCAAGGCTACAACAGGAGGGCACACAGGACCCACACAAGGGACACTCCTAGAGCACCTGGTTCAGGTGATCAGGGAGACTGCCATTGGGCCCCACAGGACACCCACTACATAAGGCCACCTTGCCAAGACTGGGAGAAGTAGCAGCCCTACCTAATACATAAAAACAAACACAGGGATAGCCAAAATGAGGAGACAGACATGTCCCGAATGAAAAGACAGGAGAAAACTCCAGGAAAGAAAACTAAATGGAGTCAAGCAATCTGCCAGATACAGAGTTCAAAACACTGGCTATATGGATACTCAAGGAACTTAGAACTTCAATAGAAATAGCAAGAATAAAATAGGACACAAATCATAGAAAAGAATCAGAAATAAAGAATACAATCACTGAAATGAAGAGTACACTAAAAGGAATAAGATTCAATGAAGCAGAAGATTAAATCAGTTATTTGGAAGACAAGGTAGCAGAAAACACCCAATCAAAGCAGTAAAAAGAAAAAAAGAATTTTAAAAAATGAGGATAGTTTAAGGGACCTCTAAGATATCATCAAACATAAGAACATTTGCATCATAGGGGTACCAGAGGGAGAAGAGAGAGAGCAAAGGAATGAGAACCTATTTGAAGAAATAATGATGGAAAACTTCCCTAACCTGGCGAAGGAAATAGACATAGAAGTCCAGCAAGCACAGGGAGTCCCAAGCAAGATGAACCCAAAGAGGCCTATATCAAGGCACTTCATAATTAAAGTGGCAAAGGTTAAAGACAAAGAATCTTAAAAGCAGCAAGAGAAAGATAGGTAGTTACCTAAAAGGGAGCTCCCATAAACGGATTTCTCAACAGAAATTTTGCAGTCCAGAAGAGACTGGCACGAAATAGTCAGTGATGAAAAACAAGGACCTACAACCAAGATGACGCATCAAGGCCATCATTTAAAATTGAAAGAGAGGTAAGGTGCTTCCCAGATAAGAAGCTAAAGGAGTTCATCACCACCAAACCAGTATTATGAGAAATGTTAAAGAGACTTATTTAAGAGGAAGAAGGGGAACAACATAAATATGTATAATAAAATGGCAGTAACTGCGTACTTATCAGTAATTACTTTAAATGTAAATGGATTGAATGCCCCAGTCAAAAGACACAAGGTAGCTGAATGGATAAGACAACAAGACCCACGTATATCTTGTCTACAAGAGACTCACTTTAGGTTGAAAGACACAGTCTGAAAGTAAAGGGATGAAAAAGATATTTCATGCAAATGAACATGAAGAAAAAAGCTAGGGTAGCCATACTAATATCAGAAAAAAATAAACTTTAAAACAAAGGATATGATAAGAGACAAGGACACTTCATAATGTTAAAAGGGTAAATCCAAAAAGATATAACCCTTGCAAACATTTATACACCCAACATAGCACCTAAATATATAAAACAAATATTGACGAACATAAAGGGAGAGATAGTAACACAGTCATAGTACGGGATTTAACACCCCATTGACAGCAATGGATAGATTGTCCAGACAAAATCATCAAGGAAACAGTGGCCTTAAATGACACATTAGACCAGATGGATTTAATTGGTATTTTTATATAACAAAACAGCAGAATATACATTCTTTTAAGTGTACATCGCAAAACAGCAGAATATACATTCTTTTAAGTGTACATTTAACATTTTCCAAGATAGATCACGTTAGGCCACAAAACAAGTCTCAATAAATTTAAGAAGATTAAGATCATATCAAATATCTTCTCTGACCACAATTTCTAGTATTAAACTAGAAATCAATTACAAGGAAAAAACAAAAATATATGGAGGCTAAAGAGCATGCCACTAAACAGTGAATGGGTTAACAATGAGATCAAGGAAGAGATCAAAATATATCTTGAGACAAATGAAAATGAAAACACAACTACCCCAACTCTATGAGTCATAATGAAAGCAGTTCTAAGAGGGAAATTCATAGCAATACAGGCCTACCTCAAGAAACAAAAATCTCAAATAAGTCATCTAACCTTATACCCAAAGGAACTAGAAAAAGAACAACAAACAAAGCCCAAAGTGAGTAGAAAGAAAGAACAAATATCAGAGTGGATATAAGTGAAAGAGTCTAAAAACAACAACAACAACAACAACAAAAGATCAATGAAACCAAGAGCTGGTTCTTTGAAATGATAATATCGATAGACCCTTAAACAGAATCACCAAGAAAAAGGAT
>NW_006436282.1:17437425-17439083 GCF_000325575.1 Pteropus alecto
ATACCACAGAAATACAAAGGGTTGTAGGAAAATACTATGAACAATTATATGCCAACAAATTGGACAGCGTGGAAATGGATGTATTCCTAGAAACATTCCAAGACTGAATCAAGAAGAAACAAAATCTGAACAGACTTATTACTATAACAAAATCAAATCAGTAATCCAGCTCCTGACAAAAGTAAAAAGGAACATATCTCAACATGATAAAGGCCGTTCATGACAAACTCACAGCTAACATCATATTCAAATGTGAAAAGCTAAAAGGGTATTTTCGTTAAGATCAGGAACCAGAGAAGGATATATCTAATTTTACCGCTTTTATTCAACATAGTATTGGAATTCCTAGCCCCAACAATCGGACAAGGAAAAGAAATCAAAGACATCCAGATTGGAAGGGAAGAAATAAAACTGTTTGCAGATGAAATGATAGTATATAGAGAGAACCCTGAAATTTCCACCAAAAAACTGTTAGACCTGATAAATTAATTCAGTAAAGTAGCAGGATATGAAATTAATATTCAGAAATTGGTTGCATGTTTATACACAACAAACTATCAGAAATTAAGAAAACAATCACATTTGCAGTTGCATCACAAAGAATAAAATACTTAGGAATAGATTTAACAAGGAAGTAAGAGATGTGTAGTTGGAAAACAAGACATTGAAGAAAGAAATTGAAGAAGATACAAATAAATGGAAGCATATACCATGATCAGGGATTAATATAGTTTAAATGTCCATATTGCCCAAAGCAATCTATAGATTTAGTGCAATCCCCATCAAATTACCAATGATATTTTTCACAGAACTAGAATGAATAATTCTCAAATTTATATGGATCCACAAAAGACCCTGAATAGCCACAGCAATCTTGAGAAAGAAGAACAAAGTTGGAGGTATCATGCTACCTGATGTCAAACTATATTACAAAGTTATAGTAATCAAAACAACATGGTACTGACATAAAAACAGACACATAGACCAATGGAATAGAATAGAGAGCCGAGAAATAAACCCACACCTATATGGTGAAACAATTTTAGCAAGGGTGTCATGACTATACAATAGGGAAAATGTCACTTCAACAAATAGTGGTTGGAAAACTAGATAGTCACATGCAAAATATTAGAGTTAGACCCTTAGCTTATACCACATACAAAAATCAACTCAAAGTGGTTTAAAGATCTAAATATAAGATCTACAAGTACAAAATTTCTAGAAGAAAACATAGGGGAAATCTTCAGGACATTGAATTTGTCAATGATTTATTAAAGAAAGCACAGGCAACAAAAATAAAAGTAGACAAATAAGAATACATCAAACTTAAGAACTTCTGTGTATCAAAGGAAACAACAGAGTGAAAGGGAACCTATGGAATAGAAGATAATATTTGCAAATCATATATCTTACAAGGGGTTAATATCTAGGATATACAGCAACAAAAAACAAATAACTTAATAAAAAATGGACAAAGGATTTAATAGACAATTTTCTAAAGAACATACACAAATGGCCAACAAATATATGGAAAAATGCTCAACCTTACTAATCATAAGAGAAATACAACTAAAATCTCAATGAGATCTCTCACATTCATTTGGATGTCCTCTATAAAAAGACCATAAGACAACAAGTGTTGACAAGGATGAAGAAAA
>NW_006436282.1:17439330-17461364 GCF_000325575.1 Pteropus alecto
CCTATCAATAGACGACTGGATAAAGAAGTGGTGGTCCATCTATACAATGGAATATTACTCGACCATAAAGAATGAAATCTTAACCATTTGCAACAACATGGATGGACCTAGAGGATATTATGCTAAGTGAAATAAGTTAAAGACATATACCATATGATTTAATTTATATGTGGAATCTAAAAAAATAAGTGAACCAACAAAACAGGAACAGACTCATAGATAAAGAGAACAAACTGATGATTGCCAGATGGGAGAAGGTTGGGGAGGGGGTAGGTGAAAAAGGTGAAAAGATTAAGAAGTACAAATTGATAGCTACAAAATAGTCACAGAGGTGTAAAGTACAGCATAGATAATGCAATCAGTAAAGTTGTAATAACTGTGTATGATGCCAGATGGGTACTGGACTTTTCATGGGAGATCACTTTGTAAATTATGTAAATGTCTAGCCACTGTACTATACACTTGAAACTAATATAATATTGAGTGTCAACTATTTGAAATATAAAAATTAAAATAACTCACCCCCGCTCAAAAAAAAATAAAATGTCCCTTTATAAAATGATAATTATATCATTAGTAGAGTAGATGGTTGTTATAGTAAATAGGCTAATTTCGGCTATAAGTAATAGAAATTTATCTAACCGATATAAGAGGAGAAATTTAGTGTAAGGATGCAGGAAGTATCTGATGGAATCCAGAGGTTGGGACTCAGGGACTCCAGTGCCGGCATGATACACATCATCTCTTTATTCCTCACTGTGCACTTGCTTCCTTCTTTTTCCTTCCTAGTTCTCTTAATGGAAAATATGCTACCAACAAATAGCTCCTGAGTTTTCCCTATACTGGCCCAGACAACAGGAAATAGATTCATCAAGCACCTAGCCCTACCCCGTTCAACAAACTATGTTGTATTATTAGAACTTGGCTATACTTGCTGTAACCATTTGAAATGGAATTGGAGAGACAACAACCCAAGTAGGTCCCCCAGTGATAATTAATGCTCATACGTGACCACTTCACAAAAGGCTGGCTTCCTTTCTTTTAAATTGTGCTGGTATATATGAAGTCAGAAGATCTGAAAAGCATTCTCCTGGTGATACTCAAATGTCCTTTTGTGGAAGGAATGTACAGTTTGAAGACAATAAAACATACATAAAGGAGTCAATAAAAATAGTATGGTGATAATGCAGGAACTGAGAAAAGTATTTACAACGTGTTACAGATGAAAGACTAATTAATTTGTAAAGAGTACCTGTAAATGAGATCAACTATAAAGTCGGCAAAGATCATGAACAGAATTCACAGAAAAGGAAATCCAAATCATTTTTAAGCATGAATAGAGCTGTTTAACTTCACACATAAAATATAAATGAAAAATTATGAGATACCATTTTCACCTGTTAGATTGACAGAGTAAAAAAGTTTCATAATGCTTTAGAAGAGGATAGAGACTAACAAGTTCTCTCTCACACTGGCTGTTGGAAATATATATCAGTGGAATTTGATGTAATTGAAATTTCTGAAGAGTACGAAGGTAAATAGAAATACCCAGGAATGTGCATAAATTGATCTAGGTGTTTTTGGAAGATGCAAGAGCTAAAGTACAACTTATTTTTCAGAACATTAACCTGTGTTGCTTTGTTTTTGGCTTTAGTCATGAAACAAACCCAGACTATGGTAAAGGCGATAATTCACCCTACCCCACCCCCACCACCCATTGCCCACTCCCAACCCTTGGCCCAAGACACACACACAAGATTTTTTTAAGGATCATATTCAGTTCCTCTTCCCAGGTCACCTTTTATTCTACTCTAGTACTAGGGATGTTTGTTTCTAAATCACTGAGATTTCCACATACTTTGTATCTTTTAGAGCCTAGCACTTTGTTAGCTACTTAGTAGCTGTTAAAGTAAAGATTGAAATGAAGGAGCTTATTAGCTTTTTAGCTTTTTGTAGAGCCACTTCATAATTTTATGCTTTTGGAAATCTTTTGTAAAAAGCGATTTAGAATTTTACTTGATAAATGTACTTAGGATTTTATTACAATAAATGGTCAATAGAGCAGTTTTATAAATTATTACATAGTATATTAATGGAACTTTACTTTTACAAGTTTCCTTTGTTCTATAAAATCCTGTTAGATCTTAGTTGGGTTGGATAAATGTGAAAAGGCGGAGAAGGGCAGCCGAAGATGCATAGAACTTTTCTAGAAAAAAAAAAGCGTGAGGAAAATGACACTGAGCAGATCAAGGGCCATATGCGTAGGAAGGGAAAAGGGCAGGCTGGGGATTCGTTTGGGGAAGTCTGTGGAGGGACCGGAGGGGCTGCATCTTTGGAGTTTTAACCCAGGAAAATGCTCACCTGATTTAGTTGAATGCATACTTTGGAGATACAGAATGTACTTTTTGACCTTTGTAGGTCGTTTTTAGAATGAACGGACTCTGGTATAGGGGTTCTCCACCTAAGGAAGCGTCAGAATCCTTTAGAGTTATCCCGTGCCAAAGGATTCTAATTTAGTAGGTCTGGCTTGGGTCTGGAGCATATTTGTGTTTTTAAAGTCCCTAAGAGCCAGTATTTATAAAATAATACATCTTATAAAATGTTCTTTTTAGTCACCAAATGAGTCAGCGTAGCTTTCAGGGTCCTATACCGTTTAGCTAACTCTAACTCTAGAACTCGGTCTGTCTCGCCATGGTCTCTACTGTAGCCAGATTGCTACCTCGGCAAGCATCCCATCCCTTTCCATTGCTCTGCTGTCACATTCTTTGCCCCTTGTTTCTTGTCCGCTAGTAAGTGTTGAAGCCTGCCTCCCCCAAGGAGCTGTCACTGGCTGGCCTAATCCACAGTTGATCTTTTTAGTGAAGGACAAATTATAACACAGCACTTACCAAACTGGCAAGTGCACATCATATGAGTGGCTGATTTGTGTGTTCTCACTCATATGAGCCTTGCATAGTATGCCCAGCTTTACTGATTGAAGGTCTTTATTTTTTCCCTCTTGATACCAAGGACTTGGAGCTTAGTCATAGTTGGCTTAGGGTCGATAATGGCATCACCAGTATTATTGAATGCTTATTATGCTTTAGGAACTATGATAAATGGTCTCCACATATTATTTCACTTGCTCATCAGCAGATTTTTTTAAAAAAAAAAAAAAAGTAAAATCCTTATATGATTGTATTGGTTTCCTGTGGCTGCTGCAACAAATTGCCACCTGCTTGGTGGCTTGAATAAAAAGAAATTCTCACAAGGCCAGACGTCTAAAATCTGCATCATTGGGCCAGAATCAGGACGCTCCCTCTGAAGGCCATCTGCTTCCAGGAGACGGAGAATCTGCTCTTTGTCTCTTCCAGGGTTTCTTGTGGCAGCCAGCATTCCTTGGCTTGTGGTTGTATCACTCCAGTCTTCAAGGGCAGGATTACAAATCACTGAGCTCTGGTCTTCTGATCACGTGTGTGTGTGTGTGTGTGTGTTGGTGGGGGAGATGTCCCTTTGCTCTCTCTTATGAAGACACATATCACATATGATGGCATTAGGTCCCACCTGATGATCCAGGACAATCTCCCCATCACAGGATCTTTAATCACATTTGCAAAGACCTTTTTTCCCAAATAAGATTAACATGCACAGGTTTCAGGGACTAAGACACAGATATCTGTGGGAGGATCATTATTCAGCGTACCACAATGATAATTTACATGGTTCAGAAAAGGGCTGGTAAAGTCTTTTTGCCCCATCCTCATTCCTCTCTAAGTCAGTGTTTCTTAGCCAGGGACAGTTCTGCTGTCCTCACCTCACTCTCCCGGGGACATTTGGCTGTCATAACTGGGAGGGGTTGCTCTTGGCATCTGTCAGAGGTCAGGGACACTGCAGACAATGCACAGGACAGGCCCCCACAACAAAGAATTATTCTGCCCAAAATGTCATAGTGCTGAGCTTGGGAAACACTGTTCTCAAGGTAACTTATTGCTAATAGTTTCCTGTGTGTCATTCCTGACAAAAATTTTATATCAGCACACATCATGAGTAAACCCCCTTGGTTTGATTATGACTAGTGGTAGTTTTTGGTTGAAAGTTGATTCAAATGAGGAGTCATAAAAATGATTCACACAAGCCTTAAATAACATACTTTTACTTGAAAATTATAAATATACATTCATGTGCCAGTCTTGTCTTTGACTATGTGTCTGTTGCCTGGAGCTCTGGGTCAACATTCTCACATAAACTAGTGCATTTCACCAGTTCTTAGCTTTGGAGCAAGAACTTAGAAGTTTGTGGAGGAATTTGAGTGTAGGATCATTGTAGTGTTTTATGACTCCTCACTGTTCATAGTTATCTTGCTCACAATTATACAGCAATTTAGCTTTTTGTTTTCTTGTTTTTTTCACTTGCTTTTTTGGAGTCTTTTCAAAGCATACAACTTGGTTTTCATATAAGAACAATATAACTTCCATGGTCTGATATGAAATACAGTATTACGTGTGTGTGTGTGTGTGTGTGTGTGTGTGTGTGTGTGTATATACCCATTTTGCACACACACACAAAAAAATGGCTAAGATAATGGATAAAATACCCCAATTACAGCTGATTTAAATAGCTTTTAATCTGGTGATATAATGAGAACTGTCACAGTTGCTTCTAAATTTTTGGAAGTTTTAGCAATTTTTCTTTTAATACAACAATGACAAGAGTTTGTAAGTTATCTGTAGGATAATACTATAAATACTTTGTTGCCATTACCTGCTCAATGCTCGAACTTCTTTTTTGCTAATGGAAGCATGGCTTTTCATGAAGTATAATGAAGATTACTGGCAGTTTTGTTTACCGGCAAAATATTTTCACGGCTTCTTAGACAGTTAAATCATACAATTTCTTGAAATTAGGTGCTTTAATTTTATTTATTTTCTTACTCAGCATGGCAGGAGAGTTAGAGACATGGGTTGTAATCCCAGTTTTTCTGACTCCCAGCTCTTTACCTTGTCCAGGACGCACAGGCGTATGGGTGCAAACAGAAACCTTGTGGCAGTTCACGTGTGTCTGATGTTACTGCTGAACTCAATTTACCTCGTCTCGAAAACAAGGATTGTAATATTTACTTTATAGGGTTGGTTTAAGACTTTAATTGGATAAGTAAAGTGTCTAGCAGAGAGTCTGGTACATTTTAAGTGTTCAGTAAATGTCAGTATTATTTCCTTCTCTTACTGTCTGGTACAGTGGATAATATTTGTTGAGTAAACATATTTTTGGTCGCCTTCGCTTGATTCATAACTTTCATTTTTTTCTCTTCGGTATAAGAGCTGTCTCATGTAGTAAATATTTTTAAAAGAATTTTTTTTAAAGTAGTCCAATAAATTATGTGCTGTTGACTAACATTAATAAGTCTTATTTTTACATGACATTTCAGTGTGTTTACAAAGCAAATTAAATATTGAGTAGAAAGATGACTGTGTTACCTCAAAAATTCCTTCCAACATAATCTAAAGATTAACTGAAATTCATAAAATTCTGAGTTTTCCTCTCGCTTTCCCCCTAAAAGTCTACAAAAGTAAGTAATGTTTGATAATGTAGCATTTTATTTTGAATGAAGAAAATGATCATACTTGCAGTATGTTCATAATGGTTCCTTATCACATAATAGGAATTCTTTGGTGTTTTGAATTAATGTGGTTATCTTCAGGTGGATTTGTCTTTTTATTTTACCTAGAATGTGTATGTCTGTTGTATACACTTAATAAAATGGAAAAGTTAACTTTACATAAAATTATTTGCCTTTTATATTTTAAATATCCTTCTATCTGGGACTTTGGTATAAGAAACTTGCATAACTAAGTTAAAGAAATTTAATTCAGTGAAGTTGCTTATTTTAGAAATTAATTGATGGTCATGCATATTTTTATACAAGTTGATTTAGATGTTTTTCATTTTCTTTTTGAAACTAGTAATCTTTTAGAATAGGACATTAAAAAAAAAAAATTAAACCACGTTTTTAAGAAGGTCAGAATACCTGGTGAGGCAAATAGGCAAAGTTGTCACAGTATGCCCTCGCCATTAGGTTCTTAAAAGCCCCAGGGTAGAGAATTTTCCCTGAAGGGATTTAAGATGTTATAGGGGAAATAAGGGTAAGTAGCCTGAGATTATGAATGAACTCATAAAAATTCTTATAAACTTTTAATGTTCACCTAATTAAAACATTAAATAAAATGTCAAACAGATTATCAACAATATTTTATGCAATTCAATTTGGAAATACCAGGTACTATACAATTAGTTTCCCATTGACCCCTACTTTCTTGAAAGAAACTTTAGGATTTCCAATCTGGGGGTAGGACAGGGTGTGCTCATAAGTCCTAAGAAGCATTTATTAAGGTGTCTTATTCAGAGCCTTTCTTATTTCCACATAAAGGTTACTAACTCTGGGTGCTGATTCCAACAGTTGTTCTAGAGATGTAATAACTTGGATGTCTGAGATAAAAAGTAAGCTTTTAGTAACCTTTATTTAACTTAGTTTGCTGTATGTAGCCAAGTGGTCATTTACAATTCTTTTCCATCCATGATAATTTCATGCCAGTAGACATCAGAACATAACATAATGGGACACTGACTTGGCTCAGCTGCCCCTTCTCATTCTAGATCAAGGGCTGGAAATTTGTTTGGTCTCTGCTTCTAAGAGTGCATTGCAGATATCTTCTGCTTCTACTCTGCCACCTCTTTATTTCCCTTCTCTTTTATCTTCCAAATCTGCAGTTTCCTCTTTCACAAATAATCTCCAGAAAGACCAGCTAAGAAGTTGTTACACTTGAGTAGAAATTTTCACTAAAAGTAAATCTCCGTATGTATGTATATAGCAGGATTTCACAAAGTAAAAGAGTTACTTTATATAGTTTATTTGAGAAAAGAAAGTGTCTTTGTAGCCCCTTAGCCAGGAATTGTCCCATGATCATAGGCTGTGCTTAATACTGATTGAACAAATTAGGAAGCAACACAGATTAGCATATAAATGGTGTTTTATCTTGTGCAGCAGACCGTAAGCGCTGAAAGAGTTTAGGAAAAGAAATTCTCATCTGTAGGGAGGGACTTGCTGTTTGATTTAATTTTTTTTTTTTTTTTGAGAATTAAAAAAAATTTTTTTCCCCCAGCTTTATTGGATATAATCGACATATAATATTCTATAATTTTAAGGTGTACAACATGATTGTTTGGTAATATTTATATATTGTGAAATGACTGTCACCCCAATAAATATTTTTTAAAAAAATACATGAAAAGCACTACACTGGAACTGGAGGTGGGAAAAGCACAAGAAATCAGGTTTAGGGAAAAAAAAAAAACAAATTTAAAACATAGGGAAAGCAGAGGATGAGAAGCAGCTGGTGGAGGGCTGGGAAAGCCAAAAGCCTGCATTTCATCAGAGGGCAGTAGTGGAACTTCTGAACCATGTTCAGCCCCTCACCATGGCACAGCCACAGGTGGCCACCGCCTGTCCTCTCCGAGGTTCCATGACTCTACGTATCCCTAGTTTTTTTTTCCACCCAACCTCCAAATATTCAACAGCCATGAGAAAAAAAGGAAATCCTGCTGTTTATGAACATGGATGAAACTTGAGGACATTATGCTGAGTGAAATAAGTCAGACAAAGACAAATACTGTGTGATATTACTTACATGTGGAATCTAAAGAAACCAAACTCATAGAAACGGAGAATAAAAGCGTAGTTGCCAGGGGCTGGGGATGGGGAATATGTGGAGATGTCAGTCAAAGGGTACAAACGTCCAGTTATAAGATGAGTAAGTTCTGGGGATCTAATGTGCGGAATGGTAACTGTAGTTAATAATAACGTATTATGTATTGAAAAGTTGCTAAGTGAGTAGATTTTAAATGTTCCTATCGCAAAAGAGAAATGGTAATTATGTGAGGTGACGGAGGTGTTAGCTAACCCTACTGTGGCAGTCATTTCCCAATATATAAATATCATCAATCACTTTGTACACCTTACAATTAATTTCGGGATAAGTCTTAAGATCCCTTTTAGCTCTAAATCTTTGACTCTAAAAAAGCAAGAAGTGGGCCATAAGTTGAGTGGATATTGAATGGCCAAGGGAAAAAAAAATACTATTTGGTGGGGTTACGTGAGTGAAGGTGTTTAGGTGGGAATGAAGTGTGTGGTTTGGTTGTGCATAGAAGAAGTGAAAAAGATCAATGCGGCTAAAACAGAGAGTTTAATTAGAGGATAGAGGAATTAGGTTGAATCGGTAGAAAGCTAGATTTTAAGAGAAACTTAAGCATTCCCAGCTGACACAAACCCATAAGTTTTTCTAGCACAGTCTTTGTGGTTAAAATGATATTTTAACATGATCTGTGCAATAGTCTTGGGCCAAGTAGATTACAGTGAAGAAAAGAACAGTGGGGAAAGACTTGCAGTGATAATTTAAAGGTGAAGCAATGAGAACTTGAAAGACTGTGGTGGCAGGGAGAATGAGGAGTAAAAGATGAATATAGAGACATTGTGAGTTCACCGTGGCCAATCAAATGGCAGAGAGAGGTATTTTGATGCTTTCAAGGGATTCCTAGGTGAAGTACAGTCCGTGGGTTTTCAGAGCATGGTCACCTTTAAGGTAAGCCTGATCTTGTTTTAAAGGTTCATTTAGGTTCATATTTTTTAATAAGTTATATTTCCTAGATTTTAGCAGGTTGTTCTCGACTATACTTGACTCCTTTTATTATTACTAAAGAATAGGAAAGTTCTCACTTGCTTGGGTATTCATTAGTAAGTCAGATTTCACTTACGCCTGCGTGGTGTACTATTAACGTTCGTAGCAAGGATATTTACAGTTGTGATGATGAATGAGCTGTGTGAGTGTTATCGTGGAGGGGAGAGGCAGACAAACTGTAAAGATTAGGGAAAAGGGAAACTTAGAAAATCAAGATACTGATAGTGGTAAGGAATATGATAAGAACATTAAACAAGGAATATTAAAACAATTTTTAAAAGCTTACAAATGCCTAACATATACATAAAACAATGTTAGAAGTCATAGGGAAATATGAGAAGTATGTGATTTGATTTATATCAGGCAGCATATGTAAAGTATGGTCATGGGCCTTCCTCTCTGACAATTTTTTTTTTAAATTTCACCAAAGAACTATAAAACAAATGCCTCTTGCAACCCTGACCACGCTTTCTCTAGAAAGCCAAATTATTATGAGGCATTTACTAGGTGAGCGGAAGAGTAGAGTGATTTTGATGCTAGAAATATCAAGCTATATCACCTTGGTGCATCTATTTGCATTATTTAGAATATACCGTTGATTCTTTAAGGGGGCAGTTTTGCCTCCCAGGGGACATTTGATAATATATGAAGACAGTTTTCATTGTCACGATTGGAGTGGGGATGGGGATGTTTACTAGTCTCTAGTGGGTAGAGGTCAGTGATGCTATGTAAACAATTCATAGGAGAGCCCCCCATCACAAGGAATTATCTGGTCCCAAATGTGAGTAGTGCCAAGACAGAGAAACCCAGGGATATAGAGTAGGCAAGTTCTCCCTGGGCAATTTTAGAGACCTAGGTCAATTTACTTCCTTTTTTTCTAGGCTTAACTGGATATTGTCCTTTTGTTAACACACCTTCTTCCAACAGCTTACAGTACACTTGGGAACACTGTTTCCTTTATTGTGTTATTATCCTAAGGGTATATCTTTGACACTTTTATTAGACAAATATTTCCAAATACTTCTACCTACCTTCTCTTAGAGTGGCTTTTTTTCTGCTAAGATTATGTATCTTGTTTGTCCTTTTACTAATGTAATTCTTGAGGAATCACCCTATTTCCAAATTCTGAGGGCCTCTTGATGTGATTTCTTAAGTACTTTCTTTTGCAAGAGAGCTTTTTATGTGCTTCAAGTCCCAGGTCTGGGTTGAGCCCGTTCTTGATTTCAGGTTTTTTTTTCTGATAGTGTTTTTTTCTAGTTTTTTTTTTAGCAAGAATTTTTGACAATATGTGAACCTGTTTCAATCTTTCTACATGCAAAAAGTTTATTTCAATAAAATGCTTAAAGGAAAGACCACCTAATAGTTATATTTTTTGAACAATTTTATCTCTGCTTATTAATAAATATTGCCTTATGTATAACAGCTATATACAAAAAGGTTTGTAATGGTTTTGTAATAAGTGAAAAACATTGAAATTCTAGAATGAAATAAGGAATGCAAGGATTTTTGTTTGGTTTTATTGCCATGTTAAATGAGCAAAATAACTCATTGGAACATAAAGATAAAAATTGAATGAATGTATCAATAATGGAGAAGGGGGGGTGGTTTCAAAGAACTGGTTTATTTTTTCCTTAACTCAGTTTGACGTTGATCTAAACATATAAGCGTGTTATGCCTGTGTATACTAGCAATTCTATGTACCATAAAGGAATAGCGAGGGAAAACAGTGTAGAGGAAACTATTGTGTAGCAGTCAGGATGGTGGATCCAAATTGCACGTGCGCATGCATGTGTGTGTGCATGCGTGTGCGCGCATGCATGCGTGTGTGCATGTGTGTGTGCACGCGTGTGTGCGCGTGCATGTGTGTGTGCGTGTGTGTGTGTGCGCGCGCGTGTGTGTTTTGAGAATTTCTCATCTTTGAAAGGCACCATTCTGGGGTAAGTGTAGGTTTTCTTTTTAGTAGATATTTCCTGTCTGCTTCTAGTACATGTCAGTTGTATCTTAATCTTTGATTTTCATCTGTGCAAATGTTTTGGTCTTCCATCAGACTAAAACTGATTTGCGTCATTGATAGATCCATTGTTAACAATAGGTTTTCATTACTTAACTGAGTGATACATTCTCGAGCCACACCACGCAAACATCCTACCCCACTACTTCAGATGTATATATGGCTATTGCTGTGAGTCTTGACACCTCCCTTGGGCTTCTGCCAGCCATAGTGATCGTTGGCATTGCAGCTGCTGCAGCCCAAAAGAGGTGACAGGTGCTCACTCTATGCGCACACAACCAGCGTCAGTAAGGCTGCCTTAATTCTGGAGATGTTTTAGCTGAGAAATACTTATATTTGAAGAGACTACTCTTCTGAGTCTGGGAATTACAGGGTAGTCAAGTGCGCTGCTTCAGTCCTTGGTGCTCCAAACAAACCAATTTATCTGAGGGGAAGGATTTATATTGGCTAATGAGCAGGACAGCCCTCTCTCTTATTATTGATTGATGTAAATTCATTTTTAAATAAACTTTTAAAAACATTAATGTTACATGTTAAACAGTTAAAATAGTACAGAAGAATGAATGTATAATTATAATTGAAAATTTCTGTTCCCAGTCTTTCTTTATAGAGTTGATCATTGATAACAGTTTCAGATTTAAGTAAAGTATTTCTCAATTCGTAATTGCAATATTTGGCAGTATTGCATTTCGTCATTGGGGATCGTCCTGACCACTACTTAAAATTTAGTTCTCTGCTGCAGCCATTGGGGCATCAAAAATGCCTTCACACATTTCCAAGTGCTTCTTGAGGATGGGGTAGTATTTACCTGGCTAAGAGTATTCTCAATTTTTAAATTATACTTATGTTTTTGAAAACATTTTTTTTCCAACTTTTCACAGTAACTATTGATTCAGCTATTTAAAAAAAAAATTTGAGCACACAGGCACTTCTTAAGGGAGGCCCAGAGAAAATATACTTGTTAAGAACTATGCTTACCTCAGTAATGTCTTAGATTATAACGTTTATCCAATCTTATCTGCTTTCCTTTATGATAACATTGCTTTCTTTTGTTCTCAATGACCTGTCTTTTTTTTTCCCTTGAGTGTTCTTTGTGATTTTTTGAATAGTGAGCTCATGCTTGGCTGAGTTTTATTCAAGGGGTTCTGCGTAGCCTGGTTAGAGGGCCCATCTCTCCAGGGAAGATTCGCTAAGGCTTTTCTTCAGCATCTTTGTAATTTCTGTGCTTGGAGTTTTCTGAACTAGGCAAGTGTGTTGGAACCCTGAATACTAACGAGCAGGCTATGGGTACAAATTCCCAGGTGATGTTTCCCTCTATTATGGAGTCCAAACCAAGGAGGCTAAGTTCCTTGTTGTCTTCCTCAGCCAACAGGCATGTCTCTGCCAGGCCACTCTTACAAGGTGGGGTTAGTCCTGTAAGGCCCCAGCTTTATATGGAGGGGTCTAAGTGGCAGTTCTTCATCTTGAACTTCTAGGCACTGAAATCTGTACCTAGAACAGCCATGACTCCAGCGCCTGCTTTTACCCACCGGTTTTTATCTCTTCATGTTGCCCCATGGGGATTTTCTTGGGGACTTGTTTTTGAATTTCAGAGGCCGTTCCTGGTATTTCACGTAACATTGTTAGCTATTTAGTAAGTGAGAGAATTACTTTCAGATTATCCAGCCTATCTTTTTTGCTGAACGTACAAGCCTCTGTGCTTTCTGACTTCTAGGAGTTACCTAAAATTCTGCTTTGCTGATCTCTGCCTTCTCATTTCTCTCCCACCTCACTTCCAGTAGTGCTTTATTCTCTTTAAAAAGTATGTTTTCTGTCATGTCAGGAGATAGGGAATGTAGGCATGTGTGCTCAGCCTTCCAGTTCGTCTAGAAGCTTGTCTAATAGTTTTTAGATCTAAGCCCATTAGAGTTAAGTGACCTGATGAAAAGTAAATTTCTGTAAATGCCCTTTCATTTAACTGTGATTTTTTTTTTTTTTTTTTTTTAAGTTTTAACCTAAAGAGCATGATCTTGGGCTATAAGAGAGGTGAAAGGGCAGGGACGGAAGATGAAATTCAGACCATTAACTGTGCGATCGAGCAGGGCCTCTCTGGGGTGCGGACCAGTGCGGGGTCTTACCACAAAGTCTAAACACACAGGGCACATTTCAGCACGGCGATGAGACCACAGTTTTACAATTTACGTGCATTAAATGTTGGTGGCAGTATTTGTGGCATAATGGTAAGAATTAGAGTTCAAAGTTAAATAGGACACAATTTCTGTCCTCACAGAGACCACTAATTTTGTGATAGAAACAGACATGTAAATGAAAATACAGTCAGTTCTTGTTTGTGGTTCGTGGTAGTTGTGTTCTGTAAGTTCTCTGCGAACACTGAATTAGCGGCATTAAGCCATTGTTTCTAGGGGGAGTACAGAGTTGGGTTTCTGTGAGCCTCTGATCACGTTTTCGTTAACTGGTCCATACATAACTTTGTTTTACGTGTGTTTCTGTTTAAAGACACCTTATTATATGTTGTTGATTCATGAATACCGAGTGGCCAACAGCACTGTAACTCATGCCCGCAGGAAGCTCATCAAACACATGTATTTTCTCCATAAGGCACATGACCAACCTTCTTGTGCTCAGAAACATGAGACAGAACTTACACGCTATGCTTGGCGGCCATTTTAGACAGCAAAATCAACAAAATGCAAAAAATGTGGAAAACATGGCACTATAATAGACCATAAAAGGGTACTTTTTTTTTTTTTTTTTTAGCGTGAGAGCTGAAACAAGAAGGCAGAACATTGCCTTGTTGCACCTGAACTGGGGGCACACACTTAGGGTGCCTCGTTAAAGCTGCCCTGGGCGTGTCTGCAAAAGACCACAGAAGCACTATGGGTTGTGATGTTGGGGTTAAAAGTAAATTTTAGCACACGGTCGAATTCACACATACAGACTCCACAAGTAACGAGCAACTGTACTGTGTAGTCGTGCCGTATGCTCTGCACCTGCTAGGATGCGTCAGGAAAAGGCTTCCTTTGAGACAATTAAGATGGAGTTACAACAGTAACTCTAGTAACGGGTTTGGGGACTAGCACATGGCCCAGTGTGGCTAGAAATAGAAGAAAGGATGTTGGAACAGTTACGAGGAGAGATGTGAGACCTTTACAGCATATTAAGTAATTTGGATTTTATAGGCGATGGGGAGCTAGTGGATGATTTCAGCCACGGGAGAAGCATCATCATATTGTATTTTTGGAATGCTCACTGTGATGCTGGTAGTGGGGATAGACGATGCAAGGAAAATAAGTAAAAAGTTGTAGAAGTTAAGATGAGAGATGAGAGTGTGAACTAAGGCACTGACAGTGGAGATCGAGAAAAAGGAATATATTTGAAAAATATATAAGGTGAAATCGAAAATCCGTGGTTGCATATTCGATAGAGGGAATAAGGGAGATGGACTAGGTATGCTTGGGTGCTGTTAATTGAGATAGGGAATACCAGAAGCAGACCAGATTTAGAAAGTAATGTGGACGTTGTTGCGTTTATGGCGCCCGTGGGACATATTTACAGAGATTGGGCAAGAAAATACGAGCCTGAAGCTCAGGAGGTAGAGCTTTGAGAGACATTAGCATCTATTCGTTAATTCATTGATGAATATCTGAATGCCTGCTATATGTCAAGGCACTGTCCTGTGTTAGAGAAGGTAGAACAATGAGTGAATTGCTAATGAGAGGAGACAGACATCAAGCAAAGATAGTTTCAGAGAAGTACTGTGATGAAAATGAAACTAACAAGGAGACTGACTGGCTGAGGGTGTGTGAGGCGGGTGTTAGTTTAGTTTCGGTGTCTGGGTTGACTTCTGGGGAGGTCACATTTCTACTGAGACAAAAATAAAGATAGTAGGGAAATGCACGTAGATATCTGGGCAGACGACTTCGAGCGGAGAGAAGAGAAAATAGTGAAGGTGAGAAAGGAGAGATGGGAAGCAGGCCACGTTTGAAGAGCAGAAGGGAGACCAGTATGACTGAAGGGAGACCAGTATGACTGGAGGGAGACCAGTATGACTGAAGGGAGACCAGTATGACTGGAGGTGAGCGGACGAGGGAGAGAGAGCCGTAGAGGAGCTCAGAAGAGCACACAGGGTGCCACGTCACGAGCACGCTTGAGGGTCATGGTTGAGAGTGCGGATGTTTTCCTAAGTGCAGTGGAAGCCTCTGGACGGTTTTAACAGAAGAGTAACAGAATCTGTTTTATGTTTTAAAATGGTGACCCTAGCCACTCTGGAGAATATCTTTGAAAACTAGAGTGACAGTAGAGAAACTAATCGAATGACCATTACAGTAAACGGGCAAGAGAGGATGGTGCCTTAGAGTAAGCGGTAGCAGTGGAGGGGTGAGAGAATCAGATGTTGAGTCAGTTACTTAAGATCACTTTTCTTCAGTCACCTCCATTATGGCTGAATTCAAGAACCAGTTTCTCACTGGATGGATCCGTTATGAATTCCAGGTAGTTTTGTACGTGCACATATAAAGTGTTACCTTGGAAAAAGAAACCGCCGATGAAATTTATTCTACAATAATCTGGTTTTGAGATACTAAAAAAAGTTCAAATGCGCATATGTAATAAAATCTGGCATTGCTCTTGTAGTCATATTTTATGTTTATTAGTGTTTATTGTGCAAAAACACTTTCAGACAGTTCTGCCGGTTCAGTTATACTAGTATGTATTTTCTTATAATAAAGTAATGGGGTTTTGACCTGCTTTCTTAGTGTTTAGGTAGTAAAAATTTATTCAAAGCGGGGCTACTACACTGTGAGAGCAAATGAGGAACAACATTACCCATTCGAGCAGCTTATAAAAGAATCTCTGTAAATCTCACTTTTCTCCGGCTGAGTTCTGCACATTAGCCAGAATACTTCTGGACATAGTATGGAGCAGGGACTCCGGTGGAGAAAGATTGGGGAGTAATATACCAATTAAGCAGTTTTTAAAATAAGTTGAGCAAAAGAAGATCAAAACTGTAAACTAAAGGTTGGAGAGTAGAAATTATGGTAAGGATGGATTTGAGAGTTTTATGAAGCAGGAAAGAAGAATGAAAAGATTTAGAGAAAAACGAGACTTCTGGAGGTTAGGGAGAAGAGAAAAACCAGATGATTCTGATATGTTAAGCTTGGGAGAATGGGTGAATGGTGATGTCATAATAACGGGAACCAGAATCTATAGTAGGAGGAGTAGGCTTGGTTAGGGTGAGTAGTTTTGAAAATGGTTAATTAAAGACACCACCCTGGGGACTCCCAGGGGAAGTATGTTAAGAAGGTAGTCAGAGAAAGGTGAGAGCTGTAACTAAGACGTGGAAATCATATTCGTATAAAAACTAGTTGAAGTCCTAGATGTGGACGAGATCACTCGAGAAAAGAATGAAAACCCGAGGACCACCATCAGCGGTGATGGTCTGTCTGCAGTCAGGGTGAGGACAGAACATGTGATTGACTTTTCAGTAAGGTCGCGCCTAAATTCATTCAAGAGGTTGGAGGAGAGCAGTGGCCAGGGAGGCCAGACAGCGGTGGCTGCCGTGGGAAGGGTGGAGACCTGGGGAAGTGAAGTGATGGCTGGTTCTAACTGCTCCTTAGAGAAGCTTTCTGTGTGTGTGTGTGTGTGTCTGTGTGTGTGTGTGTGTGTCTGTGTGTGTGTGTGTGTGTCTGTGTGTGTGTGTGTGTGTGGTGGGGGGGTGGCGGGGGCGGGGGGATGAGATGAATAAGGCTATGACTTAAAAGGGAAGCAGGATTCAAAATAGGGCTTTCAAAAATTTGTTACTAAAGGATGAGGAAGATGTTAGCATATTTATGAATGTGGAAGCATCAAGTGAAGAAAAAACAGATTGAAGTTACAGGCGAGGAGAGGGATAACTCATGAGGCGCTGCCTCACAGCAGGGTGCTGAGGGGGTGCGCGGTGGGGGGCGGGGGGTGGAGCTTGAGTCATCGTAGAGGAGGAGGGGCACAGTTTCTTCTGAGGTTTGAGAAGAAGTAGGGAATGGTGCTGATATATTTGATTCTACAGGTGGAGGGGAATCTCAATAAATGATAAACGATAGCCTCTCTTTTCCTTTCTCTTCTGACAAAATCATCTGCCGACAACTTAGTGTACGAAATGTTTGAAATAGGGAATGTGAGAGAAACCCAAGAAAGGGCAAGTAATACAATGGTGCAGCAATATTTGGGACCTCGTTGCATTTTGGAGAACCAGGGAAGTTCGAGCATATTGAAGAATATGGAGATAAGAATAGGAATAAGGGCCCTGAAGTGGAGAAGATTGCTGTGGAACTCAGAGGTGAGGAGAGATGAAGACAGACAGGCTTGATCCCCTGACGAAGTCGGCCAGGGCCGCCTATATTGAAATGAGTGCAGGCGAGTGATAGGCCACTGGATGGCTCTTTTCACTAAGTCTACATGTCAACTACACCATTGATGCCATCCTATCAAGCCAAAGCATATAAAGAAAGTTCTGTTAAAGCAGGAAGCTATCATTATAGAAAATGACTTGTAAAACATTCTGCAGTATTTCAAGCAATATCTTCATGTAACCTTTTAAAAATTACGAAAGACACAAATTCCCATGTCGTTAGCTCATTTTGTTGCCAGCATTCTCCAAAGACAGTATCCAGCTCAGTCTTTACCTGCTAGAAATGAAGGGCTAGCAAGGACATCCAGCTGTGTCTAGTGTTTACGCTTGCCACAGGGAAATTCGCAGTGAGACAGAGATAAAATAGTACCAGTGTTTAATTGTCATTTCCTCTATTTAGAGTGCTCTTTCACCACTTTGAACATATTGCACATTCCTTAAGTTTCTTAAAACTGGGAAGTCTTACAGATAAGAAATGTGAGATTAAAGCCTAAAATAATCTCTCATTTTGGATAGGATATAATTCGCTGCGCTCACTGGGATAGTACCGCTTTGGATTTTCTAAATTTCTAAAACTGTTAAATCATTAGGCTTTTCTATGCGGGGTTGTCATCTGGATGCATGGAATCAGAGTTTTCTCGTATTTGGACAGCGTTTGACATTTCATGCAAAGACTCCTGATGTGGGGGACCCGTGTTCCCTTTATCTTCCTACCCGAGCACTCATGCCTGGAGGGCACGGCGCAGTGGCATTAACCCTTTGAGCAGAGAATGTCTCCCCCCATCAGAAAAATATTTTCGTGCTTATTTTTAATGCGGTGCCTTGTATTTACTTCTATGTGATGTTTTGCGCAGTGTTTTAAGGTCCAGTATAAGTAGACTGTGAAGAATAAGCCTGAGCATTGAGCGAGATAAGAATAAGATATTACAAATTGATAGCCTATTCTAGGAGTTTGTAAAATATTTTTATGTAGATGTCATGTTAGTGTAGCACCATACTATAATCTGAATTGCATGTGATTGTAGGTCAGTGATTTTGAGTCCCCGTTTCTTGTTAGAGTAGAGTTGGTAGTGTGTGCGTTAAGGAAAATGGTTTGAGTTGACACTAAGTAAACGTGGCAGTAAGTAGAAGCAGTTTTATAATGAATTAAATAAGATTGACTAGAAAGTTTCCTTTTGTTTAAGTTAGATCTTTATATGTATGAATGTAGAAATATATGTACCTTGTAAAAATTGAAAATGTAGGCTTTTATTTTTAAAATTTTTAAATTTATTATTTTATTGGTGACACTGGTTAACGAAATCCAGTTTCAGGTGTACAGTTCAACAGTAAGGCATATGTATATTGCATTGCGTGTTCACCTCCCAGAGTTAGATTTCTTTCTGTCACCACATATTTGACCCCTTTACCCCGTCTACCGCCGCCCCTCCCTCCCCTCCTCTGGTTACCACTAGTCTATCGTCCGTGTCCATGAGTCTCTGTTCATTTGTTGCTTTCAGGTTGATATCCCACATATAAGAGAGATCATGCGGTTTTCAACTTTTTCTGTCATATAGGCTTTTAAATAGTCAATTTATATGTTATATTTTAGTGGACTGTTTTACCACAGTATATTTCATGCCATAATGTATACAAAAAAGAATGTAATAAAGCATATCATCCAAGGACAGCTTGTTCCCCAGGCTTTGGATATATGTGTGTGTGTGTGTGTGTGTGTGTGTGTGTGTGTGTGTGTGTGTAAAGTCCTGTTTGTTTCTAACTCTAGAAGAATGGTTATAATTCTCTGATTTTTTGACATTCAAACTGGTTACTCTTTACTCATGAGAGATGTATTTTTTGTAGGTTTTAATTTTCTGTGACAGTTGCAAATGCATGTATAATTGAAAGACCAACAATGCTGTCAATTCTCTTTTTCTCCATTTCTTGCTCCCCAGGGACTATTACTTTGAACTTCTTGGCTGATTCTTTTGGCCTTTAGCTCCGTGTCAGTAAATGGCATGTGTATGTTGCTGATTTTTTATTTTTAACCATTATGGAAAGCGAGGCTCTTTTTCCACTCTACCCTTCCCATCCCCACACTCTGTATATATTATATCATATATGCCTCTTATCCCTCAATTCTCTCAACGTGATTATAGTAGTAATTTTGATTCGATCAATATTTGTTACTTGGTTCATTAGTAAACTGTAGTTACCTTTCTTCATTCCTGTATTTTTATTCTCTTGGAGTTAATATTTATTATTTATTTCCATTTATACTGCTTATTAACAATCCATCTCTAAAATCTCTGCTAGTTTTTTAAATCATCTTTCAATACGTTTATGCAAATTTATCAATGTCATTTTCTTGAAAATGTCACTCCTGGAGCCTTCTGACTTGTCCACTGTGGACTCGCTCTGTCCATGCCTGATACACGCTTGTCATTATCTTCCTGAGAATCCCCTCCGCCTTTCTCCTGGGTTGGGCCTTCTAGTTCCTGTATCTCATATCTTGCCTTTTTCTATTTTGCCCCTTTATTTCACACTCAGAGGGCAATGTGGTCTTTTTTTTTTTTTTTAATCTTTCTGAGAAAAATTGTTCGTGGTGGATTAATTTCGTGAAATGTCATCAGCAAGTCTGAAAATTATTTTTAACTATCCTCACACTCGATTGATAGTTTGGCAGGGTAAAGAATTTTAGGGTGGAAATGTTTTTAAATGCATCGTTTTGTCACCTTCTATCTTTGGATGCCATCACTGAAAAGCTCAAAAGTACTTTGATTCCCGATTCTTGACATGTATGTATTTTTTTCCTTTTGTCTGTAGTGTTCTGAAATTTTACAGTGATGTGCTTTGGTATGAGTCTATTTTCATCTGTTTCACTGGGTGCCCCATTTAGTCTAGCAACTTAGAGATTTTGGTTCTGGAAAATAGTGTTTTATTAATATTTTCCTCCTCTCCATTTCATCTGTTCTTCTCTCTGTAACTCCTCTTATTTAGATGCTCTCTATCAGGTCCTCTAATTTTCTTCTATTTTTCTACCTCTATGATTTCCTACTTTGTTTGGTATTTCCCCAAATTTATCTTTCACGATTTCTATTGAATTTTATTTCTGCTTTTACTTTTTAATTTTGTAAGAGCTCTTTCGTTCCCTCTGAATGCTCCTCTTCTATAGCAATCTTATTCTAGTTTCGTGAATGCAATATTCTCTTATTTCTCTGAGAATTTTAATGACCATTTTCTTCACCTTGAGTAGTTTCATTATTTCAAGTAGATTTTATCTGTTTGAGTGTGTATTCCATTTTTTATCCTTCATGTTAACAGGCTCTTTTCAGCATCTAATATCCTAGAGTTTTTAGCTCATTGTTAAGAGTGGAAAACTGGAAACACGAAGCTCTGTTTGCATGTTGAGCTTCTCTGTAGCCATTCTGTGACTGGATTGTTTGGGGGTAATACCTGATCTTGATATCCATGTTTTTCCTCTTAGGCTGGTCATATTCCACATCTGCCTGGAAGGTAAAGACCGGACTAAAAGCCTTCTGAAAATCAAGAGGTAGAAGCAGGTGAAGGAGTTGTCTCAGTATCCAATGATCCCGCTTGCCACGTGATTTCATTGTCCTTCGTTTAGGTATACTTTTTATCTTACTCTGTCCAGAACATAAACCTCTCTTTTTTTTTCGGTCCTCCGTGATAGGGGGTGAGGGGCTGGCAATTATTACCCTGCAAGGAGGATGGGGTTGAATTACCGATGAGCAGTATAATGAAAAACTAAGGAAATAACTCCAAGAAAATAAAAATATAAGAATGGAGAAAAGTAACTACAGTTTACTAATGGATCAGCTAATGAATACTGACCTAATATTATCTGCGTCTCCTTATTTTGCTTCCCCTCACCTCAAGTAACTTGTGCTGCTAATTCTCGAGCCTTTGGAAGACTTTGTTGTGTAAACGAAATTTCCCACTTTCCTAGCAGCTAGTTGAGCATTTGGTTTTTTGAGTCTGCTAAATCAATTACTCATTTGTCCATGTGTTTTAAAGCTTCCAAAGTCAACTTTTCTTGCATTCTCCCCATCTTTGTAAATGTTTCTCTTTAAAAATTAAATTACAGGCACCCATCTTTATTACATTTAGAAAGGGTTTTAGGTGAGAGCAAAATTAGATGAGCAAAATTTATCTTTACCTAGATATATGTCCTCTTAAATTCATATATGTCCTCTTAAATAAAAGTATTTGTTCATTTTACTTTTGTATTTCAATTGGCTTTTTTTCAAGATTGACATTTGGTTTTATCAAATACAAGCACATCAGAATTTTGAAGCTTGTCAGAGAGAAGAGTTTCTGCTAGAAAACCATTCTTAATTTCAATTTTTAATTATGTAAAGAGTAAAAGCATCTGTGATGAAGAGCACACTTCAGCTTTCTCTTCCAAAAGAAGATTGTTTGCTCCGAGAGCCACTACAACCATCCATGCCTTGCTTCAGAGTTTTTCTTTAGACCTCTTGAAAGTTAACACAAGAAATGAATTGGCATACTGGTACTGTTACAAACTCAAGTTAAATCCAAAGCGACTTTGTATTTTACTTTGGGATGTGTTGGTTGTTGATTATACAAAATTTTGTCTTCGGTTGGATCTGAAAGCTAGGTAATAAAAAGGAAAAATAATTCAGAGAATTAGTCGATCATTTACTAAACATTTGTTGAGTGCCTGTTGTATACAAGGCACTATACTGGGAGCTATAATAGAAATGAAAGCTCTTGAGAGGTTATAATTTAACCAAGAGAAACAGGGAGCATGCATGAAACGCGTGGCCAATGCTGGAGAACCATTCTTTGCCCTTGTTTTACCAGATATTTTTATTTAAAAACAATTAAGGGAATGGGAAAAGAAATTATGAGCATAGGTATTCCCTTTGGATCTTGGCTTCTTTTATTAACCATTATACTAGGGTTT
>NW_006436282.1:17461464-17489087 GCF_000325575.1 Pteropus alecto
GTTTTTTTTTTTTTTTTTTTTTTGAATTACATAATGTACAGTGACATAGTTAAAATCTGTGTTTGTTTTCACTCTTTCTTCAGATTTTCTCTCATTCTTGCTAATTGCTTTCAACCCTAAAAAAATTACTTTAAGCAAAGAATATGAAAGGAAAAAGAAAGTTGGTAATTTAAAAAAAAGGAAAAGTTTTATATTTAATACTTCCTTTTCTTCAGATTTCAGTAAATACATTTGATTCAATGGCTGTTTACCTTTCACAGTTCCAAGGAGCCAGAGATCATAAAATAGAGCAGGGAGAAGTATCTTAACCCACTGTCGACCCCTAGCATCCAGCATCTCTGGACACTTCTGACTGCAAGTAGTTTCTAAAGGCCATTTCTGACCCCTAACCTTGCTTTTGTTGCAGTCATCCATTGTCCTTGCAAGCATTTATTTCAGTCATTTGCTGCTCCTGTGCGTGTTACTGCTGCAACTCATTCTTTTCTTCATCTTATTAAATTTTGCACCTACTTCCAAGTTTCTCAAGATATTTCTGATTCCACTACCATGTCCAACTATTTGCCATGGCAGTAGGAGTGAGGAGAGGTGGCTGGCGTTGATCCATAGAAATCCCTGTGTCTACCCCTTCAGGGCTAAAATCAGTAAAGTCATGCTGCGTAGTGGCAACAGGAAAACTAGAAATTGCATTTTCTCATGCCCGGTGCTCTCTCCACTGACCAAACTCGATTGTTTCTTGATTTTCTTTCATGTCTGCTACTTGTTGAAATGCAAGCCCTCAGTGACAGAACGGAGCTCATCATATCCCTATCTCTTGGCCAGTCCCTTGCAAAATGTCCTGATTGATTATCCTTCCAGTCCCTTGGACCTTTTCCTTCCTTCTGTTTGGGGAAAATATTGAGATTGCTTTGTAGAGGGGTCATCTATGGAGAATGCTGCTTATAATCTATGATTACAGTTGAGAAAGACGAGCATGGTTTGGGGTCAATGAGTTGAACTGAATTCTTGATTTTTTTTTTTTTTTCCTTTATTGGCCCACCTCTGCATGTCTCTTAAACTTTTGGGGCCCCATTTTTCTTATCTATAAAATGGAGATAATACCTATCCCATCAGCGTATGGCAATTTTTGAGACTAAAATGGGATAGAAAATATAGAAAAAGGTAACAACCTACACACATAAGGCGGTTATTATATGAACTCAAGTAGTGACATAGAGCAACACTTAGGATTCACTAAGTTAGAGAACATGCAAAAATGAATATTGAAATGACAATCTAGGTAGAAGACAATGGACAACTGACTTAAAAATAGAATTAAAATAGATGATTTGTATGTGTGCAGTGGTATGCAGGCATGATTCAGCGATGGAGGAGTTATAAAGAATAAGGGGTCCTTAAGACTTGTACCACTGAGACCACTTGATGGCTCTGCTTAAATTGGCATGTGTAGGCATGTTTATATGAGCTGAAGAGTCTGAAAGAATGCTTATAAAAAGGCTCCTTATATAATGACAATAGTAAGAAATTCTTCCTCAGTCCTTTACTGCAAATAGAAAAGATCGTCTATTTTATCATTTTACAATTGTGAGAGAGTAATATTGTATTATAGGGGAGTAAGAAAAGTCTTCTGGCCTGATAAGTATTTTTCAAGAATCAGTATAGAGCTTAATTCTCAGTAATCTCAAACCAAATACCCTGAGGCTATATGTAGGAACTACAGTTTTCATTTTGTGTGAGGTTGGCTTAAAGTGAAAGATAGGTTGTTTTCATTTATTCCCAAAGTGTCTTGAAGTCTACATTTAGGTTTTGAAATCTATAAAGATTGTGATTAGGGTAAAAATAGAAAAGAAAATCTGATTTGTAGGATGAAATTTAAAGAATTGAGAGTAATTGTTAGTTTCATCATTATAATCTTAACTGTAGGCATTAAAGAAGTCATAACTTAAACTGTGCAAGTTAAAGCTATTAAAGGATATTATTTCATGTGGTAGACTGAAGTGGCTTAATGGGAAAGAAATCCATGATAAAAAGTACACAGTAATACATAAGGAATGGGTATTTAAGGGATGAAGTATTCTATATAAGGAGATTATCTTTAGAGAGACAAGTTCATGACTAGAGAAATGAGGCTAAGCATTTTTGCCCAATAAAATCTTGTATGTAAGGGTACTTCATTTTATTAGGTAAAGTGATTTTCCTTCATCCTTATGAGTCTCTACAGAAACCTCTAGAAACCCTTACGATATTGACTCTCCAAATATACAGTTCATCCCTGAGCAATTCATTTGTTAAGTTATTGTTTTGTTACACAGGATACATAAATATATTAATTTTGTAACAATTTTAAGATGTTACCAGATACAGCCAAGAGCCTTTCTAACTAGCCCCTTTTTCAACCTCTGCTCCTTCAGCCAGGGTTATACCTATCACATTTTGTTTTATTTTTCCAGGCCGTTTCCTTTATATTTATATATTTGTACCTGTGGAAAATATAGCATCGTTTTGTGTGCCTCATTTCTATAAGTATCACATGATCTTTATGGCACTTGTTTTTTTTTTTTCACAGAAAAGTGTGTTTAGGAGAGTATTTACATTTTAGAACATATAAAGCCATGTTGTTCTTTTAACTGCCTCAGATACTCATATGATGGCTATTCAGCTATTACCCTGCTGAGGAATATCGAGGTGGTTTGTTTTTTCTAGTGTTTCCAGTAATGTCACAATGAGCATCTAAAAATTGTCTCATTAGAAGAGTATTACCAATTATCATGATGATCTCTTTCACTTGATAATACGTTGTGACAATGCAGACTTAGTACAGTTAAAACTTGAAAATCTTTCATTAAAAACATTGCTTGAATTCCAGTAATGGTGGCATGCAGAGTCTGGCAATTCTCCTATTTCTAAAACAAATATAAAACTGGACAAAATGGTTGAAAACAGCCATTTAGGGGTATTGGAAATTGACCAAAGACAATTGAAAAAATTGATCTTGCAGAGCTGTTAGGGCTGGGGGTTAGAGCAGTGTGAGTCTGTGGCCTTCGTGCCTGGGCTCTTTCCAGATACCTGCCCAGCTGCCCCCCACTCTACCCTCTTTGCTCAGTTGATGACAACTGACGCTTTACTAGCTTGGGGCTGGCTGAGAAAGCCAGCAGCTTTGCTGCCAAAGAGTTGGGGGTGGGGGATGGCTTGATTCAGGAAAAGAAGTTAGGGAGGACACAAAAACCTGTGGCTTTGCTGGTGAAAAATGATGGATTTGGTTGGAAACAGATGGAAAAAAACCCTGCTGTTTTGCCAGTTCAAGGTCGTGGACCTGGTTTGGGGAGAGTGGTGGACCAGTAAAATTTAATAGGGAAATCCTAGAAATGAGCGAGCCATAGAAAGACTGTGATAAGCTCTCCACACAGCCCTGGTCGACTGGGAACTACATGCGTGGAGGGGGAGACCTGAGGGAGCCTGGCAAAAGAAGTTCAAAACAAGGGAGACTTGGGAGAGCTGGCTGCAACTCTGAATGCGTTCCCCAGCCTGTACCCAAATCAGCTGACGGAGGGTGGAAGTCGCAGAAACTTGAGATTTTTGAGCACAACCTTTGCCCAAGTCGTTCGATGATGATGATTAAGCTGAGCAGACATAGGTACAACCCCTAGAAAGCCAGGTAAAATATGAAAAGAATTAAAAAACTGAACAGAGATGTCCCGACTGCCTGTCATGGAGGGATTCAGCTTCTGCATTTTAAGTTTAGATGAATTACTAAAAAGGACTCAACAACTCTGAAAAATAAAACGAATCTGCAGTTACTATAATATATCAAAGGTTCAGTTTTCAACCAAAAACTGCTGGATATGAAATAAAAAAAGAAAAGAATCGGGAAAGTGTGAACCATAATCAGGAAAAACAGTCAATGGAAACTGACTCCGAGTGGGTTCAACGTTTGATTTAACAAAGACTTCAGATTGGCTGTTTCAGATATGTTTAATTTAGATGGGCAAAGGACAGCAAGCTAACGACACGCAACAAATAGAGAATCGCACTAGAGAAACAAATTAGAAAAGAAGAACCAAATAGAAATTTTAGATTTGAAGAGTACAGTTAATTGAAATGAAGAATTCACTGGGTAGGCTCAGCAGCAGTTTGGAGGTAGCCGTGAAAATGAGAAGATCCACAGAAAGTATTCAGTCCAAAGAAGAGTGGGGAAAAAAAGATGTTAAGAAAAGTAAACAGAGTCTCAGAGACCCGGGGGCAATGTCAAGCATTTTCACACGCGTGTAATGAGAGTTCCAGACAAAAAGGAAGGAAAGAAAGAGACAAAAAAAATATTCGAAGACATAATGGCACCAAAGCAACCCACATTTGGTGGAAAATATAACTTAAAAAAGGTTCCGTGAGATGGAGTAAGCACACTATAACCTTGTCTCTTGAACTGTATACAGCTATAAAAACTGGACAGATGCAGGCATATTCTGTATTATGTACACTCTGAAATACAGCTATAAAAGAAATAATAAGTAATTGCACCAAACCATCCCAAATTTGGTGGAAAACGTAACTTACAAAGGGTTCTATAAGATGGAAAATTTGGAACTGAAATATAACAAATAAAAACTCAGTGGACAAGCACAGTAGCAGAATGCAGATGACAAAGAGAGTCTGTGAACTTGAAGACAGATCATTAGACGTTTACCCAAATTGAGCAACAGAGAAAAAAAGTTGAAACAGTGATGAGTAGAACTTCGGAGACCTATGGGACGACACTAGAAGGTAAACAACGTTTTGTTTCATTAGACACTCAGAAGTAAAGAAGAAAGACTTTGGTGCAGAAAAATTTTTGAAGAAATACTGGCTGAAAACTTCTCATATTTAATGAAAGACGTAAACCATAGATGCAAGAGGTTCCGTGAACCTACAATGGGATAAGCCCAATGAAATTCATACCCCGACACATCGTAGTCAAACTGCTAATAATAAGACACACACAAAAATACCGAAAACAAAAATCCAAAGCCCACTAATAACTATTTAAATGAATGCGGATTTCTCATTGGAGACCATAGAGCCCAGAAGGAAGTGAAACAATGTTTTAAACATGTTTGTGGGGCGGGGGAGGGGGTGGATCCAGAATGCAGAACCTGCCTTTTTTTTTTCTTGAGAGGACTATTTTTCCGAAAGCATTGCATATAATAGAAAATTGTTTCTGAGAAGTAACATTGCCAGACAGTTATACTAATTGCTTTTGCAAGGCATTTGATTTATAATAGAAATATTGATAAGTTCATTAAAAACGTTATTTCACTTTCTGAATTAAACTTGTCATCAGAAGATGATGAGGTGCAAAGTGGTCAGTTAAGAAGATTAAATTAGAAAAACTCAACTATTTTAATTTTTTTAAAAAAACATTGTTTTTAAAGTAAGAAAAAATTGTAATTAAATTGCTGTTGAGATTCATTTTTCACTGATACTGAATTAGTATGTCATAATGAGAGATGGCTGAAGAGATTATGAATTGCAGGATATTAGATAAAACAGAATATTTAGCCTTTACACATTTTTAGTAGATTAGTTATTTAATTGTATAACCTTGTGAGTTGTATCAGTGTCATTTATAATTTACAGATAAGGAAATGTGGTTGGATTTTTTTTTAATGCTATATTGGAAAAAAATGAGATTAGAATTTAGAATTTAGTTCTCACTTTATCTCAATCACTTCTTTTGCTGCATGAGTTTTCAGCATTTACGATATGTCTTTATGAGGCGATTCATTATTATAACAAATAATGAAATGAGGACCTCTTGATGGAAATGTAATTGATAAAACCTGCCTAAAGGACAGTTTGATACTGACAGTTGAAAAATCATATACTTTTGACATAGCAATTCTGCTCTTAGTATTTACTTCCTAATGATGCATATATAAATATATATGTGTGTCTGGATATAGACATATTCTGATTGTGACCCTGATTATAACTGCAAAAAATGAAAGCAACTTGTATATCTTTTAATAGAGAACAAACTAAATAAATTTTGTATCCATATAGCAATAAATTTTGCATCCATATAGTATTAGATATATTGAAAAGAATGAGTTCCAATATGTAAAGATCACTAGGTTAATTTATTAATAAAACAATCACATGTATGTAATTAAAAAGGATATATTCAGATACAGGTATAAATTTTGTCTGAAAGGTTAGAAAGGAAATCTCTTTGGAGGAGATCAATTTTTGTGTTTATTTTTGAATATTTCAGTATGGACTTTCTTGTACTATGTATGTGTAGATATACACACATATACATATTTGTATGTATGTGTGTGAATATATAACAGCTTTTTAAAAATAACATGTAAAGCTTTTTAACTCGTTTGACGTTTTTACTTCATTATCTTCTGGTATTCAGTGTTACCAGTAATAAATGAAGTGGAAGTCTGATTATTATTCCTTCTGCATAGCTCTTTTCTTTCTAGAAATCTTCATTTTCTCCCCTTTTAGTCCTT
Organism: Pteropus alecto; assembly: GCF_000325575.1. NCBI lineage: Eukaryota > Metazoa > Chordata > Mammalia > Chiroptera > Pteropodidae > Pteropus > Pteropus alecto. The sequence continues at coordinate 17,467,956 of NW_006436282.1, forward strand.
GGCATTCTGAAGTCGCATTTAAATGTGTCCAGATCTGGATCTTTTTCATTCAATCTGCTCTGCACATGGAAAGCTTTTTATTCTGAAGTTTTGTTTTGTTTGACATTTAAAACACGGGGACATTTTCTTCTATTATTTCTTCAACTATTTCCTTCCATCTTGTCTCTGACCTTGTCTTATGAAAATCCTGGTAGCACTGTTAGACTTGGCCTATGTTTTCAGTTTTCTCATATTTTCCGCCTTTTTCTCTTTGTTCTGCATTTAGGCATTTACTTTAACTTGATTTTCCTAATTAGCAGTTTCAACCTTATTCTATCACTTAGTTCGCTGTTTGATTTTTTTAAAATGTGACAACGATATTTTTAATTACTGGGAAATTTTTCTTATCCTTGGGTTGCTCCATTTTCTCCCTCTTCGTGGCAGTAGCCTCTCAGATATCTGTGAGAATGCTAATAAAAAGAAAAATGTTAAATTCTGTGCTCAACACCATCTGTCCCTGCCCCAGTTTGGTCATCTCTGTCCACTGTCACTGATATTTTCTTCTACTGATCCATAGTGGTTGGTTTATATTTATATGTGAGGGACTAGGTTGATTAATCCAGAGTATAAATCTGATGAACATTTCCTCCGGAGCAGTACAGGCCGTCCTCCCACCCCCAGCCCTGGCTCTGGAATGGGGGGAGGGGCATGCGCGGGCACTAAGTCCTCAGGTAGGCTTCTCTTTCAGGTTTGTAGGCAAAGAGCAGGTGAAAAAGCCGGGAGCCCCCCACATAGCTAAATTAAGAAGGCAGATTTTACCCTGGAGATAGAACATATTAACGTTAGTAAGATGCTTTAAGTTGGAAGCACAGAAGGGAAGGAAGTGATGCCACACCCCTGAAAGTGTTGGAGAATGTGGTCAGGGGAGTTTCTAGTTGTCATGAGAAGTGTGAATCACTGCAGGCATTTTGGTGGCGCACAATACTGTGCAAAAAGGAATTTTTGCTCCCCAAGTTTTCCGTTTGAGAAATACTGCTTTAGTGTATTCACTCCCAGGTAGTCTCGTTCCCCACCGCCCTGGAATGTCTGATACGAAGAAGCAGATCTGCCTCAGCCTCTGTGCGCCGCGTTTCGGACCCAGCATCCCCGCCAGGGACCCTTCCTGCGCAGAAGAACACCCGCTGTCTCCGGAAGGAAGCTGGTGGTGCTTTGGCCCGAAAGCGCGCGCTCGTGCGCGGGGCTCCTTACCAGCCCTCAGCCGCTGCCCCTCCAGTGCCCCGCCACTGCCCCGCCGCTGCGCCTGCCCGCCCTTCACCCTTTCCTTCTGTTGACTCCGCGCTTGGAGGTGTGCTAGGAATGCTGCGGAAACTCCAACTCCACCTTTTGTATCAAGGCTTTAAATACTGACCATGCATTCCGGATTCTCAGTAGGGTGAACGCGGTTTGGTGATTTTCAGGAGGATGCCTTTCCACTGTGTCTCCCTACTTTTCCATCTTGTTATCATCATCCTGCCACCCCCGTCAAAGAAAGAGTCAACATTTTGCTCCTTTCCTGTACTCCCTCAGCGTAAATAATGCACCAGGAACTATTGTTCGAGGAGTTTCCCGTGTATTATTTAGCAGCAACAACCCTGTGAGCTACAAACCATTGTCATTCGCCCACTTAACGGATGGAAGAAACCGACTTGGGGAGGTTGGTTAAGGCATTTACTCGGGTTTGTAGGACTAGTTAAGTGGCAGAGTCCAGGCTTTTAACTGCTACATCACCTAACTCTGTGATTCCTTCATAATGTTCTTATTATTGTGCTTTATACACTTGTTTACATGTTTTGGTCTACTCTACAAGATGGAGTTTTTAGAGGAACGGATAGTGCATCTCGATTCCCTTCAACATCTAACATTGTGTCTTGTCGTCAGGCCTATAAGAACTCAGTTAATGTTGATTAAATTAGCGCGGTGCACTCAAAATTTTACTTTTCTTCTTTGATCCCGTATATCCAAATTAGAATTTCAAGATACTAGTTTGAAAGCTAAGGTATCGACAGTACACAGTCATTTTATAGAAAACTATTGTCTAATTGAGTTAACTAAATGGTTTACATGAACTCTGCTGTCTTGGTCAAACCAGTTGTGTAAAAATAATTGTGTCAAAATTTAACCTTAGAGAAACCTGACTTGATCCACATTTCAGTGGGGTTTTTTTTCCTATATCATTTCTCAGAAATGTATTTTTTTAAAGAATTTTGCTTTTCTATTGCAAATGCATTAGAAATAGTCCAGATAACTTTTAGGTACCTCCTTGAAAATTATTCTTAAATCTTTCCAAGTGCACATAGAATAAGATTTTGTTTTTCATTTCCTGGCTTCTGTAAATTATGCAGCATGATTCTAGTGAAATAATTTATAAACTATAAAAGCAGAGGTAATTTTTAACATCTTCTGAAAACTTAATTTACCTGTCATATTTTCAGTGGGGAATTCAGATTGTTGAACTGAAAGGAAGTGAATATACCACCAAATGTGGTCACAAAAGAATTTTTAATATTAAAAATAGGTTCTAGCCCTAATTAATTAAGAATAGTTTATTTAATTATAGTTCTAAAACTGGGTAGAAATGCTTTTATAAAAGCAATTCTACAAGGCATTTGGAACAGAATATTTTGGGTAAATGCCATTCATTTTATTAAATTTGCTGTGTATACTGAACTATATTATAGAAAGTTAGAAATATATTTACATGTAAGAAGTATTACTGTAAAAGCTAGCCATTTTAGTGGACTAAGCATTGAAAGATACCACTTCTTTATGGTTTGTTGTACAGTTTATAGGAAGTTGATAGCTTTGATATAACTGCTTTGTAAACTACCCATATTGCTGATTCCAAGTATCATACAGACTTTTTATTTATAAATAATATCTAATTTAAAAAAACTATTCTTGGTTTTGGTAACAACACTGTTCCACTTTTGAGACTGAAACTATATTATTGAGAACTTATGATGTACCAGACTGTGGGGTGGTTGGTGAGAACATAGGTTTGAACAAGACAGGTGTGATTTCTGTGCTCATCAGAGTTAGAATTTAGAAAGGAAGTTATACACTAAACAAAATATTTGATTATGTTTGTCAGAGCTATAAAGTATAGAATGCTATGAAAATATATATTAGGAGACTTTATTTTAGTAGGTACAGCCAGGGACATGGGTTTCCTGCTCCTGAGGGATGTGTATGAATTAGGTACACAGTGGTGGTTACAGGCAAGGTGAGGGGCAGACTCTGCATCAGGACAGAGGAGAGATGGGTATGACTAAAACTACAAAAGGGTGGTACAGATGAATCTAGCAATGTATTAAAAGGCTTATATGCCATAAATTTATATTTTAATGATTATACATATAAATATGTGGGAGGCTTCTGTGGTAGTCTGGGCGAGAAATGGTTTTGGCTAGGACTCATGGAGGATGATGGCAATGAATTGTTGGATTACACAGATATTTTAGAAGATAGAATCTACTGCTTCCTTTACTCTGGCTTAGTTTCTATTCCTACCACTTTCAGATTTTCAAATATTTTTGCTATTTTTTTGTTCATTTGTTTTCTCATTAACCATTCTTCTTGTGGCTTTAAAAGAAAAAACCTGCTATTAATACTTTGCTGCCGTTTTAATAAATTCTGAAGGGAAAGGATATAAACTTAAATCTACTATATTTAGTTGAACCCTACTGCCACTGATTTTAAATGTAACCTTTAAGCATGAATTAAATCCTATTTAGCTACTATGTCAAGATTTATCTGTTACTCTGTTAATGTTGCACCATTTTAATTTATAGTGTTTTTATTCTTGATAAGCACAGGTACTTCCTTTACATTTATGCTTTTTTCCAAATGCATTGGCTAGTTCTACATAATACTCTTTCACATAAATTTTAGAATAAGTTTACCAAAACTATCCCGTTGGGGTTTCTATTAGGAATTATTCAGTTTTTTGGTTGTGTTTTGTTTTGTTTTTAGGAATGATTTGGAGAGAATTGACATTTTTATAGTGTTGAGTCTTTCTACCTCAGAACATGGTATCTTCATTTACTTATTTTAAATGTCCTTTAGTGTATTTTATAGTTTGCCTCGTATCTGTCTGAACATTTTTATTTTAGTCTTTTCCCTTATTTGTAGATTTTGTTGCTGTTGTGACTAGTATCTCTTTTCTCCCCAATGATGTTTTCTAGTTGGTTATTACTCTTATTTAGGAAAACTTGATTTTTCTATATTGCTCTTATGTCTAGTCACTTAGCCAAATTCTTATACCTTTAATAATTTTTCAACTGATTCCTGGAGACTTTTCTCAGTAGATAGTTATCTGTATTTCTTAAAAATGTCATGTCACAATATTGATTAAAATTTTCTATTTAAGTTTGAAAAGCAGTGGTCTAGTGGACATTTTTATCTTGTTCCTGACTTTACAGTAAAGCTTCTGACATTTCCTCATTAACTATGATACTTCGTATAGATTCCAGTATAAAATTATTGGTTTCCTTCTATTCTTACTATGGTTAAGATTTTCCATTAGGACTGTGTTTGAATTTTATTAGATATATTTGAAGCATTGAGATGATTGTGGGGTTTTTTTTCTTATACTGTGGAAATATATTAAATTACATTACGTATTTTTAATGTTAAACCATCTTTACATTACTAGGATAAACTGTACTTGGCTGTTAATTGTTATTTTAAAGATATGAATTGTCTGTTTCTTAAAGGTATGATAGAATATATTCCTTTATCTATCTAGGGCTAATGTCTTTGTAAAAGGATAGATCTTTGAAAACCTTTTCAATTATTTTGTTATAAACTATTTCCATTTTTACCTCTTTCTCGTAAACTTCAATAATTGACATTTTTCTAGAAAATCTCTACTTGACTAGATTTTAAAATAAAGTTGTTCATTCTCTTCTCTTTTTAATCCTCTTTATTCCCGCTGTTATTTTCTCATTGTGTTCCTAATGTGACTTGTGCCTTCTCTTAATCAGACTAGCCAAGTCTTTGTCCGTGTTTATTGGTCTTTTGAAAAAGCCAGCTTATCGATCAAATCTCTGGGTTTTTTTTTTTCCGATTGATTTCTGCTTTCTCTTTTATAATTCTGATTTTTTCTATTTCTGAATTCCCCATTACCCTGTAAATTTTGGTCTTTCATGACCCATAGCAGCTTTCTCATGCTTTCCCTCTACTCGTCCTTATCCGGGGAGAGAATTCTTCAGTCTGGACTTCCCGCACATTGTAGTTTAATCTTTTTTCTTTATGTCTTTTGCTCTTTCTCTCCCCCTCCCCCGCCCCAAGTAATTGTTTCTTTGGCGGGTAATGCTTCTGGTTGTCGAAACTGGTGAGTTGCTAGTTTTCATAAGAGCTTTGTGATTGATTTGCTCATATTTGTAGCTGAAGGGTCTAGAGTAAATGTATTAATTTTTCTCTAGCTCAAATAAAAATTCCATTTATATGTCATTTAATCTAACTTCTAATTAAAGGGTCTATCCTCTAGTGATTATGGAGGAGGAGTGGAACTTGTAGAAAAGTTACTTTCTGAGTTTCGGGACTTTCCTTTCTTCCCAGAAGCTCTGAGTAAATTGGGACACTTCCCTGCTTCCCTGGCTCCCACCCAGCTTTGGAAGGTTCCCACCACAGAGAGCTGCCTGTTTTGTACATTAAGCCTTTACACTGGAGTTGCCTTGTGGTCATCCATGTCTGAGTAATTATAGATTTAGTTCATATTTTAATATTTTATAAGGTTACTTCTCTCATTTCTTACATATTTTCTCAAATGTGCTTAGAATAATTTTGTTAAAAGGAACCATTGTGTTCTTTTCATAGTTCCTGTTATTAGGTAACTAATTTACACAGTCAGTCCGGTGAATTGGCTCGCGAGGGGGAACCATTCCTTCGTACTGTCCCATCGCATCCCAGTCACTGAGGGGGCATGGGGTTATGCCGGGCGTCAGAACATCATTCAGTTCGCTCACAACGAGAGTTTGGGATGCAAGTGTTAGGGCCGGTCCTTGCATGGCAGGGAAGCTGTGTGAATGTTTTGACATCCTGGTTTAACTGGAACACTGGGTAAGTTGTTCCACACACACCCACCACCTCACCCAACCTCCCCCACCGGTCCCTGTCTGCCTTTCCCACCAGTCAGCTCTGAGATGCCCCAGACCCAAACGGTTCCCATGTAGCTACGTACAAAGGGGAAGATCAGGAAGACAGCTCTCACCTTTGGGATTAAATGGCCGGGAGCAGTGCAGGTGACCCGTGGCCGAGACCAAGTGAGGATTTTTAAAGAAGCATGGACAGGGACATTAAGAATAGCATCTGGATTCAACTTCAGAACAGCGCCGTGCTATTCTGAGGGGAGGAAGTCTTAGCAGATGTTCTGAAACTGCCCGTAAGAAAGGGCTGGGGGTGAACCCGTAAGACGAGCCCTCAGGGCTCTGGACTCAGCAGGGCCTTCGGCTGGTCCAGTCCAGACCTGCTGAGCCGGGTGACTTGCGAGCTGCCGGGCAAGCACGCTGCAGTTTGTCCGGCTCAGTCTTGGAGAGCCCTTCAGCACCAACCCAGAGTGCTCCCCAGTGTGTTAACAGCTGTCCTTGAAGCTCTTCAGTTTGAGGAAGTGCTCGGCAAATACGCTCTTCTGACTGGAGGGGAGGCGTGCTACCTGAAGGTTGTTGAGGGGGCTTCAGGAGACCGGGTCAGGTGGTTGGCTGCTGATGGTGTAGTCGCAGAGAGCTCCCACTGTGCGCGTTGACCACGGTGGCCAGCTCAGTTGGTGCCTCCTGGTAGCACAGGTACACCTGGCCACAGGCCAGAGTTCCGTAGCGGCCATCTCAGCCATCCAGCAGGGTGTCAGTGAGGGCCCTGAGCACACCCTTGCAAGGGGTCTTAGTGTTTCGCAATTCCAGCAGGTAGGAGCAGAAATTCTTGCCCACTAAGGAATGGGGACACCAACCTTCAGCTTGAAATGGGATCTTAGGGGCACGGATGGCATCCAGAGCTTTCATCCCACACAGAGAGTAGTAGGGATGCTGATTTCTCTGGGCTTTCAGCTCTAGCAGTCTTGCATCATCCTCTGCAAGGAGCTCTAGGATTCATACTTGATAGACTGAATGAAGCCTGAATAGTCGAGTTATCAGTTCCTCCTTCAAGTCTTTGGAGCATGTATCCCATGGGGACATGAGATGAGGTCTTCAAGATTTCGTTGAAAAGCACATGGTTTGCTTCTTTACAAAAATAAAAAGCAGTACAAATCCCAGGTTCCTGTCAACCTTCTCCAACCCACCATTCCCCCTGGACAGCCAGGTACTGCCGGACGCCATGGCCTCCTCAGCCTTAGCCCAACATCATCGGTATATGCCCTTGCCCTGCCTGAGCCCGGTTCCCTGGAGCTCCCGGCCGTTTCCTTGTGGGGGAAGGCCAGGCCAGACCTGGACTGAAAACATGGCTGGGGACTTCGATTAGACTTCTGTTAAATGTACAAATTAGTTTGGGGATGTTTGGCAACTTTATAATATTCAGGATTCCCTTTCCAGGACCTGGGATATTGGCAGTCTTACCAGTTTTTAATTGAATTGCATATAATCAAGAATTAAATAACTTATGAAAATCTTCAAAATAACCAAAGGTATATTTCACAATCTCCACTACTTTTCTTTCCACTTATTAATTAGCACAAGTATAAAAATATAAGAACCAATATAGAGGATACATTTTTAAAAAACATTGAACAACTGGAAATTTGAACACCAGCTACATATTTGGTGATATTAAGGAATTACTGTTACTTTGTTAGATGTGTTAACAGTATTTTGGTTACATTGTTTTAAAAGAGTGCTGATCCTTTAGGCATATACACTAAAATATGTCTGGGGTTTCCTTCAAAGTTGACTAAGATAAGTAGATAGGGGTATGAAACAAGATTGCCATGAGGTGTTAATTGTTAGAGCTGGTAGTTATTGGGTTCATTATATTATTTTGTCTCCTGTATATTTGAAATTTTTTATAATAAAAATACAGGCAAATGCAGAATTTCAAAGGAAAGGAAAAAGTATTTATGAGAAGCAGAGCTAACTACATTTATAGCTACAGGGTAAAAAACACTTCTAAAGGTGGTTGATTCTATTGTTTCTTGCCCACTTAAAGGTACACATTGGACCACAAGTGAAATTATTGAAGTGGCCTTCGTTTATATTCTTTATTTCCTTGTGTCTTCTTTCCTCACCTTAGCCCAATACCGGTTTTTCTTCTCCTTGTTTTAAGGCCACATTTTCCTCCTGTTTACATGTACTGAATAGAGACCTAGATAGAGATAAACTTGTCTAGATTTAATGTACAAGAGTAGTTTGGGAGGGAGTTCAGGGCTAGAAGACAGGGAGAGGGTCTGGTAGAGTATTAGACAATTATTTGAGCATTTGGAAAAATTGCTGATGGAACGACACAAAGTTTCTTGCAAAGTCTGGGGGAAAAAACCTTGTAGGAGTTCCATATGAAAAGCACCAACTGTTGATTTTGTAAAAAAATTGCCAGTGTGTAGATAGAAGGTAAAAGCTTAACCTTCTAGTATTCTAACAGAAAATAAATACATAATGTCTAAAATGGATAAATCAAAAAGTAGCAACGTAGCAACGTTAGCATGTATCCAGAAATATAGACATGATTAAAAGAAACTTAAATTCAAAGTAGTTACTGGAGAGTAGGATAAGTTGGGAGGGGTGGACAGTATGGAACAGAGAGCTGCTAAATTTCATTATAAGCCACATAGTAGTACAGTCTGACTTTTAGCAATGTTTATATTTTAATAAAAATGGAAAATGAATATTAAACAACTGCAATATTAGCAGACTTATTCTAAAGAAACATCAAGAGAAGATAAAACTAATAAAATTAATCTCAATAAAATTAAGACTATTGAATGAAGTGAGGTCTAACTTCACTCTCTTGCATAGGCATATCCGGTTGTCCGAGTACCATTTATTGAAAAGACTGTTCTTTCCTCCACTGAATTATCTTGTCACCATTGTTGAAAATCAGTTGACCATAAATTTATGAATTTATTTTTGGACTCATATAACTTTAGTTACATGTGTGTCTTTATGCTAGTACCACACAGTCTTGATTACTGTAGCTTTTTAGTCCATTTTGGAATTAAGTGTGGGTCTTCCAGCTTTGTTGTTTTGGAGATTGGCTATTCTGGCTTATCTGCATTTGTTACATGAATTTTAGGATCAACTTATCAATTTCTGCAAAAAAAAAAAAAAAAGAAAAGGATGGGATGGGGAGTAGCTGAGATTTTGATAGAGATTGCATTAAATCTGGATCATTTTGGTGAATATTGCCATCTTAGCAGTCCATGAATATGAGATATCTTTCTGTTTATTTAAGGCTTTTAAAATTCTTTCAATGACATTATATAGTTTCAGTGTACAAATCTTACAGTTCTTTCATTACATTTTTTTCTAATTTCTAATTGTTTTTGATACTGTTGTAAAAGGAATGATTTTCTTAATTTCCTTTGTAGGCTCATTGCTAGTGTGTAGAAATATAATTGATTTTGTATTTTGATCTTATATTTTGTGACCTTGCTGAACTCATTTATTCTAATAAATTTATTTGTATATTTTTTAGAGTTTTCTATATACAGTACCATGTCATCTGCAAAAAGAAGTAGTTTTACTTATTTCTTTCCATCTCGATGCCTTTTATTTCTTGCCTAACTATCCTGGCTAGAACCTCCAGTACAATGTTGAGTAGAAGTAGCAAGAGTAGACATCCTTGCCTTGTCCTGATCTTATGGGAAAATATTCAGTCTTTCACCATTAAGTATGATGTTAGCTATGGAATTTTTCATAGAAGCCCTTCAGCAAGTTGAGGAAATTTCCCTTCTGTACCTAGTTTGTGGAATGTTTTTATCACGAAAGGATATTAGATTTTGTCAAATGCTTTCTCTGTGTCTAATGATATTATCATGTTTTTGTTGTTGTTGTTTGTTTGTTTGTTTTTGTACTATTAATACAGTATATCGCATTGATAGATTTTCATGTGTTGATGGTCCTCTCTTGCATTCCCGGGATAAATTGTACTTGGTCGTTGTATACAGTTCTTTTCATATGTTGTTGGATTCCATTTGCTAATCTTTTACTAAAGACTTTTGCATCTTCATTTAATTTTCTTGTGATGTCTTTGTCTGGATTTGGTATCAGGATCTCATAAAATAGTTGAGACGTGTTCCCTCCTCTCCTATTTTTTTTTTGGAAGAGTTTGTTAAGTATTGGTTTTAATTCTGAAGTGTTTGATGGAATTCACCAATGAAACCATCTGGTTCCAGGTTTGTGAGAAGTTTCCTGATTAGTAATTCAATCTTTTTTAAATAGATTTATTAAAATTTTATATATCTTCTTGAGTAAGGTTTTTTTAATTTGAAAAATATAAAACAAGTATAAGGTTGTAAGTATATGTATAAAGCCTAAATTGTATATAAAAAAACCTGTTCTACTAATTCATGGCAAGTCAATTAGAAACTTATACTATTTAACAATTCAGTTTTTTAAAATGCAGTTTTTCAAGAGCGTTAATTGTTAATGCCTTTTTATTTGAGTTATTTTGTAATCGCATTTCATAATGGCTTAGAATTTAAGGCTTTTGTTTTTTTTTTGTATATTTTATCTCAGCAGCAATGCAGCAAGTGTTGGATAACCTCACGGAGCTGCCCTCATCTACGGGAGCCGAAGAAATAGACCTCATTTTCCTCAAGGGGATTATGGAGAATCCTATTGTAAAATCACTTGCTAAGGTATATTGGTTTATTCACAAGATTACTACATTATTTTTTTAAATCATTTTTGCAGAAGTCTTTTCAGATATTACTGTTTCCGAACAAAATGATATGCCTGAGGCTTAGTTAGCAAATAATAACACTTATCACATAATGAAAATACCGTACACCAGAATTAGACCACATTTGCCCTTTCTATGCTGACTTTAAATTCAGAATGAAATGACTCTTAGTTTCAGCCTAACAAATGTAAAGTTTTAGGGAAATTATAACAACAGTCATGTTAAAACTGGGCATGTGAAAAAGATCCCGATCCCATCTCCGTTTTCAACCACAGCATGATACCGATTTTATTAGCCTGCACCTGTTTTTCATTTCAATTCCTGACTTCCTCTGTCTAATACTTTCTGAGATCTTGTATTCTGTAGGATAACCCTGCTATTTTAAGTCTGTTTCTGTAATCAGCTCTTTAGTAATCTCCTTAGCTTATCCATGAATACAACCATTTTTGGTCCAATTTTATTTCACTTATGCTAGTTCCCTGGAGTAATTTGTCTAAACATCACTAAAGCTTGATGTATCAACCACTTCACAGCCCTGCTGTCCCATTGATGTCTTCACGTAGCCCATTTGCTCATTCCCAGAAGGTCAGTTTCACCCTCTCCTGTGACTGTTTTATTCGCTACAGTCTATTACTTGTTTTCTTCTAATACTTCTGAAAAACGATACCTTTTACAAAGTTTATCATTGGTAAAAGTGAATTAATGATGCAGATTCTTCATATTATTCACAAACCTAATTATTCTAAGATCACATGATGTAAAGGCTTTGGCTCCTAGGTAGAAATTAATCCACTCGCAGATTACCCAACTAGAATTTTTATTTTTGTTATGAAAACAATGTTTTTCAATTATAGTTGACATTTAATATTATACTAATTTCTGGTGTACAGCGTAGTAGTTAGACATTTATATAATCACAAAGAGAACCCCCCCAATAAGTACCCCTTGATATTTTCATAAGTTTTAATTGCAGTTTATTCAAAGTTTATTACTTAGTCCTGTACTTTAATAATTATATATAGGATATTATTTACTTTCAGATTCAAGCTTTTTGTCATAAATATCATTCATTCACTGTATTGTGTCAGGAAAAAATTTTAGCTTCAGGGTCGGTCAGAATCTGTAGGGGCTGTTTAAGCCTATATTAAATGGCTTACCCCAAGCTGTTATTGGTACTTTAAAAATAGTTTTTGGCCTTTCCCTTGATTTATTCTGTTAATTGTCAGTTTTTATTGTCAATGTATCTAGTACACACCTGTCCCCGTGTTCATTTAAATTATAACTTTTGATCTGTAGTTGTAGAAACTAGATAACATTATGTAAGGCACCTTAAAATGTGCTTATAGTTTATAAAAGTCTTTAAATAATATTATACAAGCATACCTCGGAGATATCGCAGGTACAGTTCAGACCACCTAATAAAGCAAATACTGCAATAAAATCAGTCATGCAAATTTTTTGTTTTTCCAGTGCATATAAAAGTTACGTTTATACTATACTGTAGTCTGTTAAGTGTGCAGTAGCCTTATGTCTAAAAAACCATATGAATATACCTTCATTTAAAAGTACTGTATTGTTAAAAAATGCTAACCATCATTGAGCCTTCAGCAAGTCTAAATCTTTTTGTTGGTGGAAGGTCTTGGCTCAGTGTTGATGGCCGCTCACTGATCAGAGTGGTGGTTGTTGAAGGTTGGGGTGGCAGTGGCAATTTATTAAAATAAGACAACAGTGAAGTTTTCTGCATCAATTGACTCTTCCTTTCTCTGTAACATACAATGCTGTTTGATAGCATTTTACCCACAGTAAAACTCCTTTTAAAGTCGAAGTCAATCCCCTCAAACCCTGCTGCTGCTTTATCAACTAAGTTTATATAATATTCTAAATTCTTTGTTGTCATTTCAATAATCTTCACAGCTTCTTCACCCGGAGTAGCTTCCATTTCAAGAAACCACTTTCTTTGTACATCCTTAACAACTAGCTCCTCATTCATTAAAGTTTATCCTGAGATTGCAGCACAAAGTCGAAGTCAATCCCCTCAAGCCCTGCTGCTGCTTTATCAACTAAGTTTATATAATATTCTAAATTCTTTGTTGTCATTTCAATAATCTTCACAGCTTCTTCACCCGGAGTAGCTTCCATTTCAAGAAACCACTTTCTTTGTACATCCTTAACAACTAGCTCCTCATTCATTAAAGTTTATCCTGAGATTGCAGCAGTTCAGCTACATCTTTAGGTTTCACTAGTTCTCTTGTTATTTCTACCATATCTGCAGTTACTTCCTCCACTGAAGTCTGGACCTTCTCAAAGTCATCCACGAGAATTGGACTCCACTTCTTTCAAACTCCTGTTAATGTTGACATTTTGACCTCTTCCCATGAATCACAAATGTTCTTAATGGCATCTAGAATGATTATCTTCCAGGTTTTTAATTTACTTTGCCCAGATTCATCAGAGGAATCACTCTCTATGGCAGCTATAGCCTTACAAAATGTATTTCTTAAATCGTAATGCTTGAAAGTCAAAATTACTCCTTGGTTCACGGGCTGCAGAATAGATGTGTGTTAGCAGGTATGAGAACAACAGGAATCTCATCGTACATCTCCGTCAGAGCTCTTGGGTGGCCACATGCATCGTTAATGAACAGTGATAATTGGAAAGGAATCCCTTTTTTTCTTGAGCAGATCTCAACAGTGGGATTAAAATATTCAGTAAGTCATTTTGTAAACAGATGTGCTGTCATCCAGGCGTTGTTGTTCCAGTTATAGAGCACAGGCCCAGTAGGCTTAGGGTAATTCCTAAGGGCCCTAGGATTTTCAGAATGGTGAGTATGCATTGGCTTCTAGTCACCAGCTGCGTTGGCCCCTAACAAGAGAGTCAGGCTGCCCCTCGAAGCTTTGAAGCCAGGCATTGACTTCTCCTCTCCAACTGTGAAAATCCTAGGTAGAGTTTTCCCCAATATAAGGCTGTTTTGTCTATATTAAAAATCTGTCGTTTAGTGTAATCTGTTGTTTAGTGGGGCCACCTTCACTAATTACCTTTGCTAGATCTTCTGGATAACTCGTAGCCTTTACATCAGCACCTGCTGACTCATTTTGCACTTTTATGTTGTGGAGTGGCTTCTTCTTTCCTAATCTAATGAACTGACCTCTGCTAGCTTCAGACTTTTCTTCTGCAACTTTCTCACCTCTCTCAGCCTTCATAGAATTGAAGAGAGTTAGGGCCTTGCTCTGGAATAGACTTTGGCTTGAAGGAATGTTGTAGCTGGTTTGATCTTCTGTATCCAGACCACTAAACCTTTCTCCATTTCAGCAGTAAGGCTGTTTTCCTTTCTTATCATTCCGGTGTTCACTGGATGTATGTATGTACAGGCATACCTAGCACTTTTAATTTCCTTTAAGAACTTTCCATCTACATTCACAACTTGGCTAACTGGCACAACAGGCCTAGCTTTCAGCCTATCTCGGCTGGCCGGTTGGTGGAGCAGTCAGAATACATAACATTTATTAAGTTTGCCATCTTTTATGAGTGTGGTTCATGGCACCCCAAAACAATTACGGTAGTAACATTAAAGGTCACAGCTCACAGATTACCATAACAAATGCAATAATAATAAAGTTTGAAATGTTGTGAGAATCACCAAATGTGGCAGAGACATAAAGTGAGCAATTGCTGTTAGAAAAATGGCACCAATCGGTTTACTTGACACAGGGTTTCACAGACCTTCAATTTGTAAAAAGTACAGTATCTTCGAAATGCAGTAAAGCAAAACACAATAAAATGAGATATGCGTGTACATACAAATGAAGACATCAGAAGGCTCAGTTCTCTTAATACATTTATTCTTCACAAACTGAGCTATAATCCCAGTCAAAATTTCAGCTGACAAGATAATGTTGAAATTTATGAAGGACTCAGACTAGCCAACACAATTTTGAAAGGGAACAAAATTTGATGTCTTCCAAATCCTGATTTTAAGGATTACTATGACCCTACAGTAATGATGACAATGTAATATTGGCATATAGACCAACGACACAGAACAGAGACCTGAATGAGACCAACACTTATATGGCCAACTAATTTTTTTGTTAGTACTGCCATGGTAATCCATCCAATGGAGAAATGATAGTCTTTTCAATAAATTTTGCTGGAACAATTGAATATTTATATGCAAAAAGAAAGAACATCATCATTTTCCTCATGCGGAAAAACTGTGACTCTGGGTTAGAGAAAAACTTCTTAGCTATCATATAAAAAGCATGAAGTTTAATGAAAAACTTGATTAACTAGATTTTATCAAAATCAAAAACTTTTCCTCTTCAAAAGAAAATGAAAAAACAAGATGTAGACTGGGAGAAAATATTTTTCATTAAGAAAATGAAAAAACAAGATGTAGACTGGGAGAAAATATTTGCAAGACATATATCCTAAAAGGAAGCTGCTTGTTCATTGCTGGTAGCAATGCAACGTGGTACAACTACTTTGGAAGACAATCTGGTGGTTTTCTTACCAAACTGAGCATAATGTTACTACCATACAATCCAGCAATCACACTCCTTGGTGTTTACCCAAGTGAGTTGATAATTTATGTTCACACAGACTCCTACACATGAATGTTTATAATAGCTTTAGTGATAATTGTCAAAACTTGGAAGTAATCACAATGCCTATCAATAGACGCATGGATAAACAGAGTGTGGTACGTCTGTACAATGGAATATTACTCAGCGATAAAAAAAAATAAATGAGCCATTAATACACAGAGGAACCTTAAATGCTTATTGCTGACCGAAAGAAGCCAGTCTGAAAAGGCTACTTACCGTATGATTCCAAATATATGATATTCTAGAAAAAGCAAAAACTATGAACAGTACAAAATAAAGTAGTTGCCAGGATTTAGGAGAGTGCAAAGGAGGATGAGTGGGGGGAGCACGGGGCATTTTTAGGGCAGTGAAACTATTCTGTATGAAACCTTAAAGGTGGATAGATGCAACTCTGCATTTGGCAAAATGCCTGGGACTGTAAAACACAAAGAGTGGACCTTAATGTAAACCATAGACTTTAGTTAATAATAGTGTATCAGTATTAGTTCATTAATTATAACAAATGTTTCATAACTATTTTTTCTGCTCCCTTTTCTTATTCCTTTCCTTCTGGCATTCCCATCATGTATATGTTACATCCTTTGTAATTGTCCCATGTTCCTTAGGTATTCTGTTCCACGCTTCATTCTGTTTTCTCTTCGATTTTTTAGTCTGGGAGGTTTCTATCGACATATCTTCTGGCTTGCTAACTTTTTCCCATGTGCTTATTGGCCATTCTTATATCTTTGGAGAATTGTCTATTCAAGTCTTGCTCCTTTTGAATCAGGTTATTTTTTATTGTTGTTGAATGTTAGTATTATCATTTCTAGATAATAGTATTTGTCCCTTTAGATATAGCCCATAACTTTTGTTAAATTTTTTTTCTTTTTGCAAGCATGGTTGGACTGTGTTTGGGTGAAATACCCAGAAGTTCTGAAAGAACTTTTTCTTCTGCAGTTCATTTTTCTATGGTGCGGTGGTGAATAGGATTCTAAGAACTGGACCTACAAGAAGGCTAGGCCATA
This sequence comes from Pteropus alecto, assembly GCF_000325575.1. Lineage (NCBI taxonomy): Eukaryota > Metazoa > Chordata > Mammalia > Chiroptera > Pteropodidae > Pteropus > Pteropus alecto. The sequence goes on from NW_006436282.1 coordinate 17,484,409, forward strand.
TTTGTATCAGCTCCAAGTATTCTGCAAAGCCAGTCATGGCGTGTTCTTCCAACCACTTGTGGCAGGTGAAATACGTTTTTGTTGAGTTATGCTAGCTTTCTAGTAATGCTTTTTCTTAAAGGAAACAAGACTCCTTTATTCAAATAGTGTATGATTCATCTGTCCCTCTGGTTAGTTTTCAAGTGTTTCCTTTGTCTTTTGTTTGATTAGTTAAATCAGAATTGGTACTTGCCTCTTGAAAGCTACTAAATAAATTCTGACTTTAAATTTCTTTCACAATATCTTAGAGCTTAAAAAGCTACAGATTAACAATATGGACCTGTATTTGCTTTCTTGGAAAAAATAAAATAAAAATAAAATTGATCTTGATTGAACCTAACTATATTTCAGAAATTGGTTTTCCATGTTAATATAATCACAGCTGCAGTTTCACTGAAAAGCTTTATCTTCCTCTGAGAATTTCTGTATTGTATAGTGAAATTCTTTCCTACTATAAAACCAGTCTGTGCAGTTGATGTGAAAAAACCTTCATGTTTGTTTGTTTGTTTTTATAACATAATTCTGCCTCCTAATTGACTTCCTCTTTCTCTCTTACCATTAGTCTTTCCACATTCCCACCTGTCCTCACCCAGCTTGGGAGCAATAAGGTAGATGAACATAGACAAGACGGGAGCTATGTTAGAGTTTTCAAGTCAGTGACCATTTCTTTTCCTTTTTGTCTTAAAGTCTTGAACCAAAGTCTACCAATGTATAAGTATTGTCACTATATGCTGATCATGTAACATAGGCTATTATAGAAGATATATTGCCATAGTACCTGAAAATTGTAAGCCAGTCATTATCTGTTTCCTAGAGAAAGAGATGGTCTTTATAGCTCTTAGAGCAGAAGGGTGAAGGTTCAAGGAGTGGATGGTATCTTGAACCATAGGATTATAAAATAACTATGCAAATAGATGTGGTAGAACAAATTAACACACCTGGACTGGAATAGCCATACTAAGAAGCAGCTACTCAACTAGCAATTTGTGAGAGCACCTCTCACACATTTAAAAAAATGAGAATAATGCATCATGTGTTAGATGGAATCATTAACTGCAAGGTGATGTTAGCGTTGCTGTCTGTATAAGGGTAAAGTCAAATAAGCTTTAGTAGGTAAGAACTTAAGCCTTGATATTAGACGACCTGACTCTCTGCCACTTACTAGGATTGTGAATTCAAGCAAATCACTTTATCTCATTTTACATCAGGGCCTATGTTGTAAGGTGAGGATGATAATAACGTACCTACCTTTGCTGAATACACACACACACACACACGCTTGTTCTTATACACTCACACTGTACTTGGAATATAGTTCTTGACACACACACACAATAGTCCTCAATAAATGTTAAGGTTTTTTATTCCTTTTTTCCTTAAGTTTCCTTATACTATCATAAGAATGTTAGGGTATTGCAAGGTTAATGATCCTAAATTAGATATTTATTATCTAAATTTCTGTATTTAAAAAGTCAACAATTCTCACTTGTTTTGTAAGAGTTCACTAATTCTATACATTATTTTAGTTTTTTTCCAATGTTCGTATTAGTCCATGACAGATATTGAGTGTCCTCATTATCCTATCCTTATCAGGTTTTCAGAAAATTACACATTTACCTATTCTTATTCTTTGTGGCATTTTCTAATCTTCTTAATTTTTTTCTTATCTAAATCTAAGAGAAACTCTGTTTAAATTACATTTTGTCTTTTGACATTTTTCTTTGTTTAATAGCAGTTATAATTTCTTCTTTATCTGTTTATTTCATGTGACTTAAAATTGCTTCTTCTGAGATGTTTTGTAAAAATGTTGCTTAATATATAGTTCCCCCTTTCACTTAAAAAACTTACTTCACTTTGTGAATCACCTGAAGAAAATATATTTAAATTTTAAAAATTGCATTTTAAAAATTAGAAGGTGTATTTGGACTCTTTAAGATTCACTCTAAATGGTAGAAATAACATCTACGTGTCATAGGTACCAGATAAAGTTTAATTGATGCTGCTGCCACTTGAAATTTGGATTTTTCTTCAACACTTACAGAAATGAATCTTAAAATGTTAAGTGTAAGTCTCATCATCTTGCATGGTTTCATTTATAAATTAAATCTTAATAATTATGCTTTGCCTGTCTTCAAAAATCAGACAGCAACCATTTATCAGAAAAACAACACTAAGTGATGAAGACTGGTTAGTGTTCATTCTCAATTTGAATTTAAAACTCTACTTTACTCCCAATATTAAACAATAACTAGGACTACTTATTTCTTGTGACAGGGTGATTCATAATCTATTTTCTGTGGAATAGATTATGAGATTTTAAAAAAAACCCACAGCTTAAGATATTGAGACATGAAATCATATTGCTCTTCAAGGTCCAATTCAAGAGCTGCCTTCCCTGAATTGACTTTTTTCACTGATTTTCAAAATTGGAAAATAGTAGCTTTAGGATTCTGGGGTTCCCAAAATAATTTTTATCATTTTTTGAATAGTAATCCATATTATGATTAGGTTCCTATTCTTTATTTTTATTATGCTTAGTCATTTACTTTAATAAAGTATGAACAGTGTTATCTAGAGTTTGAGCCTAGACTAGAAAATCATTAGGAAGTTCTGTTGGGTAGTGAATATGTTTTTTAAGTTGTCATCTAGCCTATTTAGTTTTTTCATAGTTTAGTTATAAAAATGAGTTTTCCATGACTTTCAGGATAGGAATAGAGGTCAACATTTATTATACTGCATAACAACATAATAACTTTTAAAAATCTATGTTATTGACTCTGATCGAAGTATTAAATTTTGTTTCAGTGAATCAAATCTTCAGGTAATTTCTTTTAAAACTTTATGAAAAAGAAACAAATCAAGAAGAAAACCACAGTCTAGAGCAAAAAAAATATGTATTATTACTTTAATATAATGTCTTTTAGGCTCATGAGAGGCTAGAAGATTCAAAACTAGAAGCCGTCAGTGACAATAACTTGGAATTAGTCAATGAAATTCTTGAAGATATCACTCCTCTAATAAATGTGGATGAAAATGCGGCAGAACTGGTTGGTATACTCAAGGAGCCTCACTTCCAGGTAAACTTCCCCCGTCACCCTTCTCTCCAAGTCCCCTGTGTTTCCAAAGTATTTTCCTTTAGCAGTTAAGTTCCAGTTTAAGGTGATGTTTTTAAGTATAATTTAGGGCCATAGCTTGTAAATATATAAATTCCAACTTAGGTATTTTAATATCCTGATATGCTGAGAACACATAAACAGACACATACCTAATACACACTGTATAAGTGTATGATGTTTGTCACAGAGCACATCAGAATGGATCTTTTTGTATAATTAAAAAAAAAAAAGCCTTGATTCACCATCAGTTTAGACCACATAACAGAGATGTTTTTCTCCCAGTAAAGTGGATTTTTCTTCCTCATTACTACCATTGCCTAGACCTCCTTGTGACCAGTCATACACATTTTCAGTAGTGCTTCTAAGATTGGGGTGTATTTGATGACCTTGGAACAAAAGAGGGCAATGTAAGGATAGAAAAGATTATATAACATACTTTCAGTAGGTACAAAAAAATAAGTGCAATTTAAGCATTGGTCTGTATCAGTGAAGAGTTAATCATTTAACAAAGAAGAATCAGTTTCAGGAGAGAAAAAGGGTTGGGGAAATTTCTTATAAATCTGTAATTTATGCAGTGTGGTAGTGGGTCAGTATTAGAAAAATAGATTAATCAATGAGAGTAGAAACTCCAGAAATACACCCACACACACATGGCAACTTGCTTTATGATAGAGATATTACATGTTAGTGGAGAATGGATATTCAATAAATGGTCCTAGGATAGAAGAATAAAGCGTCATGTACTTTCTACTGCAGATCTTAGTGTCGAAAATCAAATGGAAATGCCCTTTTGCTTTTTCTCAAAGATTTTTTGTTACTCTCCAACTATGTTACTGTAAACTATGGAGATTTACAGTGAGGAGTTTCCTACATCAATCAGTAGCTTAGGCACAAAAATATGGACACATATCAGAGACATCATTTATGCAGGGGCGGTTGATTGAAGCTTATAACACATATTAAGGTATTTAGACTTTATCCCGAGGACAGTGGGAAACCTTGGGCAGGAATGAGAGGAGGTATTAAACGGGGAGGTCAGATTATGGAACTAGATTGTTAAGGAAATTGTGATAGCAGAATAAAAATGTGAAGATTTTCAAGTTTTAAGCAGCAAAATCAACAGGACTTAGTGATTGGTTACGTGTGACAGTTGTGGAAGAGATATGGGAAGTTGATTAAGGATAGGACTCCTGACAAACAATTGATGGCATCCACTGAGATAAGGAACTCTCTAGGAGAAAGTATTTTAGACATGCTAATTAAGTAGGGTAACTGGCTATGTTAAGTTTGTGATAGCTCAGGAGCATCTGGGTACAGCTTTCAGGCATGCTATATGTATATAATTTTAATAAATATATAAAAATTAATAAATATATACATTAATGCAAGTTTAACATGTAAAATTAGAAAAGCAAAGCAAAAAATACAAAAATTATGACATCACTTTCTTACTACTCAAGTCACTACTGTACTATCTTAGTGCATATTCTTTTTTTTCTATGCATAATAGTATATATATATATA
>NW_006436282.1:17489184-17494992 GCF_000325575.1 Pteropus alecto
TATATATATGTATATGTGTGTGTATGTGTGTGTGTGTGTGTGTGTGTGTGTGTGTGTGTGTGTGTGTCTATATATATATATATATATATATTTTTTTTTTTTTCTTTTACTGATTGAAGTAGTTTTCCACAAGCGATTTTGTTACTTACCTTTTTTCTCAATCATTGATTTCCACTTTTCTATTTCAGTGGACCTCCATCTCATGTAGTACACATACTATATTCAGCTATCTTAATTCGATGCCAAAATATTCTTTAAAGCTGGTTTATACATACAGATTTTCAACCTAGGTCCCTGTGTAGCATCTGGTTGGACCATCCCTCTCTTCCTTGATTATCAAGTTGACCTTTTGAAGAGACCAGGCCGTTGTCCTGCCCCGCTCCCTTAATGCATTATAGTGTAGCTAAATTGCTACACTGGTTGCTGCCTTACTGTGCTGTTAGTTATACCTTCTATTTCCTGTAAACAGAAGTTCTGTCTAAAAGGTTGATGATTCAAGTTAATTATTTGGAACTAGACTGCATCTTCAGTGATGTGATGCACCATGAATTAAATTACGTCACAAGATGTATATTACCTGCTTGGCCACCACTGTGGATGCTGAGATAGTTCCCTTGATTAAGGGCACTGACAGTCTAATTCTTCCTTTGAAAGCCTCTGCACTAGGAAGTAATCTAATGTGTTACTATTCGAGCATTATACAAACGCTGCTTCCTTTTGGCCGTTTACCTACCGATGAACACACATTAACAGTCCTTTCCTGAATCAGTATCTTCCTTGGAAGTTGCAAAATGACATTTTTCAAATTCTCTCATTCTACATTTATTAGCTGATGTTCTTAAATAAAGTAGAGCTTTTCCTTAAATAAAGTAGAGCTTTTAGCTAACCTATACTGCTTTTCCTGCTTGAAAGTCAAGGAAATGTTTAATCCTTCCTTTACCAAATTTCAATGTATAGTTTAAAATAGCACTCTTAAATAGTAACAAATATGTTTTTTCAGTCCTTTGTTTTTTTAAATAGCACTGTGGACTTATGGATTTTTAATTAATTCAATATATTTCAACCTTCTATAATCCTTAACTCTTACTGATTTTTCCAATTACCATCATTTTGTCCAGTCGTAGGCAAGTTTTCAGTATGGGAATCTGAAGCTCATGAGAGTTCTGGACCAAAGATCTAAAACTGGGAGTTAGCAGTGTGTAAGTAGTGGTTTGAGTCGCAGGAGTGAATAACACTTCCTAAGAAGAGCGTATAGGGTGAAAACTAAGCATCCCAGGTTAGAGGTTCGAGTGACTTCCAGCATTTATTGGAATAATCCTTACGTATGGATTTATAAATTTTTTCTTCTTGAATTTTTATTTAGTCTCTTACACATATTTTCATAAAATGACCAGAAATTACCAATTAAGCCCATCTGCTGATTATTTCTCCTCTAAACCTGTTGACATTTGCTCTCTTTTTTCTATTTTGATTTGTTTTTGAACTTGCATTCCATTAAACATTTTTTTAAACTTAGCTTTATGTTGACTATACCCAATTACAGTATAAATGAAAAATAAAAATGAGTATACAAAAGATAAGAAATGCCTAGAAAGCTAGACCAAAAAGTCATTCCTGATGATAGCACATATGTATTATATGTAGAAAGTAAAAGTATATTGTATTCAAGATCGTAACTAGCTTGTTTTTCCCCCTCCCTAAAAATCTTTATTTTATAGACTATAGCCTTTATTGGTAATATAAAATTTCCTATTACTGATATAAGATGCTGACATTTTTTCATTTTCTATTGGACGTTTTTTAAATAGACATTTCGTACATGTAAACATATATGGCATTTTAACATAAGAATTTTAGGGTAAAAATTAGGGTCCCTGCCAGCTGAGTTTGTGTAATAACTAATTAATAAGGATCGGTGATGAATGCTGAATGATGATGATGGTAATGACGATGGTGGGAATGAAATCCAGGGCCTCCGTTGTACCACCCTGGGAAATTGAAGTTCAGTTACCAATGAACATGCCACTTTAAAAAAAAGTCACAAAACTCTGTCAGTCTTTTCAAGTCTTTTAAAACGAGGAGTATGGTATTTTTTGATAATTAAAGATATGTTTATATTTCTTTAAAAGATTCTGTATGCATTTAATTTAACTCATATTCGTGGATTTAATCATGTGTGCCTTGGACATTTTTAGTATTCCACGGGGATAATGAACTAAGTTATCTTCAGTAATTAATAATCACAGGCTGTTTTAACCCTTACAGTCACTCTTGGAGGCCCATGATATTGTGGCATCAAAGTGTTATGATTCACCTCCATCAAGCCCGGAAATGAATAATTCTGTCAATAATCAGTTATTACCAGTAGATGCCATTCGTATTCTTGGTATTCACAAAAGAGCTGGGGAACCCCTGGTGAGTAGATAAATCAGCGCCTTCTTAAATCTGAAATCTGACATCCTTGTGGTTCGGTTACTACTCTGTCTCGTTTTTTTTCTTTTTCATAATTTGTATCATTATGAAAACTTTATTTGTGTTTGTTCTGTCTTTTTTGGCCTGTGGATAAAATACACAGCTGATGCTCTCTCAACTTGATTTAACATACAAAATTAAACCAAGATAAGAAGTTAAACTGAAATAGAGGCCAGAAGTAGTTTGCCAATGGGTAGCGAAATTTCAGAAGTGAAGTACTTCATTTTTTTCCTTTACCCTGAGAAGAAATGATCTCAGGTTGCTGGCTAATGACAGTATCAAAACACAGAAGAAAGTTGTTATTAAAATTGAAGATGCGGAAGGGCTCCTTAGATAGTGAAGTTTACAGTTTCCTGCTAAAATTATTCCTGGGTCCCGACCGTAAGAACAGTAAAAATGGGAATAAAAGAAAAGCCGGGAACAAGGCCATCAGAATGCACAGCTATCTCTTCTTAGTCTTTGAGCTTCCCTGTATCCTGTGGAATGCAGCCTGATGCGTTTCAGTTTTAAGGTAATGGGTGGTATTCAGGAACACACGGTTCAATGAGATTAGGATATTGAGACAGGAGAGAACATGGGAACAATAGGAGGATTCATGTACCTACTTTTAGAAGTGTTTTCTTATGTATACATATTCATAAGACTTTTCCCTAAAAATCTGAACTCAGTGACAATTTCATTCCTTATTTCCTTTAGGGTGTAACATTTCGGGTTGAAAATAATGATCTGGTAATTGCCCGAATCCTCCATGGAGGCATGATCGATCGACAAGGCCTGCTTCACGTGGGAGATATCATTAAAGAGGTCAATGGCCACGAGGTTGGAAACAATCCAAAGGAATTACAAGAATTACTGAAAAATATCAGTGGGAGTGTCACCCTAAAAATTTTACCAAGCTATAGAGATACCATTACTCCTCAACAGGTTAGTAGTAAAATTCTTGGTAGTACTGAGTCCTTTTATTTCTTGAATCACACTGTTGGATATTACTGCCAGTTGCTACCTTTTTGCTAAAGAAAAGAGAAAAAAAAAATCTGATTTAATGGTTCTGAATTAATTTATTTTGATATGAGTGAAATTTTGAATTTTTACACAGTTAACATTATCTTACTACTTTTTAAGGAATTCATAAAGAAGGCTCATGAACCTGCCACTTCAGTAACCTACAGTTAGGTATCAGAAAAACCATGAAGCCTTTTAGTCATTAATCTAGCAAACATTTTTGGTGCCTGTTACATTCTGTGCCCTGGAGGAGAATGAGCATGTGGTCCCAGTCACCTAGAGCGTAGTGTTCGTGGGATGGGCTAGAGAATGAGGCCAGAAAGAAGCCGGGTCCAGATCGAAAAGAATCTTGAACACCTGCTTTGTACACATTCATTTTGCCTAAAACTAATTTTTTGGCAAAATAGATTGTTGAACAGGGGAATGTTTTAATGACAGTAATCATTGAGCCTCATTATGTTGAGTGAATTTCAAGAAGAGAGATGAGATTGTGTAACCAGGACGCAGATTTTTGAAGGTGCGAAGTGCTTTGTGACTCTAATGAAAGGATATGATTATTGCTTGGGTTCAGATTCCAGTACTGTCATTTATGAGCTTATCTTCTCTTTGCTTCATTTTCTCACTTCTATAGTTAGGGATAATATTTCTTAAAAGATTGTTATGAGGATTAAATTAGTTAATTCACATAAAGCTCTCAGAGAAGCACCTGTCACCTAGTGAGCGCTCAGTAACTAGCTGCTGTGGCTGTTGTGTTGGTGGTGCTATGAGGTAGGGCTGGTGTGATAGAATTGTGAAGAAGAAAAAAGCAATACAGTAATTAATTGCAAAGAAACAATTGACGATTATGGTAGGAGCATTGGAACTGAGGAGAGGGTTTTCAGTACTAGATAATGTAGAAATAGGAAATATCTGCCAATATATTAGATGCCTGTAGTTGTTCAGGTTTATTCTAGAAATTTCTTGTTTCATATGTGAGTGAAATTGTAAGTTTTTCACCCAAGATACCGCCAGTGTATTTTATCTTCATATTGTTAATATGAAATTTTTTAAGCCTAGTTTTTATATTTCCATGCAATTCTTTGAAATAACATGTGTTGAATACCAATTTTATATTCTTTGGAGTATGTATAGAATGTTTTAGTCACGATTTTAGTATGTAAATTGGACTTCTGAATACACATAGGCTTGTAATGAGCTTTGGTTTAAATGAAGGTAGAGACCTTGTCTTCAAGGAAAAGAATCATGAAAGAAATAGTATTAGAAATTAGATATTTCATATCACTGGTATATCTCAGACTACCTCTATTCCTCAACAAACACATTTCCATTTGGACCTGAGTAGGTTGGAAAAGTAGAACCTAAGATTTTTATTTATATATATATGTAAATTATAGTTGACATACAATATCAGTTTCTGGTGTACACATAGTAGTTAGACATTTATATAACTTGTGACGTGATCATCCCGATAAGTCAGGTGGTACCCATCTGACACCATATATAGTTATTACAATATTATTGACTATATTCCCTGTGTCATACTTTACATCTCCGTGACTATTTTTGTAACTGCCAATTTGTACTTAATCCCTTCACCTTTTTCACCCATCCCCCTAACCCTCCTCCCATCTGGCAACCATCAGTTTTTTTCTTTGTATCTATGAGTTTGTTTTTGTTTTGTTTATTTTGTTTTTTATTCTTCACATATTAGTGAAGTCACATGGCATTTGTCTTCCTTTGTTTTTTCTTTTTTAATTATGTATTAGTTGTGACAGGAAGATTTTTTTCCCCCCCTCTGGTCCAAATTCCAGAATTCTTACCTACTCGCCATGGCTAGAATGGATTTTTACAGGAAAAATAAATTTTTGTAATATTAATAGCTAGGCCTTTGACCAGATTATTTTTTATAGATTCTGCACCTAGTGAACTGGTTGAAATAATATGAAATGGAAGCATATTTAGCCCTATCTTAGGCATAATTTTTTCCCCATCCCGTGTCTTCTCAAACTCTGGTTTTCATTTAGGCTTTAGAACTGGCAGAGGGTATTGACATGGGGAAGGAGAAGTCATCCTAGCCTAAAGCAGTCACAGGCCTATCTTACTATAAAAAAGAAAAGAAACTAGAACATGAAGGCTTACAACAGGAGAGCTAAAACATAATCCATAAAGAGAAAGAGGGAGCCAGTTACTAATTATGCTGGGACAATAGGCATAAACAAGGCAAACTGTGGCTGTCTTACTAAGAGACACTAAGGGGAAGAAGCAAGTGCGTTTGGCCTCTTCCCGTCTTTCACTAGAAGCTCCACCATGTTGTCCTCCTGGGCCTGTCTCCGC
>NW_006436282.1:17495031-17533425 GCF_000325575.1 Pteropus alecto
GCAGCTAGAAGCCAGCTCTCCCTCCCCAGAGTGATGTTTTTCAGAGCATGGTCAGTAGATCATCTCTATCAGTATCATTTGCGGTGCTTGCTAAAAGTCCAAAATCTTTCACATGAGACCTAAAGATCTACATATTTAAATTTGAACATCGGGGTGAGTTAGAAGTTGTAACTAATTTTGAAGATCTGCAATTTGCATGTAGGTTAGGTTCTCAAAGGCTATTAATAATTCTGCTTGTTCATGAAGGCTAAATGATGGGAATTCTTTTTACTTATTCGAGGCCAGCATGACCCAGGTCTCAAAAATATTGTAAGAAAAGAAATTACATTTCCATTTCACTCAAAGATATCCATGTAAAATTTCTCAAGGAAATATTAGCAATGAGATGTAACAATGTATAAAAATGGTAATACGACATGTCCAAGTTGGATTTATCCCATGTATTTTAGGATGGTTTTATATTAGAAAACCCATATATGTAAACAAGCACATTGCCAGACTAAAAGACAAAAACCTCAATAGAGAATTTAATAAAATTTAATACCTATTCATGATTCTTAAAAAAAGGTTAATAAATTAGGAACGGGAAAGAACCTTCTTAATCTTACTTAAAGGAAAAAAAAAAAAAAACTACAACAAACATTCTGAATAGTTGCCTGTTGGAAGCATTCTCCTTTAAATCAGGAACTGGACCTTCAATTCAGCTGGTCTGCCCGAGACTACTTATAGGCCAAGAGAAACTTGCCAAACTTCAGGCATGATTGTGATTGGTAAAAAGGAAATGCCCTCAGATGATATAACAAATATCTCTTGTAATAGATGATAAAAATCTTTACTTCTCCTTAAAGAAACTAAGAGTATACAGTATCTCTGATATTAAAGAAGTAAGTATGTTTGCACACCAGGGAATGGTGACCCACTTTGTAACAATCCTGATGTTCAGACATCTCTGGCAGCAAATACTTTTGCTGTTACCAGCCATGCTTAGACAAAGCAGCTGACAGAAGTGCTACCCAGCATCTTAGGCACCTTGGTATCAATGAGTTTACAGACCCTGGCAGAAGCTGGTTGGAAAAGCACCACTTGCTGTTGGGGACGAGGGTGATATTGTTCAGAATTTTGATGAGGCTTCCAACAATGAGGCAAATGGAATCGACTCAACTTCTTTAAAAAATAAAACCAAGAATTTTGACTGCCTCAAAAATGTTTGTTTAGAATTTAATGAAATTCTGAGGCCCTTGGACACTTATTGCTTATACATCATTATTTCTTTGCAGTTAATTAAGCCAAAGAAGCCAGAACATAAAGCTTAAAACAAGGATTAATAGTCTTCGCCCAGTTAAAAAAAAACAATTTAAGAGTTAAAGAAGGATATTCACTAGTACCACTTCTATCCAATATTTTATTGAAAGTTCCATAAGCACAAAAAGACAAGAACAAATTATAGAAGCAAAGGGTTTGGAAAGGAGAAAATAAAACTTATTATTTTCAAATAATATGATTTTTACGTAGAAACTCCCCAGAACTATACATTATTAGAAATAATAGAGTTTAGCAAGGTACTTGAAAATATCTGCAAAAGTTGGTTGCATGTCTGTATGTCATGAGCAAACATCTAGAAATGTAACTAAGACAGACATTTACAATAAATTCAGAGAATGTCACATTTATGTCTAGGAATAAATCTAACAAAAATACTCAAAACCTTTATGAGGCAGAGAGTCTCATAAAGTAAAACCAGTTTAATCTGAAATTTTGAGCATGAGACTAATGTTCCAAAATTAATTTGATAAATAAAGAAGTAAAATTGGTTTTTAGAAATCTTTTACATATGAAAGATAGGATTTGTGTTCCACAAATAATGACATTTCCAGAACAATTTGATGAGAGTAGGGGAATGAATATTTGAAATTTGGACTAACTGAGAAAGTCTGAACTTTATGGTTACAAAACATTCTGTCCCACAGATAAAAATGGTAAACATATTCATGGTTAGATGACAGGATGCTTTTATTATTCATTTAGTGCACCTTTCTTGATAAGTAAGGAGTACTCGAGTATTTTTACAACTTTGCATATCCATCCTTTTTCTCTGCCTCATCTCGAACACTTCTTTTTGCTTCTATCATTTATAATTTTCAGATATTATAACCCATGGACACTTATTTAAGGAATTAATTGCTTTATCAAATGAGTGAAGTAATAAAATGGGCCAGTAGTTTGTTTACATTTTGTTAACTTATTCATTTAAAGCCTGGCTTTATTTATGCAATGAAAAATATGTTTTTAGAGTTGCATCAATATGGAGAGGCATCCAGCACACGTCCATCAGGTATGATGTCATTCCAGGACATTCTCTGGTACTCTGATTTTCTGTCTTATCAGCAAACTAAATTTATCTTGATTAAACTTAATCATTTTGGGTTTTTTCATTGCCAAAACCTTGAGCTGCATGCCGTTGTCAAGTTAGTCAATTGTCACATTTTAGGCAGTCTTAATATTGTTTGTATGGTTGCTTTTTAGATATTTCTAAAATTAGATATAAAAAAATTATTGGCTTACTGATTTTTAAGCATTAATATTTAGCCTTTCCAAAGTTATTGAAAATGCTCTGAATGCTTTCTATCGAAATCACCTAATTGTAAATAACTAAAATTTTGTCACATGTTCTCAGATTGTTATTTTTAAATTATTTTAACATGCAGCCATCACATTACATTTTACTACATTAATAATATAATGTATCTGCTTGTGTTATTTGAATATCTTGTATGGGTATTTTTGAGGTATGATAAAGAAATAGAAAAATAATATTATTTTGACTAATTATGTGCTTTCCTGCTTGTTAAATGCTAAGTCAGTTCTTTAGAACATAAAATTTGAATTTCCATATGCATGAAAAGAGTTTGTTTTAAGAAAGTAATTGGTCTGAACTTGCCACCAAATACTGAAAATGCTTAACTTAATTAGAATATATATTAAAAAATAAATAAGCCAAATGTTTTAGATATTGGAGATCATAACTAATAGTAACTGACATACTTTTATTGATAAAACAAATTTAAAAGAAATTTGTAGTTAAGTAAATTTAAAGTGGAAAACAGTTTCAGGGCTTTTTCAGTATTTGTCTTATAATTTGATTTAATGCCAATCATTTAAATCAGAGCAAGATGATTCCAGAAAAGTATTTTCCACACCACTGTAAGTCTATATGATTTAATAAACTACTATGACCAAAGATGAAAGTTGGGCTTTTAATTTTTTTAAGGTGACTAAATATATTTCAGGTCTGACTTCAACATGAACTTTTATTATTTAATTTTGGTTTCAGGGCCTTTTCAAAAAGTCGGTCCTAATATATCTTAAATTCATGCCTTAAATCAACTGCATATATTGTTTCAGAATGTTAATTAGAAAGTAGAATTTACATACAAATTATGCAGTGTTGGTTGGAAAAATTTGTGAAAAGATGGAGAAAAAGATAAGAATAGTGGGTTTAATAAAATGTGGATTTAAGATTAGAAGTTAAAATAGAAATAAAATTTTAATGTGATACTAATTTTTGTATTTTTGGATACCAAATTATTACTGTGCTAATAATTTAATTTTTATTTTTGAGAGACAGATTCCTTAGTACTAAATACATTATCAATTACATCAAAAAATCACAGTGGTTTGAAAAAGATTTCAAAAATCCAGTGACAAATGATGCAGCTGTAGTATTTTTAATTGTGCTGTGTGTTTTAGGTATTTGTGAAATGTCATTTTGATTATAATCCATACAATGATAACCTGATACCCTGCAAAGAAGCAGGATTGAAGTTTTCAAAAGGAGAAATTCTTCAAATTGTAAACAGAGAAGATCCAAACTGGTGGCAGGTTAGTATGCTTCTCAAAATTTCCTCAACTGCTTTTTTATTTTCAATCTTAGATCTGGCCAATATCTGAATATTCAGGAAGAAGGTTTTAGCATTTGTTCCAATGATTTTTCCTGCATGAACAGCTCCTGCTTCATGGCTGCTAATTTTGTGGACAGAAGACCAAATTGAGAGGGAATTTGTGAGTAGCTGTTAATGAATGAAGAAATTAACTAGCCTGTGGTGTCATCCTGTTGGTTTAAGAGATTAGACCAGTTAGTTCTTCCACATGGGTATCGCAGTAAGAACCACTCAATTGGGGTCATCTCTTTCCAATGTTTATTTTGTTTGTTTTAACTAGGAGTCTTCTACTATGGGTATAGTGGTCTTTCTCTTATTTCCTCTCCCTCTGTATTCATGGCAACTAAAACATAATTTCTTAAGCTGTTAAATATATTTGCCCGCCTCTTTTTAGTTATTGAGAAATGCAGGTTCGCTTCATCATCAGTGTTGTTTTTGATCACAGATTGAAATCTGTGTATATAAAAACGAAGCGTGTTATCACCATAATTCTCCCCTTCCGTTTTCCAGAGGATCTGCGTGATGATGTTCTTTTTTCTTTCCCTTAGTACAGTTTTCAGAAATCTTTAGCAATAGTACTAAGTCTGTTTTCGTCATTGTTTACATTGGCTAACAATCTCCAGTTCTCACAACTGGAGAAACTGACAAATCAGAAAGTCTAAAATCTCTTCCCCTGTCAGAGCTTATGAGAATCTCATTAAAGGACAAGCTGTGGGAGGGACGGTCTCGGGACCTAGCACTAAACTCTGAATTAAACCGAGATATCAGTAGCCCGCATTAGCTCTAATAAGTTATATAGACTTCTATGGGGGAATGAATTATAAGAACGAAACAATCTTACTAATGTATTCTTGACTTTACATTAAGACGTTATTATGTACAAGTGTAATGAGAGAACTAAGAAATAGGTAAATTCAATAGATTCCACAATTTTAAGAGGTTTCCACGGCGTTCCTTAGCATGCCCATCTAAAAAATCTCCTTTCTGTGGCTGTTTCGCTCAGAGAACTTTTCCAGTTTTTTTTTCCTCTTTCCGTGAATGCCATGTCTTAGTTTTCTCTTCTATTCTTGTCACCATTTTCTCAATTTCTTCCTGCATTTTGTGGTCTATTATTTTAATTCTATTTTTCAGGATTTTAATTGCTAAAGATATACCAGATTTTTTTTTTTTATGCTGATTATAAAGATAAAGTCACCACTTGCAGCCAGTTCTCCAGCCACTCTTTTAAAACAGCACTTCTTTGGATTTTATTTTAAAAGTTTCTTGACAGTTTCAAAGCTTACGGCCTCTCAGGATATTCAGATTCCTGGCAGCACGAATTAAACTCGCCACTGTATTTCCCCAGTACTGGCTTTTTCTTTGGTTTGGCCTCAGGCATTACCAACATGGCAGGATTAGGGATGTTAATCAATACCTGACTAGAGGCTGCTGGGCGAAATATCCTGTGAGCACACAGAATTATATTCCTTTCCATTCTTTGACTGGCTTAGTATTGTAAATAAAAAGTTTTAGTAATTTAAAGTGCTTTGGTCCCCAAATTTTCCTACCAGATGATGGATTGACTAGATGCCAGTCGATTCCTCAGTGCCAAAGTGTTTAAATATCTTAACTTGACAATGCCATGGGTTTTAATCTCAAGGTCAGTTTTTAAGAGCAAATGTGATGTATATATAGTCTTTTCTTTTTTTTTTTTTTTTTTTTTTTTTACTGACTACCGCTTGTCCTACTTTTTAGAATATGGTCTCAAATTTTGGTCACTGAGATATACAATTCATTAATTTGATTCTAGGCTAGCCATGTAAAAGAGGGAGGAAGCGCTGGTCTCATTCCAAGCCAGTTCCTGGAAGAGAAGAGAAAGGCATTTGTCAGAAGAGACTGGGACAATTCAGGTGACGAGCTCCACACGATGAGTAACACGCAGTCCTTTGTGGCCACCTTTCCTTGCCTCTTTGATCCGACCCAGCAAATGAATTTATTTAAAATATATCTAGAATTAATCCCTCCCACCGGCCTCATTGTATCTCTCAAAAGTAAACTTTTTGGTCCCTTTCTGCCACCTGCTGGTATGGTATCAGAATTGCGTGGCTCAGCCACCCCGGTCTTCATTGTAGGATGCAACACTGGAAAGATAATTCCCCCATCCCTGTAGAAAACCACAGGGCAGTTTTATCATATTCGTACATACTGTTTAAGTTATATTTGTCTTGTCACCCTTCAGGACCTTTTTGTGGAACCATAAGTAGCAAAAAAAAGAAAAAGATGATGTATCTCACAACCAGAAATGCAGGTATGTTTGAAATACTTTCTGAGAAGTCTAAGTGAAATAACTTTATATTGTTAATCAGTGTAGCATAAACTCTCAATGTGTAATTTTCGATGAATGTAATTCAGATTAGTACCTAGTTGCAAGGGGCTGGCCTGTGAATACATGGTACAATATAATATGAAGACATTATTTAAATCCTGGTATTACATATACGTATACTATCACCGGTGTGCTTTATTTCATGAGTACAGTTTACAATAAAATGAATTGGTTAGGATGTATGCTTTATTAATGAAGGAGCAATGTTATCATTGAAACGATTTGTTCGGAGAACTTCAAAAGTAATTTATGTGTCATTTCTAAAGAGCAAAATGCCTTTATGAAGATGCTTAAAGAGTTATGATTGAGGGGAACTATATTCTGCCATAACATTGTCCATGATACTTTTGGAAAAATATTACTGGACCAAATAAATCTTAGTCTGATCTAGTAGGATTCTTTCTAAAATCTTTTAGACTTAAGGAAAGATAAATATGACAACTATCATAGTTGCTCTCTTCGGTTAGAGAGGCTGATAGGAGTGAAGTATATATAGCCCTGAACCAGAAGGCTCTGGAGGTCTACTCAGAGGAACCGATGGTTTTAAAGTAGTTTCTTGACTTCATAGCTGTCTCTCCACTGGTAATAAACTAAATAGCATATGATAAGGGAAATACTATCATAATAATACTAACAAAGAGAAAATAGATTCTCCCTTAATATTAGCTTAATGTGCTGTGGAGAAATTGTGCGAAGAAAGAGTTGTCATTAAAATCATAGCCTAAGGAAGATGTGTTATTACTACAGATGGAAAGTTATAGCCAGAATAATAGGCAATATAATATTTCAGATTCGCTTTGGCTTTATTATTCATTAAATGTATGTCCTTAAAGCTTTCTTGCAAAATATAAAATTTGTGATTTTCCCATTGACTAAGATTATAACTTTGGAGTGTGTTTCTACTGAAAATAATTTGGATCCTATATTATATTTTATTACATAAATTCAGAATCCTAATATTTAGATGTCAGTATGTTTATATGCATTTTATTAATCAAACTGATATTTGCAGAGTCACCAGACATCATTTATTCATTTACATCACTGGAAGGGCCTACTCCTTCTACGGCACTTATTTAAGCAGCCACGCACACTAGGTGTACTGCTGCCCTCCATATTAGGTACACACTTTATATATATAAATTATATAACTATTTGTCATTTGGTTATTTATATTAAAGGAATTATTCTACTGATGAATTGGTAAGAAAGAGATTGTAATGGATAGACTATGTGATAAGGATAAAGCGCAGGCATTTTTTTTTTTAGCTTGGCTAAATAACATTTTTAAGGGCAAATAGATGGAAGCAGATGTTTAAATCAAAATATAAAATAATTTATGTACTTTACCAAATGTATAAAAATAAATGTGTACTGAATATAATTCAAGTGGTATTTAACTATCAAGACAACTAAGCCATTACTGAACAGAACAGCAGAGGTTTTCATCTATATAAAAGATAACTGAATATGAGGTCCATTTCCTTTTACATTTAGAATTTGATCGTCATGAAATCCAGATATATGAGGAGGTAGCCAAAATGCCTCCCTTCCAGCGAAAGACGTTGGTATTGATAGGAGCTCAAGGCGTTGGACGAAGAAGCTTGAAGAACAGGTTTATAGTGTTGAATCCTACCAGATTTGGAACTACAGTGCCATGTAAGTTTTTTTGTGAGGTGTTTTTTGTTTTTTGGGGTTTTTTTTTTTTGGCTATTTAATTGGCAGGAAAGTGAAGTAGGGGCAGATGATTATTATTTTTATTCCCAAAAAAGTTTTTATTATGTCAGCGAAAATGAGCAAGTAGAAGACACTGAAAAAATCAGTGACTGCAGCTGTCTTGAAATAGTGCTATTGCCTTGTTGGCTTACTGCCTGATGGCTGTTCCTTCTCCAAACTCTTCAGTTCAGAATTGTTAGTTAAATGCACGTATTAAGAGTTGTGGCAAAATCAGCATTAACTTTGTATTTTTCTTTTACACATGATCTCTATCTGAACATTTTTATTTTTCACTAGTTTAGTGTAAAGCAGCGGTCCCCAACCTTTTTGGCACCAGGGACCAGTGCTCCTGTGAGAATCAAATGCCTGATGATCTGAAGTGGAGCTGAGGCAATGATGCTAGCGCTGGGGAGCGGCTGCAAATACACGTGACCCTTCCCTCTCTTGCCTGCCGCTCACCTCATGCTGTACAGCCTGGTTCCTAACAGGCCACGGACCTGTACTGGTCCTTGACCTGGGGGTTGGGGACCCTTGTGTAAAGAAAAGGTACAAACCTGCTGAATCCTCAGACATTTCTCATCGTGTTAATCCCTTTGCAAATTTATGTAATTCAGCTTGTAGCTCTCAGAAGTCGGTAAAGTCATGAACCTGATTTTCGATAGCACACCAAAAGCAATTTATCTTCCATAGCAGGCAGCATTAATTAAGATCACAAAGATTTATATACAAAATAAAATGATACTGATGGGAAATATAACCGTTAAGTGAACCAAACACTCATTTTATGATCTTTACATTCTTTTCCTATTTGCATATTTACGTGGAAAGTTTAACAATGATGTCAAAAGTATGCTTGATGAGAATGGAATTAGATCAAGGAATTAGACGATATCACTGATTTATTATAAGGTCTAAAATACATTTGTCTTTATTTTGAAGATGCATGAACGTTTACTTGTGGGGACTTACGTGTTCTGTCCCCTAAACGATGCAGGAGACAAGCCAGCGTTGCCTTCATAGCTCCCCTTTCTGTGCTGCTTTTGCCGGCCAAGCCCTCTTTGGATTAACACAGTATTTCTTTAGGTATATTCTGAGCCAAAGCTTAGCCAGACATCACTCTTGTCTCTTTTAGATGCATTTTAGACTTCCTCTGCTTTCATCCAGCACGTTTTGAGGTTTAATTCTCAGGGACTCATCTTAATGCTAAAATTGTGAGCGGTTGGTTGGGGGAGTAACCTTATCATTGCCCCCACGTGCTATTTGTAATCTCTTCAGGGTGAGGCTTTAGATTCCATCATAGGTGCTATCAATCATTAAATTCAGACAAACCTGGTTAAGTAGTTATAAAAACACCTCGCTGTGATCAAAGCATTTATTTTTTATTTTCATCAATTTAATTCATGTACAGTATTTTAATCAAGTAGTTCTTAAAGACATATAATGAAAAAAAAATAACCCCCTGCCTTCTTCTACCCCACCTCTGGCCTGCTTACCAGAAAGTCATTTTTCATTCTTTTTCGCCGTTTCTTTTGGTAGTCTTCCATATGTCTTAATAATGTCCTCATTCTGCTCTACCTTGCTTTACGCAGTGTAGACCTCATCTGTTGACTTCCTGACTATTCTCCCAATATAAATGTAGCTCTAGTTTCAGTTAATTCAATTTTATTTTCAACGGCCTCTCTGTCTCCCCGCACCCAGCAATCACTAGACATCTCTTTTCCTCCCCGTCTTTGCCTGGACTTTATGTGTATATGCATATAGTTTTGTTTTAAACCAAAGACTCACTTCTCCAGCAAGTCCTGTTTCTTTCTTGGCGACCTCAGTCTTCCTGCTTCAGTGAGGACTACACTCTCTCACTACGCGCTCTCCTTTCTGGCCGCCCCGCCCCTCCGTTAGCCTGGGGCTGTTTCCCCTCGTCTCAGTCCTGGGTTGAAGCTGTTGTTTCTGGTCTTGTTCTTTTTCTTTTTTGGTTTATTGCCTTGTTTGACAGGGCACATCCTCTTATAACTTTGCAAGAAATGATATATGGCAGGGGTCCCCAGCCCCAGGCCATGAACTGGTACCAGCCCTTGGCCTGTTAGGAGCTGGACCACACAGCAGGAGGTGAGGGGCTGGCAAGTAAAGCTTCATCTGTATTTTCATCCGCTCCCCAGCGCCAGCATCACAGCCTCAGCTCCACCTCAGATCTTCAGGCATTAGATTCCTATAGGAGCACTGGTCCCTGGTGCCAAAAAGGTTGGGGACTGCTGGTATCTGGGATATAATCTCTACATTGTTGTATTCGAAGATGTATTTTTTCTGCCCTGTATTTGATTGATTATTTAGCTGAGATTAGAAATTCTAGATTGTGGAACTCAAAAGATGTTACTCCCGAATCCAGTTCTGTTAAGAAGTCCAGTGCCATTCTAAGTCTTGTTATTTCATACATTACCTGATTTTTCTTTCAGATATTCAGGGTCTCTTATTTTGTTGTTTTTCAGTAGTTTGAAATCGAATAATGATGTGCCTTCATGTGCATCTTTTTTAACTCACTGTGTATGATGATGATTAGTGGGCTTCTGTCACAATAAATTTACCTATCTGGACATTTCAGAGAAATGTAATTATACAATATGTGGTCTTGTGTGATAGACTTCTTTATTTAACATAATATTTTCAAGGTTCATCCATGTTATAGAAGATATCGGTACTTAGTTTCTTTTTATTCCTAAATGATATTCCATTTTATGGCTATACCACATTTTGTTTATCTGCTCATCAGTTGATAGACACTTGGATTGCTCTATTTTTTAGCTATTATGCATAATGCCGCTATTGACATTTGTGTACAGGTATTTATGTGGACATACACATTTTATTTTTCTCAGGCATATACCTAGGAATGAAATTGGTAGTGACTCTGTTTAACCCTTTGAGAAACAGCCACATTGTTTTCCACAGTGGCTGTGCCGTTTTCCACTCCATTGAATTGTCTTGCCACCTTTTCAAAAATCAGTTGACGATAGATATGAAGATTTATTTATGGACTCTCAGTTCTCTTTCATTGACCGTTATGTCTGTTCTCATGCCAGATCCACATCGCCTTGATTACTGCATTTTTGTAATAAGTTTCGAAATCAAATTGTGAATCCTCCAAATTTGTTCTTTTTCAAGATTTTTTGTCGATGATGTTGTTGGCTATTCTGGGTCCCTGGCATTTCTATATAAATTATAGAATAAGCTTTCCGTTCCTGCAGGAAAGGCAGCTAGGATTCTGTCAGGGATTGTGTTGAATCTGTAGATCAATTTTGGGGGTATTGCCAACTTAGTAACTTCAAGTCTTCCAATCCGTGAACATGGCTTGTCTTTCATTTATTTAGGTCTTTAATTTCTTTTGGTGATATTTATAGTTTTCAGTGTACAAGTCTTATGCTTCTTTTGTCAAATTTATTCCTAAGTATTTTAATCTTTTTGTTGCCAGTGCTCTCAGTAGACCCTCCAGTGCAGTGTGGAATAGAAGTGGCAGAAGTGGATATTTTTATCAATGTTCATGATCTTAGAGAGATAGCACTCAGTCTTTCATCACTAAGTATGATGTTAGCTAGGGTTTTTGTTAGATAGCCTTTGTCAGATGGAGAAATTTTCTTCCTAGTTTGTTGACTTTTTATTCTGAAAGAGGGTACTGGGTTTTATAAATGCCTTTTAAGTGTCTATTGAGATGATCATATGACTGTTTTTTTTTTTTTTTCCTTTAATCACATTTCTGTGGTAAATGCCATTTGGCCATGGTGTGTAATACTTTTTAAATGCTTCTAGATTTAGTTTGCTAGTATTTTGCTGATTTGTGCATCTGTACTCATAAGAGATTGATTTATAGTGTTTATTTCTTACTTCGTTGGGTAATTTTAATATCGTGGTAATACTGGACTCATAGAAGAAGTTGGGAAGTGTTCCTTCCTCTTCTTTTTTTTTTAAGAGTTTGTGAAGGGTTACTTTTAATTATTCTTTAAATGTTTCATAGAATTTACCCACAAAGCATTCTGAGCCTGGGGTTTTCAGCTTCAGAATTTCTGCAGGATCTGTAGTAATATCCTCTCTTTCATTCCTGATTTTGGTAAATTGAGTCCTCTCTCTTGGTTACTCTACCTATAGGTTTATCAATTTTGTTGATCTTTTCAAAGAACCAACTTTCGCTTTTTAAAATTTTCTATATTATTTTTTTATTCTTTCATTAATTTCTGCTATAATCCTTACTATTTCCTTCTTTCTGCTTGCTTTGGGTTTGTTTACCATTTTTCCATTTTCTTTAGGTGGAAGGTTAGATTACATTTGAGATCATGTTTCATAATGTAGGCATTTACAGCCAAAAGTTCCCTTTAAGTACTGCTTTAGCTGCATCTCATAATTTTTGGTATTGCATTTTTTTGTTTTCTTTCATCTCCAAGTATTTTATAATTTCATTGTGATTTCTTATTTGAGCCATTAATTATTTAAGAGTATAATTTCAACATATTTTTTGAATTTCCCAAATTTCTTCTGTTACTGATTTCCAATCCCATTATGGTCAGAGAACAGTGACTTGTTTTATGACCTCAGGTATGATTTGGCTGGAGAGAATATTTCAGGTACCCTTGGAGAGATTGTGTATTCTCTGTGGTTGGATGGAGTGTTCTATAGATGTCTGTTAGTTCTAGTTGGTTTAATGTGTTGTTCAAGCCTTCTATTTCCTCCTATTTGTCTATCCATTATTTAAAGTGGGGTATTGAGTCTCCAAATATTGTTGACTTATCTATTTCTCACTTCAGTTCAGTCAGTTTTTGCTTTATGTATTTTTGGGCTCTGTTGTTAGATGCATATGTGCTTAAAATTATTTTCTCTCCCCTCCGCCCTTAAGCACAGATTTTGGACTTCCTAGACAAAGATTTTATTTTATTTTTTAATACTGTATTTTACATTCCTATGACTGTTTCGTCACTACTAATTTGTATGTCTTCATCCCTTCACCTTTTTTACCCAGCCCCCCCAACCCTTCTTCCCTCTGGCAATCACCAATTCGTTTTCTATATCCGTGAGTCTGTTTTTGTTTAGTTTTTTTATTTCTTTTGTTACTTAGATTTCACATATAAATGAAATCATGTAGTGTTATCTTTCTCTATCTGACTTATTTCACTCAGCATAATACCCTCATTACAAATGATAAGATTTGTAATATTCCATTGCATATATGTACTATAACTTCTTTATCTAGTCATGTCTTGATGGGCACTTAGGTTGCTTCTGTATCTTGGCTATTGTGAATAGTGCTGCTGTGAACATAGGGATGCATAGATCTTTACAAATTAGTGTTTTGGTTTTCTTTGGATAAATACCCAGAAGTATAATTGCTGGGTCAAAAGGTAGTTCTATTTCTAATTTTTTGAGGACCCTCCAAACTATTTTTCATAGTGACTTTATCAATTTGCCATCCCACCAACAGTGTATGAGGGTTCCCTTTTCTCCACATCCTCGCCAACACTTGTTGTGTTTTGATTTATTGATGATAGCTAATCCGACAGGGGTGACGTGATAACTCATTAGGTTTTAATTTTAATTTTTCTGATAATTAGTGATCTTGAACATCTTTTCATATGTCTGTTGGCCATTTGTATTTCCTCTCTGGAGAAATACCAATTCAGGTCTTTTGCCCAGTTTTTAACTAGATTGTTTATGTTTTCGTTGTATGAGTTCTTTATAAATTTCAGATATTAACCCTTTGTCAAATATCTTCTCCCATTCAGTAGGTTCTTTTTGATGGTTTCCTTTGCTATATAAAAACTTCTTAGTTTGATGTAAAAAAAGAAAATGGGAGTATAATTGTTTTATCTTCTTATGAATTGATCCTTTTTCATTATAAACTGTTCTTTGTCTCTAATAACAGTTTTTTTTCTTAAAGTCTGTTTTGTCTGGTATGAGTATAGCCATTCCAGCTCTATTTGGGTTATTGTTTGTGTGGTATACCTTTTCCTTCCTTTTACTTTCAATTATTTTTCCATGGGGTAAGGAGAAAAAGAAAAGAAAGCATTACTCCCAAACCTATGACTCATTATCTCAGTGACTCTTTTTTGAGTACATATGCGATAGAAGTAGGTAAATGGATGATACCAGGATTAAGTTGGCTGCTTTTTGGTAAACTCCAAAAGAGGAGGCTATCAGTCTTTTATTCTAGCACCTACCTGGGACTTGAAGGAAATTGTGGGACCACAAGAAAAGTCTCATTTAACATTCTGTTTACAAATATAAAGAAAACAATTGAAAGAACTTCAACTTACAGAATTACAATCATTTTATTCATATAAAATTTGCATACTTTTTTCCCTACTTAACACATTGATCTTTTCTTCACACTCCTTAAACTTATCATTTACACCTTTTTGTTCTTGTTGGTCCTTCAGCCTGGAACACTCTACTTCCCAGATCTTCATGTGCTTGAATTTTACTCTTTATTAAGGTCTCATTCTCTCAGAGGCCTTTATTGATTATTCATTCTAAAGTAGCTTCCCCAGTACCTAGTGGTTGTGCTTTAGCACTTAAATTCTTAATTGTTACTTGACTACTCACCTATCTTCACATTCAAGAATATGTCCCATGAGAACACAGAGCTTGTCTGTCATTTGTACTTCTACAAGCCCAGCATCTAGAACAGGATCTGGCATATAGTATATAACCCAATATTTGTTGAATGAATGAATGAATGAATGAGTGAGTGAATGGACTTATTATACCATGAGCTTTTTCTCACAAGTCATTACTTTTTTTGTAAATATTCTATAACTCAACAATAAAAGAAAAAATTCCATTTAAAAACGGACAAAGACCTTGAATATACATTTCTGCTAAGAAGATATACAGATGGTCAATAAGCACATGAAAAGATGCTGAACAATACTAATCATCAATAAAATGCAAATCAAAATCTTAATGATATACCATTAAGATAGTTTTATATACATGAAAACAAAAACAAAATAAGTGTTGGCAAAGATGTGGAGATATTAGAACCTTTATCCATTATTGGTGGGAGTGTGAAATGGTACACCCATTGTAGTTCCTCAAAAAATTAAACAGAATTACCATATGATCCAGCAATTCACCTTATAAGTATATACCCAAAAGAATTGAAAGCAGGGGCTCAGGTATCTATACATGAATGCTCATAGCAACATTATTTACAATAGCCAAAAGGTGGAAAAAGCTCAGATGTCCATCAGTGGATAGATATATAAACTAAATGTGATATGTACATACAATGGAATATTATTCAGCCTTAAGAATGAAATTGTGATCCATGCTCTAACATGAATGAACCTTAAAAACAGTAGGCTGAGTGAAATAAGCTAGACACAAAAGGATAAATATCGTATGGTTCCATTTATTTGAAATACCTAGGACAGTAAAATTCATAGAGACAGGAAGTGGAGTAGTGATTACCAGGGCCAGGGGTAGGGCATAATGGAGAGTACTGTCTAAGGGGCACAGAGTTTCAGTTTAAGTGAGGAACAGGTTCTGGAAATGGATGGTGGTGATAGTTGTACAATAGTGTGAATGTACTTAATGTCACTGAATTGTGTGCTTAAAAGCAGTTAAAATGATAAATTTTATGTTATGTATGTTTTACCATGATTTAAAAAAAAACTTCAAAATTAATCTTAAAAGTTTCTTAATATTCCAGTATACTAATGCTTTAAATAAAGTATACTATGCTTTGTTTAACCATTACTATTATTGTTCATTTATATGATTTGGGTGATGACTTTTGTTACAAGGAGATGACAGTATGTATACACAATCTCTGATATAAAATTATTAGAGATATATATACACACACACACATACATATGTATACATATATGTTTCAATTTCTTGATTTCTTAGTGCCAAATTAATATCCAGAAAGATGTACTATTTTATCTTTCAACAGACCTTTACTTATAGTAAAGATTCAAATTTGAATTTTTATTATAGAGAGATTTATATATATATCCATCAAGTCATCTTTGACTTTTCTTTAAATCATTAATTTATACAGTATCTAGCTCTTTTTTTAAGCCTCAAAATCAACACACAAAAAGAAACACTGATAAAGTGGGACGAGTTTGCCTAATTTCTGATATATGATACTGTGTTGCACATTGTCAGGTGGTATAGATTGGGAAGTCTCATTGGGGAAGGAGGTGAATTCTGGCATTGTATTAAATTGATTTAACTTTCTTTGTATTTTATAAAATGATCCTAAAATAAAAGAGAAAAAACTGTTAACCCAGAGGGCGGAGCTACCTATGACTCCTTTCTCCTCTTCGTCTTCGATGTCTCGATTAGGAAATGTTAAAGTGTAAAGAGTGGATATAATTGATATTCTTTAAGAAGGGGTGTGCTGGTCAACTGAAAAACGTATTCACTTGCAACATAAACATACCTCACACTTATGATTCACCATAATTAAGAATTTAAATGTAAGGCTCTGCTACTAGGTAGTATTTTGAGTTTCAAACCGACCTTATAAAGCACAATTTTTGGATACAAATTGCATAATGGGGAGTCCCTCTTAAAACATTCCTATAGATCAGGGGTCAGCAAACTACTTTATTCAACGGCCACATCATATATATTTTAGGCTTTGCAAGCCATCTGATCTCTGTTACAACAACTCCACCAGTACAGAATGAATAAAACCATAGACTATAAAAGGAATGAGCATAGCTGTGGTCCAGTGAAACTTATTTACAAAAATAAGAAGCAGGTCGCATTTGGCCGTAGGCCATAGTTTGCCAGCGCCTGCACTAAATGGAAAAAATCTTAAGCTTCCCTGTGTATTTTTAGTCCATTTTCTAATACCCTTCATTCTCTTTGTGCAAATTCTCAACATTATTTTATTTAGTTACTTCACGGAAACCAAGAGAAGATGAAAAAGATGGCCAAGCGTATAAATTCGTGTCACGATCAGAGATGGAAGCAGATATTAAAGCTGGGAAATATTTAGAACACGGGGAATATGAAGGAAATCTCTATGGAACCAAGATCGATTCTATCCTTGAAGTTGTCCAGACCGGTCGAACTTGCATCTTGGACGTCAACCCACAAGTAAGCTTCATGGATTCCAAAGCTGTTTTTAAAATTTCATTTCCTGCGCTATTTCTGTTTTGTTTTATTTTGAGATAGAGAACTTTATTATGCGTCCGCTGGTTAAATAAATCCCTGATCAATTAGCCAACAGAGGCTTGGATAGCAATAGAATGTGGAGAGAAGTTTAATATTTATTTATGTGCTCAAGTAATATAAATGCACGTTTAGGAAATGTTAAATTTAAAATTTAAACAAGGCTGCGGCGACACTGAGAATAAAAATTTTAAGTCACACGCTTTCTCTCCCAACACACACACACACACACACACACATTCATTTCATTCTTATTTTACGTCTCTCACTCCTTCTACACTCCTCTGCACTCAACCCGACCTCACTTCCCTACTCAGAGATACGTCTTACTGATAATTTGCTCTCTATCTTTTTGTCTTTGAGTGTGCTTTAAATAAATCTTTACATGTATGTATTATATACACACATATACATATATATAATGTAATGGGTTTTCTATTTTTGCTGTTTCTTTTTTACATAAATGGGAAAAAAATTCTAGACAAATGTTTTGGCTTTTTTCATTAAACAGTATTTCTTGAAGATGTTTTTCATGTCAGTTGCTGTCGAGCTTTCGTGATTGCTGCGTAGTATTTCCTAGTTTGGATGTACGCTAATTTATTTAACCACTCTTCAGTTAATAGACACTGAGATTATTTCTAGCTTTTTCAATATTAACAGTTCTGCAACGAACACGAAAAACGTTTACATCATTCTCGGTGACTTTTGGATCATTAAGTTTAATACTTTCCTTTGTTCTAGAGGATCAAAGAGTAGCGAGACTGAGGTCAGAACCCGATTAACGGATCACGATGTTAGGAAAGCACTGAATGGAATCAAAAGGGCGGAAGTGGCGCAAGTGTGAAATGACATCTTTAGTCCTTCGGAAGCAGATGGAGAGACTTTGAGTATTTAGTATAAATTAAAGGGTAACATGAAACAGATTCTAATCCCGTATAAACTGGTGTGTCATTGTTCTTCTGCACAGGCCCTGAAAGTACTGAGGACGTCTGAGTTCATGCCCTACGTCGTATTTATTGCTGCTCCAGAACTAGAGACGTTACGTGCCATGCACAAGGCTGTGGTGGATGCGGGCATCACTACCAAGCTTCTGACGGTGAGCGGTTCTTTTCAGGTTGACAGTAGTACTTCCTCCTAAGGTGTTTCTTTTTCCTTTGCTTTTGGGCTTGTTTAATCCTATAGAATCATATTTATGGAATAAACATCCTATTTAAAATAAGATATTATATAGAATAAAAATTCATTCCTGGATGTAGATAGGATTTGGAATAGTATCGCCTTTACTTAAAAATCATTGTTTACTTCCTTTTAAAACAAAAGTTTACTCCCCCCTATGTAAATGAAGTAGGCCAGTATTAAAATAGCATAGTAATTCAACTCCCTCGTTTTACTGAAGAAACTGGGCCCCAAGACCATTTTAGATGGAATCGGGCTTGTTCAGGGTAGCGTGGCCGTAGCCAAGACCATTTTAGTTTCTGTTACGTTTTCTCTTGCTCTTCCTCTCTCTATAATGGAAAATTTTAAATGTATACAAAAGAGAAAAAAATGAACTTCCATGTGCCCATCACCTAGTTTCAATAACATGTAGCCATTTTTATTTAATTATTACCTCTCCTCGCTTCCACCCTTACTTTGAATAATTTTGAAGCAAATCTTCGATATCATATCAACTGTAAATATTTTAGTATTTATTTCTAAAAGACAAAGACTTTTTAAACATAACCATAACACTGTCAACATGTAAACCATAAGAGCAACTTAATACCATCAGTATACAGTCTTTATTTGAATTTCCCCATGATTTATAATTTATTTTTACAGGTGATTTCTTCAAATTAGGATCCAAATAAGATCAACTCATTGCAATCACTTGACGTCTTCTAAATCCCTTTTTCCCCAGCTTAATTGGGGTATAATTGACATACAATGGACTGTACACATTGAACGTGTATAACTTGATAAGTTTGGGCACACGCGTGCACCCCTGAAGCTGTCGCAGTCAAGAGAATGGACATGTCCATCACCTCCAAAAGCTTCCCTGTGCCCCTTCAGAATCCCTCCCTCCTGCCGCTTCCGCCTCTTCCCACACTGCAGCTTCTAAGCCTTGCGACCAGGTGGTGTTAGTCCTCTTTATTCTTTTTCAGGTTGCTCCATGTCTCTACTCAATTCTTTGAATATTTGCAACATAGCTATAACAAGTGTTTTCAAGTCATCAGCTACTAATTCTAACATTTGTGCCAGTTCTGGGTCGATTTTGATTGAATGACTTTGCTCCTCATTGTGGGTTGTGTTTTCCTGCTCCTTTGCAATCTGGTCATTTTTCATTGGATGCCAGACGTTGTAGGCTTTGTTCTGGGATGCGGTTGTTGGGACCTCGTTCGTTCCTGCTGGGTCTCGCTTTTAAAATGAGTTAGGGAAGACCAGAGCCGTTCTCATTCTCGGGGCGTTTATTTTCCACTACTGCGGTAAGGGCATTTGAGCACTCTTCCCAGTGGGCTGTGCGTGAGGCTTTCTCTTTGGCTTGTGGGAATAAGTCCTATTCCTGGCTCAGGATGAATACCTCTCATGCTCTCTGGTGGCTCTACGTTGGTCTCAGGTATTTGTATACATGTACAGATTGGGACTCAGCTAAATGTTGGACCTTTTGCAAGTCTTCAAAGTTGTCTCTCCGTGCTCTCTGTTCCAGTCCAGTATTCTGTCCTGTGATCTCTGGGTCTCCCTGGACTCTCAGCTCTGTCCTGTCTTAGAGAGTTCGATAGGCTCCTACTGGGCTACACCTCACTGTGCTGCAGCCTGGAAACCCTTTCAGGCCAGTAATGGGGGCTAATCACAGGGCTCACTTCGTTTGTTTCCTATCTCTCTGGGATGTCTGCCTTTCACTGCCTGTTGTACAAAGTCTTAAAAACTGTCGTTCCATACATGTTGACTGTTTTAGTTGCCAAGGAGGAGGGTTAGCCTGATCCTGTTACTGCATCTTAGCTGGAAGCAGATTTCCCTTTGGTCTGTTTTAATCTCAAGTTCTCACTGCCTTCCTCCTCCCCTCTTTTTTAATCTTCTAATTCAGTTGTTCAAAGAATTGGGTCATTTATCCTATATAGAGTGTTCCATAGCTTGGATTTTGCCAGTTCTGTCCCCATTGTGTCATTTTCTACTCCTTGTATTTCTGGTGAATTGATAAGAGGTTTGATCAGATATAGGTTCAGTTTTTTTTTCAAGAATAATTGATAACTGATACTTCTTGTTTTGTTACATTATGAGGCATATGAAAAAAGCTGTCTCTCTTTTTGTAATAAAATTTATCAGTGGATTTAGGTGTTGTTAGACTGATCTGTAAAGTAACTTTTCACCTAATCATTTTAGCGAGTTTTATTGATTTTTGCCTGGATCAGGGGTTTTTGTTTGTTTGTTTGTTTGTTTTTTTGGTTTTTTTTAGGGATAGTAATGTTGTAAGCTCGTGATTCTTTCTGCATTTGTAAACTAGAGTTCTTCTAAAAAAAATAACTTTTCCTCATCAACTAGTTGATTACTCCGAAGTGGAGTTCTTATAGGAAAATTAAGGTACATGCTTGATATTTTCCTTTTATGGGTTAGTTTTCAGAATACTGAGTTTGTTCTGAAAGAGCCTCTAGAGATGAAGGTGACTAAGTAAGGTGTGTCTTTTTGTTTTTTTTGGTTTCATCATGAGCACATGGATTTAAACTCATTTGATATGTTTTACTTTATTGCAGTTGTTATTCTTATTGATGCTCAAATTGTCCCATCTTCGACCAATAAGAGCTTATTCACGTTCGCCCTTGAGACCTTATTCCATAAGCCTAATAGTCTTAGCTTCTTTGCTATCTGATATGACAAATGTTCCAGGCTCATCTTGTACATTTCCCACTTCAGTCCAGGAATCAGCTGTTTCTCCAAGAAGCTCTGGATGGTTTTAGGGTAAATGGTATTTGAGGACTGTTAACAGTAGGGGTGTTACAAGATTGATCATTGTTTCTTGCTATACCTTTTAGGTAGAGAGAGCTGGGATATATGCTTTTTTGATTGTACGTTTGAAGGAAACTATATCATGAATTCATACTGATACTTCCTACTCAAATTTAGGATTACAGGGTTTTTATTTTATCTCTTTTATATGTTTAACTCCATTCTCCTATGCCAAGTATCCCAGTTCTCAAAAACACTAGGAATGTTAGACTATCACATAATTGCTCATTTGCTTTGTACCACAGTATACTTACAAGTATGAGAATAAGTATATCAGTACGGGATACCAAGTATGAGTACTGTAAACTGTTTTTTTCTCCCCCTTTTTTTTTTTTTTAAATCCTCTGGTTTATGCCAACAAATATATATATAGTCAAATCGCTGTTTTAAAGTCACTTGGAATGCTTCCTCTCTATGCACTTAGGCCAGTTTTTACTCTTTTCGATGTTTAAATTGTCCTATCTTCAGCCAGGGGAAGTCTTCTTAACACAACCTGATAGTCTTTGATGATTCGTTGCTTCCTGGTACAAAAATCTGCTCCAAGTTATCTTTACACATTTCTTGGCCCAAACCTGGAATCAGCCATTTAAAAGCCCTGGTTCTTTAAAGTGGGAAATGATATTTAGAGATAATGTAGATGCTAAAAGAGTGTGTTCAACTTAGCTGATCCTTGTTTCCAGGCCTTTTGTGTGGACAGAGGTAGGAAATACATTTTTCTTTGTTAGAAAACACATCATTAGTTTAATTTGGTAGTTCGAATTCAAATTTTACATGATTTTTACTTAACTTCTTTGACTTTATGTGTGTCTTTTTTCCTCTTATGCTGAAAATATTGGTTCCTGATGACAGTAACATAATTTCTTACTTTATACAAGTGAATGAAGCACATTTAAGTTTCAGACTTTTTTCGAAGTTGTCCTCAGGGCACATCCCACTGGGTGTTACTTTATTTTAAAGTCAGTGAAATGATTCCTCTGTGGTTAAGCCATCAGGTTGAAACACAGGTTTGTTTCATTTTGCTTTTGATTTTTAGATAGTGTTCATTTTGTCATTTGAATTTAATTTCGTTATGTAATGTTATACGTTTTTCATAGTTACAGAGTAAATCGTAAAAACAAACCAAAAAGTCCAGCTTTTCTCTGCCCTCTTTACTCTGTTTCCTCTCACCCACAAGGGTAGACATTTTTACTATTTTTATAATAAAAGCAAGTATGTATGTGTATCTTTCTTCCCCTACTTCCTACAGAAAAGGTAGCTAATTAGTCTGCCTGTATTTTTTCACTTACCAGTATATTCTGAGGATCACTTTATAGCCATATATATAGAGAGAGACTCTTTAATCTTTTTTTTCCCATCCGTATGGTGTGCTCCATTATTGTTACGGGATTGTTATTGTCAAAAAACTGATTTTTTTTTTTTTTTAACAAGTCAGCTTGCTAATGACTATAATAGGTAAGAATTGTTTTCAAGTTGAATTGTGGCCTGTTTATACATCCATAATAAAAGATATTTTAGTTGTTTCAAGCGTATTTTGAGGTCTCAGTGAAAGTGGTAGCTAAAATGTGTTAGTGGCCCTCGGGCCCCGCTGGGAGCCCATTTCTCTCTCTACACTGTCCTTAGATTAACTTAGATACCGTGTCCTGCAGATGATCCCCGATTTGTGTATAGGTGAACCGGACTTCCAAGCTCTGACTTGAGTAACCAGTCGTCTGCTTACTTTACATCTCCACTCAGGTGTCTCACAGACGTCTTAATATGGACAAAATAGAACATTTTGTTTCCTCCCTCCAAATCGTATTTTCCCCATCCCCACTCCCCAACTCTGCATCTTCTGCAGACACCCATTTACTCGAGCAAAAACCCAGAGCTATCCCCCATTCATTCATTTCCCTCACTTTTTGCATCCACCCCATCAGCTAATCCTGATGATTTTATCACCAAAATATATTTCCAGTGTGGTGGCATTTCCATCTCCTCTGCCACCATTATACTCCAGAGGTGTCTTCCCATTGCATCTAGGTCCTCCATGACCTGTTCCTTGCTCATCTCAACTTATTGCCCCCTCTCCCCCAAACCCTCTGTCCATCTTGCTGTTCTTTAAGTATCTTAAATACATCAGGGTCATTTCTCTCCTGGGTTTTGCTGTTTCCTCTGCCTGGAATGCTCTTCCCCCACTATAGTTCACGGTTTAAACGTCATTTACTCAGTGTCTCTGTAATCATTCTATCTAAAATAGGTCTCTTAAAATGCTTTGTTCCAGATTGGCTTCTTTTATAGTACTTACTACAACTTGCAAGTTTTTGTGTTTATTTGCCCTTTATCTGTTTCCTCCACTATAGGATAGGAACCCACCTATCTTATTCATTATTATATCCACAGATAATGAAACATTATAGACACTTTAATAGGAATGCGATAAATATTCGAAGAACATGTAGAAGTATTATAAAATTTCAAAAACACAGTTTAATGAAAAACTTTACTTGTTCATGCAGAATCCATTACTTATTTATTCTCCTTCAGCATTCCAAAATAACTAGAAATGTTTTATGAAATATAAACAATGCTAGCTAAAGAAATAATGTAAAATTTGTCTTCAAAATACATTTCTAAGATCCTCTTAGAGGTAGGCTGGAAATTTGGCTTTGAGCTTAACGGCCACTACAAATTAGCTTCCATGATCTAGAGTCCATAAGATAAAAATCTTTTGAAAAGGATGATATCGTTGGGCTAGAGACTAGTCACCTGCAGTAATTCTTTTATTACCTTAGATTTTACCCTCAAATTATTGTCAGCGGTCTTTTAATTAGGCGTCTTGGATTTATTGATCCTAAAATCAATAAATCAGAAGATTCAGAAACTCATAAATGCAGACACGAACACAGCAGGAAAGACTGGCATATGAACAGGTGGTGATGTCTTTTTCAGCACTCTCTATAGATTAGATTTAGTGGGTTAATATCAGAATCACAGTAAAAAATGATCTAACCTACTTATTTCTCATGTCCCCTTGGGCTTGGTGTTTGAGCAAATAAATACACATTAAAATATAAACGTTTTCTTCTAAAACTCTTCAACAGGACTCTGACTTGAAGAAAACAGTGGATGAAAGTGCACGCATTCAGAGAGCGTACAACCACTATTTCGACTTGATCATCATAAACGACAATCTGGACAAAGCCTTTGAGAAACTACAAACTGCCATAGAGAAACTGAGAATGGAACCACAGTGGGTCCCCATCAGCTGGGTTTACTGATGAGTCAATAAGGTTCACAATTAAAATACAACTTTTAAAAAGTGGCTGCAACAAATAAACCTTCTACCGAGAAAGTACACAGATAGAAGATACCTGCCAAGTCCAGGCATTTTTATTGTGTAGATTGAAATACCAGTACACTGTTCCAAATTTTTATATAAAACGTGGTTGGGAAGGTGTACTAATATATAATTTATCTTAATTTTTCTAACTTTTTATGGATAACCTTTCTATTCATATCACATAAAGAAATGCGTTGAAGCATTTTGTATATGTTTTGATTTAGCACCCTTGCCTTTTTCGTCAAAGGAATTTTCAAATCATCCGTTCTAAGATTAGTCTCACATTTTCACTGTGATAATGAATACTTGAAATAGTTTTGTAAAACTGTCATTTAGTTCAGTATTTAACTAGTGGTGGGTCGGTTACTCTGATTAGGAGAAACTAGTAGTTATTGGCCTTCTTTCCTAAATAATTTCTGATAGAAGCAGAAATTTAATGTCACTGCTACAGCTAGCCAACTATCCTCCAAATCTGACATCAAAAGTCCACTCAGTGCTACATCGCTTTGTTATTCCAGAGATATGTGGCTATCCATTCTAATTTTTGATATATTGTTTTTTTCCTCCTTCATTTCTACCTTTAGTGAAAAAAAAAAATGAAGAGCAATACTTTGCACTCTCATTTGTTGCAGTAACAGGCCGATGCTGAATTAACATATACACAGCACGCAAGGCCGTGCAGGCTGAGAGAGTGCCTTCTCTCGTAAAACCTTACAGCAAAATGACACTTACAGTCGATTCGTTTTCGTGTGTAAAAATTTAACTGACAAAAATGAACCTATTTCTTCAGACAGCTTTTTTTTTATTAGGATATGGTCAGCAAATGTATCATGATTTTAAGCATCCTGTGATGCTTAAAAATGCCTCTGAGTTTGCAGCTGGGGAGGTGTGTGCACAGTCGGTGTGCTTTTTGAAGTGCGATGTGATCATTAAGGTGTTTGTTCAATTTGTTGTGTTGAGAAGCCAGCCTACTGAATGATTTTTAAGATCGGAAATAATTGTCAGCTGTTTTATCTATATGTGACATACATTATATAATATATACATTGTATATATTATATAATATATTAAATAATGGGTATTTTTACATGTCTATAAGGAGATGCACTTTTTTGTTTGCTGATTAAGGAAACAGTTCTCCTCCTCTAGATGCATTAACATACACAAATTTCCAAAATTTACTTCAG
The DNA here is from genome assembly GCF_000325575.1 of Pteropus alecto. NCBI lineage: Eukaryota > Metazoa > Chordata > Mammalia > Chiroptera > Pteropodidae > Pteropus > Pteropus alecto. The sequence goes on from NW_006436282.1 coordinate 17,520,709, forward strand.
TTAATATCTTCCTTTGGGGTTCTTAGATGGTATAAATTGTTCCTAAAACATATTTAGAGATGCCATGCTCATCATTAAACAAAGTTAGCCATATTTTCTATTGCTTGTAGCTTTTCACATAAACAGTATTCACACTCAGAGTCTTAGGTGCTTAAATATTGGTGGTTGTCTTTGTCCGGTGGCAGGCACCAGACACCTGGCTGCTGGATTTGTTTTCCTCTCAAAGCTGTCACATGGAATGGCCGCCGGGAGGGTTGGAGGGAAGTAGTACGCACACATTGTTTTAAATCTTTTTCACAGTGAACTAAAACACTCAAGTTGCTGCATTGTTAAGATTGGAAATCTATAGGTATTTTTTTAATTCCAGACGTTCATATCCAATATACAAATTAACTTTATCCTAGGATAGGAAATTGGTGGCAAAATGGATCGCACTCTTTTAATAACTTTGATAACTTTTAAACTGCATCTATTTACATCACGTTCTTGGTTTCTTAAAGTGACATGAGTCAAAACACAGTGTCAAGGTAATATCCTATGACTTCGCGTTTCGACACACTCAGTTTTAAGGGGAATGTCATGTCCACATTCTCAGGTGTGCCTTCATGCTGCCACATGGAGCCACAAGAGCTTTGGGATCATTGCGGCAGCATAAACAGTGTATCCACAAAATGTTTCACCCATCTTGGCAAAATAGAGACGATTTTGCCAAGCTAATATATATTTTTAGCTTTGTCATATGGTATAAAAATGCATATTATTTAGAAAACAATCTACACTTAGAAGAATTATTTCTGTTATAAATGATATTCATCACTAACTACTTAGTTAATACACACCCAATCCCTCCTAATATGAAATAAAATGATACCGTTTAGTTCATTTCAGCTTAGATACCAGAGTTGAAGAGAATAAATTTAGAAAATTTCATTGTATTTCAATAAAGAGTCATTGAACTTGAAACTCAAGTCCCATCTGAATCTGCAGAAACCAGCAGAGCTCTGCTGGACAAGGCCCAGTGGCCTCAGGATTGTCTTGTGGGAAAGGGCTAAGATAATTAGCTCTACCACAGAGAAAATGGTTCAAAATGATAATGAACATTGATAATAGTTAAAATACACACACACACACACACACACACACACACACACACGCACACGCACACACACGCGCGCGCGCCTACCTATGCTTTTGGAAACGTGATGTGCCAATACTTTAATGCACCTGAGGATTCCTTGTGGGCAGGTGAGTATCTGCATTTAGCATTCAGGGCATAACTATTTATTTATATACAACTAATGATACACACACACACATATATATATTTTTTCATTTTCAAATGTACAAATACCCATAGAATTGCTATCCCTGGAAAAGTCATTCAACTGTAACTAGTCAAATATAAATGATGCACTATAAGTAGAATTTCACCTTTATTACAGCCATGCCTTGATTATGCAGTCTCAATTTCTGTTTGATATTTGGGTGATATTAAATATCCAACACATCAGGACTTGTGCCAACTCTAACTATACAATTGCTGAACATAGCTTACTAAAATACATGATCATAAATCCAACATGACTACAGCAATAGTAGTCTGAACCCTAGATTATAGAATCTAGTAAAATTTATAATGGCTTATAAGGACAATTTTTTCTTAAAAGCAAATTATTAACACCAATTTAGAAAATAATGCAAATTAGCAATAAAATACAATAGTGTGGCATTTTAGATTATGGGCAGATACTAGCTGCTTTGACCATAATATCTCAATGACAATAAAAGATGATCTTTGCTTTAAAATTTTATTAAATCGTTACTTATTTTTATATATAACAACAAGTGTCACAATTGTGATTGGGGTTGATTTTAAGATGGATAGCCATGGAGTTAGGCACAATTATTTTGAATTGGTAAACATTGAACATAAAAGTTTGAAAATTGGTCAAAATAATGATCTACCTAACATTGTAATTTTACGACTTCTGAAACAATACTCCATTTTCCAGAAATCACAGGCTAGAAAGCCAATAATTTTGTAGTAATGAATCTTTATACTAAATATGAAAAAAAGCGATCCTGAAATTTTATGTACAGAGATAGCAGGTCATTTTTTAAATGTTTGAGTCGCCATATATATAATATATATACAGCTATGTGTATAATATGTAAAATTCTCCCAAAATACATGAATAAAACTAAATATATTCACTCATGTAATCATAACTAGTATTCTTAAATTTTTAATTACTCCCAAATCCTTAGACATTATGAAACTTTCTTCACATTGTTTTAAAGGGCTTTATTTTACCTTGAGACAGATACTAATCTTAACACATGCAGTATTAAGCTCAGAAAATTTTCATTATAACTTAATTTCCTTAAGGAAAAAGGAGAGAGTCCTAAATGGAAATTTCTTGGGAAATACATATTTAAACCTGCTAATGAATTCATGGTATAGTTCAGGCTTGAGACTATGGTACCTGTTCTCTTGTTCCAAAGGATTTGCTGCGAGAATTCATCTGTAATATATTTCGAGTTCTTGGGAGAAATTCAATATTTTAAATGATAGGATTATTGTATATAGTATACGTGAATATTTTTCTCAAACTTAAGAATACAATGACTAATATTATTCAGTCTCATATCAGTTTTTATGTAAATATACATTGTATACCTGAGGATAATTCTATAATTTTTTAAGGTAAGATTATTTTTTAAATGCATTTTTGTTAGCTTCAAGTTTTATTCATTTTTCGATAGTTCCCATAATTTGTCATGTTATTTTCTGTGTCCCTGCAATGATTTAGTGCACAGAACCAAAAATAAGTCCTTAATACACCAAAAAGTGAAGGAAATGATGAACTCTCATTTCTAAGGTAAAAACTGTAAAGCATGGTTTGTACCACTTCTTCAATATACTGTACTACTTTCTTTAAAATAGGCTCTTTTGATAAAAAGAGAGATGGTGTACTTCTACTGGCTGCGATCCTAATTCTGACTCCTAACCATGTGACCTTTGATATAATTTATCTCTCCCTATACTTTTAAGATTCCATTTGTTAAATAAGGCTAATGTTTGTCTTCAGCTTCAATTACAGGAAGTAATTTGTAACTCTGATGTGGTTAATGCTAAACTGGAAAATCTTTATTAGGGTACTTATCTGTTTTTTATATGTATGCACTTATATTGAGGTTATTTATCTTTTAGTTCTTTTAATGTGTACCTTTTTCAGAGGTAGCAGTGAACGGTGCACACCATTTAGGAATTCTGTCTCCAGTTTTAAAACAGTTCTGAGGCCATCGTTCCAGATCTGTTCTGTTCTTAGTCACCCTGGTCAGGAGGTCCATTTTAGATTAGAATCCCATTCTAGATTAGAATCCCATTCTAAGTCCAAACCCTTAGCAAATCCTTGCTGTCAGCCAGACCACTCACAAATCAAATTTAAGTAAGCAATCCATTACTCCTACATCAGAAGACACACTAATCTTTGCCCCTTAAAGCTGCCCTACACTATTTCTTATTCCTGAAATTTATCACTGCAGCCCATATTATTTTATCGATAGTATTAAATTACAGGGTGTCTGTTTCTTTATAGGGAGAAACATTCAGAAACAGGTCATTAGTGGATCTCTAATCCAACAAGAATGCATTTTAGTTCTCTTTTTAATTGCTTTATGGTGATTGGCTGATTATGCAGTGCTATGATGATAACTCCGGCCTCCACACACCAAAGTCAGAAGTAATCTCTCTCCTCTCATCTCTCCTCCCCTCCCCTCCCCTCCCCTCCTCTCCCTTCCTCTCCTCTCTCTCCTCTCTCTCCTCTCCCTCTCTCTTTCTCTCTTCATTACAAACTTTTACTGTTTTCTAATCTCCAGCACAAACTGAACGGACACATCTACAGTTAACGTAAATACCATTTACAACTTGGGAGATTAAATGACTCAGTACTTGTAAACCTGTCTCGAGTTCTACCGAACAGGTTAACATAGAGCAGAAGCCAAATGTCTCATTTTAAACGTTGGAAATTGAGATCTTTATTGTACTTCAGAAACAGCAAGCCGGAGGTCGAAACATAAATATGACAGGCCATTCCTGAAATTGGGTTTCCTTCATATCAGCCTAGGAGCTTGGAGGAAGAGGGGAAAACATAGCATTGAAAATTTCTCAGCTATGAGTTTCCAGTGTTAAACCAGAAGTCATGAGCAGTTAAAATGTGGTTTTCATAGAATCCTTAAAGAGAAGAGGCGGGCAGTCGTGTAAGTAACTCTGCTATGAACACACAAAGCTCGTTCTGGCAAACGTGCTCCAAATGAGGAATGCCCCAGCCTTTTCAGGTAGGACCAGACAGCTCCCTCTGTATTTGGAATATAAGATAAATACCTCTATTGGTTGAATGCTGTCCTTAAAAAACAACCGCTGACTCCTGTTTCTTCAGTAACCCTGGTTTTTAAGGAAGTGGTGTCTTGTATTTTGCTGTAGAAGAAAGCGTTCAGCAGCAAGTGTAATTTTCTCTGTGTTACGCTGAGCTCTGTTAGAGCCCAGGATGAGTATTTGTCGTGAAAACTTTGCTTTCGGGGATTTTTCTTTTTCCCATTTCATTTTGGTGTATCTTTATTTTGAACACAAATGCATGCTCTTTTCAACCTCTAGTCTTTGAAGTGATTGTAGAACTTTTTTCTTTTTTAATGGAGGACAAAATGCTTGTTAGCAACTTCAAAATCAAAGCTGAACAAGCTGCTAATGTAAGTTTCTGAAGAAAAAATTTAAAAATAAAATTTAATTGCTACTGCTTTCCAAGTAATTGTACTACTTGTTCCTGTATAAAAGAAACATTACTGTCCTTGTATAAATAAAACTTTCTTGCAGTACAATTAAGTATTGATTTTTCAGAACTGTCCCTATAAATTTTTCTTTTCACATTTCCATATGCTGTCAAAAGCAAAAATTACTGAAATGTTCAATCTGTGAGATTGCATACGCCTGGTAAAATATTTTTGTATGTAAAAAGAAATAAATATTTAATATTGGAAAAATGTAGTGTTTCATTTATAGGTAGAACTGAAGCTTAGAGATAATAAAAGGCAGAGGATAGGAGATTAGCTTTGGTAATTTCTTTAAATGCTAATAATCTTTGTAAAAAGCCTCTAATGACTTTAGTTTTTCCCACCAAAATAAATTTTTCACATGCCTCTCTTCCTTAACAAGGAAACCCTAACTAGCGTTTCCTTTATCCCAAACCAAGCTCTCGAAGACAACATGCTGAAGGAAAGAAGTCAGAGACAGGGAAGATTCAAACACAGGCTCAAGAAAAGGCCTCTATGCATAGATGGCCCGAGAGGACTCAGGATCATTTTCCAGTTAGCCAAGGAAGAGACGCCCTGGCAAGGAAGACAGTGCCTGCCGTGGCACACAGCTGGGCCCTGAGGCCTGCGGTGACAGGGAGGGCAGGCCTCCCCACAGGCTGGTGACGAACTGGAGGCGTCACTGTGAGTGAGTGCAGGAAGCCCGTTTCCAGAAAAGGTACTTTGCAACTCCTCCTCAACCTTTTCCGAAATTTCGTACCTCATAATTCAGAAATTGCTAGTCCAGTGTATCTCTGATGGCTGCAAAAGAATTGGGTTTTTTTTTATACAGCGGGTCCTCAAATAATGTCATTTCGTCCAATGTCGTTTCGTTCTAATGTTGTTGGGGGCGGGGGCGGGAATCGATTCCTGGCTGAGGCCACTGTCTGTGTGGAGTCTGCATGTTCTTCCCGCGGTTGTGTGGGTTTTCTCTGGGGACTCTGCATCCCACAGATGTGCGTGTTGGGTTACTTGGCGTGTCTAAACCGCCCCATTCTGAGTGTGGGCGTGTGAGTGGCCCTGTGATGGAAGGGCGTCTTATTCAGCGTGGGGACCCACCTCGCACCCTGAGCTGCTGGGACAGGCTCTGGCCACCCCACCGCCCCTGGACTGGAATGAGCACAATGGAAAAGAATTATCTTGTTTGTATTCATCTTTCTTAAATGTGTGTGTAGCTCACATGTATTTCAGTGTTTAATATTGGAAGTGTTTGGGGTCTTTATTTAGAAGTTTGGTGATGTTTCTGTGACCATAGGAAATACGCCATAGGAACTTGATCCTTGCTTATATCAATTAGTGAGCGGTAAAACTGGTTTTGTTACATGCTGTTTCGCTTAGTCAGTTTCCAAGAAACTATGGACATTAAGTGGGGACTCACTGCAGTTCATTCTTCACCTACCTGTCAGTTTTCTATCACTGCCGTAACAAATTACCACGAACTTAGCTAAAAACACAAACTTCTTATGTCATTTGTGTGGGTCTGCAATCCGACACAGGTCTCCCAGGCTGAGGTCAGGGTGCCTCGTGGGGCTCGCCCTGGCTCTCATCTGGAGGTCTGGAAAAACGTCCGCGTCCAGGCTCTTGCAGGTTGTCGGTGGACTTCAGTTCTTTGCCATCGTAGAACGAAGTCCGCACTTCTTCCTGGCGGTCAGATGAACTGGTCTCTCATCCTTGAACGAGCCCCTCCGTTTCCAGAGCAGCAGCAGCACTGCATCCTTGCCACGGCTCATCTCTTCTGCATTTTCTTCTCCCCCGAGTCTCTCCCGCTGACTCCTCTGTCTTTCAAGATCCCACCCAGATAATCCAGGATAGGCTGTCCACCTCAAGGTCCCGAACCTTAGAAACACCTGTGAAGTCCTTTTTGTCATGGAAAGTGGCATGTTTTCAGGTTCCAGGGATTACTGGGACATGGACAACCTTTGAGGGGTGTTGTCAGGCCACACCTAGTGAGCTAACGTCAGTGTTTCTTCTTGCATCCACTTATGAAAGAGAAATGGTCATGGAAAATCAGAGTTAAGGTGGCCTGTGCTGTTCTTGGAGCTATTACTCTGTTCACTCTCTGCTTTCTACATGACCGGGCCTGCTAGAACTTGTTTCCAAATCTAATTATTAAAAAAAAAAAAATACAGTTCTTAATCTCAAGCAATAAATAAAGGCACACTTAAAATTAATAATAATATTTAATGATGAAGATAGCAGTTAGAAGAAACTTTTGGAGGCTCAGTGTCACCCTCGTTCAAGCATGCCCAGCACTACGTCAACCACCACACCCCAGTGGAGGTCTGCTCAGAAGCCCAGCAATCACTGGGGGGCTGGGAACACCTGTAGCAGCATAAGGCTACATCCTTTCCAGTAGCTAATTTTTAAAGCACAGTCTAACAGGGTAACTGGCCAGTGTTAGGGCATTTGTGGAAACAGTCAAAATGCCTTAGTTGCCTGTTTGATGTAACCCAAACTTTGGGCACTTGCTGGGATGGCATCTTGTCTTTCTGTCTGAAGTTTGTCTCTATTTTTTGGTGTTTTGGTTCAGTTTTTTGTTTTTGTTTTTGTTTTAATTTAGAGGATAATACATATGAAATTCTAACAGGAATAGAGGGTGAACCCCACCCACCTTCCCCATCTTTTGCCCCAGCCTCTAAATCCTCTCCCCAAAGGAGCCGCTGTTGGGTTTCTAGTAAATTCTTCCCATGTGTTGTGATACATGTGTATCTATTTTTTACACAAGTAGATTCATATTACATGTTCGGTCTTTGGTTTGTTCTCTAAACTTATTTCAGAACACCAGACAAAAACGCATGGACAGTGCCCCCATTTTAGCACGAGTGCTTCCGCTTTTGCATATTCCTTTCCAATTTGCATATAAGGTGCTTATTTTTTATGTTGTTGCCACCACGTTATACTCCTTTTTTCCCCTCACGTCTCATAAGTATTTGCATAAGGTTTAGTCTCATTTTTACTAGAGGTGATGAAATGGTTATTTGCTCCATTTCTTCCCCATTAATGTTAATTCGAATCTTAAGGGCAGGAAAGGAATAAGTAGATGATATTGAGGTAAAAAAAAAATACCGAGTGAAATGTTTCTCCCCAACAACTGCGGCTCCTCACCCCCATGCTCCTGAAGACAGACAGGTTCTAGCAGGAGGGATAGCTACTTTCTGCTAAGGCAGAAAGCAGGGTGCTGGCTTCAGGTCCCCAGTAGCAAGGGGACAGTCCAGGCTATTTATAGAAGGATATGGAAACAATAAAAAGCGACATACACACAGTTCAGAGTTTCCTTGGATACGGGATGTAGTATTTTACAAATTAAACATCAAGATTGTATGGGATACTAGCACATTGTTCTTGACAGAGAATTATTATGTTCATCAAAGCCAAATAAAATGCATATAGCTAGACCCTTAAGGAAAGGTGCCCTGCTATTAGATTTTTCTAGTATAATTTTGTTTAGCAGAAGAATATATGTGCTCTAGTGGCACTTACAGTTCATTTTTCAGTCACTGCAAGGCATATAGCACGTCCAAAACGTAGCCTTCTATGAAGAGAAATTGCCCTTCCACAACGTTCACAATTTAAAGTGAATTTTTGGATCAAAGTGGCAGACCCATTTGTTTTGGTACAACAGGAAGAAAGAGGGAAATGTAAGTGATAGATGGACCCATTTTTTTCAGTGCCGCTCCAGAAAAAAAAGGTCTGAATGTACTCTGGCTTAGAATTCTCATCCCTTCCCCAGGCCTTCGGGTGCTGGAGTTGAACTTGCACATGGGGTGACCAGCACAGGAGGGCCTCGTATGAAACAGAAACAGAGTACCTGGTGGCTAAACTCAAGGCGATTCCTAGCGTAAAAAGTTACCACTCCATAGACTCTTGTAAATTCATTTCCTTGAGCATCTTTCAACATAGATCTGACCTAGGCCCCAAAGTAGTATCTCAACGATCCTGAAAGTTACCCAGCCTTGGCCGAGAACATGTCCTCATGATTCACGTGTGACGTTACTGATGCATTCTGCCTAAAGCCCAGAGTCCATTCAGGCTTATATAAAGAACGAGCGGGGAAACGTTAGGAACTTGGCAGGTGACAGCTTTCACGGACGACTGCTGTCGCTCCAGGTTAATGTCAGCTGCAGCAAGCAGGCGCTGCACAATCTCAAACCTCTCTGTATCTCTCAGAGGAGCCAGGGCTGCGTCTTCAAGATCAGATTCTCCATCAGCAGACAGCACGTGGAGCTGAAATGGCACATTTAAACACACTCACTTAAAAATGTTATAGAAAATCCACAGAGCTGGATAGTAACGCACTAGCTCATGATGAAAAAAATAAGTTGTTATTTAAATTCTCCAAATGGAACAGAGAATTTAATGTAATGACATATCTGACCCAAGCCAGGATCTCAGGCCTGATCTTTCCAATTTTCCTGTTGTCTTCTGTCTGAACCCCTACTCCGAACGCTACCTGCTACTACATCCATCAGTGCCAGGAGATTAGAAAGGTCAAAATGTAACTTTCTCATGCACGCATTATGTAAGGTTTATTTGATTTTTTTTTTTATTTAAATGAATAAAAATAAATGTTTGCACAAACCCCTCAGAGGGGTAGGTACCAAAGTTTATTTAGTTAAGCTTCCCGCCTCAAGAGGCTCTGCTCTCCTTCTGCCTGAGTACTCTCCCTCCAGAGGTCCATGGAGACCTTTTCTTCTCTCGGTGGTCAGCTGAAATGCTGGGCCTTCCCTAATGCCCTCCCCATCCATCCACTTCCGACCCCCACTACGTTATTATCCTGTCTTCATATGCTTACTGTATCTGAAATTATGTTTCTCAACTTGTTTAGTCTGTTTCCTGAGACCAAAGCCCAGGCGAGCAGGGACCTGGTCAGTCACGGCCACCATTCACCCTGCCCGGACCGCGGACTCTCAGGGTGCTGCCTGGCCGGATGGTAGTTCCTCAGAGAGGGCACTTCCCACGCTGCTCAAAACATCTGAAACTTGGCCTTTAGGGTCTTGATCAGTGCTTGGGACAATTTATTTTTTCATCTTGCCAGTTGATTTGATTTTTAAACAGGCATTCAGAACCAGACTGGATTAGGAAGGCAGAGAGTAAAATTTTTCAGAAAAAAAAAAAAAAATGAAGCCTATAATGTATGTGTGAAATTTAACTAAATCTGAAGGGAATCCTAAAGAATTCCAGGTAACCTTACTGTGATACGCAGCTGGCCCCAAGGCCAAAGGCAGCACTCATTTGAATACAAACGACTCATGTGTCCGTTATCAAAATCGGCCTTACAAACGCAGCTTGTAGATTTGCCAAGTACAGTTCACACAGTGTAACCACAGGTTCAGCGTTCCCATTTGGCCCCAGACCACTCAGAGTGTGGAGTGGACCTGCTCCTTAAAGCAGAGCACCATGTCCCAGCGATTTGAGAACAAGCCCCACTGGCTGCAGGCCGCCAGCAGCGTGGTGTCTGGGTCTGGCAGGGAAGTGCTGGGCGGATCCAGCCTCCTTCTCTGGGCATCTGCCAACCCCGAGTGCCCAGAGACACTAGTAGGTATAAAAGAGCTTCTGGTCACCCAGAGGGCGGTAGAGGGCGAAATTAGCACTCTCTGTTAATGATTCTAACTCACCTTCTTACCAGTTCGGCTCATGTGCTAGCGTCTGACACTGTCCTCCCAAAAGCCCCTTAGAACGCCTCTCAAGGTTACTCTGGCCTCCAGACAAGACAAGACAGGCATGCAGGTAGATTTTTATACCCTGTTCTAAGTAAACCCCTGTAAGAAACACACAATACCCAAATTCCTGCAGGAAGCAGGAGACTCGCTGTCTTAAGAAGAGTTGTTGCAACATCTAGGGGAGATTGTGTGAAGATGTCCGGGAAAGTCTTTAAAGAAAGAGTATTTCTTTCTCTACGTTGAGCATCCCATGAAGGCAAGCAAAGGACTCTATGGCGGGGCGGGGGAGGGGGGAGTTCAGTGCCAACACAGATAACAGCCATTCTGGAACTCCATGTGTGTCCTAAGGTCTACTTCTGGACCACCAACAGAGCAGAACTTGGGGAAGACAAAGATCAGTCCTAGGGCTGGTCTGCAAGGAAGGGGACAACTAAGCGTGAGTTTGCCGGGAGAAGGCGTTAGCTGCTGTGTTCCTTTTTACATACCTCCCGGATGCAGCTGATGACTTTGTACATACTGAACGCTCAGTGGCTGTAAAATGGAGCTGGGCTATGAAAGCAGAGCTCCTGCCATGCTCATCAGGACAGACAATTTGACAATGAAATGTACTGTGTCCATAACCACACACCGTCAGTTTGGCTCTCAGCTGGCCACGGGACACACACACTGGCACACTTTCAAGTAGTTTTGTGGTCAAAAGAATGCAGCGTTTCTCTGGGCGGCAGAATCTGCTTTCAGTTGTGAACGACACCTAAACTGCTCCCTGGAAGATGCCTGGCTGCAGTCTTCAGATGTCCTTGCTGTCCAAAGGCGTGCCAAAGACACTGACCGCAGAGCTCGAATTCCCAGGGAGGATGCCTAACACATTTCAGGGTCCTAGCTAGGCAGTCCACCCCTCTCCCCGTGTCCCAGATCTGGGCACAGAGCCCTGAGCTTTGGTCCTTTGGGCCTACATAGCATGCTGGCCTCCACCCTTAGTAACCAGGTCTTAAAATAATCTCGCCAGGTGTGCTCCGTTACTCTGCCCCATTAGAGGGGTTTCCGGGCAGCCCGCTGACGGTTCCTTCTATTAATGACCCAATTTGTAATTTTAAAGGGAAAAGCTGTATATTGACTCTCCGGGGCTAAGCTGACCATTACCTTGTGCCCTTGCCATGACATTTCCTGAGAGCACACAGCTAAAATATCCCTCAGAGAGAATGCAATGTCTCCCTGAGATAAAGTGGTCCTCCTGAATACCTCACTGGGGGAGTTCGGTGCAGAAGGCCTAGCCACAGATCTGCTGTTGCAGATGATATGGTGCCAGATGCCTCGCCTGCGCTGGTGCATCAGGCCTTGGCCAAAATTTTCTCAGGATGATGAGGAAAGCATGAAGTTTGGAGTCCTAGCCCTGCTAGCAAGTTCTTCCAACAAATCTTTTCCCCTGGGCTGCAGTCTTCCTGTGGGGTGCGGTGTGGTAGGAGGTTAAAAACGGGGTTAATAATAATACCCATTTAACCTATTTTGAAGGGCTGCTGTGGATGAGAAACCCTCGAGGTGTTTTATCATCTGTTAGGTGTCCATCTCCTCATCACTTCCCCACTCCTGCCCATCCCCAGGTCCCATCTGGGTTCCTTACCAGGTGACACAGCGTAGGAATAATCTGGAGTTTACAGCACGTGCCCAGAAGAGCTGCTGCATTATCTGGCATTTCTGCAAGAGGCAAAAATCAGTCACTGTCAAAAAAAAAAAAACAAAAAGCATCCATGGGGACAAAGCCAGCCCCCTAATTTATACGTTTGTGCTCTCCAGCTAGCTGGGGAGAGTTTATGCTCAATAACTGCTGAATGAATGAGTGAATGAATGAATGAATGAACAGTGCTAAACAGGCAGCAAAGGCCTTTTAGAAAGTAGATGTAGGAACCAGGGAACCAGATCTGTGTTCAGCAGAGGATATTCCTTGACATTCAATCTGCCAATCAGAAAGAACTGTACGGACTCAGGGAAAAGCAAATCAGCATGAAAAAATAGGAAGAACCTGGGATTTGGTAACAAAAGCGGTACCTTTGAGCCCCACTACACGTTTGGGGTATGACCCTGGATCTACCTCTCTGAGCATGTTTCCTCATGTGACTGACTATAGATTTAAAAAAAATTTTTTTGCCTATATCAGAGAACTCAGTAAACTGTAAAGAATTCTGAAGTCAGGTCACTTGTCATTTTTCGGAGA
>NW_006436282.1:17533482-17548828 GCF_000325575.1 Pteropus alecto
CCCCTGGACCACTGCTAGCTCAGCAGACGGAGTTGGTGCAGAGCTGCGCGACGCCGGGTGCTGCACCAGAAAGACTCTGCCAAGCCGTAGGAAAAAAGAAATCCAGGTTAGCATCATTCAAAGTGGATTTTAGATACCTGCCAAGGTAAAACAGATGCAGTTCCTAAAAGGACCCACTCCCTAGTGATACAACCTTTGAGATGAAAAGGCCAAAGAGAAAAAAAGAGTCATCTGTTGAGTGATCTGGTCCCGGGACCACTTATGAACTCCCTCCATCTTCTGCATTCATAGCAGCCTTATTTATAAATGGCGGCATGTCACTGAGGCTGTGACCCAGCAGTACAATGAACACATGGCCTGTTCCCAGCAGAGAAAGGCTGCTAGGATGGGGCTACCCTGGGGATGCTGCTGCTAGAGAACCCCCTAAAACTGCATTTAAGTATTTGCCTACAGAGAATGTCCAGTGCTTGACAAATTCTCAAGGAGGTTCTTATCTCAAATCAGGAACATGAAGACCCTAAGTACATGTGACCTGACCTAGTGGAAAGATCACAGGGTTGGGAATGGCTGGGACAAAGTCACCTGGGACATAACGAAATCCTGCCTGAGCCACTGTCACAATGACTGGTTCATGCTTTCCTTCCCTAACTTTTCAGGTGGCTCCTGAATCCCAGGTAATCATCACCATCCCTTATTCTTAGAAGTGCTTTCATTCTGTGTTACTCAAGTGGTCATTCACTATTTTAAGCATGGTGCTAGGGACACAGGGATGAAAGAACAGTATTTGTGTTACAGAACTTAACTACTAATTTTACTACTTGACTGTAATTTCTTTGAGTGTGAGGATGATGATTATCTCCTACCTCCAGCACCTGGCAGTGCCTGAAACATAGTACAGGCTTTTTCAGTGCTTCTTGAATCGAAGTGATTTATTTTGATTGCTCTTCCATAATCTGACTCTGTTTTACAAACGAGACCTGGGGAGTTCACGCTTAAGGTCAGAAAGTGGTGGAGGACTGAAGAGCTTTAAAAAAGTTAAACACGAGGAAGATACTTCAAGATGGTGATGTAGGAAGATGATCCTGAACTCACCTCCTCCCACGATGCACCGAATCCACAATTACAATAAAACAGTTTCCTCGGAGAAAAACCCAAGAACTGGAGTGACACCTACACATCAGGTGAACAAGAAAAAACCCACATCGAACAAGGTAGGAAAGGCTGAGACACACTCATGGAATAAACCCTCAGTTTGGCAACTCCACATGGGGCACCCCAACTTTAAGACCTACACCAGAGAGACAAGCCCCCTAAACACCTAGCTTTGAACAATTAGGCAAGGAAAGGAAATAAAAGGCATCCAAATTGGAAAAGAAGTCAAACACCTAGCTTTGAACAATTAGGCAAGAAAAGGAAATAAAAGGCATCCAAATTGGAAAAGAAGTCAAGTCACTATTTGCAAATGAAATATTATTATATAGAGAGAATCCTAAAGATTCCGCCAAAAAAACCATTAGAACTAATAAATTCAGTAAAGTTGCAGGATACAAAATCAATATGTAAAAATCTGTTGCATTTCTATACACTAATAATGACCAATCAGAAAAAGAAATTAAGAAAACAATCCCATGTACAACTGCATCATAAAGAATAAATTACCTAGGAATACATTTAACCAAAGAGGAGAAACACTCATACACCGAAAGCACAAGTGAATGGAAAGTTACTCTGTGCTTATACGTTTGAAGAATTAATATTGTAAAATGTTCATACTACCCAAAGCAATCTACAGATTCAGTGCAATTCCTATAAAAATCCCAATGACGTTTACCACTGAAATAGAACAAACAATCTTAGAATTTGTATGGAATCACAGAGGAATCCAATAGACAAAGTAACCTTGAGAAAGAAGAACAGAGCTGGAGGCAAAACACTCCCCAATTTCAAACTATACTACAAGGCCATAGTAATCAAAACGGCATGGTATTGGCATAAAAACAGACATATAGATCAATGGATCAGAATAGAGAGCCCAGAAATAAACCTACATATAAATGGTCAATTATTTTTTTGACAAAGGAGGTAAGAATATACAATGGGGACTCTCTTCAGTAAATGGTGTTGGGAAAACTGGACCATTACCTACACCATATACAAAATTAACTCAAAATAGATCAAAGATTTGAACATAATACCTAAAACCATAAAACTTCTAAAAAGAAAACATAGGTGCTAGGAAAATATAGGCAGTAAGCTCCTTGACATTGGTCTTGGTGATTTTTTGATTCAATACTAAAAGCAAAGGCAACAAAAGCAAAGTAAACAAGTGGGGCTACGTCAAGCTAAAAAATTTCTGCATAGCGAAAGGAACCATCAACAAAATGAAAAGGCAACCTACCCAATGGGGGGAAAAAATATTTGTACATCATATGTCTGATAAGGGTATATATAAAAAACTCATAACAATTCAAGCAAAAAAAAACCCCAAAACCAACAATCAATTAAAAAATGGGCAGAGGATATGAATAGACATTTTTCCAAAGAAGACATACAGATGGCCAAGAGATACATAAAAAGGTGCTCAACGTCACTCATCAGGGAAATGCAAATCAAAACCACAATGAGATACCACCTCACACCTGTTAGAATGGCTACCATCAAATATAGATAAGAAATAACAAATGCTGGCCAAAATGTAGAGGAAAGGAAGCCCTTGTGCACTGTTGGTGGGAATGTCAATTGGTGTAGCCACGATGGAAAACAGTAGGGAGGGTCCTCAAAAAATTAAAAATAAAACTCCATATGATCCAGTAATTCCACTCGTGGGTGTTTATCCAAAGAAAATGAAAACGTGAACTTGAAAAGATACATGCACACCCATATTCACTGCAGCATTACTTACAATAGCTAAGATACTGAAGAAAAGTGTCCATCAGTGGACGAAGATGTGGTATACATATACAAGGGGATATCACTGAGCCATAAAAAAAAATCTTGCCACAACTTTGGCAAATGGTTGGACCTTGAGAGCATTAAGAAAGACAAATACTATATGATTTCACATGAGGAACTAAAAAGAACAGATTGGTAGTTGACAGATGTATGTGGGGGGCGGGGCGGGGGGGTACCAAATGAGTGAAGGCGGTTTGAAAGTACAAACTTTCAGTTATAAAATAAGTCACAGGGATGTAATATACAACGTGACTATAGTTAATAATACTATATTGCATATTTGAAAGTTGCTAAGAGGAAATCTTAAAAGTTCTCAACACAAGAAAAAAAATTGTAACTGTGTACAGTGACGGATGTTAACTAGACATATTGTGATGATGTCGCAATATACAGAAATATCAGATCATTGTGTTGTATACCCGAATCAATATAACTTTATGCCAATTACATCTCAATGAAAAACAAGTTAAGCCCTATAAAGCCAAAAACTGGTATTATTTAGAGAGTCGGAAATTGGACTCAAAAAGAGGCCATTTTCTGTTCCAGCACTTTCCCTAGATTCTAAGGAGAGAAGACGGCTGGAGGGGAGACAAGGCCAACTCAGAAGGGCTGAGGGTTAACGAGAGCACTAGTGAATGAGCCTGACCCTGATCCGACCTCCACAGTGACTGACATGGAAATGGACCTCAGTTGAGAGAGATGCGAAAGGGCATCTCTGGTTTAGGGATTAGCTGCAGATATTTGCAGCTGCACTTAAAGGTTTTACTACCCCTGAACTCTCAGCTCAGAAACAGCAAGTAAGTCTCATGTTATGTGTCACCTCCAAGTAGCTACCTGTAGACAAGGTTGCAGAGAATTTGGGGCCGTGTCCAGGATCAGGGGGAGGGGACTGTGGCACATGCACCATGTTGGCCATGTGCTACACGTTCGAGATCACTAATCCAACCTATTGATTTCAGTAAGTAACAAGGTGTGTGAAGAAAAGGCTTCTCACAAGCTGGAGAACACTGGCCTGTGAATGAGCGCCTGACAGAAGGCCTGCATTTAAAGACCGTTATACACTGATGTTAGCATTGGAGTAAGGTCTCTATTGGACTCTGTTGTATGTCCTGTCTGAGTCAAAACTTTTATCCATGACTTGGAATAAGACCTAGAGCATACATTCAGCAGCATACAGATCTGGGACAGGCACTCTCTCTTCTAATTACTTCAAATCTGAAGAACCCTGGGCCTCTGTTCCTGTGTGGTGCCGGGGAGGAACCCTGAATATATGAGGAACTCAGTGCCCTGACTAATATCACCTCAAAGGGAAGTTGTGGGGCCTAAGAGACGGGGCTGGTTTGCCAGCTCTTCCCTTTCAGAGAAGGAACTAAAAGCTCAGTTCCTCATGCAGGACGACCACCCTCTGATACCACAGACCCTCTGGCCTGGTGAGTTGTGGATGGGGGTGGTACAGAAGTGGCAGGGCGGGGACCACCACTCAGTAGTAACTGGGTGGCCGCCCCTGGGAGGGCCATTTCAGGACCGCTGCAGAAGTCATGGAGCCGCTGGGCTCAGAGCCCTACTGCATCAGATGCTCTCCGCAGCCTCCCTGCACCAACGGCCACAGCACCTCGTCAGGGTGAGGCGGTGAGTTTGCAAAGAAGAACAGGAGGATCGGAAGGACCAAAACACTGGAGGACAACTGCTAGATGAAAGCTCCTGCCACTCGGCACTGCCAGGGCCCAGGCTGTGTTTGGGGAGATGCTTTCCCGTGTCGGCAAGTGGGGAGGCCCAAGGAAAGACAGGCCTCCTCCGTGCTCAGGTCTGCGACTTTTCATGGCGCCCCCGTGCCCTTCCTCAGCCTCCCATTTCTTTATCCTCCCCATACTGCTGGAAGGGAGGGGACTGTCTGCACCCACCTCCCACAGCAGCCAGCGAAGCAGCTTCAGAGCAACAACAGCCTGCCTTCCTTTCTCCATACCTGCTAGTGCACTGACCAAGAAGTAGGCCGTAGAGAAGAGCTTCTGGTTGCTGACAGCATCCTCCGGGCCCGGACACCCACTCTGCATGCTGTACCCCACCAGGTGCAGGAAGGCCATGAGGTCCTGCTGCTGTGAGGGCTTCAGCTCTCCAGGTATCACCCGTGGGGGTGACAGATCGCTGAACACATCGTCACACTGCAGAGGGAGGAGGAAAGAGACAGACGTGATGAGGCTGGAGGCCACGCTGAGTGCCGCCCAGGTCCTCCGCCCATGACGAGTGGCCTCTTGCCCTTTGCCAGGGGTAAAACAAGACCCTGCGCTCTTGTATGTTTTGAAATTACTAATCCCCCAGGTTGGATTTCCTCATATGGAGACAGTAAACTGAGCCTTGCCCAGGTTTTAGTCGTTCACAGCGAGGGGGGGATGCGTGCAGGACGATCAGGTAGAACCTCCAGGGCAGGGCAGAGTCTAGTGGGTTAAACCAGGAACAAGTGACTACACATACAACTGAGGAGGGGGCCATAAAAGCATCATCCCATTGTGGTGCTCGAGCTTTAAACTCAGCCCTCCAGCCCCAGCCATGATCCCAACTGCACCCAGGGCAGCCTCGTCCAGCTGCACAGGACCTGCTGGGTGGTCCTGCCGGCAGGGACTGCCCAGGCCACCCTGGCACCATCCAGCCAGTTCCGCTTCAGCACAGCCTCCGCGTCCAGACCCATTCCTATGAGAGCCCGCCAGCCCCCCACCATCCAGGAAGCTGATGCTTTTTCCACGGGGTGCTGGCCTGACATTTCCCTCTCAGAAGTAGATATTTTAGAAAGTAAAAGTCAATGGGTGTTTTGAAACATTTGCACCCTCCCTGGGGCTAGCGTGCCTCCCACAAGCTCTGCATCCTCCGGAGCACGTAGATGCCCTGGGCTGTCAGACTGTTTCAACAACTACAGGTTCTATCACTGGCAACAGAGGTCTTTTGGCACAATCCAATTTCAAGAGGGAAAAGTAATGTGAACGCTCTTCTGGAGGTCATAAAGCATTAAATCAGGAAATTGGAGTTCAAACCCTCTGCATAACAGAAAAACAAAAAGACTACAAACAAACAAACAAACAAAGCAACTATAGTAAAAATCAGGCTTATCGTGCCCCAGCCTCCTTCCGGGAAATAGAGCAGAAAGTCTGGGTGGATGGAGGTTGGCAGCCAGTGTGTCTCTCACCATTTCTCCAATTAACTGTGAAGGAATTCAGCCTCCCCCAGAAAATTCTCCTGCTGTGAAGCAGAAAAATACAGAGCCTGTTTTTCAATCTGTTCTAAATAGAATAGCTCGAGTTACTGGACTCTACAACACCATCCCCTGAGGAAATGGGTTGACCATTGCCCCACCCTACCCCCAACTATGTGTCCACCTGGAACTTCAGCATATGGCCTTATTGGGAATGAGTGTTTGCAGACGCGATTAAGGTAAAGATCTCCCAATGAGGTCCTCCTAGACTGGGGTGGGTCTGAAGTCCAAGGGTGGGTGTCTTTTAAGAAACAGAAAAGGAGATGACATAGAGAAGGCCATGGGAAGGCAGTATACACTGGAGGATGCGGGCACAAGCCAAGCAGCCACCAGGAGCTAAAGGAGGCAAGGGAGGGTTCTCCCCTCAATTTTCTGGGGGAGGCATGGCCCTGCTGACCCCTTAACTTCAGCCTGCAGGCCCCAGAGCTCTAAGAGAATAAATTCCTGTTTTTAAACCAAGATGTCTGTGGTAATTTGTCACAACCGCCCTCAGGAACCGATGTCCCCTGAGATTCCTGACACCACAGCTACCTTTCTGCAGAGAGAAAACCAAGGACCTAGGAATAAGAAACAAGCTTTGGGGCTCCAATGAAGTGGAGAAATTTTAAACACAATTCTGTCCCAGCTCGGAGCCTTGTCACAATGGGTCCAGCCCATCCACATCTCCAGGACACCCAGGCGGAGACGCTGCGCCTCACAGCATCTCTGCTCTCACCACTTGCTCCAAGGCCAGGAGTAACTCGTCATCAAACAGGACCGCCTGCAGGATGCCGCTCAAGGCCGTCTGCTGCTGCTCGGGCAGCTCTGCGAAGGGACGGAAACTCTTCTCCAAGGGCAGAGTCACTGTGAAAGCAGCGAGCACACCCGGTCAGGACTGCTGTGCGTGGCTCAGAACAGGGACGGCAGCTCTTGCTTTTTATAGCTAATTGTCCTCAGTTCTTTCAGACACTTCCAGCTGCAGTCAGTCATGGAACTCAGACATAAAGGACATCGAGTTAAACACCACCTGCGTGGTTTCCGATAACCAGTCATGCCACCAGGGGCAGAAAGAGATAGAAAGAAAAGAAAGAGGGCCCCCAGTTTGGTTTCAGACTTCGCACTTTGTTCTGATGACTCACTAAACGTTAAGTCTAATCGATAATTTTCTGAAAGGCTCACTCAGACTCCTCTGGAGCATGAGGAAGTAAATTATCTGCAGAAGTAAATTATCGAGGCTGAATTACTAAACATCAGTCAATACTTTTACAATGCTTTGGAGTCATGCAAATTTCAAAATATATTCTTTTTCCCAGCCTTCCTTCTAATACATTGCGGATTTTGTATCCTTTAACCTTTAATGCATGCATTTCAGAGAGGCTGCACCATATTTTCATGGCACACACAGCTATTCCACTTTGCTCATTTTTTTTTTCATCTATCTGAGAGAATGCGTGTGTAGGGCCACCGGCTGGGTTGCTTACATCCTCTAAAGGATGCTGGAGCCTCTCCTTTTAGAATCTTCCTTTTAAAAAAAAAAAAATAGTTAACAGCATCTAGTAAATCAAGCCCAGTAGTGATTTAAAAGCTTTTGTATGCAGCGATGCACACTAATGCACAAATGCGCCACCTCTGCTGATGGCAAATTCCAGCAGAGGGTCGTGGAGATTCTCATAGAGAGGAACATGCCGCATCAGTAACTGACATTCGAAAACTTCCCTAGAAACACAACTAGGCCTTTGCCGCTCCAGCCTGGAGAGACGAGCTACCCTGGTTGGTCTAGTGTCCAAGGGCACAAAGGCCAGGCCAGCCCCCACCCCACTCCCGCCGCCCCACTTCACCCCGGGCTGACTACAATGGCCCATTTACAGGGTGTACTGGTAGGAAAGGAAATTGTAAGAAAGCTACAGCCCACAGACTGTCTTGTCACTTCCCTGTAGCACACACAGTTCAAGGCTGCAGGACCACTGCGGCTGTGGTTCTAACCCGACACAGACAGTGGCAGCAGAAAACCGCATCCGCTTATCAATCTCAAGGAAGCGGAAGAGGGCCCTGCATGAGACAGGAAAGCCTTATTTTACGACTGGGCTCTCTCACTGCCATTTCTTCCAACACTCTTTTTGCTACAGGAACAAAAGCATCTAGTTTGGGATCACGGAAACTCCTCCGATGAATCTCTCTACTGACCCTCCCAGCCAGAGCCTATTCTGAGCTGCTCCTAGCTCTTTCTGCTAAGCTCTCACATAATTGTTTGTTTCTCCTTTTCCTCGCCCATCTCCTCTTCTACTACATACTGCACTCTCACCCTCCCAAATACCCCCGCCCCCCAAAAACCCGACTTTTTAAAACAGGATGCTGAGGGAGCACATAAGTCATAGGTAGCCCCCTCCTCCCTGGATGCTGCGGCGCCATACGGCCTCCCGCCATGTGGATGAAGAGCCTCCAAGAGCCACCGTGCAATGCTGAGGAAGCATCGCGGGTCATGGCAGTAAAGCCTGGGATGTGATGGAACGGATCCGAAACTTGGGGTCTCTCTCCTTCCTGCTGGCTAGCTGTTGTTAGTGATCAGCAAGGCTTCTGTGGTTAAATAGGAAAAGAAAAAAAAAAATGCCAGGCCCCCGACTCAGACACTCCTCAGTCTCTGGCCCCTTTCCCAAAACATGACACCCAAGACCTGAGGTTTCCTGTGACCCGACCACGGTGAGTTGCCGCTGAGTGGACGAGGCCTGGCTCAGAGGCACCGTCTCCTGTGTTCTCAAATGTTTTCTGTGAAGTCACTGAGGAGTCACTGCTCCCGAAGGCCACATTGCCTCTTGGGATACAGCACTCTATTTGCCATCGGCTCACCATGCCCCACCTGCTGGCAATACCTTCTTTTAAAACACTCAGTGGCTTATCCGAGGCAGGCGGCCCCTGCCAGGCATCTGGCATGTCGCTAAACGCAAACTCTTGAAAGGGCAGGGAGCTCGGGGAGACAGAGTTGCTTCTTCTCTCTTGCTCAAAGCCACCATGCTTTCCTTGTAGGAGGCAGAATTCTGCAATGTGAGAGAAAAGGACAAGTCAGCGTGGGGCAGCCCGGCCACATCTCAGACCCAGCTTTCCCCAACTCGGGCTGAGCAGGAAAGCACATCTACCCTCTTTCCCATAAACCCGCTTCCTACACACACGCTGTTTGACCAAAACTCATCCACTTCCTAAAAATACAGGAGAAGTGGTTGTTCTTAACATAAGGCTCTCCTGTGTGTCCTCTTTGAACAGGCAGGAAGCAATCTTTCAAACATCAGAAGTCTTTCCTTAGTCTGATTTGACCTAACTCTAAACAAACAGATCTCACCATATATGAATGAAACAGAAAATGTGAATTTGACTGATACATTGGATTTGACTGAACTGATACTATTACAGAATTACCGACAGTATATTTAGGTGCACAGGTGGTTATGTTCTACGGTTCTGTTCTTAAAGTCAACTTTACTTCGTTAACAAACAATAATAGCAATAAAAAAGGAACTTATTTCTGCATTTATATGAGTGAATCTCAAACATGCTGAATGGAAAATCCAGACATAAAATATATTGTACATGAATCTACATGATGGCAAAACTAGTCATTTTTTTTAAAGCCTTATCTTTTAGAGATACTGAACTATTTATAGACAAAACAATATAATACCTAGGATTTTTGCTTCAAAGCGATTGAGTACAGGTAGAGAGAGAGAGTGAAATTACAGGTGGAACATAAATTGCCCTTGGAGCATGAAGTACATGGGGGGTTCATTATATTATCATCTCTACTTTTGAACACGTGTGAAACTTTCCCATAATGAAAAGTTTTAAAAAAATGTTTCCTTAAATACTTTCATATTTGATGACCCAACTAAGGTATCTAAACTATAGGTTAAAATATAGCCGTTCTTATGTCCTTGCTAAGCAAAGACAGTAAGTGAAGTCATGAATTAGGGTTCTTTTATGCTCTGTTTAATAATTTGTATACTTAAGCGCAGGCTATGGAATAAAAATGTGGCTGAGCTGGGTACGCGTATGACATGTGGAAGGCATGGCTATCGGCACATACTTTCTTTTGCTCGTGGGCATTCCTAAAGACAGAATGGCCGTCTAGGACAAATGAAACCGGCCTTCACTGACTCACTCATTCACTGGCCCCATGCTCACTAGGCATCCAGGGTGCCCCCCACTCGCTCCAAGCTTTGTACCAGGCTACAACAACCCGGGGCTTGATCATCAGTACAGAAGGAGTGGGGCAGGGGTAATGTGGATGGTAGCGGAGGAGGTGGACGGGTCACTTGGGGCTTGATCATCAGTACGGAAGGAGTGGGAAATGTGGATGGTAGCGGAGGAGGTGGACGGGTCACTGAAGCCACAGTGCCAGGTGCAGAGAGAACCAGCAAAGGTTTCGTGGATGAAGCAGTGTCTAAGGAGCCTCCCGAAGGTTCGGTAGGAATTAGCCGGGAAGAGAGGTAGGTAGCATGCTCCAAACAGAGCGACAGCAGTCACGGGGCTGGGCGTGAGAGCGGAGTGGTCCCAGACAATGGGTTAACTTGGGCCAGAGGCTGCCTCGGGAGGTGCTGGAGATGAGAAGGAAGGCTGGACATGCCCTGGGACAGGGCCACGATGCGTGGAAGTGCAGACACTATCTTGGGACAAAGAGAGCCTTGGAAGGGCGTTTGAGCAGGTGAGTGAAATGACCAAATTTTTATTTTTAAATAATTGCATTAGCTACAGTGCTGGGATGGAACAGACAGGAAAGATTCAAGGAAGCAGAGGAGCCAATTAAGAGTCTGTAGTGGGAAACGGGTAGGGGTGGAGGGTGGAGGGCAGCTTGAGGTGAAGGAAAGGGTTGTGGCCGAGAGAACCCCTCATCGAGGACGGTGTACAGATGCCTGCCCCAAGGGACAAGGAAGGGGTCGGCCTCCTCTTGAAGTTTCAAAGGATGCACAGGCTGCTTGTCAAATGAACTCCCACTCAGAAGGTGGGAGGAGAGATCAGGCAGCCTCTTAAGGGCCCTTCCGACCCTGCGGGTCTGAGTTTATGAAGCCAGATCAGAATATTCTGTAGTGAGAGCGGCAGAAAACACAGATGGGAAGTAAAAGCAGAACCGTCTTAAAAATCAGGCACCGAGCCTCACAGAGCAATAGCCTGACCACCATGCTGCATAGGCCTGGCAGTCGGCAATGGAGCCAGGCTTCCAGGGCCTAGGGTGTGGGAAGTGAGCCAAAGGAACCTTGAGAATTCCCTGGGTGGGGACGGGGTGTGGGACACCTCCTTACAGCAGCACAAAGAGGAGTTTATTTTCAAAGACAGAGGAAGCAAGCCAAGATAAAAGACTTGAAATTGAAATGCAAACAGGAGAGGCACACCGGGCCAAGCTGCCCCTTTCCAACCCTGTCTGAGCAAAGTGAGGCCCCCTGTAGGAGAGACGGGTGCCCCAAGAGAGCTGCAGGCTGGGCAGAGCACTGCCACCCCCACGCAGAAACAGGAAGGGGCTCTGCTCCCACTGCCTGGAGTGGCACCCCAACCTGGCCCCCAGCCACTGACAGGCCCTCACAGCACTCAGGGGCATCCCCAGGCACAGGCCGTGCTTGCGAAAGGCTTACAAAGTGACACCTCTGCATCAATCCGTTTGAAAGGAATAATCGAGGCAGACGCCTCCTGGGCTGGGATCGCACACATGCCTGTGGCAACACAACTTATCGTATACTGATGACAAAAGCTGGAGAGACAGCTTAATCCTCTAAATGCCATTTCTTCAGTAGACAAAAGTCTTTCGAACAGAAAGGATAAAATAATAAAAATGCCCAGGATGACACACATTTGGAACCAGGGGCCTAAAGAATACAGTTCAAGATTCTCAGTTTTCCCTGTGTCGCTGACCTGCCGCTCTAGACCAACCTCTTAGCACTGACACCAGCTCCGATGACTGCTCTTCACCTCTACTCACCCCACACCTTCCTCTCCACCCAGATTTTTGCAGCAAACCACAGTCACGTTACCATCTCATCTGTAAAGACTTTCAGTATAAATTTCTAAAAAATAGATGACTCTTTGGTAAACATAACCCTAATATTACTACCATACCTAAAAAGGCCAATGATAATTTACTATATTACATATATTCATTTATGTCCCCAAGAAGCAGTCGGTTTTCTTGGACTCAACACAAGGTCTTCTCAGGAAAAGTGTGAGGGAGGGGCGTGCGCACGTGAGATCGGCGGACACAAGCTAAACCAAAGCCCCTATTGTTTTCAAATGATACAGGATCTCCCAGCTTTGATACTCTGGGAGGGCAATGTTTTGGGCTTCATACTGGGGGAGAGGGGGGAGACAATAACAGTGATGATGTAATCAACAACCAAGGAGAAGTACTTCCTAAACAGCCACTGTGCCAGGCACTCCACGTGCCCCAGCTGAGTGAACCCTCTTCTCAGCCCTGTGGAGCCATCTTTCCTCTCCCAGAGATGGGTAAGGCTCGGCAAGATTCACCAGCTGGCCCGAGGCCTCACGGGACAGCGTGGTCTGAGGGCTGGTCCCCAGTCTGTCTGATCGCAGAAGACACATTTTTCACCTTGTGCCATGCTGGTGAAACCTCACCCACATCCTCCCAATGCAGCTCACTTGTCCCCTTGTCATGGGATGTCCCCAACTCTTCTGATACCTCTGGCCTCATGATCCCCAAAGCCACAGGAGAACTCCTACAAATGTGTATCCCAGGGGAAGATGGGGTATCCCTCAGCATTGGCTCAACCGTCTTGCGAGAGCTCCGAGGGGGCACTCACCGAACTGGCCATTCACTTTCACATACAACTCGATGACACTGTAGGCAATGGTGGTGGAAGCTGGGATCTCCAACACCACGTTGGTGTCCTTGGTGACAGCCCTATCCTCCGCAGCAGACACCTGTGGGCGAGAGCACATGTTCCCACCTATGCACTCCGACTACCCTGGGCCTCTGCCCACCCACACGAGAGGTGCTCGACAAACGCCCCTGTAACCAAGTGGAAAGGAGGAGCCAGCCAGCCAGCAGAGGCAAGGATTTCCCCCTTGTTGGCCTCATGATGTGCCCACATATTCTCAAGTAAATGGCCAACCTGGCGGCACAAAAGCGAGATTACAGAGTTTGGGGTACCGGGAAGTTAGGTCTATGGTGCTGAATAAAAGTAATAAATAGGACGAGATAATGTCCCATTTCCCTCATGGAGGGTTCTGAAAACTACTCTGAAATCTTAACAAGAATCCTACCCAATCTCCTGAGTGGGAGAACCTAGCTGAACTCCTCAAGCGTGCCCATCTAGACCTCTACAGATGGCACAACATGCTGTTAAACAGGCAAGAGGCTGGAGGGAGGAGAAGCCAGGATGCAAAGGATGGACAGGAAATGACAAGAAATAAGACACCGAAGCTTTCTCCTTCGAACGCTGTATGACCCTTGCTCACACTGGCCTGAGGAGAGGAAGACGAGAATCTGTCTGTTGCTCAAACACTGCAGGTGGGAGACCTTTACGAGCAGCCTGATCCTGGTCAGGGTGTGATAACAGCCGGCCTGCTGATTCCCAGGCAGGCTCTGGGCCTCTCAGGGGGGCGGTCACCATGTACAGGAATATTGGTGAGGCCAGCTGAAGCCATCTCCCAACAAGCACGTCCCTCATCACTGCTGTCCAGCCCACTCAGCCTACCCACCCAGGGCGGGTGCACTTCCAGACCCATATCTCTGCCTCCGTCCAAACTCAACATTCCCGGTCCTCTGGCAAAGGCCAAACATCAACCCAAGAAATGAATCTCTACGAATCAGATATCAGGCACCATGGCAACTGGAGGGAAAACAGCTTGGGTTGTTTCCTGCTCCACTAAAGTTCACTACTGGCTCAGGGTCAGCGTGTTAAGACTGTCTGCAATTTAATCCAGAAGCATCTGTTTATGCGTATATAGATAGACAGAGTATATATCCTTACCTTCCCCAACTCAATACGCAAAGGATTTGAGGCAGCTAATGCCTCAGTAACTCTGAGATCCCTGACTCGAGGGTCTCTAGGGGTTATCTGTGCACTGGGCCTGGCCCGTGCCCATTTAACCCCTTTTCTTTTGGGAATGCACCTGACCCAAGCCAGCGTGGCCAATCTGAGCATCCTATTGCCCTGGCCTTGGGGTGGCTTCAGGGTTGGGCGACCAAGATGGTGCCGTGAGGTCCAGCCCTGAAGCTCTCTTCCCCCTGGGGTTGCAGCAGGTGGGATGAAAGCCTGGAGCTCTCAAGGAGAGAGCGTGTCAGATGGAACACACCCCCGGGGGACGGGGGGCGGGGGAGCAGGGAGACGCATGAGTCTGCATCCTGGATCCAGCAGTGATGGAAGCCAGCTTATCCCAAACATTTCGATTACATGAGCCAATACATTCGTTCTTATTTAAGCCAATTGGAGTTGGACTTCTCTTAATTTGCTACAGAAAGAGTCCCGATGAATGAAGACACCACCGACAAAGGCCCCTGACCAAGGTCCCCATGGCTGGAACCAGAGAGAAGCTGAGGCCTCAGGCCTCCGGCCCCGCACCTCTGGCCCCGAGAGGCCTGCACCTCCGCCCCGGGAGGCCTGCACCTGCACCGTCTTGGTTTGGATCCCCACGATGCCACCGCACTTCTCCTCAACCTGGATGCGCTCAGAGATCACGCACTTCTGCGTTGTCGCTATCTTCTGTATCAGGACACACAGGACCTCATTCTTCCTCTCCAGCACCTGCTGCAGCACAGGGTTTTTCAGATTTATCGTTCTGAAAAGGAAAAAAAAATGTCTGGGAGTGGCCTCATGCCTCAGGGGAGACGGACGCAGCGTGAATTTAATCCGCACACCGCTGGCGGCTGAGGAGTCAACGGGTGACGATCAGCATCGTTTATTTCCTGAGGATGAGAAAGCGGGCAGCTCATCTGGAAAGGCATAAACCAAACTCTCCCGAGGCCACCTGGGAGCTGCCAGGCCTCCAGAGAAAGGCTGGCTGTGGAGGGAAGGAGGGGTCCTGTCAAATAGCAGGGCTGCTTGTCAAGGAGAAAGAAAAGAAACCCAACCTGCAATCAGTCTGCCTTATGCCTGGGGACTCTGCTTTGTCATTTAATCAGAGGCGGAGGAACCACAGACATCACAGCCCTGGCCCCGGAAATATAATATTACTGTGTAG
>NW_006436282.1:17548849-17554120 GCF_000325575.1 Pteropus alecto
CTGACCAATTGCTTCTCACAAAGGAGAGAGGAACAGGCTTCAAGTACAAGCGGCGGTGAAGAAACTGGATTTGAATTAAAAAGGAAAATCTTAACCTGTCTGAGCTGGAAGGATGTACGACC
This sequence comes from Pteropus alecto, assembly GCF_000325575.1. NCBI lineage: Eukaryota > Metazoa > Chordata > Mammalia > Chiroptera > Pteropodidae > Pteropus > Pteropus alecto. Next base: position 17,548,972 of record NW_006436282.1, read on the forward strand.
TCTCAGAAGGGTTTTTACATCATTTTACAGATGGAGACACTGAGGCCAGTTAGACGTGGCCTGCCCTGGGTCACCTGGCGGAGACTTGGGGCTCCCACGCAGTTCCTCTGGGGAATCTCAAAAAGCTAAATTTCTATCTATAGGAGATAATTTCACACTTAGAAGCAAATGATGAAATAATCTCTCTGGAAAGCTCGTTCAACGCTCTGACTTTATGAAGTGGGCAGGAAGAGAACCAAATTAGAGTTGGTGCCCGCAGGAAAACAATTACGGTATTCATCCTGGGCCTTTTAAACAGTCCAAGGCTAGTTACCTTGAAAAGCTCTGCACCATCCATAACCTGCCCGCCGACCCCCAGGGCAGACAGACCCTCCAGGCTTCAGAAAGTAGCCCCAGAGCTGGAAAGGTCCTGTCTCTGTGTAAAAAAACTGCCTAAAGTGGAAACCACATGTGCCCATCAACAGATGAATGGATAGACAAAATGTGGTACACGCATTCAAGGGGATATTGTTCAACCATAAAAGGAATAAAATTCTGACACATGCCACACAACATGAATGAACTGTGAAGACTTTATGCTGAGTGCAGTAAGCCATACCCCAAAGGGCAGATATGGGATGATTCTACTTATATGAAATATCTAGACTAGGCAAATTCATGGTGACACAAAGTAGATTCGAAGTGACCAGGAGTGGGGGAGGAGGAATGGGAGTCCTTGCTGTTCGAGGTAATAAAGTCCTAGAAAGGGAGAGTGGTGTTGGCTGCACGACAGTGTGATTGTACTTAATGACACTTAAAAATGGTTAAAATGACAAATTTTATGTCCTATATATTTTATCGCAATAAAAAAAAAAGTAAAAACATGAAAAACTGTTCCATCTCAGCGGTGGTCAGAGAAATGCAAATGACAACAATGTTTCACACATATTAAATCCTTAATAAAAATAAAATGACAACATCAACAACAACAAAAAAGCCTCCCAGGACTCCACTCGCAGGAAGCCATACAAAGCGGGGCTTAAAGCCTGCCCAGCGGGGGTTCAGCCCCAGCTCTGGCCCTCTGGTTGGGTGACCTTGAGTGACCTACTCCCCCTCTGCACCTTGGTTCTCTCACGGATACACTGATAGGAAGGACACTTTCCCTGTGGGATTGTCACAGGGAGGAGGTAACATGTGGTGAGCACAATGTCAGGTGCCACACAAACACGAGCTGACTCCTTCCTGTGTTCCTCTACTGAGGCCCCCCAAACAAAGCCACAACGTGCGCACTCAGTGGGAATTAGGGGCTATTTAATTGGGTTGGAGGTACTTTTTCATGTCACTTGCTTAGAAACCCACAATGGCTATATCGCATCTCAACCCCTCCCCCAAGCTATGAGGCCTCGTGATCTGGCCCTCTTCCCCCCACTCAATCCCACCTTCTGCTTTCTCTCTGTGCCTTAAACACACCAGGTGTATGTCTGGCCCCACAGCCTTAAAACTATGTCCGCACAAGCCCATCTCACTGATGCGTGTCACCTCCTGGGGAAGCAGGCGTTCCCTGCTCACTGTCATGGTGTCACACCCTAAGACCTCTTCTCTGGAAAGCATAGTTCCAGATGATACTTGTCTAGCCCATTCATTTATTTGTTCAGGATTTGTTTTCTCCCTCTACACCAGGGGACCCCAACCTCCCGGCGTGAACCGGTACCAAGCCGTGGCCTGTTAGGAACCGGGCTGCACAGCAGGAGGTGAGCAGCAAGCAAGCTAGAGAAGCTTCATCCGCATGTGCAGCCGCTCCCCAGCGCCAGCATCACCGCCTCAGCCCCACCTCAGATCACCAGGCATCAGATTCTCATAGGAGCACCAGACCCTGGTGTCACAAGAAACTGGAGACCACTGCTCTAGACTATAAACGCCATGAAAGTCAGGCTATGCCCAGCCTGACTATTCGCTCAGGACAGTGTCTACTGCATATACAGCAAAGACTTGATATATATATTCGGAATAAACGGTTAAATGAAACATGTGGGTTTTTTCTTCTTTTCCATGTGCCTTAATGAATGTGTAAATGTGTGAGTCTACATGCATCTGGGTGCGAGAGAGAGAGAGCATATGGAAGGGGGAGGAAATGGAAGGCTGGCAGTGTGTTTGAAAGACCGAAACGGAGATGGAAGCCTCTTCCTAAGAGACTGTTTGCTCCTAGAGGCCCGGGCTTTGAAGGTGAGCACCCGCGTGCCCACCAGCGAGAACCGCGTCTGACTCGATCCGCTCCCACGTGCCCCTCCGTCTGCCCCGCACAGTTCCATCGTCCACGGTCTTGAAAATCGACTCCCTCTGTTACATACAGTTCAGGCTTTGGCTCGTCCCCACACGCGAGGCAGCGACTCCCTGTCTACAGCCCCAGAACTAACTGCAGAGGAAGGGCGGAAGGCCGCCTTGAGGAGTCTGAAGCAATTCTGCTGTGTGCCTTAAACAGACCCACTAAAACGCTCCATGCTGTCTTAGCCAATGTTAAATTGTTTGGAAAGAAAAACTCAGCCTAGATCACCCAAGACTCCATTGCCTAAGATGCCTACCTCTCTCCAAAATCCCCACGTCACCCTACCCCACCCCAAACACCAGAAGAAGGAAGGAAAATGTCAGTTGCAGGAACGTGACTTTCTTCTGCATCTCGTGGTGGGATAGTCCTGACATGCTGCCAGGGCCCACCTAGCACATGCGAGGCTTTGATGCCCAAAGCATGGCCCCGGCGGGGTGGCCCCACCATGGGGTGGGGGACAGAAGCTTGACCAGGGACATGGCCCATCTCCGAGGCTAACATTTTGGTGCCTGGAGAGGAGCAAGTAACATGGCTACAACTCATCAAGCTGACTAGAAATGCTCTCTTAAGCTGCAAGGGCAGGCAGGCAGCCACCACGGGCAGCACGCTCACCCAGGCGGCCGGGACTGTTTCCTGGGACAGTGCTGCCACCTTTTGGACACTGAAAGCTGGTCAAAGCTACTGATCTTAGGAGAGGGCTGGAGAGACCTGGTGTAGACAGAGGGTAAGATAATCATCAGCGGATTTGGGTGCTCCTTTGACCCTTTGCAAAGCAATCTCTAGAGGGAATCCTTCCCCAGGCTCCTCCCCCTGGCTACCATCACATGACCCCAATCAGTGACAGGATCGGAAACAGCTCATGGGAGCCGGATCCTGGTTCTTTCCCTCCTCAGAGCAGGAATCACTGTGTGATGGGACTCCCCAGGGTCCACCAGGTGGGGGGAAAAAGCCATAATTCGATGTAATTAAATAACATTTACAATCCTATATAATTCATCATGTGCATTTAAAGGACGTCCACGGTTTCTTCAGGCTAAACGGGCTCAAGTAACAAAAATGTTTAAAAGCCTAGATTAGGGGTTTCATAGATGAGAAACAAGGAGTCCCAGAGAGGTTGACCATAGTAACTAAAGTCACACAGCTAAGAGACCCAGGTTGCTCCTCCACAAAGCCCCGCCCAGCCAGGCAACCGGCACCTGCCGTCCTCCTCCGGGAGAGGGCATCCTGTGGCTATACTGGGAATCTGACCTTCATCTCTAGTTAGCTCTTGGACTGCTGTGTCCATTTCGACATGTCAATATTTTGCTCGCCTAGCTAGACCGCGGCTGAGGGCTGGAAGGAGGTTTTATATCTAAGTCCTCCTGGAAATTTTTTTTAGAATATCTCTATATGCCTGTTCTCCCTGACTCCATCTCCTGATTGCTGCAGCCATTGGCCCTTAGAAAATTCTTCCTCAGTTTTCCCGATTCCCTCCATGTCTTCTAGGTCCTCTAAACCAGCGAACAAATGCACAGAATGTCTTTAGAAAGAGACACAAAATCTATAAACAGTGGTTGCCTCGGGGGTGGGACTAGATGGCTGGGAGGCCAGGGGCTGGAGACTTTTCACTTTTTCTCTCCTGACCTTTTAACATTAAAACCATGTGAACATATCAATTATTCGAAAAAAAAATTTTTTTAATTAAAAAAAACCTCTGTACAGACTGTAAGCCCCTGGAAGAAAGAATACCCTGCTCCTTTATTGGTGCCTAAGACCTATGCTATCCACCCACTTGGCAGGTAAAGGAACAAGTTATCATAGAAAATGCTAAAGGGCAGAGTTGGAATAACACTGTCTTTCCCGGTCCGGCCTGGGGTCAGTGCCCACGGAGAGGAGAAATGGGCCAGCTCTCCCACCAGAAAATGCGCAGCCAGAAGGTCCTCATCCTCTTCACACATATTTATAAGGACATATTTTTCACTACAACCCAAGGTGCCTCTCCCTTCCTGGGAGATGGCACTATGAGAGCGGAGAACACAGAGACAGATGTGTAGTGTAACTAATTTTAAAGGGCTGGACCCAAAGGAACACATCCGGAGTCAAGTGAAAGGGAGTCACACTAACGGAGAGAAGGGTGCCTGTTCCTCACCCAGTAAGCATGCCGATCCCCTACCCCATTTTTCTGTGGGACCATCCTCCCTCTGTGTACCTGGCAGCTCCATGTAACACGACACCTGCTGTCAGCCTGGTGGCTCCCAGCTTTACCTTCTACTGGCTGGGTTACCACCTCCTGTCTGTGAGCCTCAGTTTGCACATCTGTAAAGTGAGAATTGGCTATGAGGCTGATTTTAGTGTAGTCTTTCATAAAGTGACCCACATCGGGCCCATCTGTAAATGTTTCTTTCCTTCCGCTATTGGCAGGGAAGTCAAACTGAGATCCCTTTCCAGGCTGGTCAGATACATGGCCACAGTTTTCAGGGTGCCTCATGAGGTGAGCCCTTGGCCAGGGAGCAGACACTGAAAGCAATTAAGAAAACGGCTCCATGGCTAAAGGACAGGAGTTGGCTGGAAGAGGCGACCAGGCGGAGCTGCTGGGGGCGGCAGGCTGGACAGCAGCCAGGAAGAGGGGCTCAGAGCCCGGAGCCTGCTGGGAAGCAGGCCGTGGGCCAGGGTGGCCAGCAGTAAGACAGACTCCCCTCCTGAAGCACCTAAAAGCGCCCCAGGCCCAGCCCTGGAGACGCTGCCTCCTCGCCCAGCCTGAAGATTTGATTTCCATCCTCTCTCCTCCTCAGGCTTCGAAAGCCAAAATGCAAGCCCACAGAGAAGAAACCCAGAGAAGACTGTTAAAATGCTAACGCTATCCAAAAG
>NW_006436282.1:17554132-17565882 GCF_000325575.1 Pteropus alecto
CTGGGGTCCCTCCTAGAGGAGACGAGGGGAGAGCATGCTCCCCCGTGCAGACCCCACCTCAAAACTCATCATTCAGCACCACAAACAACTGTCACGTGCCAGACGCTGGGGATCTCTGGGTGAGCGAGGCGGAGGCAGTCCCTGATGGCACGGCCCTCCCGGGTAACCGCCCTCGAGGATAACACATACTAGAGGAATGACGTTTCTGACGGAGTTTTGATGAGGATCTCCGAAAAGTAGGGTACGTTACGACAAAGTAGGAGCCATCGGCTTTTGTCCAGTCTGCTGTGAAGAAATGATCGAACTACAAGGGCTCAGGGATTACCGTTCTGAGTGGAAAACCAGTTTCACTTTGATACGTCCCCTCTGACCGATCCAGCCACGATCGCTCAGGCCCCTGAGACTGAGTGAAGGCCGGAAGGGGCAGGAGGCTGTGAATGGCTTGCCATGTCTCCACAGGCTGGGAGGGAGGTGGTCCTGATCACCCAATCTAATCTGGCATCTGCACTCAGAAACGGAGACGGTGTCTCTCATTGGTCAGACTCACCTGAGTCACATGGCGTATTAGCGGCAAAAATCAGGACACACAATCTTGTGACTCTTGTAGTTTTGCACTTCCCACAACACTAAACACTGACAGCCAGAGGCACAGGGTACAAATGCACTCTGAAGAAATTGCAAGACGGCAGGAACCGGTTTCAACATCTCCCCAGAAACAGAGTTCGGAACATTGAAAAGAGCCCAGAGACGGTGGCCGGCCTGCTACTGGGAGAGCATCAATCAACAGACACGTGAACGCACACTGATGATTAAGGCTTTTGTAACTTAGGCATTTCCCTGAAAGGGTTTTGATTTACTGGCTGACGCCATGGTGAAGGAAGTAAGTGTGTGTCCACGGAGCAGCTGTAGAGTGGAAAAATTAGAAACGCTATTTAGATCAGGCCCTTGCACGTTGCCTGTTCACTTGGCTTTGGTCTTCTGACATTTCATTAAGCCGCAGTCTGCTTCTCTTGTGATTGCCAACCTGTTCCATCTACAGACGCAGCAAAACACCCACCAAGCTGTGACTAGAGTTTAATTTCGGTAGCCACCTACTAAAATCCTGAAACGCAGAGGCCATGCTGCAGCCATCTGCCTGGGTACCCCTCCAGGGGACACTCCTTGCCCCCTTTAAAGTCTGTAGGCTCCTTGAAAGGGAAAGGGAGGGAAGAGGGACCTGGACCGTTTCTACAGGCGCTGCCCCAAGCAGCTGGGCCCAGAAGGCTCTGACCGCCCCCTACCCTCCAAGTGCAGTGTGCCACGAGCTGCCCACCCCATTTTGTTTGGGTTTGGGAGGCTGGGGCTGAGGATGGAGGGGGTGGACCCAGCCCCGCAGATGAGTCTCTTGGCCAATCCCAGTGACCCCATTGTTCTTAGCGGTGACTGGCATAGGATGGGGCATCCATGGCAATTCTGGCCACTGAGACCTGTGGAAAAGTCTGTCGGGGTTTTCTGGGAAGATTTTTCTCTCTTAAAAAGAGGCATAACAAAGAGACCACTTTTCCGCCTCTGGACCTTGCTGTCTGCAGTGCAGCCATTTGGGGACCAAGAAGAGAACGAGGCTGCTGTGGAAGCTGCCACAGGGGGGCTCCACTGAGCTCCTGGATTCACTATCTACCTTCGACAAAGTTAAGGGTGACCCATCCCTACCTCGCGATGTTTTCTTATGTGAGGTAATTACAGATGTCCTTTGCAACTAGAGACCCCCTAACTGGCTCATGAAGTTATTGTCACCCTTATTTCACAGAGGGACATGAGGCAGAGAAAGCTCATAACCAGTGACCCAGGGCTCATGGCTATTAAGAGTCAGGATGAGAACACAGCTGAGCATGTCCGACCCTGAAGCCCAGTATCCTTCCGTCTTCCCTCTCCTCCCTGGACCTCCTTTGGGGCCTGCATACACAAGGTACTTAATAAGCGCTTGTTAACGAACAAAGAGCCTTTCTGCTCAACCCTCCTGTGAGAGCTCCCCAGAGACCAGCAGCAGATCCTCCGGGAAACTGGAGCAGCCATCGCGGGCTGGCTCCTTACGACAGACCCAAAGTCTCCATTTCAACCATAAAAAAAAAACCTTCCACACACCAGAGATGCTCAACCAGGAGCCAGAGCCAGGGGTGGGAAATCTCTAGAAACCTGAGCTACTAAGCCCTGGGGCTTCCACTTTCATAGAGAAAAGCCTTGCGCATGCGCACACGCGCTCTCTCGCTGGCTCTCAAAGTTAACCACACAATTACCAAAGTCACTAGGCCACCCCCACAGCGCGACTGCCCCACTTCTGTCTGCATTGTACTCTTATATAACAGCTTATCTCACTCACATACAACAAGGAAGCGAAAGAGGGAGGAAATGAGCCATTCCAGACCTTCAACCTTTAGGATGGAGTAATTAATTAACTGCCACCAGTTGGTGAGATGCAGCAGGTCTGCCAGAGGATAAACCAAACGAAGCTGAGGCAGGAGCCCTTGGGACATTTGTCTCTTTCCAAGCTCTGTGCATCAGCGGCTGCACTGGGAAAATCACGTGTTTTGTGGACCTGGGCTTAAAGCCTGAGTCCAGGCAAACTAATTAACTTCTGCATTTCAGGCTCCTCAGATATAAAATGAAGAATAACCAATTATTCTTTCAACCAGAGTTTAGTATGCTGCAGGGCCCGACGGTGAATACGAAGACATTCCAGGGGGGAGAGAGACGTGTAATCAGGCGGTTACTACATGCATTATCACACAGCGTGGTTCGTGTCCCAAGAGGGGACTTGTGGGGTGATATGGCTCCTAAAGGAAGTGAAGGCTCATGTGAAGGCTGGGAGACGGGGAGGGAGGCAGTCTGTGTGTGTCCTTCTGTGTGTCTGTGTGGACAGGGGCGAAGGAGCCTTCAGACAAAGGCTTGGAGGTAAGGAAGAGCCTGGGATATTAGTCCCAGGAATTGACGTAAGTTCAAGGGACTGGCCTGGAGGGTGTGAGGGGAGAATGGTGAGAAAGGGTCCTGAAGAGCAAAAGCAGCGCCCTGTCAGCCAGAGGCGAGTGTGTCATCCTAGGACAGTGGAGAGCACAGAAGGCATAAGCTCGGCAGTAACGTGATCTCACTGGCTTCTGAGCAGAGAATCCACTGGAAGGGGTGAGACCGGGCAGAAAGATGAGCCAGAAGACCCTGTGGACATCCAGGTAAGAGATGGTGGAGGCTGAGACAATGGGAACAGGTAAGACCGATATTTAAGCGGTAGATTCAACTGGTGAGAGACTAAGTGTAGAAACGAAGATGAGGAATGAGCCATGTCTGAAACTTAGATTTCTGGCTGAGACAACTACACTTAGGCCTCACCAACCAGCACTTCAGAGGGAGGTGGGCAGAGATGCAGGTTTATAGAAAAGATGAGATGTTCAGTATGGGTACAGTCCTTGTGTCACTGTGTGAAAAGCCCAGGTGGAATAAATGTCTGCTCACCTGAATTCTAACTCCTGACTCCTTATATACCGTATCTCATCAATTCTAAAACACACATATGTTTTTCACATCTTCAACATCTCTGAAATCGGGATGTTTTAGAATTGACAGGTGGCATGGTTTGACCGGCAGTGTTTTTTCCTTGGTGGTACATAAAATAGTGGTGCATCTTACAATGGATGACATCTTGGATGTGACGAAATACAATAATGTCTATCAATCTTAGAAGGAAAGAATATTTGAATGTCTCACCTTAGGACTTAAATCCTACCTCGTTCTAAAAGGTAGCCTTTCAAAGTAAAGCTCACAGGACGGGACAATTTCTGTAAAAAGACAGAAACTACTCCCAGGATCAAATATTGGAAAGAATCCCCAGAAAGCCCTTCTCTCGTGCAGGAGGGTTATCAGCTAGCTGGGATTACACTGTGGATAAAAACAACAGAAGGTCAAACAAAATTTCAGCATCTCCTTGTCCTAAGAACTAAGACCAACACCAGGAAACAGAATGATTTAGGAAAAAATGCCTGTAAATTGACTGATTTCAAACAGCACCGAGATGGGTATGGCCTGAAGGGCTGGGTCTCAGGAAAGACATCTTTTAGAAAGAGTTGATTTGATGGGGCCTTGACAGCTTCATGGCTGCTCTTCCCACAAAGAATGTGATGAAAGATAAGGCCCATTAATATCTTACTGATATTGTTCAAGGGCTTCATACACCTTCCTTTAAGAATTGAACAAGCATCTCCTTTGACAAACGAAACATGCACAGAGAACTTTCCTGACTTTCCCGTGGCACAGCTACACATCTGGGTCCTCACTGACTTTGAGAAAAGCCGGGCTGTTGCCATATGTAGGGATCAGAAAGTACTTGGTCCTGTCTTCCACAGTGCGGCTGTCTGCCTCCTCTGGAGACGCAAAATGCTGCGTGTCAGACACTCCGTGGACCTTACTTCATTTCTCACCTTCCTGCCCCATCGCCGAACGCTAAGCCACACCTTTCCTTGCCATAGCTCTGACCTTTCTCTGCGTTTGTAACCTGGCTCTACCTGGAGCTAGTAATCATAGCGAAAATTGTAAACGTGTTCACACTAACAGCTATAATTAATGAGAACTTGCCATGTGCCAGGTGCAGTTTACATCCTTTGTTTATATTCTCTCATTTAATTCTCACACTAACACCTTGGGAACACAAATCCCATTTTGTTAATGAAATCCTGGGCAGTGAAGGCAGAAAAAGTTGGCTCCTATGTCTTGGTTTAAAGAAAAAGATCTTTTTTAAGCTGGGGGAGTGGGAGGGAGTGTATTAGTGTTTGTTATGTGATTCCGTATACTTCTATGTTTCCACAACTAATTTTTTTTCATTTAAAAAACAAGGAGGCTGAAGTTTGCCACTCTGCAATTGGTCTAAGAATACCCGCACCCACCAACACCCAGAGAAGAGCATGAAAAGGTGCTGCTGGCTGCTCCCACCCCCAGACCCGGGGTGCCTTCAGCTGTTTGTTTTGACCCCTTAAAAGCTGTCCCTGAAAGAGAAAAAGAGAGAGAGAATAAACAAAAGGACCAGATTCAAAAAAACTTGTTCTCCAAGTACATGTGGCCAGAGGTCTTTAAATTGTCAGACACAAATTCTGTTTATTAAAAATAATGATGCCAGCACTGAGTCGAGTACGAAGGCAAACGGAATGATTTTCAAACCCTCTGCTGGGCACAGGGCAATTTATCGAGTAGAAAAGACCAGTACCAACCTTACTGCACATTGTTTTCAAGAAAGACGCGTGCCCTCAAATCCCTTCCTGCAGAAAAACTCCCAAATAAAGAGTTGATGGCTCATTGAAACAGTAGTCATGAGAGCTACAGCAATCACTTGAGCAAGGTCAAATGTGGGACATAATAAACAGCAGCATTTAACATTTTTTCTTGCATGTAAAACTTGTAGAATTTGGAAGTATTTAGATATGACTTTTGAGCATAAGTTTTAAATATTTTTTTTATGAAGGTTTATCATTGCCATCTATTGCTTGTACTTCATAAAAATCTTAACTTCTAATTATCACGTATTCATAGAAAAATGTAATCTGTTTCACCAAAATTTGCTTTACAATACGACAAAGAATGAGAGTGGGATCTGCCTGAATGGTAATACCCACCTCGATCCCTACACAGCCAGGACAGCCCAAAACGGTGCCATCTCTGGGACCCGGCTAGGACCGAGGCCCTGGACACACAGGAAAGGAGCTGGCGTGTGTTCTCCAGAGTCCACTCACTTCTGACATTTCACCTACAGCCGAGGAATCCGAAGCCAGGGGCAGAAGTGACAGACCAAGCCTAGGACAATTATTTACCAAGAATAAACTTCCCCAGACCCTAGGAGATTAGACGCAATAAATCGGCGGTAGAGATGGGGTGGGTGTGGCAGTTATACTTGAGGCAGTGACACGTGGCTGCTGACGATGGAAGATGAGGCAGAAAAAATAGAGTTTATTACAGGATAATACTGGATCCTAAGAATAAAACATGAATTTGAGTCATTACAGAAAGGTCACCATAAATGTGTTGTCAAGGAAAAGAAGGAGAAGGAGAAACAGATGCCAGCCGTCTCAGCATGGTTTCCATCAAGAACGTTTCAAGAGAAACACAGAGTTCTCATTCACAGTGAACCTGGGTGGTGAATTCTTGCGGAATGCTCTTGTGCCCAACAATGCCAGATAAATGTTATATACAAACACCTTCGTTTTTTTCAAGGATAGATGAAGTTTGTTTTTGAGATGGGAACAAATCTTGCAGACAATAAAGCTAATATTCTGGATTCTGAGGGCTAAAGTAACTTATCTACAGATGACGACTTATCTAAATTGACAAATAAAAATAACTGACTGCAAGTAACCCCTTGAGAACGTACAGTACTTAAGCATTACTAATTACCACGCCCAAGTCACATGTGTAACAAACAGAGTCCTACCAATCCAATGATATTATGGGAGTCCAAAGACAAGCAGATGCTGTAGATAAGAATTTATTACTCCAGTGCCAAGTAACAAGAATGTTAGCCTTACGTAGCTCCGTCCCATGGTCAAGAGACTTGTCCCTCCCTGTACCTCCCCAGGCTCCCCTGAGCTCACTGATACCTCTTAGCAATAGAACAAGAAGGAGGTGACTCTGTGATAAGACACCTCTTCCAGTTCTAGACTTTCAATTTGTTCTTTAGCATGTGCCTTGTATCAACACCCCCGGCCCCGCCTCTCCCCCAGCCACCCCTTCCCTATCACCTCTATGATGAACAGGATTCATGAAAACCCTTCCAAGGTGATCTCATCCCTGTCTGTGGACATCTCCAGGTTGGCACTCTGAGCTTTTCACGTGGGCTTGCTCAGGATAGCGCTCAGTCCAGTGTGCAAGCCCCAGGTACCCTCCCTGGGGATCTACATTCATGTCTTTGCCTTCACATTCTCTGCTATAATTTTAACTACTTTTCTTCAGCCAGTTTCTTTGCTTCACAGTCACGTCAAGCATGATTTAGAGGAAAGAACAAGAGCTTTGGAGCCAGAAAATCCTGGGTAGAATCCCAGGATTCAATTTATATAAATTGAGCTCTGGGACTAGAACAAGTTACTCCTCTTCCCTGAGACTTAGATCCGTAAACGTAAAAGGAGGCACTGTGCAGAGTAAATGAGGTGACGTCTGCCAAGAGCCTGGCACACAGTAGGTGCTCACCGGATGCTCGTTTCCATCCCCTCTCTCTCTCTCTCTTGTCCCCACTTATAACTGCTGGCCCCAGCTTTTTTCTCTTCAGAATATTTCCTCCCATCTTGACTCACTGACTTCTCTCCATATGCTTCCTATTGGCATGATCTTCTACACCTGAATAATGAAGAGTGTTTGAAAAACCTATATTAGGAAATGTGATTATCGAGAACTGCCAAACTGTGGTTTTTGAAATCGAAATAACAAGACTGAAAAATAAAGGTAAGCTATAGAGGGCTGTCTAAAGGCTGAGGGAACAGAGGCCTCTGGACACTCCCGGCCCGCCTGTCCCTCTTCCTCTTTATTTGCCAGACTTAGCAAAGAAAAACGCAGGATGCCCGACAAAATTTTATTTTCAGATAAACAACAAACACTTTTCTAGTATGTCACAAGTATTGTTATAGAAAATGAAAACACCTCTCTAGCAAAGAAGAAAAGCAGTAGAGAAAGGAAAAGTAAGATTATGACTGTCAGAGAAAGAGGTGGCTGTCCCTTCCACCTGGTGTCACCAGAGAGAGCTTAAAATTATCTGACCAAAAAGGAATTCCTGCCAGAGTCCTAAGTCAGTGTTATCTTGGGGTGCTAGAAAGTACAAAGAGGCAAGACTCAAATAATGGCCATAATTTTTCAACACTATTAAGCATCAGAGGTTAGTGGAGAGATGAATGAGTTTTGAAGACTGCAGTTGCTCAGGCATTCTCAATGTCTGTACAAAATCTGCCCGCAAAATGTGTGATAACTGAGTTTTATGGTATTTTTTACTTACTGATTTTTTTAAACATAATTTCATATTTTATATTTTGTATAATCCTAAGGACATTGGAAAAGAAATAAGCCACCCTTACTTAAACATAAGTATTCTCTTAATTATTTGGATTTGCATTTTCTGTTTTAAAAGAAAAAGGGTGACATAATACATGGAAATGCATATACATTACTGTACAAACTGAAATATCATCTCTTCAGGATTATTGTTATAACCTCTCAAATTGCCCATCCAGTTTCAACCATCAGCCAGACGAACCTTCTAAAACATAATAAGTCAGATCATGTCAGGTTCCTTCTCAAAGTCTTACAGTGGCTTTTCAGCTCACTCCAAGTAAGAGTTAAAGCCTTTCCAATGGCCTGCAAGGTCCTACAGGACTTGCCACCCACTCCCTTTACCCGCTCTGACATCATCTCCTCTTGCGTGGCTTACTCAGTTCCAGCTGCAATGACCTCTGCCCACAACATTCTTGCCCAGTATACCCCTAAGCTTGCTCCCTCCCCAACTTCAAATCTTTGCTTCAATGTCCATTTCTGCAGGATGCCATCTCTGGCCACTTTTAAAAATCATAGCCCTGATTTCTGGCACGCCTTAGCCCCCTTCTCTGCTATATTTTTCTCCATTCCACCAATCTCCATCAACCTACTATATATTTTCCTTAGTTGGACATTTTGTGTCTTTTCCCCCTAAAATATAGGGCAGAAATGTTGGCATTTTTTTCACCACAACATCCCCTTTATGTAGAATAGTACATAGTACCTAACGGGCACTCAAGAAAATTATTTATTGAATGTCCAATAATCATAATGTAAAAATAATGATGAATTATACTCAGGTAAAATGTATTGGCTGAAAGCTAAAAAGTGAATAAGTGTGGGGTTTTTTCCAAGACTTCAAAGTTGAACACCAGGTCTTCCCCTAAACCTTCTCACTTGCCTTCTTCTTCTCCTAGTCAGAAAATTATGAAGAGCCAGAGGGAGTTGTGATTTTCCTACTTCTGATATTAATATTCAAAAATATAGGACAGAGCATTCTTGCTGTTAGCATTTTATAAATCCTATGATTTTTTAAAAGTGCATATTTGCCTGCAATAACATCCTTTTAAATACTTCTCAGGTCTTCATCCTCAGGCTAAGAGCAGTTAAGAAATTCCAGACTAAAGAATGAGCTCCTCAATCAAGTAAAGGAAGAAAACTGAAAAACATACAAACATGTGGAGGCTAAATAACATGCTACTAAACAATGAATGGGTTCACAATGAGATCAAAGAAGAAATCAGAAAATACCTTGAGACAAATGAAAAATGAGAACCCAGTGATCCAAAATCAATGGGACACAGTGAAAGCAGTTCTAAGAGGAAAATGTATAGCCATACAGGCCTACCTCAAGAAACAAGAAAAGTCCCAAATAAACAATATAACTTTACACTTAAAAGAACTAGAAAAAGAAGAAGAAACAGACCCAAAGTGAGTAGAAATGAGAGAATAAAGATTAGAGTGTAAATGAAAGAAATAGAATCTAAAAACAAAATACAAAAGATCAATGAAACCAAGAGCTGACTCTTTGAGAGATTAACAAAATTGATAAACCTTTAGCCAGACTCATTAAGAAAAAAAGAGAGAGGGACCAAATAAAATCAGAAATGAAAGACGAGACGTGACAACCAACACCACAGAAATAAGGAAATAACTATGAACAATTATGTGCCAATAAATTGGACAACCTGGAAGAAATGGATAAGTTCCTAAAAATATACACTTTCCAAGGAAGAAACAGAAAATTTGAATAGACCAATAATTACTAACAAAATCAAATCAGTAATCAAAAAACTCCCAACAAACAAGAGCCCTGGATCGGATGGCTTCACCAGTGAATTTTACTAAACATTCAGAAGAGAATTAATACAAATCCTTCTCAAACTATTCCAAAAAATTGAAGAGGTGGGAAGACTCCCAAACTCATTTCATGAGGCCAGCATTATCCTAATATCAAAACCAGACAGACTACAAAAAAAAAAAAAAGGAAATTATAGGCCAATATATTTGATGAACATAAATGAAAAATTCTCAATAAAATATTAGTAAACCAATTCAGCAATACATTAAAAGATCGTATACATGATCAAGTAGAATTTATTCCTGGTATGCAAGCAATTTATTCCTGGTATGTTCAATATCTATGAATCAATTAATGTGACATACTACATAAACAAAATGAAAGATAAAAATCATATGATCTTATTAATAGATGCAGAAAAAGCATTTGACAAAATCTAACATCTATTCATGATAAAAATTCTCAGCAAAGTAGGGATAGAGAGAATATACCTCAAGATAATAAAGGCCATATATGACAAACCCACAGCTAACATCACACTCAATGGTGAAAAAGCTGAAAGCTTTTACTTTAAGATCAGGAACAAGACAATGGTATCTGCTGTCACCGTTTTTATTCAGTGTAGTAGTGGAAGTCCTAGCCACAGCAATCAGACAAGAAAAAGAAATAAAAAGCATCCGGATTGGAAAGGAAGAAGTAAAACTGTCATTATCTGCAGATGACATGATACTATATATAGAGAATCCTAAAGAATTCACCAAAGAACTATTAGAGCTAATAAATGAATTCAGTAAAGTAGCAGGATACAAAATTAATATTCAGAAATCGATTGCATTCTTATACGCCAATAACAAACTATTAGAAAGAGAAATTAAGAAAACAATCCTATTTACAATTGCATCAAAAACAATAAAATACCTAGGAATGAATTTAACCAAGGAGATAAAAGACTTGTATTTGGAAAATTATAAGACATGAAGAAAGAAATTGAAGATACAAATAAATGGAAGCATATACCGTGCTCATGAACAGAAATAATTAACGTTGTTAAAATGTCCATACTATCCAAAGCAATCTACAGATTCTATGCAATCCCTATCAAAATACCAACGGTATTTTTCAGAACTAGAACAAATAATCCTAAAATTAATATGAAACCACAAAAGACCCCAAATAGCCAAAGCAATGTTGAGAAAGAAGAATAATGTTGGCAGTGTCACATTACCTGATATCAAACTATACTATGAGGCTATAGTAATCAAAACAGCATGGTGCTGGCATAAAAACAGACACATAGACCAATGGAACAGAATAGAGGGCCCAGAAATAAACTCGCACCTATATGGTCAATTAATCTATGACGAAGGTGACAGGATATACAGTGGGGTAAAGACGGTCTATTCAATAAATGGTGTTGGGAAAATCAGGCAAATACACCCAAAAGAATGAAACTGGATCACCTACTTACATCATATATTAGAATAAACTCAAAATGGCTTAAAGACTTACATGTAAGACCCTACATCATAAAACTCCTAGAAGAAAACATAAGCAGTAAACTCTTTGACATTGCTCTTTGTAACTTTTTTTTTAATATGTCTCCTCAGGCAAGGGAAACAAAAGAAAAAATAAACAGATTGGGCTACAACAAACTAAAATTGCACAGCAAAGGGAATCATCAACAAAATGAAAAGACACCTAACTCACTGAATAGGAGATATTATTTGCCAATGATGCATCTGATAAGTGGCTAATATCCAAAAAATATAAGAAATTCATACAACTTAACACCAATAAAACAAACAATTTGATTAAAAAATGGGCAGAGGACCTGAATCGACATTTCTCCAAAGATGATATACAGATGGCCAACAGATGTATGAAAAGATGCTTAAGAGGAGATGGGAAAAGATGCTCAAGAGGACAC
>NW_006436282.1:17566368-17578215 GCF_000325575.1 Pteropus alecto
AACAGAAACAAGCTCATAGATACAGAGACAAACTGATGGTTGCTGTATGGGAACAGGGGGAGAGGGAGGGATGAAAAAGGTGAAGAGATTAAGAAGTAAAAATGACCAGTCATAGAAACAGTCACAGGAATACAAAGTAAAGCATAGGGAATATAGTCAATAATATTGTAATAACTATGTATGGTGTTAGATGGGTACTAGGCTTATCGGAATGATCACTTCGTAAGTTACATAAATGCCTAAAAATTATGTTGCACATCTGAAATTAATAGACTATTGTATGTCAACTGTAATTGAAATATTAAAAAATTTTAAAAAATAAAAGAATGAGCTCCTCAAAGTTTCAGCACAACGGGCATTCCAGAATGTTCGTTGATTTGCCAAGTTCCTACTGGTTACCATTTAAACAAAGATGCAAGTTTAAATGTGAGACATGTCCAAATCCAAAATGCCAAATAAAGTTCTCCTTACCTCTCCACGGCATCCCTGAGGAGCTGCTGCAAGTCCACTTCCTGTTTCCTCAGGGTTCCAAATGAAGACTGACTCTCCATAAGGCCTTTGCCTCCAATATTCAACTTGACCTTCCCCAGTGTCGTCTCGATGGTTCCACTCACGTGGTTTTTAAACTTTCCCTCGTATTTCACAAAGTCCGACTCCACGACCACTGAAGTGAATAAGACATACAAGGGAATCTGATGACAATATGGCCACCTCTGGGTCTTAGGTCACTTAGCTTTCCAATCCTGTGAAGATGCATGGGAAACACGAGGCTTGCATTCAAAATGGAAAGCTGGCAGCCATGCTGTGTGTATGGGGAGAGGGAAATGGAGCCAGCACACCTGGGCGCTGACAGAGCGCGTGGCGTGAACTGGGTGGGGGCCAGGGCTCTACTGGGTGCTTTTATGTTTTTTCATCTTTTAATTCCAATATATACATATATAATCAAATGCATAAATAATATCTATAGAATTTAATGAATAATTTTAAAGCAAGCATCTGTTTAACCACTATCCAGGTGAAGAAATAGAACATTTTAAATGTGTGCCTTTCCAGAGTGAAAGAACTAAATGAAGATGACACCCAAACAAAGAGAAAATAGCAGACCCTCGAGTGGCCTGCCTTACTCAGTGTCTGGCAGGTCAGCCACCTGCACTTGTCCTCAGGTCCCTTCCCACCCGCCAGTCTTAAAGAACATTCCTCTGGCTTTCATTACCATCTGTCACACTTATCTGCTTGTATCTGACCTCTACCCAGTCAGTCATTCTATTCCTCGTCATGCAATTCCTTATCTCTGTCCTCCTGAGTCAGTCGGCATGCCCTCCCTCAAACACCACCCTGGAACATGCGAACTCCAGACTCCCCATTCTGCTGGCTTCCCAGACACTAAGGAAGCTGCTCCCACCCACCTGGTGTCCCAGCTTCAATCAAAATCTCCTGGGTATTGCCAAGCTCCTCATCTGTCATTTCCAGGTGATTGCTACAGACTGCCTACAAGATCTGCCCATTTTATCTGAACACTAAAAATAAGTATCTGATGATCTCATACCCGAACTGTCAGTCTTCTCACACATACAGATTTCTAACGTACAGATTTTTAATCCAACTGAATACTGCCATAGAAAGAGTTTCCGTCATCATCACTCAGGAACATAGATTCAGAGTCTCGAAGGAACTTCACACTTGGCCTTATCCTTTTCCCCAACCCAAGGCTCTCCTGGGCCCCTGGTGGTGCTGCTTAGGGGATTCAAATCCATTTGGAGTCTGAAAGTCTTCTTTCTTTCCATCTACTCACTGCCCTCAACACCTGTATTTTTTTTTTCACTCCAGTCAGGGAAACCCATTCCTCAACCAAGGTTAATGAGAATTAGTCACCATTCATTATCTTTGACATTTACAAAGTAAAGAATCATCTCCACCACCAGCAGCAAAAGGAAGCCTGTGAAAATGCCTCCACTTCAAAGCCTTTTCGTATTCACATCTTGTGAAAGAGAAACACTCTGGGAAATACTTTGAGAAGCAGCACAGAGCCCTGCCAAGAGCTTGAGATTTTATCACTACTCTAATATTCCTTGCTGGGAGACCTTGTGGAACATTCAGAGCCCTGACCCTCAGGTTTGTGAATTGTAATTTGGAGATGATTAATAATACCTACCTGATGGATTCTGTGTTAAGTCCATGTATGTAAAGCATGTAAAACAGAGCCTGGCACATAGTAAGTGCTCAATCTATCCACTGGGTTTAGGCCAGAACATCATCCCTGATAAACAAGAGCGTCTCGGGCTGTACAAAGTGCTACACAAACAGAAATTCTATCTTTAGGTCACAATTCTGGTCTCAGTCAGGTTATTACCACTCCTGGACACTGTGGGGACACACCTAAGACTGTCTGTGTATTCCAAAAAAAGTTACCCTGGACACACCTCCAAAAAAGATGTTGTTTGTACACCCTTCTGCCTCATGCCATCAGCTGCTGCCGGTGGAGGGGAAAGAGCGAGGAAAGCAATAGGCTCTCACTGGACTGAACAACTAAGTCGCCATCCCTCAACCTTCACGTCCCCGGGCTATGCTCTGTAGGTAAGGTGGAGGACATCTCTCATCACAGCCCTAACACCAACAGGACACAGAACCAGGGTGAGCTCTGGCCTCAGATGATGAACATATTTGAGACTTCTTCATCTGCAGCGACAACAACTGGCCTCATCCATCTAACACGAGTCTTTATGAACTTTCGGGACACCACAAAAGAGGCTCTTCAGCAGCAGGGCAGTGAAACTACACTTACTCAGGGGTCCACGATCTATTCTGTGAATTTTTCTCTCTTGCCCACAGTAGAAGTTCTACCAGAAATCCAGGTGCGGGGGTGAGTTGACATAAAATGAATATCGGTCCATGCACCCATAGCTAGACAGTTCTGAAAACGAGTCTAGCTGAAGAAAACACTGGCTAGAATGTGGGTCTGGAAGAAAGTTTAGTGATTAACCAATTAACTCCTCTCTCTTTTCCCCTTTACTAGAGATGCAGTCACAAAATTGGAGAACTTCAGAGCCGAAAGAAGACTTGGACAACATTTAGTCCAATAATTAAGAGCTGATGATACTTTCACATATCACCATGTTCCAAAAAGTAGTATAGTAATGAGTAGCAAAAATCTTCAATGAGTAGCATAAGGATGCTACATAAGTAGCATAGTAATGAGTAGCATAAGGATGCTGATGCATTTGCTTAAAGGAAAAACAAATTCAGACAAAAATGTTCACTGCAGCCTTACTTATTAAGCACTACACTGGAATGGTTAAGGAAATAAATGAAGGTGCTTACATACAAAAAAATATTATGTGTCTGTTGAAAATAGTATGAAGAAATATTTAAAACCATAGAGGAAAACTTATATAAAGTTAAATAAAAAATAAGTAAAGAGAATATAAAATTATATATATTATGTTTTGATTTTGTTTCTAAAAGTTAGATGCAGAAGTAAAAAAGACTACAGTCCGAGTACTAATGGGAATTAACGGTTGATGGTGGCATTTTTGTTGATTTATTTTCTTCATGCCTTTCTATATTTTATAAATTACTGTAATAATGAGTCTGACTCTATTTTTAATGTTTGACGGCTGACAGCTTTCAAGCCCATCACTCCCTCTTCCCTTTGTTACACATCTGGACAAGCTAGTAAGAAAACCCAGGTGTTCCCTACATTGTCACTGGCTGGAAATTCAAACCTTGAAAGCCACAGCCTACATGCAGAACCCTCATCCTACCTCTTCATCACAATCAAAGCTGAGTCCATCTCCTTACCCCCACACCCCATCTCTAGCTGTTTTTGGACCAGCTTGGGAGCCTGCCACCCTCTACCCAGAAAGCTTCCTTATGTGAGTAATAAAACATTTCATACCCTCTTGATGTATAGGTACCATCATCAACCTCAACACCAAACCAAATTTGGGTGGTAGATCCATCCTACTTACATTGGCATCTACAATGGGCATGTCTGCCTTTATGCCCCAAACTGTAATATCAGTTTTTAAAGATTAATTTATAACTTTTAATGTCAGATGTACAGAATTTTGTTCATTTTAGAATGTTTTTAAGATAGTAGACAAAGAAACAGGAGACGTCATTATAAGGTATCACCTTATAATCACTCGAGACATGTGTCTAGAAAAAACATCATCTTCTGTTCTGGGATTAACTATAGAACGCAGCAAATAAACATACCTGGACTCAGAAATTGGTCTTCTATGAGCACATCTCCAAGGGTGACAGATAAAAAGTTATACTTTGGTCTCTGCCAGCACCAGAATCTCTTTTTTTTGGTCACTAGGCTTAGAAGTTGTAACTTATCAGAGTCATTCAAGTTCGATACTGCAATCAGATCACCTCCAGAATCAACTTCTCTAAGAAAATTCTTTGTTGCTTTGGCAAACATTTTGAGAGCTCCGAATTACCTGAAAAAAAATAATAATGTTATCCCCAAATTAGTCATTATTTCATAACTTTTTTCCTAAAATTACCTTGTTCCTCCCTAGTATCAATCAGTATCCATTAAAGAAAACTTTCTTACTAGAAAAGCCTCTAGCTTGAGTTCAGTAGATGACAAATAAATCAAACTGAAATTACTGAAAGAGACTGTGTATATAAGTCAGGGTAGGCAAGGTTATGCTTCAGAAACAAATAACTTCCAAATCTTAGTGGCTT
Source organism: Pteropus alecto (assembly GCF_000325575.1). Taxonomy (NCBI): domain Eukaryota; kingdom Metazoa; phylum Chordata; class Mammalia; order Chiroptera; family Pteropodidae; genus Pteropus; species Pteropus alecto. The sequence goes on from NW_006436282.1 coordinate 17,571,067, forward strand.
ATAACAATAAATGTTTATTTACTGCTGAAACTACATGTCCAATACAGGAGGACAGGAGAGCTTTGCTCATCACAGTCATTCAGGGAGCCAAGCTGAAGGGGAGACCACCATCCTGAACATTGTCAGTCATCAGCCAACAGGAAAGAGAGTTCCAGAAAGTCTCAGACCAGCAGTTAAATGCTCTGGCCCCAAAATGACACACACACATCACGTCCACCCACAAATTGTCAGAACTAGTCACATGGCCTCAGCCAACCATAATGGTCAGGAAATACAATCCTACGCCAGGTATCTGGAAGGTGGAGACCTGGGAATATCTGTGGAGCAAAATACTGACTACCCCAATTTGCATCTTACTTATGACCGCTTCTTTGAAGAGTCAAAGGTGCTTTTTCTCTACACTATGTGATTTCTCCTTTATTAATGGAAATTAACTAGCTATTACTTTTTCAACCAGAAATGAAGGCCCAGTCACTCTACAGCTGAGACACACTGGAAGATATAAAAGTAGTATATTTAGCGAATGAAATATAAAGTATTCAACACATGCTGCTAGAACTGGCTAATCATCTGGAAAAAATAAAGTCTCATGTGTTTTGATCTCATGCATTACATTCTCAATAGACTGGATGGTTTTTCAAGGAAAAATGAAACCATAAAGGTACTAGAAAAAACACAGACAAATATTTGTACAATTGTAGGATGAGAATGGCCTTGAAGAAGACAAATAGAAACTGAAAAAATACTTGTAAGATTTATAACAAAGAACTTATATATATATAAAAGGTTAATATATAAAAAAAAACTTTTGCAAATAAAGTTCTAAAATACTGTAGTAAAAACATGAACAAAGGTTATAAACATTTCACAATACATAAATTGCACATAGCCACATAGCCATATATATATATAAAAATGCATACATATGTGTACACATACAAATACATATATATATAATCATTATTACTCAAAAAAAAGCACAAACTGAAATAAGATTTTTTAAAACTATCCATGGTCAAAGGTTAAAATGTATAATGGACAAGAATTGTGTTTTATTTGTATTTGTACCATGGTGTCTGGTAGTCACATAGATAATAAAATCATAGAATGTGAAAGCCAGGAGTAATCTCAGATATTAACTAGCTCAACCCATTTTTTTTAACATAAATTTTCTCTATGGAATCAGAAAACATTTGTCTTACTCAACATCAGTTCTTCTCTAAAGTATCTTAAAATTATCATGTAGCTACCTAACTCTGTTCTTGAATGTTAACAATAAGAATAAACATTTAAAGAAGAGATTCTAAAAACATGCACAAATTACCTTTCTGAGAAAGAATAAATTGCAAAGAAAGAAAACTAAGTACTATGCTCAGGCTTTCACCTCTAATTAAGCTCTCACTATACTAAGCATCAAGATCTTACATGCAATGGACATTCTCTTGTTCATTTATCGAGACATTTATTGAATCAATCATCAGTTATTCTTAAGTACCTACTATACTCAGGTACCATGTTGAAGCACTTAAGATACAGAGCAAAAAGTGGTCTCTGTCCTTAATGAGTATGGTGGCCAGATGGAGAAATAAGCAGCTAAGCTTTATCCTATATATTAACACTGATTGCTACAAGGAATGAACAAAGAAAAAGGCATCTAAAGCCAACTGGAGGGAGCATAGGGTCACAGAAGTTGCTAAGTAGAAGCAAGCAGGCAAAGAGCACTGAGAAGATGCGCTAGCAGATGAGCGGCACTTCTAAATGCCCCAAATTTGCAGGTGGCGGTGAGGGGTGGGGAAGACAGTGCAAAGCAAGATTTGTGGCCACCAATTTCTTAACGTCCAGGAGATACAGCTTTGTGATGGGATGCCCATCAGCACTTCCTTGACAGACCTGTAATTGCTTTTCAAGCTCTGAGACAAGTTTCACACTTGAGCGCAGAGTTCTAGAGTTCGGTAGGGCAAAGGTCAAGGATGCAGCCCCGGTCCACATCTGTGGAGGAGAGACTGCTCCAAGACATGTCCGCTGCTGGACCCATGAGCTAGAGCTGGGCCAGAACAGAGACTGCTTCCTGTAAAACCCATACAAGACTATCTTTGATGGATATCTTCCTTCTGACATAAACCAGTACCTCTCCCGTGTCCCATGGGTGGTGGTTCATGGAACAGGCCATTGTTCTGACCTGGGCAAGCATATAAGGCATTTTCTTGCACCTGGTACGAGGTTCATACCAGTACCCCCATCCAACCTGCCCTGTTCTAGATAATTTTTTGGCACTGCTCGAGTGGCACAAAGGATATCCTCTTTGAATTGCAGCTGTCCCAGATGTGTCTCATGAGTTTCCCTTAATAAACTCTGTTAATTGCCAGACTCCATGGAGGGGCCTGCCTCTTTCTTCAGTCTGTCTCTGCCCTCTGCTTACAGAGACATATTTTTCAGTCTGAGGACTTTTTCCTGGGTCTGCATGTATGAACAAGGCCCAAAAGACTCATGCCTCTCCTGCTGGGGGCCAAGGCAGCAGGAGCCATCAGACGGACTGTATAGGGTACAATGTGATCTGAGTATTCCCTTAAAAAGACCTTCTAGAAGCAAAATAGAAAACCAGCTGTAAGATTAAAGATGGACAACAAATGACAATGCTGAACTATGTCGGTGGCCTAAGGATAGAAAAGATGCTGGTTTGGTGGATTCCCCAGGACTCTGATTGGAAGAAAGAGAGGAGACCCCCTAGAATGGCCTTCAGCTAGCTCAGCTGTGGGCTTGGCTGATGAGATGGAAACTCCAGTCACCAAGAGAGGCAATTAAGGAGGAAGCAGATCAGTGGGGAACAATAAGGCAGTATTGAGGATAAGGTGCAAGATTTATTTTGCCAAACTTTTAACAATATAAGGTCTCCCCAGTGACCTATGGGAATTCACCCTGCTTGTCTAAAAGACAAGCTGCAACAGACTCTGCCTCCGTTTACTACTGGTGTTAGGATCTCTGTCTTATTGGTTCCTATTCTTTTCTGGGACAAAGGGAGTTCACTAACTTGCCTTCAGATCAAATGGGTTTCTGAAGAATCCAAATTGGGCTTGCCATTACAAAACAAAACAAAACATAACAAAACCCATCTGTTATACAGGGTAAATAAAGCCTTAGTAATGATGCCAATCCTCCCCCAGAGGAATAGAAGATGCAGAAAGGGTACTGCTAAATTGCCTTTTTTTTTTTTTAATCTAACGTCAAACGCCGCCAGTTTGCCTTGTTGACATGATAGGTTGCCTTAGAAAGAGTTAACTGAGATGGCTATTGATTCGCAGAGGTTTTTTTCTTAGCCTCAGGCTTATTCAATCAAGGAATATATTCTCCTTGTGAAGTCAGAGTATTTTTATTATTGTGTCTGAGTACATAATATATTTTATGTGAGGAGACAGACACCAAAAAGCCCCATTCCTACCCAGGTCGCATCGACTCTGTCACCCCTCTCCCCTTCGGGTGTACTACCTTCGTGTTTCTTTATGCAAATGTAAGTAAGAAGCAGTCCACATTCTGTTCCACACCTTGCTTTTTGTCTTGTAACAATATGCCCTGGAGATCTTCCCATGATAGTGCCTTCTTCTTTATGGCTGCATGACACTCCATCATGAGGATGTATTGTTATTTATGTAATATTGCTGGTTACTCAGGTTATTTCTAATTTTCTTTCCTAAGTTTTTGTTATGATAAAAATGCCACACTAAATGCTCTTGAATGTATATCTTCTTCATACATGGGCAATAGTATCCAAAGGGAAATTTCCAGAAGAGGGATTGCTAGGTCAATGGTAAATGTATCTATAATTTATAGGCTGTACCATTTTGCAGTAACACCAATAAGATAGGAAAGTATCAGTCTCAGCAACTGAATATATTATCAAACTTCTGTCTTTTTGTCAGTCTCATAGATGAGAAATGGTATCTCAGTATAGTTTTAAGTTATGTCATTTTAATAAAAATGAAATCAAGCCTCTTTTGTTTAAAGCCTTTTGTATTCCTTTTTTTTAATTGTGTCATTGGCCATTTTCTATTGTTTCTTTTTTCTTTACTCCTAAGAACTTCTGATACAATAGATCAGGCAAGATATAGGCTAGAAATTTAATGCAACAGATTTTATCATGGGGCACTGGGAGACGATAAGCTGCCACATCTACTCAAACATCTAAAGTAACTGCCCAGGAAAAGTTAGATTATGCGCCTGGGGCCAACTAAACTATCTAGAACCTAAGTGGTCTGACACTGACAAGCACAATAATGTCTCTGTTAACCGGAAATCAGACTTCAGATTCAAATTTCCAGAATGCTCCAACCTGGAAGCAGACGAAAATGGCTTCGTGAGCGATCTAGCTCAAAATGCTCACAATCAAAAACCTGATGCCCTTCACAGCTGTACCACAGATCCTGGACCCTCACACAGGGCCTTAAGAATTCTATTAGCATATAGTCCCTTCTCACCTGCCTATGTGGCTTCCCAGTTTCCCAAAGCAGAACTCAGAGAGCCAAATGAAGTAAGGATATGCACGCTTGAATCAGACTCCTGCATAAGAGATCTCAAAGAAAGAGATGGGGAAACCGAGACACCAACACAGAGTCAGAAAAGCACATGACTACCTGGGGCCACTGGCTCCTGGGAGCAAAGAATCCTAAAAATAGTTGCTGAGGTAATGATTGCATAAGAAGATACTATCATCACTAGTGTCCATTCTTAAGACCGATTCAGAGTGATGGGATGATCAAACCTTTGAATTGGAGAGAACCCAGTTCTTTCTCATTCTCAACCTGTTTCTTCTCTAGAGCAGCTCTGTTTGCTCACTGGGCCTCTGCCCGAATAGTTCTAGGGAAGAAACCTCAACATCAAAATAAATTAGTTCAAGAGAGGGACAACTGTACGTTGAGTAACCGCTATGTGCCAGGCATTGGGCTACATCCTCTCTATTCATTTTGTCATTTCATCTCCACAGTAACCCCAAGCAGGCATTGTCCACATTTCACAGATGTGGCAACTGAAGTTCAAAAATGTCAAGTAACTTGCCCAAGATTACAAGAAAAAAAGAAGCGGCTGTGACATCTGGAAACAGGCCTGGAATGATCAGCTGGCCTGGAGTTCCCCTGCTGGACACGAACGATGTCACAGAACATCAACATTGGGCAAGGCCACTCTGGTCAGGACAAATCAAAACCAAAACGAGACCTGTCATCATCTTGACTGACCACAGAAAAAAATGTAAACATTGCCCAAACCACAAAAATGACCAAACACCCCCCGCTACCACCACCCACCCTGGCTACGGAGTGACTGCTGCATCTTGGTCAACCACAGCTTTAGCCTCACTCTGTCATCCCTCCTTCTAGACAAATTATGAAGATACTCAACACGATCTCCTGCAATCCTCGCAGCATCCAACAGAGTGAAGTTCCGTTTCCATAAACTCTCCCCCAAATCACCTACAAGCCTGAATCCCCTAATTCCCTTCTAACACCCACTTACTGAGACCTGCCAGGGTTCCGCATGACACGAGGTCTTCCTTAGTGCGACAAGCAACAAACCCAACTTATTCAACTCTAAGTGTGTTCCTGAAAGTCTTTGACTAGCAGCCATTTATTCTCATATTAGAGAATTAATGCTGAGCCCAGATTCCAACCAAGATCCACCTGCCTCCCCAGCCTGAGCCCTGACCACTCTGCTCTGTTGACGCCCCAGTCAGTCGTTTTGTTTTGTTTTGTTTTGTTTTAATCTGGGCTACGAATGACTCATTTTGTAAAGTAAGAAAGTGTGTTCAAAAGGGTAAACTTCAGTTATGGTGGAAGCAAAAATCATGGCTATGGAACACATTATTTCCTCACGGCCTAGGGAAATGCGACATTGCTGTACTTGTCTCCTAGCTAACAACTTCAGCACCTTTTGAGTTATTTCTGGTTTTCTCAATAACAAAGTGAAATTGAGTCTATAAAATTAAAACAGAGGTGTCATCCTTTTACATCTTTGGGCCAGTACCTGAGCTCACTTTTATAATAAGATGACGAATTAAAGACCAGGTACTCTATCATTTCCTCCTAAAATAAAAATTAGTATGCAAAATACAAAAAACAAAGGATGGTCACTAGACAGGCCTGAATTTGGAAAAAGGAGGCAGGGTGAGGCAAAGGCCTTTGGGCAGTGGAGTGGATAACAGAAGAGAGACTGATTAAGGATAGAGAAGAACCCTCTGGATCCCTTGAGAAAGAACAAAAAGAAAAGCAGTTCTGGAAACCACAAAGCCTCCTGTTAACAGCAGGCGAGCTGAGGGGCAGCAGCTGGGAGCTTGGGCCACGTTTTTTCCAAGTCTCCAGTTGCCTGGGCTCAGCTTCTCCAGGCTGTTTTCCTTTATCAGAAGAGCTCGTTGGTGGTGGATTTTGAAAATGACTCTTTTACTCTAATTTATTCAGCGGTTTCTCTGACAGCACAGCTGTCATATCACTGGCGCATCATCTATCTGCCTCTTGCCGCAGCGATATCAAGACACGCATCCCTCTCACCACCCTGTTCACTCCCTGGTGCAGGGAAGGCTGTGAACGAGTGGTTTTTTAACAATCTACAACAAACGCGCTCCCGAGAGCCGCCGTCTAGTCTTCCCTTCTCAGGTGCAGGTGGGAAGCGGACTCCTGGCAGCGTCTGGGGTCCGCACGCTAAGGCCCCGGGAAGCGAGGTGGCCAGCTGCGATGTCATCCCACCCCAGGCCGGGAACCGCCGGGGGGCCCTGCCTCCTCCCCATCCCAGACCCAGGCGGTCGAGGCCGGTCCCGGTGCCGAGAGACCGAATTCCGCGTCGGCTCCGGCCTTTCCGCACACAGGCCCCCCAGGCTGGGAAAAGCCTCAGCACAGCTGGAGAGGAAACCGGAACAAAGAATGAAGGATTGGGGACGGGATGGTGACGACGGACGACAGAGGTACCAGCTGCCCTTCCAACAGCCAGGGGAGGCAGTGGCAGCGGGGGCAGGAGGGTGGGACGGGGGCAGTGGTAGGGGAGCGACGCGGCCCGCTGTCCTGCTGCGGACAGCCGACCGATCCGCCTGCCTTCAGGGGGACAGAGGGGAGGGGTGTCCCCGAGAGGAGGCAGCCGCGCCGGGACGCAGCGCAGCCCGCCCGCCCGCACTCA
>NW_006436282.1:17578614-17595568 GCF_000325575.1 Pteropus alecto
CTTTCTTCCTGGGACTGCCCCGGAGCCGGTCGCTTGCGCCCCAGGGCGCGCCCCAGGGCTCTCCCCAGCGCCGTGGGTCTGAGTGCACCGCCGGGACCCGCCAACAACGGTGGGGCGTGGACTGGCCCTGTGGCTTCAGGGTCCCACTGGGGCCGTCCGAGGCCGCTCTAGCCTGTGGGACAGCCCCTTGTGCCCGTGCCTGGGAATGTCCCGATATGTGGTGTGACTGTGTCCACACTTAATCCTGACGCTTATTCATAATCCATGTAACTATTCTAAATTCCTTGAGGGCAGAATCCAGCACCTCTCACATACCAGGGTGCTTAGTTAATGCCGAATGAGTGAGTTTGAGCATAGTTGGTGCCAAAAATATTGCTTGCTGATAGACTGACTTGAACACTATTTCCCTTCAGTCAGTATTTAGAAATCATCTCTGAGCAGCTCTGCTAGGCTGAGAAGAATGAAGGAGGGAAAATAAAATTTATGCCCTCTGAGAATTTACTCGGTAGTATAAGTTTTGTTGCTGACTTCAAGGCGGGGGAAGACGCAGGGCTTTCTCTTGGGCTCCCATATGCTCTGGGCATATCCCTAAATTACAGTTACCCCATTTCCTTATCTCAGTAAAGCCATCACTGACTACAGATGCACCTCAGCTTAACACGGAGTTACATCCAGATAAACCCAGCATAAGTTAAAAATATCCTAAGTCAAAAATGCATTTAAGACACTCAACCTACTGAATATCATAGCTTAGCTTAAACATGCTCAGAACACTTACATTAGCCTACAGTTGAGCAAAATCATCTAACACAGTGAATACATTGCAGAGTACTGGTTGTCTACCCTGGTAATGGCATGGCTGACTGGGAGCTGTGGCTGGTTGGCATATCCCTAGGTATAAATCAACCTACTGAATGCATATTGCTTTCCAACCTACTGAATATCATAGCTTCGCTTAAACATGCTCAGAACACTTACATTAGCCTGCAGTTGAGCAAAATCATCTAACACAGTGAATACATTGCAGAGTACTGGTTGTCTACCCTGGTAATGGCATGGCTGACTGGGAGCTGTGGCTGGTTGGCATATCCCTAGGTATAAATCAACCTACTGAATGCATACTGCTTTTGCACCATCAAAGAGTTGAAAAATGCTAAGTTGAACCAGCGTAAATTGGAGACCATCTGTATTCAAATTAAAAGTTCAGCCAGTCCACCAACCCACAGGCACCTGCTTTTATTTTTCTCCTTTGCTCTGATCACCAACTGATAGACTATACTTATCATACTAATTTTGTGTATTATTGTATTTTCCTCTTCCCTGAAATGTCAGCTCCATAAGGGCAGGGTCTTTTGTCCGCTTTGTTCACTATACCCATCACCTACCATAGTACCCAATGCATGGTAGAGAGTAAAAAAATGTTGAACTAATGCATCTTCTTGTTTGTTTCTCGAACTAGATCGTAGGGTCTTACTCATCTTAGCAGTGCCTGGCACAAGGCAGGTGCATAATTAATGGTTGTCGGATGAGTGAGTGGGTAGAAACTATTGAGGGTGGTGGCCTCCTTTAGGTCTCCTGCCTTGACAAAGGGATTAGGTATTAGAAGAAACAAAGAATCACTGTCCTGGCTTTTCAAGAGACATTTCATCTAGGCTATTGGTTCTCTATCTTGATTGAATCATATAGTGATGACTCTGGCTTGTAATCAAATATTATTGCCTCCTGACATAAGACATTAATCTTAAGAACAGTCTCATAAACAGAATGTTCATGAGGTTCCCGCCCCACAAGCCCCGGTCCTCTGTCTGCATAGGTTACCACTTGTAACAGATGACGTGAACTTTTTGGTACAAGTTATTCAGTAGCTTCAAATTCCATCAGTCTTTTGGCCTACTCATTGCCTTTCAATTAAATGCTTGAGGAAGATAGTAATATGAACAGCAGCTAATATTTATATGGCACTTTTGATTAACTGTTGCCAAGCATGGTTCTGAGTATATCACATGCACTGATTGGCTCATTTAATCCTCACAGAAACCAGTTGGAAGTCCAAGTTACAAACGAGTAAACCGAGTCACAAGCTGGGAAGCCCATCCATCTGGGAAGAGAAAAAACCAAGATTTAAATCTGGATCATTTGACACCATCCCAGCTTTTAAACCACCAAACAGTACAGATTCTCCAGAGCAAAAATAAGAAGCACCACAAGAGTCACACCACCAAGCAATGTTTGACACACCTGTGTGTGTTGGGAGGCAGAGATGAATTGTGTGTAAGAGGGTTCCCCTCCCTTTCTTCCCCTCTCCTCCCTCCCCTCCCCTCCCCTCCCTCCTTTTTACCAGGACTGCTCTCCCTGTCCCATGGCGGGGGGATCAGGAGGATTCTGGCAAAGCCCTAACTGACAGTCTACTTTTCTGTTGTATTTTTGAATAGTTATGTTTATAATTAGGAAATAAAAGCATCTGTAAATTTATATGAACAAATACAACATGGGAACTTTTTGCTCAACTAGGAAGGTAAGTAAATAAAAAGAAAACCACCCACCGATCATCTTACTCCATTGTGGATATCTTCCCTGTAAGAAAGTGAAGCTATAAGGAAACAGAATCTCATAGGAGATAAACTGGAGTTGGTCATAAGGATGACAAGTATTTGCTTTAAAAACGGTTCATTATATAAATTATGTATGTTTCCAGTTACAGAACTTCAGAAACGCCTTGATGGGGAGTTATCTATTCCTTACCTAGCCCCGGAATCTTACCAAGTAAGCAATTTGTAAAGGTCAGCAAAAATTGATTAAATTCATTAATGGGTATATTTCATAAATTAACATTTTTATGAACCAGCTCTGCATGGCTGCCGTAACTTCCTATTTCTTTGGGAGCCACTTTTGGAGAGACCTGCATTCTTTTTTGTTAATTTTTATTTTTCAATTATAGTTGAAATTCAATGTTATATTAGTTTCAGGTATATAACATAGTGGTCAGACATTTATATAATTTATGAAGTGATCCCCTTGATAAGTCTAGTACCCACCTGGCACTATACGTAGCTATTACAATATTATTGAAAATATTCTCTATGCTGTACTTTATATCCCTGTGTATTTTGTAACTGACAATTTGTTCTTCTTAATCCCTTCACCTTTTTCAGTCCCCCTCCCAACCCTCCTCCCATCTGGCAACCATCAGTTAATCTGTGAGTTGATTTCTGTATTGTTTGTTCATTTACTTTGTTTTTTTAAGTTCCACATAAAAGTAAAATCATATGGTGTTTGTCTTTTTCTGTCTGATTTATTTCACTTAGTATAATACCCTCTAGGTCCATCCATATTGTCTCAAGTGGAAAGATTTCATTTTTTATGACTGAGTAATTCTAACAGTCTACTTTTCTGTTGTATTTTTGAATAGTTATGTTTATAATTAGGAAATAAAAGCATCTGTAAATTTATATGAACAAATACAACATGGGAACTTTTTGCTCAACTAGGAAGGTAAGTAAATAAAAAGAAAACCACCCACCGATCATCTTACTCCATTGTGGATATCTTCCCTGTAAGAAAGTGAAGCTATAAGGAAACAGAATCTCATAGGAGATAAACTGGAGTTGGTCATAAGGATGACAAGTATTTGCTTTAAAAACGGTTCATTATATAAATTATGTATGTTTCCAGTTACAGAACTTCAGAAACGCCTTGATGGGGAGTTATCTATTCCTTACCTAGCCCCGGAATCTTACCAAGTAAGCAATTTGTAAAGGTCAGCAAAAATTGATTAAATTCATTAATGGGTATATTTCATAAATTAACATTTTTATGAACCAGCTCTGCATGGCTGCCGTAACTTCCTATTTCTTTGGGAGCCACTTTTGGAGAGACCTGCATTCTTTTTTGTTAATTTTTATTTTTCAATTATAGTTGAAATTCAATGTTATATTAGTTTCAGGTATATAACATAGTGGTCAGACATTTATATAATTTATGAAGTGATCTCCCAATAAGTTTAGTACCTATTTGAAACAAACAATTCAGTTTAAAAATGGGCAGAAAACCTTAATAGACATCTCCAAAGAGGACATACAAATGGCCAATAGACATGTGAAGATATTCATTGTCACTAATCATCAGAGAAATGCAAAATTTTTTTGCACTTAAAACCACAGTTAGATGTCACTTGAGATCTTCACTCTTTTAGATGAATCACCTCTGCAGAAAGAAAGCACACAGGCTTTGGATCTGTCAAATTTGAGTCAAATCCAGACCATCACTTACCAGCTGAGACCTTAGGCAAATTTTTACTTCCCATTTAAAAATTGCTTATAGCATTGTCATGAGATTAAAAAAGAAGATGAATAAAAAGCACTCAACACATAGTAGGCCCTCAATAAAAGTGAGTATTCTTTTCTTTAATAATCACTTTTCATATAATGTCACTTTTAAATTGAGCCTGAAATTTTTCACCTATGTATAATTTGTCTTTTACCACATTGACTGCTTCTCAGAACATAGCTGCCAACGTAAACTAAAATAAAATTTAGCATACATTGATATATATTTTTAAACCAATTTAATTTACCTCCCGAATCTCAAGTGTTTTTTTTTAAACCAGAGACTGTATTGCTAATGCAGATTACCAATTATTGCTTTAAAATAAAAAGCTTTACAGAGGGTTAACTATGACCCAGAGTTAATAACCTGTTTCTGTCAGTGTCCCAACCATCTCTTATTCAATTACAGGTACAGACGCAAGGAGAACTGAAATTTACTTGGTGGCCAGCAAATGATCAACAAAATGGTCAAAATTAAAAGTCTCTATGCAAATATTATTGGACAAATAAGGAAGTAATTTCTTGTTCCAATTATTGTTTACTGCATACCCTAAAACTTAGTGGTTTGAAACAATAACCATTTCATTATATCTCATGATTTTGCAGGTCAAGCCTTTGGGCAAGGCTCAGCTGAATGATTCTTCAGTTCCGTGCAGCATTGATTGGGATCGCCCAGTGGAATTTAGCCAGTGAATGGCCTAATCTGCTGGGTCCAACATAGCTTCACCCACATATCTAATGCCTTGGCAGGAATGGCTAGGAGGCAACACTTATCTGGGGTTATCAACCAAACACCCTACATGTGTTCTCTTTATCATGGTGGTCTCAGAGAAGTCACACTTTGTATTTGGAGGCTCGGGGCTCCAAAAGGGAGTGTTCCAAGAAAGAAGGCAGAAGCTGTAATTCCTATGACTTAGCCCCTGAAGATGTGGATTGTAACTTCCCCAGCAGTCTGTTGTTGAAGTAAGGCCAGATTCAGAGAGGGGAATTATATTCTACCTCTCAATGGAAAAACAGCAAAGAATTTCCAGAAATCTTCGATCGACCACACTTTTTTTAAAAATGAAATTCTCTTTAAATAAACAAAATTAGTAAAAGCACCTTTATTTTTTTATCCATTGTTCATGCAGAAGCATATATCATTGTCAGCTTTAAGGATGTTTGCAACGAAGACCACTAATTATCCACCGGATGCCAGGTTTATGGAAACATCCAAGAGTAACGATTCAGAGCTGTATGCGCTTTTCTCATTACCATTATTCTAAAAGATTGTTCAGCATCTAATTTTTCTACACCCAGCACAGAGAAAGGCAAAGTCCATGCATCCAACAATTTGTTAATTTAACAAACATTTATTAAACCTACTCTGTGCCAGGCATTTTAGATACTGAGGATATAACGGTGAGTGAAGGAAATGTGGTCCACGCCCTCACAGAGCTTGGGAGTCTATCTGGGAAGGCAGACAGATAAACAGTAAGGATAAGGGGTAAGAAGTTCACGGGAAGGCTTGGCGGGAGCATCTATCATGATGGAGACGGAAAGGCGTCTGGGTCTAGGAAAGCCAGTTAGGGTAAGCTAACTACTAAAACAAGTAAATCCCCAAATTATAATGGCTCAAATATAATAGTGGGTCATTTGTTCTCAGTGAACAATTGAAGGTATGGAGGAGATCGATCTCTGTTCCTTCAGGAACCAGGTTAGTGGAGGCTTTGCCATCTCCACTTCAGTCTTCCAAGGTTCCCCAGGCACAGCCATCTCCAGGAGGCAGAGACACGAAGAACCTGGAGGCTCCCTCTTGGGAGACTTTCATGGGCCTGGCTCTGTAGTGTACCTTCCTTAGCCCAGATATCAGTCACGTGGTCCCCCTAACCACATGCCCAGGATAAGAAGAGGAAGTGGGTTTCTCAGAGCAGCAGCAGGTTCAATTTCAAAATGCTTTTAGAGGACAAAAAGTGTTGGCCAAGTTCAGGGCTTTTATAAAGAATCCCAATTAGGGCAACCCAGACAGCTAACCTGTTTTTAGTTTAAAATAATTTATTTCCAAATTATAGAATGCATGTATTAAAAAATAAAACTTTCTTAAAACCTAGTTTAAAGGATATCTAAAAAACGTGGAGAAACAGGTGATAGAGTGGCTGAGAGTGGTATTTTCCATCAATAATGATTATTATTGATAAAACTTCTTAGGTGAATTTTAATTGGCCAGGGGAGAGTGGGAATTATATACACTTTTGTTGTTTGGTAAGGTCTTTAAAAAGGCTAATTACAACAGAAAAAGCAATTTGGCGAGGAAAAATTATCTCGGCATCTGACTCAATCTTGACTGATTGCTAAGAGTGCCGGTGAAATAAATTTGTAAGTCTGACTGATGGAAGAGCGAACAGCTCTAGAAGTTGAGGCCACCTCTGGGCACCTGTGACACCACGAGAGATTTTCCTTTTGTTTTCAAACTGTTGGTGGAGGTGAAATTTTTTTTTCTGGTAGTATACTTTGAAATTCTCAAGTTTCATTTTTTTTCCCCCCAGAAGAACTGTACCTATCATCTCACTGCAAGGCTGTGTTTCTCAAAGGAATCTAAGCAGCCAGGAGTAAGTGGGTACACAGGGACATCGCAATTCAAGTGTGCTTGCTTTCTGAGAGTAAAGCCATCTTCCTGCGCTAATGTTCTCATCTGAAAAACATCAGTACTGAGATAGTTAATTTTATGTGTCAACTTTACTAGGCTAAGGGATGCCCAGATAGCTGATAAAACATTATGTCCGGGTGCATCTATGAGGGTGTTTCTGGAAATAAACCAGCACTTGAAACTGTAGGCTGAGTAAAGAAGATACCCTCCCCAATGCGGTAGGCATCATCCAACCCCTTGAGAGCCTGAATAGAAAAAGAATGTGCAGGAAGGGAGAATTTGCTCTCTCTGCCTGAGTTGGGACATCCGTCTTCTCCTGTCCTCCGACACTGGCACTCATGGTTCTCTGCCTTCAGACACAGTCTGAATTACACCACTGGCTTTCCTGGTTTCCCAACTCTTAGGTGGTAGATCGTGGGACCCTCGGCCTCCATAATCATGAGACCCAATTCTTAAAATAAATCTCCTTATAGATACATAATCTAGAAATCTATATGTAGAAGCAAACGGAACCAATAGGATATATCTATCTGTATCTCTATCTCTATCTGTATATCTATAGAAAGAGATACACAGAAAAATTTTCCCAGGAAATTTTCTATATCTATACAGATATATCCTATTGATTGTGTTTCTCTGGAGAACCCAGACTAATACAAACACCAAAAACCAACCAAACAAGCAAATCTCAGTGTCAGTGTGGGGCAGCTTATTAAGACTTGGCTGTTTCACAGTTTCGGAGTTGCACAAGCGCTAAGTTTGAGAACCCTTTCCACCTCCTTCTTGCTGTTATCACTCACCCAAGCCTCAGTTTCCTCATCATAGAGTAGAATTGATAACACCTAACTCACGTGGTTACTGTGATTAATCTGGCACCCAGTAGATACTGGAAAATAGTCGCTGTCATTATTGGTTTCAGGTTCCTTGGAATTCCCTCTCATCTTACAGACATCATCGAGTGCCCACGATGTACCTGAATAAAACCATTCCCTGCCCTTAAGAAGCTCGCAGCTACTGGAGGAATGGCCTACTGGAAAAGCTGAAAGGACCCCCTAGTTCTGACTTGGGAGGGAAAGTTGTCAGAAAATGCATCCTGGAAAGACTAGCCTGTGATCAGAAATTTGCGGAGAAGGATCCAGGTAAGGCGAACAAGCATGCTTGAAAGCTCTTCGAAGTGTCTTTCGTTTCTCATCTCTCCCTCTTCACCAAAAGCCCTGCCCCCACAAGGGTAATGCCAGACATTCTCGCCAGCAATGATTAGTCTCCAATTCCAGAATCAGAAATAGGCTCGAAATGTAAATATCCCCAAGGGAAATCACACTGCAGTAAAGAATCACATTAAGGCCATAAATGTTGATGTGGAGCCTTTCTGGATAGCAAGATTTGATCAGGAAGTTGAAACATATATGGAAGGGTTACAAAAAGGAAACCACTAATTATTTCTCAACTTTGCTACTTACATCTTAGAACAGTGGGCACCAAGTTAGATAGCATAGCAACATTTTTTGAATGCTCAATTTGTGTCCGGCATGGTCCTTTATATACATTAGTTCATTGAAACTTTGTACAACTCCAAAGAGTATGGCTACCCCTACTTCACGGAAGAAAAAAATCTCTAAATCTTAGAGAAGCAGCTTACAAATCTGGCACAGCTGATACAGGTTTGGGAGGAAGCCAAACATTTAAATACGATTCAAAAACAGTCCAGCTTTTCACTTTCAGATAAATTAACATTCACTCATTCAAAGCAGGTGGTTATTTTTTCTGTTTTTAAAAGTTCTCTGGACTTAGTGGCTCCTACAACTAGCCCTGCCATCAAGTCTGTGAATGAAAAAAGGGGTTCGTGGAAAGTAAACTTCACAGGTGATTTCATCATAAATTCCTAACTGGGCAGGTCATGGTGAATAGTCACGTGCCAGGCATATAATTTCTTTGGTGAAAGGTTTATCGATGCCTTTAGCGAGCCCTGACCACTGTTTCTGTGCATCTAGGTTAGCACACCTTTGAAATAAACTGCAACCACCCTCAAGAAAGCACATAGTCTTGTTAACTATCCTGTAATCCAATCCCCTGACTGGCTTTCTTCAATCTTCCTTAAGTTCCCTCTTTAATTCCAAATGCATAAAAGAAGCTGCAAAACTACTATTCTCTGGAGCCTTTGAGATCTTTCTCCTGGCATTGCCATTGTTTTGGCTCAAATACGCTCTTATAAAAATTCTCTACGGATTTGGATGTTTCTTACATCAATGAGTCTAGTGATTTCCGTTGTCCTGATATTAAAATATATCATTTTTTATGCCTTCCAGAAATCTTTTTTTTTCTAGGAAAGTGGGAAAATGGGATAGCCTGGTTTTGGGCTGGATTTTCAAAGAAGGAGGAAGTTGTAGGAGCTTCCTTCTGTTTCTATTAAAGCTTTGTCATTGCTTCTAAAATTGTCACGAAAACAGCCATTGTAGGGCTAACAAATCTGGGATAGAATTACATTTAAAATCTTTTATTATCCAAAATATCTACAGGAATCAAAAATATTTCTCAGATCACAACTTAGAGGTTGATTTCCTCTTTTATGTCTTGTCTGATAAATTCTCCATATTTAGGAAATCCAGAAAAAAAATTCTTTTGATGGTTCTCGGACATGTTTGTATAATACTTTATTAATGCCATCTGCTCTTGCTTTATTAATGTTTTATTAAAGACCGTCTGGCTGTTGCTACAGATCATATAGGCTCTCCCATGTGTCGGTTCCCATCAATAAATTATCAAGTGTCATCATTAGCAAAAGAAAGATCAAATCGAGCAGTAAAAAGAGCAGGAGACCCGGACAGCCATGTCCCAAGGCTGCCCCCAGCTGGCCTTGTGGCCAGCATGCTCCCTCATCCTCTCTGGTCCCATATGTTTCATCTGAAAATTAAAGATTGAACTCTGTGGACGAAAAAGGGGCCACATACTATACCTGACAAGCTCAGGGGAGGCCTGGTGGTGGGTCCTACAAACTCAGAGACCAAAAGTAACCACATAGGATGGTCTGCACATAAAAATTCCTAACTTGAGAGGGTCACAGCTGGTAGTCACGTCCTTGGCCTGTAGCTTCCTTGAAAAAGGTCAGTCTTTACCTTAAGTGAGCCTGTCTGTTGTCTCTGTGCATCTAAGATAACATACCTTTAACATGTCAGAGTACTCTTCTTTTCCAGACCCCTCAAGGCACAGGGTACCAGAGGAGGAGACCATAGAACCCCTCATTGTCATCTTGTTGCCCGCATACCATTTCCACGTGCTGTAAATGTTAATTATTAACTCTCCTGTACCCACCAATGTAAAAGAATTATGTGTCTCTTCATTTTATTTTTTATCCATTCCAGAGATTTCCCAGCTTTGCTTTCTCCTGCCCCCTTAATCTACCACCAATGGCTTTCATGTAACCCTTATTACGTCTCCTCCTTTGAGTCAAATGTATAAAATAAGCTGCAGTCTGCGGCCATGCTACCCTGAACAAGCCCGATCCCATGTGATCTTGGAAGCTAAGCAGGGGCTGGGCCTGGTTAGTACTTAGATAGGAGACCACCTAGGAAGACCAGGTGCTGTAGGTGTAAAGAATTACAATAAATGAATGAATGAATGAATGAATGAATGAATAATTAATAAAATAAGCTGCAAAACTGCCATTCTCCAGAGTATTTTCTCAATCCCTTGAGATTTTGCTTCCTGACAGTTGTCAATTTGGCTCAAATAAACTCTTACAAAAATTCTTTATAGGTTTGGACGTTTCTTACATTGATAACTAATCTCTGAGGTTACTTCAAACTTTTAAATTCTGGGTCAGAAGCTCAAATGCAGTGCTGTGGACCAAAAGCCTGGGAGCACAGGGGACGGGATTCTGCATGGGAGGCTGATAAACACTTTCCTGGCTGTGGCCTGGGACCTAATGAACAAAGAACTGGTCAGATTTGGGATGGCTGGGAAGACAGAACAGCATACTCCACATTAGATGGTGCATTACACAAAGTTTGGGGCAGGAGCTGGGAACTGAGACTGAAAGGCTGAGGGCTGGCTGGAAGGACTTTCCGTGACAGTGGGGAGTCACCAATTAGATCTTTTGTCTACACCAGTTCCAGGTTAAGCAATTGACATAGTGCCTATTATATATTTGGTGCCTAATAAATAATAGCTGTTGATTTCTTGGACATCTTTCTCATCAGATGCTAGTAGTTTTCATGATCGACTTGATTGTGTGGTTTGCAAAAGCTCTTGGGACTTTAAGAATGGATTTCCATATTGTTCAGAAATTTTTCAGAAATCCAGGCCACCAGAATTTAAAGAGGTGTTTTTTCTGTCTGGTTGCCTCTCCTTCTATATAATATTGCCCCTTTTACTTATAAAAGAGGCCATGAGATAAGACTGAAGAGATAAAGAATCTAATTGCCAGGGACTTGGGTTATTTCGAACAATGAAACCAATTAAACCAATGAAACATCCGAGGACCTACGACAGGGTGGGTGCTGGGTAAGTGATGGGCTTGATTGTTCTGGGACACTATGCCCTTGAAGCTGCCTTCCTCATCTGGCGGTCAGCAGGCAGAGGTGTATGCCAGCCAGCACTCAGCAACAGATGAAGCTTTTCTTGCCCCACCTCCATTCCTGTAGAGAACTCATCCATGAAAATAAAAAAATTTTTCAATCTTATTTTTTTCATAAACTCAATTCTGTTTAGGCATTTATAAACTCTTGGGTATAAAGGAACTCGGTGTTTAGTTTTACATCACTGTTTAAATCATTTGGGCTAGAATTCTATTTTATGATTTAGACATCTCAGGTTATACAGCCAGTATCTGAAGCACACTGAAAAAAAATTGTTTGATGGCTTAAGATAAAGTGCTATAATTATTCACATTTTAGTGCAAATAATAAACCCACGTATCCGTGGCCTTCATTTTAATATTTATGACTAATTCATTTTAATTGTGTTCATATTCGATGATAATTCGTATTGTTCTTCTATTTACTGATTCATAATCGGTGCTTATTTTCATGTTTTATGGAGACCCTTGGCTTCAGGTACATTATGCAGATCTAAAGAATTTTTAAGACTAATTATCTGTCATAGTCATGTCGTAATTTGTCAGTATAACTCCCTTTCTCACTCACCTTCATAAGAGCCTTTCTGTGTCTTCTGAAATATTGATGGCATGGGCTTTCAGAGCTGGGGTTTTACAGAGCTGGGGCGCTTACAGAACAGAGATGAAAACACACCCTGGAAGAAGCTTCTGGAACCTGTGCTCTCCTAAGTGGGTTTAACTCCCTTTATCGACTGTGGAATACTCCGTGACCCCTGCTTCCCGGGGTTACCAGAAGGCTCAAATGCCATATCCGCGTCTTCCCTTGTTCCCAGAAGAACGATCTCATTGCTTTTTCTTTATGGTTTTTTAATTCTTTTTTATCTTGAATTTCCTCATGTTTACATAGGCGTGTGTCTCTTAGGTGCACAAATATCTTTGGGAAATATGTGAGGTCTAGGTTATAAACAAATGGCCCTACTTTCTTTAGGACAGGAAAAGTATGTCGTTTTTTAAGACACTCTTGTCTTGTACCAGCCTGACTTATAAGGGACTTCCAGGCTCTGGTCATGCTCCATCTCCTCTGTAATTCCACTGACTGCTCTAAAGAAGCCATCTCTCTCTAAGTCATTTCCTTGTTCTAAGTCATTTCCTCTCAAAGTCATTTACTTATTTGCCACTTAGCACAAAAAGTATCTTGGTCACTTGCTTGACTTTTTTTTTTGTTTTTAATCTATATTTCACCTTGAACCCTCAAACCAGAACCTCCTCAAAAGAATTCATGCATTTCCCACAACTTCAACCTCATGCTTCCGGCTTAAGGATGCTGGGTCTGCAAAGTCACCTGTGCTTGCATAGTCCCTCCTCTCTTGGGAGGTGATCAAGCTATGGATTCCTGCTCCTGTCTTTCATTTACAAAAATACCACCCACCACACAAAAGCATATGTGTGTGAAACATGTTACAGAATGCTTAGAGAAGTAGAGTGTATAAGAAAGCAAAAAAAAAAAAAAAGGGGGGGGGCAACTAAAAATTATACAATGGGCAGCCCAGAGAGTTTGCCATCTCTGATTTGCCTTCAGCCAAGCCATATTCTTGGACTGTCATATTTCACCCACAATGAGGCATCAAATTCATTTTCCCAATTAAGATAGTTCCTTTCCTAAGAGGAATACCGATACCAGGTTTTCTAGTCATTTTTTTCTCATCCTGTTACAAAATATCACATGAACACGATATTTTCCTAACTCTTTTGTAAGTCTAGGAAGGCAAAGATCTTTCAGATTTCATCAGAACTCTGGAGAAGGGAAGGGAATGAATGCTAGCCATCAGCTGTGGGTCAGGCACACCGCCAAGTAATTCTTTTTAATTTATTTTTTTTTATTGAGGTATAATTGCCATAACATTATATTAATTTCAGGAGAACAACATAATGATTCAAGAATTGTATATAGTCTTTTTTATGTGTCATTTTATTTATTTCTATGCTATGAAGTCAGAGAATTATCTCCATTTCACTGATTTGGAAATGGAAGCTCAGGGAGATTGAATAATTTGCCTGAAGACCACATTGTTTAGAATGCAAAATCAACACAAATCTGTGTAACTACCAGAATCCCGTGACAAGGGCTGAGGTTGCTGCTTCCCTCCTGCCCATCTGCGTCATCCTAACTCTCACGATCTTTGCTAAGGATGCATTGTGGTTAGAAAGAGCTCATGGGTGTTCGCCATGTGGTCATGATGATTAATTTTACGTGACTAATACACTGGCCACGGCAGTGGTACTTTCAAGAAGAGAAGTCTCAGAAATAAGTAGATGGAAGAGCCTAAGTTCAATTTTCATCATGAACCAGTTCCTGGGCTTAATGGTTGTCTGTTTTAACTTTTTATTATGAAAAATGTCAAACCTATGCCAAAGAAAATAGAATAAATAGTATAATAACCCCCCTCCATATCTATTATCCAGCTTCAATAATTATCAGCTCATGGGCAATCTCATTTCATCTATATCCACTCTGCACCCCCAAACCCTAAATTTATTTTGAAGCAAATCCTAGCTAGATTTCATTTTATAACTGGGTTTTCACCTCACCAGGGTGTATTTTTATGTCATTTAAAAATTTAATTAAAGTGAAAGCATTGACGGATTGACTTAATTAAAGCCTCCCGGAGCTCATATAAACTGTACCACACAGAAGAACCTGGTGAGATGGTCGCCATAAGGGCACACTCTCTTTGTCACCCTATGGCTGGCCTCACTTTACCCCTTCGTAGGTCCATATGTTCACCTCCTGCCCCCAAAGGAGATTTACTCCCCAAACCAATCTGATGCAAATTGTGTCCTTCTATTTCTTAAAAGACCAGAAATTCACTTATATGTGTGATACAGAAATGCGTATAATACAATAGTGCTAAAAAGTAAAAAATCGTAGGCCAAAATATTAACAATATTTTCTGGGGGTGGTAGGAACTCAGGATCTATTTCCAGTTTACTCTTTCCTTTTAGCTTACAATTATTTATTTTCTCCTATTCCTAAAAGTGGTGAATTGCTTTTATGATTTAAAAGAAGTAGCAAAAATGTCCACTATCCATGAAGAATATAAATTTCAAAGACGTCGTTAAAGAAAAGAACATATTGGGTTCCCCACACAGGTTAAACTTTTCAGGATACATGGAAAATGGAAAAAATATTTTACTCGACCCACAACCTTTGGACACCCTGAAAGTATCCACATAGGCAGTCCTGCAGCACGTCTACGGAGCAATCGAAATCTGGCCCCGCGTATTACCTGAATCCAAACCATACCCGTGTCGCGACCACAGCTTTTAGGGGTGCTTTGGGGAACAAGAAGCATTGTAGAAAACGTAGTTGAGCTCAAACCATTGAAAGTTTGGGGTTTTTCCGATGGTTCTTAGGTACAGAAGGTAGGGACAGAAACTGGGGCTTTCCTGAAAAAACTCAGAAATACAGAGGGTCGCTGACTCCTGCCGACGCTGTCTTTGCAAAACTGTATCTTGTCTGCTCTGAACTGCTCTGCTCCCAAGAAGCTCACTCCCCACCCCCACCAGAGAATCAGAGCAGCTCAAGTGTCCTTCGATCTGAGAGTGCTGTCATTTGAGCTGCCAGAGAGAATTAAATTCTACTGAGTTGTATTGCTCCCATTTATTTTGCCTTAAAAAAAAGTTGAGGAAACCCAACTCTGTTTTCTAATTTTTCTGGCAAGGACATGTACTGTGTGGTTTAAAAAAGAAAAAGAAATCTATTTCACCCTTGAATCCACTCTGGCTTCTACACAAATGCTCCCTCTAAAAGGCTGAGTGTCAAGCAAGGGGAGAAGGGGATACGGGGGGAGAACGTGTGTGTGTGCGTGTGTGTGTGCGTGTGTGTGCGTGTGTGTGCGTGTGTGTGTGTGTGTACTTGTGTGTGTACATATGCATTTTTGTGCATTTATGTAGGGGAGTTAGCATGGACTAGTCGACAGGTTTCAAAAAGTCACTTCTTATTCCGAAAAGGAAGGAGAAATCCAAGGGGAGGGATCGGGGTAGAGCCCATCAGGGCCATCAGGTCTCAGCCCCAGCCCAGGAGCCTCTGTGATGAGAGTCTGGAACCCAAACACGGAAGACCAGACGTCGGAGCTGGCAGTGCAGTGGAGGGACGTCAGACCTCAGGCTGAGCAATGGCCAAACAGCCTCTTCAGATTCGTATTCATTACAGACAGGATATGGTGATATAAATAAGGAAACCCCCAGGACAGTGGCTTAGTCAAGATGGAAGGGGTGTGGGTTTTTGTTTTTTGCTTGTTTTTTGCTCTTTCTCACAGTCCAGAGTTAGTGCAATGGCTCGATGGTGTGGGGATGCCGAATGCCCCAGTTTGTCCAGGACTTGCAAGTTTTCACGCTAAAACTTGGAAAGTCCTGGACAAACCAAGACAAGTTGGTGCCCCTGGATGCTGGGTCCCAGGATCCATCGACCATGTTGGTTTGCCAATGTGCAGTTTCCACACTGATGTGGATGACAGCTGCTCCAGCTTCCATCATTATTCCCATGAGCAGCCAGCAAAGAAGGAGGCACATTTTTCTCATTTTAAAGACACAACCCAGAAGCTGCATACACAACTTCTGCCCACAACTTTATAGTCAGAATATGGTCACATGGCCACCCCTAGCGGAAGTCTGGGAAATGTCATCAGCTGGGTAACCGTGTGCCCAGACAAAACTCCTATTATTTTGGACCAAGAGGAGAATAAATATAAGAGTGACATCTGGCAAACTGCCATAATACTGAACAGATAATAGGAAATTCACATTCCTATTGTCAAGTCTGCCATACTCTACAACCCCCTTGTAAGCAGCACTTCCTGCATCAATGTCATCCTGGTACCATGTGACCCTCCACCTAGGCTTCAGCTGGGTGGGCCAGGGCTGGAACTATGACCCAGGTGCAGTCAATTTATAGTATTGTCAGTAGCTGATGAGACAGACTGACGTGACAGCCTTACCTACAGGATGTGACCTTTTTCTAAAAGTACTGAAATGTGGATACGTAAAGTTAGTCAGTTGCAGAAGCTGAAAGATACTCAGAGAAAAAATAGGCAGCAGAAACTATGAGCAAGAGGAAGCCGTGAGAGAGAAAAGATGTCCCGTAAGAAAGTTGCTGATAATTAATTGCAGAACAATAAGGAGGGGGGTTAACCTGTCTTGCAGGAGGGAAAGATCATCTTATTTATAGAAGTAAGTGGGATTCTGAATAACTTCCTAGTTTCATAAATATATTCCAGTTTCTGAAAGCCCAAGAATAAGGCTGCTCCTACATTCCCTGTGACACCTTAATCTCAGTTTGAGTGGTGCGTGGTATGTTACGTTTGTGGGCGTCTGTGTGGATGGGGTGTCATTAGTGTGCATTCAGCTGGGGAAAAAAAAACAAAACAGAAAAACCTAACAAAACAATGGCCT
>NW_006436282.1:17595597-17618026 GCF_000325575.1 Pteropus alecto
GGTTCCCGGGGGGCTGATGCAGAGACCTCAGCACCATCATCCAAAACCTACGCTCTTTCCGCCACTCCTCGCTGCCATTCTCATCCTCCTGGCATCGTCTTCAGGCTGGCCTCTTCCTGATTGGAGGACGACGGCGGAAACAATCCACACAAACAACGGTCCAGGCCGGAAAGGAGATGGCTCCTTTTCTCGTCCTTTTGCAAGACTGTGGAAAGCATTTCCAAAGCTGACATCAAATTTCTCTCGTTGGCCAACGTGTGCATTGCTGTCCATCATGGGCAGGAGGAGACTTGCCCTACAAGCTTAGCCTGATCAGGGTGCTGGGGCTGTGGAGGAGACCTGCCTCCCTTCAAACACGGTGCTGCCCATATCCAAACAGAACCAAAGTCCTCTTAGTGAGGAAAGAGGAGGACGAAGGGGTGACCGGTGAACAAGCCACAGCGTCTGCTCCTGGAGGTCGGAGGGCTCAGCTGCTTCTCCGCAGGCCTCATGGGACAGTTCATACCTATGAAATCACATCGAGGGCCTTCATGATGCAGGTTAGAAACTTAATTTTGACACCTGACACATGCTGGGGTATTGATAAACCCTAACCAAAGATCAATTTATAAATCAGGATATCGGTTTATTGGTTTGTAATGCAGGATGCACAAATTTCTCTCTACTGGCTGGAAAACTCGCCTTCACCGTACATCCCGTACCCAGCAGCTAAGGAGCCAAATCAGTACGCAGGAAGTTTCGTCATTGAACATAACATCAAAGCAAAGGATGCCGGATGGTTTGGTGCCTTTCTAAGTCTGTGCCATATACTTTCAGGCTTCCTTTCCATTGTACACGGTCTTCTCCTTGCCCAGATTACCCTCACTGTCCTTCTCTGCCTAAAAATGACCATTCGAGCCAACTCAAATGTCACATCTGTGAAATCTTCCCTGATCCCCTTTCCAACAGAACCAACTCCTCCCTTTGTTACATTTCCATACACAGTCACTATTCACGGCAGGTTATTTCCTCTCTCATTGTGATATAATCCCCCCAGAGAACATGGGCTCCACAGAGAGCAGAATGGCGTCTTCGTCATCTTTGTCTCCCCAGTGGGTGGCATAGGGCTCTTCTGGAACCTAGAAGAAACTAGAAGAGTGGTTCTCAAACTTGGCTGTGTTTAAGAATCACCAAATCAACACAAGACTTCATTTCAAAAAATCAGGTTCCCAGGCCCTGTCCCCAGGGAGTCTGACTCAGTAAGTGGTGGGTGGGGGCAGGAATCTGCATATTTATGTGCACCTCTGTGACCTGGTAGCAGGGGTCTAAGCCACATTTTGGGAAGCACGGGCTTGGCTCATGATCTTTCTTGCATATATTTTTCTAGTGATTGGATATTGCTATACACAGAAAGAAGGCCTCTTTCTCAAGGGCACTGAATGGGCGGTAACAAAATCTTCCTCTTTATCCCCTTTCCAAGGATATCAATGAATTTTCTGTGACTTTCTGCTCAAATCAGTAGGGTTCAATGGGAAGATCACTAGACAGGCAGTTAGAACTGTAGGGCCTACCTCAAGAAAGGCTTCTGAAAGATGCAGACGCTCGAGCTGAGGCTTAAGAGGGAGGTGTGAGTTAGGTAGATGTGACGGGAGAGACGTTTCTCAAGGAGGATTAGTGTGCAAAGGTATGGGCACCTGAGACCACAGGCAGTTTGCCAGAACAGGAGAGAACTGTGCTTGTGGGGAAGTGAAGAGAAATAAGGCCTAACATAGTCACAGGTCAGTAAATTAATAATTCATCCATAGTGCCCTATAAAACAGTAGAGACTACCATTTACAGAGCCCTCATTCTCCATTAGGCACCATGATAAGCAATTTACATCTATTATGTACAGTTTAGTGCTTAGTGCTGCGTTTCTCACATTATTTGGTCTCAAGACCAAATACGCTCTTAAAAATTGCATGCTCCTCAAAGAAACTTGATGTTCTTAAAAATTATAGACAACCTCAGAGAGCTTTTATTTATATACGTTACATCTATTGGTAGTCACTGTATTAGAAATTCAAACTGAGAAATTTAGGAACATTACTTCATTTAAAATACTGATAATAAACCCACTATATGTTAAGATAAAAACATATGTTAATGAAATGTAACCGTAGCCACCAAAACAAAGAAAAATGAGAGGGAAGAACAGCATTGCCATTTTTACATTAATGTGTGAGTTAAAAAAAGATAGCTGGATTCCACATCTGCTTCTGCATTACCCCGTTGCCCTCTGACACGTCACGTAGCTTACATGTCTAGAAGACTCCATCACCCGCTTGCAAGAGAATGAATAGAAAAAGGCAAACGGTGTCATAATGTTATGAAAATATTTGAGAATCTGCGTCGTCAGAGTCCCCCAAGCCGCTTCTCGAGAGCTGCTAGTTTAGATGCTAGAAGCATTTGAGTTTTGGCTTATCAGGTATGAGGCTGACTGTGAGCAACTTACCTCAGCTAGGTCTCACTTTCCTCCTAGGTCAAGTGGGGGTGTTAAGTGATCCCCGGACTAGTGAATGGCACAGAGGAGAGTTCAGTACATGGCAGCGACCAAGGATCCTCACGGCAAACCCTCAGGGCTTAACTCCAGTTTAAAACTGAGGAAACAGATGCTCAGAACAGTAGAGCCAAGATTCCAACCCAATCTCTCTGACTCGAAAGTCTAGGCTTGCGACGGCTGTGTTACATACACGCCATGCTGAGGTGTTTGAGCAGAGAACGACTGTAAAGAGATTAATGATATGACTAGAGCGTAGAAGAATCAATCTGGTTGCAGCTTAGAGAATGGATGGGGAGGAATCGGGCCTGCAGACAGGGACTCCGTCCGGCGAGGCAAGGACTGGTGAGGGCCTGGTCTGAGCAGGGCTGTGGGCTCAGGAAGGGGAACTTCACGGGGAGGCCATGCAGGACTCAGCCCCCACGACCGTGGGGGTGAGGGACACAGAGGAGGATTTCTCACATTAGAAAGCCCTGCAACTATCTGTGACAACACGGTCAGAGTACTGTCAACCAGGGAAGCCTTGGTGTCCAGGGTTGGCCACA
Organism: Pteropus alecto; assembly: GCF_000325575.1. Taxonomy (NCBI): domain Eukaryota; kingdom Metazoa; phylum Chordata; class Mammalia; order Chiroptera; family Pteropodidae; genus Pteropus; species Pteropus alecto. Next base: position 17,598,661 of record NW_006436282.1, read on the forward strand.
TTGGCGTGGAGCATCCATGAGGCTGATCCTAGGTCCTTAGTCTCCAGCCCCTCCAGAGGTCAAACTGACATAGCCTGGCCCTGAACCTCCACTATAAATCATTTTTGCAGCATAAAATATTGGCATGGCCTGAAGTCCCAGGAGTATAGAACCACTTTTGTGAGGAGCAACATTCCGAAGGCTTGGAGGATCTCTCAGGAGATGGTCGAGGGCCAGTCTCGTCTTCATTCAGACGTGCAGGGTTTGAACACACAAACCTGCTGCCTTATCCTTTACTACACCTGCATATCCAGCGGCCTACTTGAGAGCACCTCTTGGAAAAAGTCATCACCTAATTTTTTCACCAGAGCACCCAAAGCTGCCCTAGTCATCGCTGTCCTTGTCTTAGTTCATGGCCTCTCCATCCTTTTCGACGCTCAGGCCACAGAACTTGGAATCATCCCTGACCTCGCTCCTTCTCCCACATCCCAAATCCAACCCATCAGCCCACCCCGTTGATCCTTGCTTCCCTCTGCCTCCACTTCGGCCCTGGTCCAAACCACCGCATCCCTCTCTGGATGAGGGTAATCACCTTCGAGCTCGGCTGCCTGGTTTTGCCTGTATCCTCAGTCTCCGCCAGACAGCCAGATGACCCTTTAAAATCCTAAGTCAAATCATACCATTCCTTGGCTCAAAACTCTTCATTGACTTTTAATCTCGTTCAGAGTGAAGACAAAGTCCTCTGACTCGAGCACCTCCCCACCCTAACTTTGATTGACTCCCAGCATGCTGCTCCTGCACTGGCCTCCTTCCAAATTGCCCTGAACGCGCCCTTGCTTCAGGCTGGCATCTGCCATTCCCTTAGCTTGGAAAGCTCTTCCTTCTTATTTCCTTCAAGTCCCTTCAAGTCCTGGATCAGCGAAACCCTCCCTTACCGCTCTGTAGAACATGAAAGAGCCATGTCCTCCCACAGTCCTTGAATATTTTCCTCCCCAGCACTTTCTCATCGGTCACGCCCCACACTGATCTGTTTAGGTGCTCATTGTCCCCACCCTCATCATCTGCCCCACTAGACTCTAAGCTCCGGGAGAACAGAAACTTGACTTTTTTTTTCTCTCTCTCTCTCTCCTATATTCCCTGTATTGTTGGCTGGATGAACATGTTCAGGCAAAGTACCCCATCGACAGGCTTTGCAGCAACTGTTCACACTTGGATAAGTTTGATTCCACAAAAACACAATGATTCAGAAGCTGACGGCATTTTCCAACCATGCAATGTAATTCTTCCATATGGCCAAAATAATCCCCATTTTCAGGATAAAACAGGAAGGAATGATTTAGGGCTGATTCTGAAATCTGTAGGCAAGCTCCATGAGCTCAGAGGCTGTGTCTGGCACATGTTTGGGTTTCATGAATATTTGTTGATTGACCGAGTAACATTTCCACCTAATCTTGAGATGACTGAGTGGCAGCATAGAGAGAACTTAAATGATAATCTGCCCTTTTGCTGTTGGCGTTAAATGAAGTTTGCAGAGGGTAAATGACCTACCTAATGTCTTGCCACTAACTAGAATTAGGTTTCCCAAGTCCCTTCCCGTGCTTCTTTTCCAATCACTGAATTGGCTGTGTCAGGTTCAAAGGACTGAGGAAACCTCGGGAACAAAAATTAAATGACAAGTACTTAAACTGGGAAGGGACGAGGGTGTTGGGACCACATTGCTTGCATCTCATTCTGTAGCAGAAGGAGCTGGATTGGGAAACAAGTAAAACACACGCTCATAGTCCAATAATGCTATTATGGGCTCTGAAAGTTTGGTCAAGTCACTTAACCTCTGGTCCTTGGACACTATTCTGTTAAGTGGGGATTGCCCAAATGGCACTGAGAGGGCTCTTCTGTAGTGGCTTGCAAAACTGTAACTCACCCTACAGTTCACAAGCAAGAAAGACATAATGCTTTCATCTTGTCGATAACTGATCTCATCTTCCTGGCAAAGCCCTTCCCCTGTTGGTTAGCAAGAAAGAAATTAACTCAAGGTCCAATTTTGTTTAAAGCTTAGTCTAAATGGATACAGAATTTCAGTAGGAGACGATGAAAAAGTTCTGGAGATGGAAGACGGTGATGCTCACACAGTGGGAACGCACTGGATGCCACTGAACTGTCCACTTAAGAATGGTTAAAAAGGTCAAGTTTTATGTATAGTTTTCCATAACAAAAAAAATTAAAATAAAGAAATTTAGTCTAATCAGATCATTTAGATAGTCTGCTCTGGTAATGCTCAGTCACTTCTGGAGAGGTGCTCGACCTCTCAGATTCCTCAGGCTCAGCTTCCCTTTTCCTCACGAAGATTGTTTGGATTCATGGGGCGAGGGTGGGGCGGGGTAGGGGAAACTCTAGAGGTGGCAGCTTATGTGATCTTGCGGTAGAGAGAGGAGTGGGGTCCTCGGGCGTGATTTCCTTGGCCACCCCTGGTCCGCTTGGGCACCCGAGCACCGCCCGCCTCCACTCCCCACCCTTAGTTTCCTCCAGGCTGAGGAAACAGCAGATATTGCGACACACTGTAAATTTCACGGTGAGGCTAGTTGGGAAGTAGCACTGTGGTTTAACTGGCAGGGAGAGGAACCATGAGTCACATGCGATGCCTCCCCCTCCCCCAGCCCTCTCTGGTTGGCGGGTCCTCTCGTTCTCTTCACTGTCTGAGGTCCACGTCCGAATGCAGCCTGGCTGAGCGCCGTCGCCTCTCCCCACATCACTTGGGCATCCTTCATTATGGAGCCTTCTTAACGCACTATGGCTGTCACCGACCCACCGGCTTCCCACCAGACCTCAAGGCCCTCGACCCGGAGGCCCGCTTATTTCCAGCGACTGCGACCATTCCTGGCTCAGTCACTGTTTTTCAGAGAATCCCTCACAGTCACTGCTGGCTCTTCCTGTCTTCAAGCCCCTTTTAAAGTACCCATGAAGTGTCACAGGGGAAAGAGGTCGATGAGGCCCTTGTCCGTACATGTCACGGAGAGTACAAAAGCAACATACAAAACTTTATGAAAAAGAACAAAGAGTTTTTTACCAACATGCCACTTTTATTGTCCTGGAACAATCATGACATTAGAAGGTGGCGTCTCAGCTCAGTGAAGAACAAATGCTGGTCAACAGAATATGTGGGGCCGTCCGGGTCTGAGCCACCTGGGGAAACTGTGTGTGCGTGTGCGTGTGCGTGTGCGTATGTAAAATCACCCCCAGGATAGTAGCCAAATTTGAGATTCACTTCTAAAGTTGATATGTCTTTCCCAGTCTGGTATCTGTTTAAATTACAGCATTTACTAAAAAAGAGGCCACCCTTAGCTCATTAAAAATGTTATAACAGCAATAATACCATGGAGAAACAAAAGATTTTTAAAAAGCACAGTTAATCCCAATTCATTCTTGGTAAAATAACTGGAGCCAAAATAATTGAACAAATCCTAACCACTCCAAATAAATAGATAGATAGATAGATAGATAGATAGATAGATAGATAGATAGATAAATAAATTTTAAAAAGGCTATCAAGCTTATTTACTTACTATAAGTTTATTTACCATAAATTCCTCTGGAAGCTGAGACTGAACTATTCTGGTGAACGGAAGGTCCAGGTGCTTGTTTTTCTGTTTTCTTGGGCCCACCCCCCGCCCAGGGCCCAGTGAGTTCTTACTTTGGTCTGGACTTTCTGGCAGAAGCCGCAGGACCCCCCACGACTGCAGCTGCCCTTCCCTCCAGGGCCAGGGACGACTTCTGGCTGGTACTAGTGCGCCTGAAACCTAGTGTCTTCACTAGCAGACCCTTCATTTAAGTCTCTTGAACTCCAGTTGAGGCTGGAATCTCTTTCCAACTACTACATCTGTAATAAGACAACCTTGACTGGTCAGCTAGGACAGTGATGTCCTGATTTGCTGGTCACTGATGGCATTAGCTATACTAATGCTGGTATCCACCGGTAAGACTCGAAGATAATATGACTGAGTTTGTAAACTAATGGTTTGGAAGTTGTGCCTCCAAATTTTATTGCCTTCTCAAAGTCGACACCTTAGGACGCTTTAATACCTATTCCAGTGATGGCCAACGTGTTAAAATATTTTGAGATTGCCTTTTAAGATCTCCTTCAGTGTTCATAACACATTATTTTGAATAAAGCTGGATAATGGTCCTCCTTTGACGGCAGATTTGATTCACATGAACGGGCAATATCACAATGCAGATATGAAAATTAGCAATCATTTCATTATGTTTATATGCAAGTTTCACTAATTGTCCGCAAAGTGTCTTTTATAGCTTAGTTTTCTTTTCTTTTAAGCCAGAATCCAATCAATTTTCATGAACTGCTTTTGGTTGTCTCTCGTGTTTTTAGGGATGCAGAGATGTGACTTTATATGTGTAACTGTAATCCTGTGCATTGTGTAACATCATAAATATATCAACCGAATCAAATGTAACTTTAGTGAAGGCTAAGTGTCTATGGCATTGCAAAAGACACAACTTAGGAAATTCTATGAGTCAGTTCTTTGTAAGGGCCATTAGGTTGGTATGAATAGTCAGAATTTTCTTTCTTCATATTGGGAAACACAGAAAATAATGCTATTTCCACAGCATGCTGGGATAACAGATGGGGCTCCTTGGGGACTGTCTGGGGTTCTGGCTGTGCCAGGTCCTTAGTGCTAAGGGCTGGGGGACCCATGTTTGTAGTATACCTTAAAAATATTGGGAACAAAAGTATGGCGACTTATGGTTTCCAAGTTTCTTTATGTCCCAGGATATTATTTAATCGAGGGTAACCTGGTGTGTTTCTTCCTCAAAACAGCCTACGCCAAAGTCTTGCTTTCTCCAATTTCGGCAGCCACATTTACACATTAACTAAAAACAAAGACAAAGGTGGCCTTTTCCATGTTATTTATTCAGTCAACTAGCTGCATGAGGGGAATATACAAATTAGTCTTTTGGGGAAGCTTTTGGGAGAGGCAGAGGGGGGTGGGTGAAAGGGTGGGATTTAAACAGAAAATAATCTTGTAAATGGTTAGATGGAAGATTTACAAATAGCCATTAAAAAAATACTATCCTCTGAGGGTAACAGAGGAAGATAAAATCATCACGAATAAAATAAATGAGCAACTTCTGATCATCGCATTCCCCAAAACCAGTCTCAGAAAATGGTCTGCATTTCAGACTGTCATGATTTGCAGATACTTATGATACGTATTTCCAACACAGAAAAATAAAGACTAACACTGAGTAACAGATTAATATAACACAGAAAAGAATCGAGCACGTGAAAATAGCTATCATCTGGTAGCAAAAATAGATTTATGCCAATGTTAATATCAAAATGAAAGATATTCACATAAATGGTGTCAATACATTGGAACTATATTATTCCTAAGATCATAAGAACAACTTCTTATTGCTTCTACTCATAACTAAAAGGTCTGAGGAAATTCTACGATAGCCGGAAGGCATAAATGACTTAGGGAATGTGTAGAAGACCCACGGCAAGGTGCAACCGCCAAATACAAACTTTGTAGTTTATTATTTCTCTTTTAGGATTGACATTGTTAATAGTAGAACAAGACACCTCATCATAAATCTGGAAAATACAGATGAAAGACAATGCTTGAAGCCCAAGCAAAGGATTTATGGGAAGTAATTAAAAGTAGAGTATGAGAAAAGCAGCAGCCCAAAAGAAGTAAACATTTAAAAAACTGGTTTGTATATTTTTTTCTCTTCAAGTGTCCCACAGGAAGCACATGGAGACTGCAGAGCTCACTGGGGCATTCTGCGGGCCTGATAGAGAGCTAGACTGTTGTCCTAAAGTGAACTCTGTGTAATTACTACCAGCACCAGCCTGGCTTCCTGCAGGTGAACGGCACAGAAAAGCTGCACTGAGACTTGATTAATACATCTGACTCAGGGAAATACCAATCCAGGCTTTGGAGCCCGGGGAAAGAAGTGATCTGCTCTTCTTCAGACAGATCTGCATCTTGGGGTAGCGGCCACGGCTTGTGGTGGACCGCACAAAGTCCCACTTCCAAGAAGACCTGTGTCATTCACCACAAATTTGGGATGGACTGTTAGGAATAAAATGGAGGTTAAAACATGTTATCTCAAATGGTACAGAGATTAGCATTATTTAATCGAGGGATTCAAAATCCAGAAAATTAGATTTTCCCTCATTTCTTCCCAAACAATAGGGTGTTTCTGTTTTCTTCATCTTAGAAATATAAAATGCCATTCAGTTACAAATTAGTGGGAAGGTGCTTTCAAAAATGGGGACTGAAGGAGAAAAGAAGCCATTTCCCTTTCAAGGTAATTTTAAGATTATATCAGGCTGCATCACCAAGCTGTTCAAATGTCAGAAAAGCTCTTTATAGATGCTGGTAACGACTAGCAGATTTTAAAATTTGCATACAGTTCTGTATCATGTTCTAATCCCCCACATCCTCCCCATCTCAAATAAGATAGTAACAAAGATGATATTCCGTTCACTTAGCCTTGTGATTCCAAAATAAAGCAAAATATCAATTGAAATAACAGCATCGAGACAAAGAAATTCCAAATGCTGCCTGACAAAGCTGCATCTGTCTGGGTTGTACTTTTTGTTTTTTGTTTATTTTTTGAGCCAGCTTCTGGAGCAGGCCTATTTAATAGTCAATATTACTAAAATTCTGCATTCCCCTTCACATTGTGAAAACTAGATTTGTTTTCCCCTTGAGTACCCTTAAATCTACAGTCTGCTTCTTCCTGTCTGCGAGCAAAATTTGGATACATGCTTGAAAAGAAAAGAACAAAGCACAAACCAAGGAATTTGACTGTGTCATTTAATTGTTTAGAAATGGGAATGATATTCACATTGCATTCATCTTGACATCTTGATAAAATGGAATGGATGAATGCAATATTTAATGAGCCAATTTTTGTTTTTAAAATGACAGTCACTTGCAGATTCCAAAATATGCTACTGATCCTCTTTAAACAACTTTCCATTTTGAAAATGCAATCCTGTCCTACTGGTTATTTGGTGTGACACTGAAAAATCATGCATTCTTTTTTTCTGTTATTTATTCTACTTTTTATTCATAACCTTCTATATGCTCCGAATCTATTTAAATATCTAAAAATGTTTTTGAGAGAAATCCTTATACTATACCATTTTATCTGATACTCCATAGAATTTTTAGGGATATTAGAGTAAAAGGCTTAAAAATTAGGCTTTGGTTTTAATGTAATCTGGGCAGAAGTTGGAATTGCTTTGATAACACAATTTAACTACCGCACACATTCTTATATTGTAATTTGAAATGACACATTTAAAAAGACAAAGTTTCCCCTTTTTGTAGTCATAATCTGTATTATTCAAGACGGCTGCAAAACTCCCAAAAAAGTGATGCAAGTAAGAAAAAAGTGTAGGAAAGGGATAAGACACTTAAAGCTTTATCAGAACACAGCACGAAGAAAGAACGTCAATTCTCTATGTTTGTCTATAAGGCAGATGGTCAAATTTTTTACACGAGATCTAAAATACAGTGCTTATTAAGAGGTAGGAAATACCAAAACAGTATTTTAAAACAGTTATTTTGCTAAACTTTTACAAAGTCAAACTGCTTGTGTAATGTGCTCACGTTTTACACTAAACTGGGACTTTCCACACTCAACAGAGATGTGATCAAACAAGGTGGGATTCAGCTCTCACCCAGGAGAAATTACCTACTGCCTCTCTGGGATTTCATGATGACATTTAATTAATAGGGATTTCTTGGATTCACGGCAATTTCTCTGAGTAGCAGGGTACGATTGTGCCCATAAGGCAATAAAACTATAGGGAGGGATGAGCTCAAATGCTTCCTCTTCAAGAAGGTGCCATATGCATCTTATATAAAAACATACATTCTGCTAAACTTATACCATCCTCTCAACCACCAAAATGCAAATGCAAATATTCTTCGGACTCCAGCACCAGCAGAATTGTTTCGTATGAGCAATTCAAGAGCTGTCTGAGGCAAAAAGAGATCTGAGCTACCAAATTAAACTTGGGTAGCTTACACGTATGTGGGCGAGTAACCCTGGGTATTCTTATTTCTTAATGCACTGGGGAGAGGTGGATTTTCTTCCTCCAACATAATTTTATAAGGCATAAATTTGCATTTCCCTAGCCTTTGGAAAATTAGTGTTAAAGCTTCTTTTTCAACCCACACATTAACATTTAATCTTTCATTTTTATTAAATAGTTTATGTATAAAAAGAAATATCAAGGTGTTCTACATTCATATAAACAATTGTGATAACCTCTGAAATTGTAAAGAAACCCACCGAAGAAAATATATACTTAAATACAACGCTAAGCTAAGCACAAGTGATCATTCTAGATAATATCTTCTAAATATAGAGATGCAGGTTTGTGGCTTCAGAAAGCAAACACAGAAGAAATAAAAGGATGCATCTTTTTTTTTCCTTTTTCACCACAAGACAGGATGGTCCAGTTTGGAAAAACCAAGATCTTTCCTAAGTTCCAAATAGGTGCCGTTGCTCACCCAGGAATCATCATCTGATTTCCTGTGAAAGAAGAAAGAATTTCCTGAAGGCTCTTGAAAACACAGTACTAGTCTCTCTCTCTTTCTACCTCCCTGGTGCCCCCCACCCCACCATCATTCGAGCGTGCACGCAGTTTCCCTAATGACCCAGTGCTGGAGCTGCGAGGGAACTTGGAAGCCTGAAAACCACTCTGTTTATTCTCACTTTGACTTCTCAAAATTGGAAGCTGCCAAAAACGGTGCTTCTGTGAGAAGACAGCCACTTCCCTGGGTATAACTACGTAAAAGCTAAAATCGACCAGGTGGCTCAGGCTGTTCCTATCAACCGATATGCGTATTGGTAATTTGTAATTGTGACTGATACTGCCATCTGTTTTCAAAGCAAAAGTGGAGAGTGCCTGTTTCTCCACACTTCCAGGAACACCGATTTTTTTTTCCTCCTACCTTTTCCCTATTCCAGTAAAGGGATGTGTTTAAAATGAGCCAATCTGCACACTGGGTATTTTACCATGAGACAAAGAGGCTCGATTCCACTCCAGCTGTAGCTCTCACTTGAAATTCCCAGTGATGTTTTTTATTGCTCCTCAGTGACGTCAGTGGAAACATCCGAGCCCCCCATGCCTCTCCATCATCTCCCTGCTGGGGCCCCTCCTGATGAGAAACTCTTGCCTTCTCTCCAACTTTTTGTTGGCCACCTCCAATACTCTGACAATTTCATAGACAATCAAAAGGAAAAAGAGCCACAGGCACCCAGCTACAGCTGCTTTCAGTCCCTTTCTATTCCAAAAGGATTCGCAGATGCTTGCGGCAACAACCTAGACGGCATTTCACATTTTGCATGTAAAGGCTCGTTTGTCTCCCATGGCGCTCCACCAACTTCATGAGGCCATTTTTGATGCCTTCATGTTACATCAATTTGCCGGATCTCCTTACCTAGTCCTTGAGACAGTTCGGTTACCCATAATTTTTAATGATCCTAAAAAATACTGTAGTGGACATGTTCATAAATGTAGATTTTCCTTATTTAAAAAATGACACTAGATGATTTATAGGGGGAAAAAAGAGTCGACTTACTTAAAGGTATATGTGTATACCTATCAGTTGATCAGTAAATCAGTTGTAAAGGCTGTTAATCTCTCCGAGTATCTATCTATCCCTTGCCTTTTTCAAAAAACAATTTAAGGTCTTATTTTTAAAATATTTAAACAAAGTTATGAACATTTTGAGATGAAATGAGCCAACTGCTCTTCAATAGCTCACATCCTGAGTTTGTGGAAATGATCAGAAGGGATCTGGCAAAATCCACATGAACTCCAGGGAAAAAAAGCATTATATTTTGGGGAGAAAACATTACTTCTTGTTGTTTTGCTGTTTTGGAACACATACTTTATTGCTGCTGTGATAAAGTGGCAATTAATTCCTCCCAGAAGTGTTTCTGTTGCCCATTAAGAAACCATGTCAAACAAAAAATTTCCCTAAGCAATTTCAGCATGTGCCTTTCTAAAAATTCTTTTTGAAAAAATTTTAATATATTTAAAAAATATTTTTTATTTTTCAATTACAGTTGGCATACAATACTATATAAGTTTCAGATGTATGACATGGTGATTAGACACTTATATAACTTTCAAAGTGATGCCCCTGATAAGTCTAGTACCCAGCCAACACCATACATAGTTATTACAATATTGTTGAGTCTGTTCCTTATGTATACTTTTCATCCCAGTGACTATTTTGTAACTGCCGATTTATACCTCTAATCCTCTTCCCCTTCACCCACCCTCCTAATCGCCCTCCCATGTGGCAATTATCAAAATGTTCTCTTACATGTGCCTGTTTTAATGTTAATTTTAAAGAAATGAATAAATAACAAAACCCCTAAAACCATACAGAGCCCTGGCCTGGTAGTCAAAGAGCCAGGCCCCGATCTAGAACCTTCCACTGGGTCCTTCGCCTCTCTGTTCCCTGGGGCTTCATTTCTTCTCAATTAAAATAAGAGAGTGGTGAAGGGCTGATGCTCTCTGATGCCCCTTCTACAGCTTCAAGTCTATTTTTAACAAGACTTTCTCGGCAAGGCATTTTAAAACAAACAATAAATGCTCTAAACCCAAGCCAAAGTGTATAGGCTTTTCTGCAGGTCAAAATCGGACTACTTGGACTTCCCATTTGGGTGGCCGGTGGGGTGACCATTAATTATCTCTGTCGCTGTGTAAAATAGACCCAGGTGGGTGACCAAGTTCAGACACGGATTTAGCAAGCTGGCCTGGTACTGGGAGTCAGGTTAGGGTGGTCTCATTGCTTCTGCCACAAGCACTAACTGAGCAGTTCCTCTGCCCACTCCTGGGGTGAGGTTCTGAGGGGCAGCTGGGAAAGCATGAAGGACGCCAAAAAAAGGAAGACACCACTGCCACGGGGGACAGGCCAAGGGACAGTCTAGAGCCAGGTGTCCACAGAAAGTCGGGCCCTCAGACAGCAGGCCACTCTAAAGAGGAGAAATATCCAGACCGCTCTTACTTGGGGAGGGGACACACCTGTTCACTCTCGTCATGTGACGAGAAACCGGAACCATCGGGTGTCGCCAGGACCCACCAGGGGCACGCACCTGAAAAACCGAGGCTGGTGCTCCACGCTGCTTTCCTCCAAGACCCGCCGCCTTTCTCTCTGTAGCTGTTCAATCCTCTGCTTTTGGGTTTCAGCTTCTTCTAAGTTCCCTTCTTCCAGAAACCTGAGGCGTGGAGGGTGAAAAAAATAAAAAAAAAAAAAAAAAGACTATGAATTCCGTGAAAATATAACAGTCATCACTGCTGATATTGCCATGTGTCCAAACTGGATATTCCAAATGCTTCTCTAGACATACGACCCCTCCTCCATGCCTTAGAGGTAGTTAGGGGAGATATTTTGAATTGGTGATATATACATGGTACAAGAAATCATGTCTTTAAAAAGGAACCTGGGGTAAAGTCTCCCTCTCATCCTTGTCTCCAGTTGTACCGTTTGCTCCCCATCCCGCCCATTTTCACGTTCCCACCACGGGTAATGCACTGGTAGTTAGTTTCCAGCACATTCTTCTAGAGATTCTTGGTATGTATATAAACAAACGTTAACATATAGCCTTACCCCTCCCTCTGTTTTTAAAACATAAATGGTAGCACGTGACACATAGTGTCTATTCCTTGGTTTCTTGTTTTGTTTTACTTTTTATTTAACAATGTATCTTGGAGATCTTTCTTGGTAACATACAGGCATTTCATTTTTTAATAGTGGTATAATATTCAACTGTGTGGATATACCTGAATTTATTTAAACAATTTCCTACTGTTAGACATTTGAGATGTTCCCACTTTTTAAATGTTACAATAATGCTACGATGACCATGTTTACCTGTCATTTTGCATGTGGGTTAGTAAAGTCTGTAAGGAGGAATTTCTAGAAGTGAAATTGCTGAGTTAAAGGGTGAATCTGTAATATGGATATAACCAAACTGCCCTTTATGGGATTACAGCAATTTAGATTCCCACCAGCAATGTTCTTAGACTGCCTTTTCCCATGGTCTCGGGTACCTCAAACAAACGATATGTCAATGTGGCTTAAAAAATCTGCATTTATTTGAGTGAGATGGAGCATCTTTTCATATGTTTAAGGGATATCTGCCTTTCTTATTTTGTGAAATATCCATTTTTCTATGTCCATTTTTTTTAATGCATTGACCTTAATTTCCAGAACCAATTTATGAAAAGAGTTGCAAATAAAGATTTCTCAGTTTGTCATTTATCTTTTGACTCTGGGTATATATTTTATTTACTTTGCCATGAAGAAGGGTGGTATTGTATGTGTTTTTTTTTTTTTTTAAATAAAGTCAAATTTTACCTTTTTTTCCCCTTCTAGGTTTTGAGTCTTATTAGAAAGACCTTAGGGAAGAGATTATTCTTTCTATTTTACAGAGTTGGAAACTGAGGCTGGGAAAGATGAAAAGGCTTATCATCTGCCACATGGCTTGTTAGCAGCAAACAAAGAATCAGATATTATATCTCAGGGCATCAAAATAATTTAAATTCAAGGGGTCAAGGGAGCCAGATGCTTTTTTCCTCTTTCAAATAGACAATCTCTATTGTATGTAGTTAAACTCTGAGAAATAAATGCTTTTTTTGATATTTCAATAGAACTGGGGCTCTACTGATGAATAAAAGTCATGCCACACATAGATCTAAATTGGGCTCCATTCCTTCCAGATAATTGCTTAAAGTCCCCTCGGACCTCTACTCCTGGTAACATTATCTCTCTCTTTTAGGATCCACTGGTGGCCTGGGAGTTGTTAATAGGAATTTTTATAAAAAAATTTTACATCTCTAGAGATAAAGAGCTTTAAGAAATCCTTACCTTTGGTCTGGCCTAAATCGGGTGTCGGTAGGTGGTAATGAAGACACACACAACGGATCGATGTCATTTAATTCTAGTGCAAACTGCGTGAAGCCATAGTATTGCTCATAGCCTTTCGGCATGGGATCTAAAAGAAAAAGAGATCATTCATCCCTAACTTGCATTTCATTTACATTACATTTTAATTCCTTCACCTTTTTCATCTCAGACCAGCTGTAATTTTTCTCTCTCAGCTCTAAACTCTTCCAATTCTATTAAAAGAGTCTGGCTAGCAAATAAGAACTGAATGGTTCCCCATAAATTTTCTCCTCTGTAAGTTTTCTTCTGCCTACAAGGGTAAGGCCTCCTTTGTGTAGTCATACAGTGAATTTATAAAACACTGTGAAGTTTCTATCCTGTTTAAGCTATAAAAATAATTTATTACACAAATAAAGATGATAAAAAGAACTTGAGGTCTATTTCTCCTGACTAACAAGACTGTCACTCTCGAGAATTTTTCACGTAAGAGATGTTAAATTCTGAAACTCTGTCTAGTACCTAAAATAGTGCCGAACCTCTAGCAAGTAGTCAATAAATGTTACTCTTTTCTTCCTACCTGCCCTTCTTTTCACTAACTCTTGCTTCTTCAAATCGCACATATTTTAATTTAAGACCATCTCAGCAGAGGCCAGGAATAGAGATGGATTGCACTGGCAGAAACACTGCCATCTAGAACCAAAGGGGCAGAGAAAACAGACTGTTGGACCATTGGTATTTTACAGGATGGGACCGTAGAGCTATCTGGCTGTGAACATGTGTTACCCTTCAAGAAAAGAGAGGAACGACTGAAAGTGAAGATGACTCAGAGATCATCAGGCTGCCACTCCCACCACAGGCCCAGACTACACAGACCCAGGGGGCAAGGCTGCCTCTACCTTTCAAAGGGCGAGGCCACTGCTGCAGCCTCAACATGCCAAGCTGCCACCACCTGCTGTGGGTGGGGACTATGGGGGCAGGGCCACTGCCTCAGTGGGCCCAGAAGGCTGGGCATTGAACCAAAGAGGATTACTCTGGAGCCTTGAGATCAAATGGCATTTTCCTTGCTAGTTTTAGGCTTGCTTGGGCCTGTCACCTCTTCCTTCTTTCCTTTCTCGTTTTTGGAATGTCTGTCCTAGGCCTGTCCCACCACTGATTTTGGGAAGCACATTTTGGTTTCGTGGGCTCACAGCTAGAAAGGATGAATCACACCTCATGTCTTACCCACACCTGATTTAGATGACATTGTGATGAGACTTTGGACTTTAGAGCTGATGCTGAGATGAGTTAAGACTTTTGGGGCCGTTAGGATGGAAAAAAATATATTTTGCATGTAAGAAGGACATAAATTTGGGAGACCAGGGGGCAGAATGTTATGGACCGAATATTTGTGTCCTCCCAAAATTCATACATTGACGCTCTATCCTTCAATGTGGCTATATTTGGAGATGGGGCCTCCGAGGAAGTTAAATGTGGCCAGAAATGTGGAGTCCAGATCTGGAGGCTGTCTACAAACCAGGAAGAGATCCCTCACCGAAACTCAGATTTTCTAGGACCTTGATCTTTGATTTCTCAGCCTCCGGAACCGTGAGAAAGTAAATTTCTGTTGTTTAAACCACTCAGTCTGTGGTATTTTGTTACAGCAGCCCAAGCAGATTAATGTGGGTGTATTGCCTTAACTTGAATTCCAGCTAAAAATATCTAAATTTCCATATTGGATAAATCAGATGTAGACTAATAAATTCACTCATAGCCTGAGCTCACATAATCAAACACAAGCGCTTTCCACAAACTTTTTTACAGACCACTTTTTGAAGCTTCAGAAGTCCCTCTGTCAAGCTCTAGGTCTAATTCTCTGTGTATCATAAACATGAAACTAATAGCCAAGCTTCCTAATGTGCCTGCAAAAACCCACCCCAATCTCTGTCCACCAGAGCGAAGATAGCAGTTTTTCTTGAAGATGGGCCAGGGGTGCTCACAGCCAAGGCAGAGATATAAACTCAGCGAATAACAATGACAATAAGAATAACACCTTATATAGTGTTTTTTTTTATCAAGGTACTTCTTTAACATCCAGAAAGATTGGATACGAACTTTAAGCAAAGGAGAGTGTGTGTCACTCACAGAATCTCACGCATGCCTCCAACCTCTGATGCTAAGATGGTTACTGTGCCAGTTCATGCTAGCTTCAAGGCAAGCTCTGTGATGGAGGAGGATGTGGCTGCAACTCGTTGGAAGAAACATTGTTGGTTGCCTCCTCTACGTCATCTCCCTTTCTTACTTGCCAATGGGAAACTGCTCTGGTCAGGTGGCATTGTGCCCTCCCTAGGGGATGAACCTAAACCCACCTGAATCGCTCCTACCTACCCAGTTATCTGGGATTGGTGCACGGATGGGTTTGGACCCACTTCAGGCTGGCAAAATGTAAAGATATACGTTTGCTAGGGGATCGTAGGAAATATTTCATTCCTGAGAAAAGAGAGGCAAAAGCGAAGAGAGCTCTTTTGTCTTCCCTTCTCCCTGCTGGGTGAACTGTCACATGGGGACGTGACATTGAATCATGACAACTGTTGCACATCCCCGAGGGGACACATCGCTGCCAGACTGGGAGTGACAGGATGTGCTCTCATGGATCGGTGCTCTTGACACAGGTAAGTTACCTGCCAACAACCCTTGGACCACTCACCCCCTCCCTTAAGTATTAGTCCATGTCTTAATGGTTTAAGCCACTATTAGAATAGTTTTCTCATTTCTTTTCTTTCTTTTTTTTTGATCAGTCTAAAGCATCCTAACAGTGGTCTCTCAGAACAAAGGTTTGATAACATGACCATGACTTGGAAACAGATTTATCAGATTATGAGATGATCTAAAGTCTTAAAATGTTCTGTGGACATGTTATGAAGGTTTGGCTTCCCTTGTTCTTCTCCTCATTGCTGCTTCAAGGGCTCAGCATCCTTCCAGAATGACAGGATAGATCAGAGTGGCTCGTGGTATTAGGTGAATCTGGGGGAGACCTACTCTTGTAGAACCTTCAGGTCACATGCTTTGCCAGTAACGTTTTTCTCTGTCTTATTCTAGAATGACTTCTTGAACTTTACCAATATTCCTTAGTGCCCAATATAGGCATGGGAATGATGTGCGTTGATTGGAAGATAGTGTGACCATGGATTAGCAATGGCTTTGTTCTGGGATTAAGGACACAGGCCCTAAGGCCCAACTGAGGTCTTGTTGATAAGCAAGAGAATGAGCCTGAGCTATGATTAGGTGAAGGGAAGAAGGGCCAATAGCTCGAACATAGTTCAAAGCAGGCGGCAGACACTGATGGGCACTGATGCCCGCCCATCTGTGGTTCCTCGGGCCATGCCCCCGCTCTCTGCCCAGGGCTGATTGACCCGGGTACTAACTTGCTCTCCAGACACAGGCGGACGAGGAGGAGCCACCACAGTAGATGCTTTCGTGCCATTTCCCAAACAGCCGATGCACTGCCTTTCCATTCTTGTCCAATACCACACCTTCAATCTCACGGGCATTAGTGCTCCAGTATTTTGCCTAGGATTCAAATGAGAGTTGTCCGTGTAGTATTTTGGGGTCAACATATTACAGATATTAAGAGGGAGAAAAACATAGAAAAGAGAAAGAAGCATAAAGATAATTCTATACGACATATAGTTCTGGGTTTTATCCTTTTTCCTTCAAAATCACACCTTTAATTTTTTAATAAAAAGCAATAGCTAACTCTTTAGTTACAATTTGCAACTAACTCAATAACCAACATTTGATACTTTTTGTGTGTGTGTGTAAGGTATATTTTTTTCCCTATTTTTTTCTGCATGCAGTGTAAGGAAGGAAAAGCTCGGTTCTTACACATCAATGGAATAGCGTGGTGGCCCTGAACGCCCGCCCCTCCTGTGGAACTGATGTGATGTCCCCAGGCTCTCACTGTGGCTCTGACTATTGTAATTTAAAAGAAATATAATTCATATAATTTTTTCCCTAAAGGAACTAGACAGTCGTTTGTAAACTAATCAAGGAGGCTACTCTGTAAACCAATCAATTTTCAGTTTATTCTGTTATTTTTTAATCCCAAAACTAGATCTGTTCATCCAACCTGCAGGAACCTTATGCAACCCATATTCACGCTGAATCCTTCCAAGTCTAAGACTGGCTCAGCTCACCTCACCTCACCTCAGCCTGTGGGTATATACAGTACCACAGGGCGAACAGCAGAGGGCGCTCCAACTCTCTAGAGTGGATTTTTTCCCCAAATCTCCCAGTTACCCAGCTGCCCTAAAAATCTCTACGACAGAACAGAAGGCATTACTCCATAAATCAAAAATCCTAGTACTATTTTCAGCCAAAACAGAATCCGTATTTGGAAACCAATAAAATTGAGTGGCATTTCCAAGCCCTATTCTGGTGGATAGGCTGCCTCATTCCAAGTCTGTAATAAAAATGGGAGGGAGGGAGAGGCACAGCAGCGTCTTGCAGCTGAAGCAAAAAGTGAGTTCTCACATCATGTAGAAATGGGGAAAAGGAGTACAAATACCGTCCGGGCTCTTAAGTTTAATCTGAAGTTGGAGTCAGATTTTCCCTTGGAGATACCTGCCAACAAATCCAATGCTGGCAACACAACGAATGTCTCGGAGGGGAGGCAGGCGGGCCCCACAGGTGATGGCTACACCTGCTTGCAGATTCTCTTTCGACACCAGAAGCACAGCCGATGTTCTAATTCTTTTCATCTCTCATGGCTACAAAAATCTATTCTCTGGTCCTAAGTGGATGAGTAACCAGGTCAGTAGTAGAAACGGAAGCTAAATACATTTCCTTGGGGGAAATGCTGAGAACTAGGTGGCTCTCACCTGGATCACAGGTGTATAGATTCCTGCTCCAGTCTGCCCTTTGCTTCTTTTTTTTTTTTTTTTTTTGCAGAGAGCTTAGATGAAGCTTTCAAGGCAGGGTCGTTTTAATTTTACCTCAAATCACTACTAGCTTTATATCTGACTACAACCCAGTTGACTTACAGGATATGAGAAGGACCCCGACCCACCTCTCCATAATGTCCTCTACCAGCGACAGGTGGTACAGAGAGGTACCACATGACATCACACAATTGGAATCGAATCTCTCAGCGTATCTCGATCTTATCGTTAAGATCAAGGTTTTGATCTTAATTGAATGCAAAGATTCCTTGAGGAGTGTGACACTTTAAGGCCATTTTAAGTGCATCGGATTTTCAAGGGCAAGAGGGAATCTAGGAGGAAGAGGAGGTGTTGGAAAGGCTCCAGTCAAGGCAGTTGAAAAGGGAAACAGATTCTTCCCCATTTTTTTTTTTTGCCTCAGGCCAGTCTGTTCCTTTATCCCGTGAATGCTCATAGGCCTTTGCTGGGTGCCAGGCAGCACTTCCAGGCACCAGGCTACAGCCCTGAGCAAGACGGGCCAGGCTTTTGCTTTTCTGGGGTCAGGAATGATGAGGAGAGTGTGGTGAACAGAAAATAAACAAGTAAAACAATAGCGAGCAAGCTCACTGCAGACAGTAATAAAAATTTTGAAGAAAATGGGATACATAGAGAGTGACTGGGTGGGTGGTGGAAGGGTCTGGGGAGAGGGGTCCGAGCAGAAGGCAATGGAGAGAGAAGGAAAGCCGGTGTGGCCACAGGGCAGTGAGGGAGGAAGGACGAGGACGGGGTGCGCGCGCGTGTGTGTGTGTGTGTGCGCGCGCGCACACGCGTGTGCACATGACGGGTGTGGTGGGAGTGCAGACTGTGTAAGAATGCTTTTATTCAAGGTGGAAGTTGTCAAGGGATTTTGCTCAAATTATGACATGACTTCCTTTTATTTTCCAGTTGTGGTAATAACACACACAACATAAAATTTACCAGCTTAACCATTTATAGGAGTATAATGCAGTGGCATTAAGTACATTCACAACGTTGTGCCACCATCATCTTATATATTTCCGGAAATTTTTCATCTTCTCAAACTGAAATTATGTACCCACTAAGCAATCGCTCCCCATCCCTTCCTCCGCGGGGCGCCTGGCAGCCACCGTTCTACTTCCTGTGGCCGTGACTTTGACTGCTCTCGGTGCTCCATACGAATGGAATCACACATCATTTGTGCTTTTGTATCTGGCTTATTTCATCCAGCATAATGTCTTCAAGTTTCATCCATATCGTAGGACGATGACTCATGTTTTAAAAGGGCCCCTCTGGCTGCTGCAGGGAGGACAGACCACAGGGGACTGAGGGTGGAAGGAAGGGGGCCAGGAGGAACCGTGGCCCTGGTCCAAGTGAGAAAAGTGTGGCTGGGCCCAGGGAGCCCCTAGCATTGCACATCTGCTGGCACAAAAGGAGAGATGAAAAATTCCCCAAGACAGCCTGTGCCCTGAGGCCCCAGCTCCACCAAGGCCTTTCCGGGGTCAGAGGTCACAGGCCACCGAGGTT
>NW_006436282.1:17618700-17728866 GCF_000325575.1 Pteropus alecto
GAAAGTATTCAGATACTACTTACGGAGTTTAATAATAATTATAAGGATAATAGTAATAAGACCAAACACTTACATGGCACATGCTATGTGCCAAGTATTATTTTATGTGTTTGGCATATATTCTCTGTTAAATCTTCAAAACAGTCCTACAAAGTACATGGCTTGTTATTCCTATGTTATAGAAGAGGGTACTGGTGATCAGAAAGGTTAAGTAACCTCCCAAGGACTTGCAATTAGTAAGAAGTAGAGTGAGCACCTGAGTCCTGGTAGCCCAGGTCCAGAGGCTACGTTCATAACCATTTGCTTTATGAATAAGTATCGATAATCCCTGAAAGGTCAAGGCCATATCTTTCTTAAAAGGTATTTGGACGGTGAGGCAGGACAATGTGAAAGGAAAACCACGATTCTTAATTTTGTTACAAAGCAGGAAACTTTGGCCTCCAGGAAGCATTTTTATTTGCGGGAAAGAAGATGTGAGGTTGTCAAAATGAGGAACATTTGGACCTATCAATCATCAAACAGATTAAAGGAAAAGTGCATATGCACAATGCCTTGGGGGACAATGGGCATCCCCATCCTAAAGCTGCATCGTGGCCCTAAATTCTATAAAGTTCCTGACAGAACTTACGCTGGCAGAGTCACGTGGGTTGTGCCAATGGGAACGATTTCCATGGATTTGCCCCAGAATTTGTTTTTCCATCTCACATCTGAAATGAAATACCAAATATTACATATTTAGCGGGAGAGCTAGGTAAATAAAAGACTTCTTGGGCTATATAAATGACTGATCACGATATAGAACAATCTCTTCATAATAAAAGCCATTATCATATAGGACAACTTTTTATCCTCTGTAAGTACCAGCTGAGTACCTAAAACAGAATCCGGGAAACTAACATTATAAGATCAAGTTCCTCCTTTGGAACAGCTCACAGTGTGAAAGGCAGACAGAAGTGAAAACTTGTAAGGCCCACACAGAGGTATAGACAATAACTGAGTATGTCGTAAGGTGAAATGGAACCAAAGAAAAAGGAATAACCAGCCATCCCTGGTTATTCAGAAGAGGCTTGTACATCAGAAGAGGCTTGCCTGAAGGGGCCACTTAAATTGGGCTTTGATGAATAAGTAGGAGTTTACCAGGCATAGAAAAAGTAATTGAAGGCAGAAAGCATAGCTTGCTCAAAGCGGGAGGGAGGTATGAGAGCATGGTGTGGTTTTGTTTATTGGTTCCAGATTGTCTAGAGAGGAATAGAAAGACGGAGTACAAAAAACAGTGAGCTCTACGGGCTGGTTAAGAAGTCTGGTTTGCGTGCACTGGGAGGAAACAGGTGTTTATTTAGACAGAAGCGATGTGATTGGATATAGACATTGCAAAGACAATTGGCAAAAATATGGAAAATGGAACAGGAGCAGGAGAGATGAGGAGCAGGTAACAAGTTACAGGGCTACTGTACTTGCTCAGGAGTTAAAAACGAGGATGAGGTGAACCAAGACAGTAGTGGGAGAGAATGATCCCAGAACCCTTCGAAAAGTGAAAGCAGAACTGGGTGACAAATTAGATGCAGACTGAGAATGACAGGAAGAATTTGTGGCCGATTTCAGACTTTTCTAACGTGCATGAATGGCGGTACCAACAGGGAGACGGGGAATAGAGAGAGAATGGCAGAGACGGATGATCCCTCCGGCTGCTTCGTGACAACACACAGAGCACAGGGCAGTGGAGGGGAAGAAAGCAGGGCAGCCAGGGGGGAAGCCGTGGCCGTGGTCCAGGAGCGAGGTGGGGTGGGACCACGGAGCCCCTGGCCGCATATTACATAATTTCATTTCTATGAAATATCCAGAATAGGCAAATCTATCAAGACAGAACGTAATTTAGTGTGTGTCTCAGGATGGAAGCAGGTGACAGAAGTAGGAAGTTGGGGTGGGAGAGGGTATTGGTTAACGGGGTTTCTTTTTGGAGTAATAAAAACGTGATAAAAGTGATTGTGGTGATGACTGCATAACATACGAAATATACTCTGTGAATCTACTAAAAACCATCGATCTCTCAATAAAGTTGCTACCAAAAAAGAGAATCGTCCGTTTAGAGCAAACACAGTGACAATGTATTGCAAGGTTTATCACATATATATTAGTCAAATGTACGCCCACGATAGCTCAAGCGTCGAGAGAGGAGAAATGGACGCATATTTTGTAAGTTTCTTATCCTAGAGGTGAAGCGGCATAATGTCACTAGAAGAGAGACTGAGATACTTTGAAGATCTGTAATGTGAATCCTAAAGTAACAACTAAAAATGAAACAAAGAGCTATAGCTAATAAGCCAACACAGGAGACATAATGGAATAATAAAAAGCACTTGGTCCAACAGGAAGCAGAAGAAAAGAGAAAAGGGAGCAAAGAACAGATGCAACGAACAGAAAACAAGAGGTCGGATTTAAATCCAACTGCGTCAATAATTGCAATAAATGTTAATGGTCTAAACAACCTTGTTAAAATGTAGAGAAATGTCAGGTTAGGTTTTGTTTGTTTGTTTGTTTGTTTGTTTGTTTTCAGGTTGGCTTTTAAAAAGTAAGATTTGGGAGTTACGGGCCTATGGGATGTAACAGGTGGGACTCCCCACGAAAAGGCTGATGGGGAAGAAGAGCAGGGAGCCGAGGAGGAAGCGGGGTGATGGAAGGAGCACACAGGAAGGACTTGAAAAGACACGTCTCATCACATAACACCTAACTCAGCACTAAAGTGCTTAGAGGCCAGTGACACTTAGCAATTAGGAGGTTAGAGATCTCACGGGAATTCTTTCCAGAGGATTTCAGTGAAAGTCAGAGAAGTTTCTTGCCAAGCTTCAATTCTAAACTTTAGTAGCAAGGATTCCGAAAAGAAGCTACAGTGCTTGTGACCTAACCTGGTAATTCTGACCGCCTCCAGGGAGAGGGACTGAGGGGCTGGGACTGGGGTGAGGGCAATACTCTTTCATATCTTTTCAATTCTATAGGTTTTTTTTTTTTAAGGCAATGTGGCAAATCAGGTGTTAAAACTGTTAGCAGAGAAAAACGTTGTAAAAATTGACACATACTCATTGTTTGAAAACCCAGGATGCTCAGATTTTCTTTCTGTAGCACGCTGTTTTGAATAAATAAATGAGTTATTGAAATTAATTAATCCATTTAAAAAATATTTGCAACTTTATTTATCCTTCGTAACAATCTATCCCCTCCCAAATCCAAAACATAAAGTGAATATAGGTATTGAAGAAAAAAAGTCAGCAAAGTAAAATGTGATTTTAGAGATAAAAATAAACATTTTTAAAAGCAAAAAACCCCTCTGCTGTCTGATAAATAACTAAAAGTGTTTCCTGTCTCTTGAAAGACACAAGGTATTTCAAGTGGCTATGGAATAAGATAAAGAGAAATTATAGGAATAAGATGGTGGTGACCGAGACAAAGAATTTTCAAAAAAGAGGACACCTAAATTATCTATCTAAATCCTCAATTGTGAAGTAGACAAATATCAGTTATTATTCAGAGATGGGAGGCAAGAACATCAAGCAGTACAGATCCCAACAAGGCCCAAGTTCAGGGCCTACTTTTGACCTCAACAAGCATTTACAGTAGTTTCTGAATAAAATAAATCTAGCATTACAAAAAATGATGGGAGCGAAATAGGGCAGCACATTACCTTGCCAGAAAACAAAATTTCCAGACTCAGCATGACACGCAGAGATAGGTGGATGGTGGCTGACCTGATGGAAACAAAGGCCAGAAAGCAAAAAATTTATTAACTTTTGTGCCTCATGAAACCCAGTCCTCCCTTGCGTTGAGATGTAACACGACACTCGGTGTCTACGTGACTGAAAACTTCTTTTCGTTTTCTTTCACCAAGTCTGTCCTCGAGAGAGTGCTCCTGATACAGTCAGCTTCGATTTGCTCAAGCTCATTAGGGGTGAGAAGAAGTCGGGTGAATGGAAGCCACCAGAAGCCTCAGAGAAAAGCAGCTAAATGGCGAGTGATGAAGATAGAAACACGTTTTGAAAGACGTGAAAATAAAAGCAGGAACATGCAAAGGTTCATACACCATGTCATCTGACATTGGCCACCAATGTCAAAATCTCTATCAGCTGTTCTGAAGGTACCTGTGTTTAACGAAGATGTCAAATAGTAAAGGTTTTTAAACGCTTCTTCCAAGCAACACAAAGACTCTTTGGGGAAGCAGATTTCACTCATTTAAAAACTGCATCACAACGGTCCGGCCTCTTTTCAAATCACCTACAAGAAGCCTGATTCGAGATAATTTTTTAAAGAATAATGTTCTATTTTTAAAAAGAGCTAAACAAACAATTATTGAAGAAATGATAGTCAACTTCTAAGAAAATTTTTTTATTCATTTTCTGTTGAGATAAAAATATCTTCAGTAAATACTCGATTATGCTCCAGAAAAGAGAATCTTTTGTAACAGACTCTAGCGCAGTCCCTGCCTATGTCACTGGGGTCATTACTTCGTTTTAGTCACTAATGAAGAAGCTAATGAGAAAATGGTTCCTCACATTTCCTCATTATCTTAGTAACTCAGGGCACATGAATGGTAGCATTCGGTCTTAGTGAAACCAGAATAATGCTGCCAGTGGTGTTTCCAGAATTTTTTCTGACTTGGCTGGTTCTTAGCCAAGTATCTTACATTTAGAGCATCTACTCCAAAGCCTTCACATTACAAATGAGACAGAAATCATAAAGATTAAGTAACATTTCCCAAACACATTGATACAGAAAAAAATAAAGGTAAAACCCAGAGTTTTACCTTTTTTACAGTTTTCAAGAGGAAATGACAAATTCTCAACCACTGCTGTGCTCTGGACCCTCGGCTGCAATGAGGAACGTGGTCTGAAAACCACTTCTGGGTGTCACCCCCTTAGGTGGAGAATGGCAGGGATAGGATAATCTAGAGTCACGTACACATTTAACTGATAGGATTTCAACTGTACCTACCACCTTGACCCAAAGAAAAGTAGAGACAAACATGTAAATAGTATGGGCATCTCTCAGGTCTCAGTAGACATGGATCTCAGATCTAATATGACATGGGAGATGTAAATGTGCTATCCCGTGGATGGTGTCAGTTCCCACAGGCCTCTTAATGTAGCCCCTAAAATGCAACTTTCTGCGTGCTTTGTCTTCTTTCCAATGCAACTTCTTGAAGATACTTTGTATCACAAAATGTTGCATCCTTGTCTCTGTCTATGATCCCCAGCAACTATCAATGAAAAGAGTAGAGTTAACTTTCAAACCTTGGGATCACATAAAACTCAACCAGGACAAGAACCACCTCCTGCACCCACACACGTATATGCCGTGGAGTGGGAGGAGCTATGGAAGGCTCCCCTCCCCCCATAATGTAGGCATATTTTAAAGCCGATTATTATAAAATATGTCATATTCATTACCACAGAAAGAATGTAGTAAAAAGTATAGGTATCACAGCCTTGATCAAGAATTTGGCATTTTATAGGTATGGCCAAATGAAACATCAAAGCAAAATAAAGTATCTAAAACTATAAACCTCTTCTATAATAATTTTAAATCCCATAAAACAGGGGTAAATATTATATCCATGTGAATTCTAAATGATGCCTTATCATACCATAAAGTATACATACGTCCCATAAAAACATAACTTTGACTTTTCAATATTATCGCATGAGATTAACGAATAAGCATTTAGCAAAGTGCCTATGATGGGCTCTAGCGAAGTTTTCTGAGTGGATACATCTCAACATTCAAAATCAATGATTTCACTTCTTTTTTTCTGGCTTAAAAATGCCTTTGGGGGTGATTTATTTGGTGCACATTGTTTTTAAGAAATTTACAAAGCTTTCCAGGGAAAGTAAATTGATGCCTTACTCTGCTTTGATAGATTTCCTTACAACAGGTACTGATTCATGAAACCTTTGGGGAGCATCTGATAAGTGCTCTGCTAGTGTCAGGGCATGAAGGAGAGCTTTTGGAGGCCACAGACCTAGGTCCTAGCTGTGCACATTCATCTACTGGCTCTATGACTTTGAGCTGACCTTGAGCAAATTTTTAAGCCCTTTGGGCCCCAGTTATCTCATCTATAAAGTAGGACTAATACCACTGACTTTGCAAACTAAAAAAAGACGACACATGTAAAATGCCAAGATCATATGCTGGTATGAAGTATGTGGAAACCAAATTTTAGCCATTTTTCATGAGTGGTATTTCTACTTGGTTCTCATGGTAACCGTGTATCTTCATTATCATTATTTTATAAATGAGGAAACAAATTAAAGAACCCATTCAATGCTACAAAGTTAATTAGTGACAAGGGCAGCACTTTAAACCGAGGTCCACTGATTTTCAAAGCCAGTGTTCCAGTTGCCTCCCTAAGGCTGCTCTCAAGTCAGGCTGTGCTCCTTCTCCCAAGGGTGCCATTGAGGTCCCATCTCGTGAATATTCAGAGAAAGACTCTTGAGTCTGACCTTACCAGCCTCTCTGAGTCTCTTTAATTTCTTTGTAAAATGATGTCGGAGGGTCCCTCTGATTTTGAAATGCTCTAATTTTAACATTTGCTTTCAACGTCTTCTTCAAATCTCAGCCTCATTGGGTGCCACCCAATTGGAAAAGATTATTCTAAGGTGTTAGCTCGAATGCCCATGGAAAGGGGGTAATTCACAGTTAATACTTTAATCTTTGTTGACGGCAATCTTTCTAAAATCTGGCATAGAGAATAATGAGCACAGTCTATCCTGTCTTAGTATGGAATTTGGTTGAGTTTGTACTCACATTACATGTTAATCCACATGTAACCCGGAAAGGCATTAGATTTTAAGTTTGAATCTAAAAAAGCCAGCCCTGGAGTAAGAAGCTAAGATTTTAACTTACTAGATAAATCCAGTTTAGACTGGTTTTTTAGCATCCTTCTCCATCCCAATCACATAAGAGCAATTTCTGATTGCTACGGATTCTCAAACATTCAGGAAATGAGTTTTTATTATGCAAGTATTTATATGTATCTTTCTTCCTATAAGGCTGCAATCAATGGGTTCCCCTGTTAGTTATGAATTCTTATAATTTATTTGTACACCTGAGGTCTTTCTTCAACCTGACATAATCATTTTGATTTATGCTTTGAATGCATTTTATATAAAAGGTGGGCGGTAAGGAGAGAAGCAGGTGAGAAAAGGGTGCATCTTAATATCTGTGTATTCTGTAAGTTTTTCATTTTTGGATCCAGGAAAATATCCCTTAAATACATCTATTCTGCAACTGTCAAGAGACATAACTCTAGAGCCCTCCTAGTCTTGACTTGCCTCCAACCTCAAAGGGTAGCTTGTGAAAAAGAGGACAAGTACCAGGTGACAATCATCCATAGAGGGGACCAAGTGGCCATTCTTTCTATGGGATTCATCAAACATTTACTGACCGCCTATGATGTGTCAGGCGCTGTCCACTCGCTGGGAATACAATGAGCAACGAAAACCTTTATCTTCATGGAGCTGACATTTCAGTGCAGAAGTGGGTGAGATAGATAATAAACAAATAAGTACGTAATTTGTCAGTAATAACATGTGTTAAGAACGGAGCAAGGCATACGGATCGGGGGATGAGAAGTGGGTGTGCTATGTTCCGGACAAGGTGTTGGGGCAGGACTCTCTAGAATGGAAAGCTTGGAGGCTACGAGAAATAAGAAAGTTAACCACGCAGAGGAACAGCCACTGCCCAGGGCTGGTACATGCTCGGTATATTTTAAGAGAGGCAAAAGGCAGTGAGGCTGAGGCTGAAGGAGTGAAAGTGGGAGGAGGTGTGATATCTGGGGGTGGCGCCTTGGAGGGCTTTGTGGGCTGTGGTCAGGACTTTGGTTTTTATTCCAAGAGACACAGGAAGTCCCTGGAGGGTTTAGAGAAGAAGTTGCTCCTGCTTGAAGTGATCACTGGCTGCAAGGTGAAACTAGCTTTGGAAACCAGAGACCAGTTAATGAGTCCATTGCAATCATCACAGCCATTGATTACGACGGCTTGGGCATGGTGGCCAGCTCCAGTGGGGGAGGAAGTGAAAATGACTGGCTCTGCAAGGAAGGCTTCTGAACAAAGACCCCAGGATTTACTGATGGATAGGATGTGGATTATAAGAGAACGAGCTATTAAGGCTGATGTCAAGGACACTGGCCTGATTTGGGGGAGAATGCAGCTGTCAATTATTTTCTCTTCAGAGTTAATCACGTATTTCACAAACACATGGCTTCTTGCAAAGAAAAAAAAAAGAAAGAAAGAAAAAAGAAACCCAGAAATAAAAACAAAAACACATTAAGTGATGACTTGACCTAGAAACGCAGAAGCACTGGTTTCGTCGCCTTATATTTGATTTATTGCTAGTTCTATTTGAACAGCTTGAATTTCCCCTCTGATAATGTCTTTAAAGAGGATGCCACTTTAATCAGTAGGAAATACTTTTGCCTTTTAGTAGATAAAAGAACTATTCAGAGAGGCGATGTGAGTGTGTAAGGAGAGAAGTGAGAGGCGTGGTATTTATAGTCTGTCCAAGAATATATGTTCAAAGTCCTCCCGATGAGCCACAGAAAAGGGCTGAGCCGGAAGAGCAAAGAAAAAAAGACCTCATTCAAATCTCTTCCATTTTAGTAACTTTCAATAACTCCATTCAGCTTTTCTGTCACAAACTCTCAACAGGATGTGGCTAAGTGAATAAATGGTTAAAAATGACTTGAACAGTGATCTGACAACTGAAGTTCCAGGTAATTAGGAAAAGCCACTTTTAGGTAATAGCGTAATTGCATATCTTTTAGATGCCAAACCTCTCCCAAAGGTACAAAAGAGAAGCAAAGCTAACTGAAATGAGTTTTCTGACCCCTCCAGTCTCTAATGGGGCCCAAAACCAATGTGTTATCTCTCTGCCAGGCAGCAGGAGAAGCAAGTGAGGAACAATCTGCCAGCAGGAGACTGAGTCCCTGAGGACAGACAGGAAGTCCTTTCTTCCTGAATTCCCCCTTTTCTGGGCTTATTTAGAAATCCAAGGCTGAATCAGATTTCTTAGCACAAAGGAAGCTCCTTCCCAGGGAAGGTGGAACATATGACAGAAATGTTTATGATTTACTGCTGAATGTACCTCATTCACAAAGGCCACTTTCCAGCCCACAATGGGAGCTGAGAACAAAATTCTACATGAGTTTGGAGGATGAAAGGTTTACGTGCCAATGACAGGTAAAGTTCCATGGTCTGAACAGTATACAAAAGGCTGTTTTCCTAACAGCAGCTACTGAATCCAGCAGCATCGAGCATAGTAACTAAATCCATACAAGAGACCCTGAAAAAGGTGAAGGAGAGTGGACACAGGAATGAAAGCAGAGGGCATTAGCTTCGGGTCCCTGGCAGGTACTAATGCTCTTGGCCTCATTTTCCTCATCGATAACTGGTCCTCACCTCACCTGCAGCACAGGGTATTTTGAAGATCAAATAGGATCCTGCACAAGTTTGAAAAGCACAAAGCACTCTGCAAACCTAGTATTTCTGGCCCCCACGGCAGGTCTATTTTTCATAGTAAGTAGCATTCTAGTTTATATATCAGTCTCTTGTAAACTTAGCTAGTGTGACTCTGCCCCTGAGAGATTTACCCATTTTTTTGGTGTCTTAAAAGAACCAACTGTCTGAGGCCATAAAACTAAATTCCACACAGGAAGTGACTCCATCACGATCAGGACTGGTGGTATTACCATGTAAAGCCAGCTGCGAGGATGACTCTTAGCTGCCTCATCGCCGGCTTTCTGTCAGAGACTCACCGGTGTCATTACGCCCCCTTTAAACCCCTGAATTAGAAGCATAGATGTACTATATCTTATTTCAACGCTCCTCTTACTATTCTTAACACTTAAAAAAGATTTTAAAAGTTGCCTCTAAATATAAGACTAGTAACCACGCACTGAATGTTTACTAGTCTCAGTGCAAGTGCTTTATACATTGGTGTGTTATTTCAATTGAGCCTCGCTGCAACGAGGTAAGAGTTACCATTCCCATTTTATAGATAAAGACACAACTGAGGCTCAGAAAGTTTGTCACTTACGTGGCCACACACAGAGTAAGTGCGGGGGTTAGTTAGGATTTGAAAGCAGGTCTGCATTACACCCAGCACACCCTGTGTTACTAACAAGGACCAGATCTCATTCATGCTTCTTTCCTTGGGATCCATTTCATAGAATTAAAGACTAAGTTATGTAACGTTCTTTCTGTCTTTGTGCACATGTGCCCAGGAGCTCTGCTTTCTCTCTGTGCCACCATAGGAGATACACAAGCATGTCGGGGGCTCACGGGGTTGAGGCTTAGCTCACATTACTACTCTTTCTTACACCTATTCATGCTTTCCTGATTGTCTGCTGTAGTTTGGGGGTATTTTCAGCCTTTACTTTTTTTCATACGAGTGTATATAATGCCATGGTAACCAAGTTATATTTTCATTTATTCTCATTCCATTTTAGGTTTAGTATTTAAATAACCCAGTTGAATTTGAATCAGATTATTTCATCCCTTTAACTACTGATTTAACCCCTCTACTTCCTCACTATCAGTGTTTAATTTCTTATTTCAGCTTCTAAACGGAAAGCTGCTGAAAACATGCTTTGGGATTATTGTGTATTCATTTTCCTTTGAGTTTCAGAGAACACCGCTTGTAATTTACAGTTCAGACAAACACCATCTTCATGAGCCTCTCAGCCACGCCACCCCTCCCTTCCCACCCTCATAACGCACATTCATTGATAAAGAGGGCAGCAAGATAATAGGAAGGAAACTAGTATTTTAGCAACCCGCCCTTTTCCCCTCAGTTTTCTAAGAATTAGGAGAAGAGAAATTTATTGCAGCAATCATGTTTAATGCTCCTCAGGTAACGGTTAGGGATATATGGAGGGTGGACATGTTTAGTTGCTGCCTTAACTGGGGATGGGGCAGGGGGGAAAGAATTGCTTTTTATTTTTGGTATTGTTGCACCCTATTTTAGCTGAACATATCCTTATTGACAGACATTTTGGATGTTGCCAACATTCCACTATTGCAAACTATGCTATCCTGCATCAATAATGGCAGTAAACATTCATGTAACACTTTATACTTCATGTATCAGACACTGGTCTAAGTGCTTTGTAGAGTGTATCTCCTTTAATCGTTACAAAGACATCTGAGGTCTGTACCATTAACATCATCTCCACCTTTAAAGAGGAACTGAAGCACAGAGAGATTAAGTGGCTTGCCCTTAGTTACACACCTAGTAAGAGGTAGGGCTGAGATTTGAACCTACGCCGTCTGGCTCCAGAGCCATTGTTCTTGAATATTACTCTCTGCTAATTCTGTAGTGGGAAGAGTCTCGTGGAAGCTCGAGGAACTCAGTCTGCGTAAGTATGAAGTATGTCCATCCATTCGATGAAGACCAGCATCTCCTCAACCCCCGGCCCCCACTGTACTGAATTCTCCCAGCACCTGGACCAGTACCAGGCGCGTGGTAATGGTCCAAAAATATTTATGGGGTTGAATGAATAAATACATGAATGAATGATTCCTCTTAAATAAACTCAAGAGTAATGCAATTGTTGGGTGCTAGCCATTCTGATGGGGGCGGTCGTGCCCTAAAATAGCAATCGATGCCAGTGAGGGAGGGTGCAAACTTTAAACCTCTAAATCACAGTTTGGGGCACGTGCTTCATACTCTGAAAACTCCTCTCACTATGATTTTGAACAGAAAGGGCACTGTTCGTGCACATGGCCAAGCGGGAGCTCAGCGCTGCTCGTACCTTCCTGCCTAGGGGTGGTGGCTAGGTTTCAGGGGAAGGGAACTCGATGACTCTCTTTATGTGTAAAAACACTATAATTATCTCGTTGCTTTGAAGCTAGCGAAAGGTAGAAAATAAATATTTCAAAAACACATGTAATGAGAGGCATAAGCAACTCCTCCGGTGCAAGTGGACAAAAGGGTGTACACAACAAACCAGAAGGGTGTATATGCACCTGTTCTGAGAAAAACTGGAAGCCTTTGTCCTCGCGAATACACTCATAGGTTTCTCCGAGAACTGGATTAAAGGGTTTGCTCCCAGCTCGGAAGTAGCTGGATGCATATGCCGATACAGCAAAGGCTGCCACGTACACCTAAGGAGAGGGAGGAAAGAACGTTGTTATTTCTCTGTCACCGGCAAAGTTATTTTTACAAAGACAGGAGCACAATAAAACCTTCATTTCTCTCTTCATCGTTTGTTTCAGAAAGCCAAATTTTTAGTTTAAAGTTGCAGATTTAAATAATGTTCACTGTGGCCTCAGAGACAAATGAACCAAACATTTTCAAACTGTCCATTTGTTCTAATGCCTAAAAGTTGGCAGAGCCTTTCCAGATGATGGTATTTACCAAGCGAATTACACTGCTTTTGAGTGGTTAGGCTGAGCCATATCTGAGAAAAGGTTTTTGAGGAGGGGTGAGGAAGAGGAACATAAAAAAAGCCAAACTTCCCTCAAAATTCAGAAATAGGCGTACTAACTTTAGCCATTCCCAATTTGATACTGTAGAAATCTCAAAACTCATTTGACAAAAGAAAATCTGTGAGCGTCACTTCCTGAGCCTGGGCAACAAACCACAGGACAGAGCACAGTGCTTTATTTTAAAAAGTTCTGCTTGTCTACAACCATGCCACCCTGAACAAGCCCGATCCTGTCTGATCTTGGAAGCTAAGCAGGGTCAGGCCTGGTTAGTACTTGGATGGGAGACCACCTAGGAAGACAGGTGCTGTAGGCGTAAAAAATAAAAAATAAGGGATTGTAAGCTGGCAAGGCCCTTGCAATCTGTGAGGTTAAAAAAAAAAAAAAAGTTCTGTTTGAAGGAAAAAGGAAAAATCAAAAAGGAAAATAAACTATAAAGGAACATGAAATGAGCAAGATCTTTTAATGGCCTTCTCCGTGAGGCTCTCAACATTTTTCTCATTTCCCCTTTCAGGACACGAAAAACGTACATTATTCTTTTTATGTACTTGGCAGGCCCAGCACGAAAATGAAATTGAAGTAGCAATAGCAACTTTCCCTTTCTAATATTGAGTAACAAACAATCTCTATGTCTTCTCTTCACAGCACATTTCATGAAGCCTTTTACACTGTAAAAAGAGCTGAATGCCTTTCATAAACATTTACTAGTCACACAACTTTTCTTAGTCTTTTGCAAACAGGAGCCACCTTACCACCTCATACTATAGAACACTCTAGAGCAGCTGGATAGCTTATAAAAATCAATTCACTACGCTCAATTCTGTCTTTGTTCTTGAAACCTGGGTCTTCGTTTATCTCTCTGCCTCCTCAGATGTTTGCTACCTGTTAAACAGTAAGGTCACACTATCTATCTTGAATGCCAGATCAACCCTGAATCGCCTTCATAACCTAAAATATGACAAAATGTATAAAAGAACCTGGCATCATTCACAACACTGAGGGAGAGGGAGCAGAAACAATGAAGCATCCTCCTTTGGGGCTGGCAACATGGGAGAGATCTCTGCAGGGGCTGGAGCTGACCCTCAGAGCCATAAACACAACGCAGGGATACTAAGCTTGCCTGTACTTTCCCTTCCTGATGTAATGTGCTGGAATGCAAAGCCTTTCTTCAAACTTCTTCTCAAGGTCAAGGACACCAATCAATCAGCTGAATATCCTA
Organism: Pteropus alecto; assembly: GCF_000325575.1. Lineage (NCBI taxonomy): Eukaryota > Metazoa > Chordata > Mammalia > Chiroptera > Pteropodidae > Pteropus > Pteropus alecto. The sequence goes on from NW_006436282.1 coordinate 17,632,390, forward strand.
AGGGTCTCTAAATTGCCACAAGCCTGAAACACCTTGAAGAATACTTTCATCTTCAAAGTCAGTGTTTTCTTTAAAGAGGGGTCCACAAATGTTGGCTTTTAACACTTGTCTTAGAAGCTATGTGCTTCCCTTTGCTCAGCAGAAATTCTCTGGGGAGGAGTAACAAAGAAGACTGAAAAGACACAGCTTGATTTTCTCTCCTACTCGTATTGTCAAGCCCACTTCCTTGACGGGAGAAGTCTCTGGAGACTGTGAGTCTGGAGACTGTGGAATGACTACAGTAGGTCTCTTTTCACCTACGAGTTAGGTTTCCCCTTAATCTTCAAATCACTGAAGTAATGACATTTTAATGAGGGTTAAAACTACAGAATCCTTAGAATTTAGAAAGGAATCGTGTCCTCCATCAGGGTGAGGGTGACAGCCAGGTCTTGAAGCCGAGAGGGAATTGCCAACTCCAATTGAGCCAATCAGCAAATGCCCAGGACAGAGACCCTGCATTTGAGGAAAACACTGTACCTCAGCCTCCCACACAAAGACCTTACTGTTGAGCAGGTGACATACGAGGAAGCAAAAAGAGGAAGAGACCTCTCAATTTTGAAGAACAAAGTCAGCTACAGACAGAGAGGGCTGATCTGGCCACAGTCTTAACACCGCAGTCCCCTTCCCCCGAGCTGCACAAGGCGGGGCAAGGCTGAGAGACACTTGGAGTCCTTTCACTGGAAGTGATACCGAGTAGAGAACAAAAGGTGAATTTTTCGTGAATGAGCTTTAAAACAAACAAACAAACAAAAAACTCTATAGAATAAGGAGAGGAAAAACGACAACAAAACCAAAAAGAATCTTTCTTTTGTGAAAACCTCTTCTGTGAACGTTATTTTCTGAAAATCTAGGAGCCGATGCGACGATTCCAAAAATAAACAAAAACGTTCTCAAGGGAAATTCACCCCAGATGAGAAAGACAGCTTGAGAAATTAAATGCTGTCCACCCGGGATCGTAAAAATAAATACCCAGACAGCCCTCGAGATATGTTTTCCAGACAGGCATATCGGAACAATCACAAGGAAGGTTCTGGAGAAAGAGGAAGCGCAAGTCCACAGAGCAGAACTATCCCCAGGCACAGCTGTCACAGAGGAGACCTCCCCACCCCCAATGGCAAATCCTGACAAGGTGACTGAAAACAGCCCAGCAGAGGGGAACCAGATGTCACTGAGAAATGAATCTATCTCAAGTACCATCTCAACGAAAACCCCCTAGAGGGGACTGGCTCTCTGGCTCTGCCCGCATTGGTCCTGCCAGCCTGAGAACGGCCTGGCAGCCCAGGTGGAAGACGGCCCCTCACCATCCTCTCCAGGGCACTGGGAATCTGTGCGGCCTTGTCCAGTAGCTCGCTGTACTCCAGCTCCTCACAGAGCCTCTGCAGCGTGTTCAGTGGCTCGTTCAGCTCCACCGGCATGGCCACCTTGGACAGGTCCTTGCCTATGTTATTTCTCAGGATGTTCCACAAGCTGATGTTACTGGTGTTGGGGCAGGGTGCCGGCAAGCAAGTCCTTCTTCTGGACTTCGTTTCCCCACCACCTTCCAGGACAGGTCCTGAAAGGGAAATGGGCCTGGTTATCTTTATAAGCCTTTCCACTTTATTTTATTATTTTTAAAAATAAAAGAATCCATGAAGAAAACCTTACCTAGTAAGTATTCAATTTTACTCTTAATCTCAGTTATTCAGAACAAGACTGAAAGTTGGAAAATAAAGACTTCTGCACAGTTAAATTAAGTCCAAAAATGACATGCACTAAAACTCAAAGACTCCCGTCTACAAGAAGGCCTTCAAGATCCTGCTCAAAAGCTAGTTCTTCACAGTTCATGTACATGTATAATAGAACGAAACTGAATTTCTATACTCAGAGCAAGTTACTGTTTACACTTTTAAACTCAAACTCTTTTTATAATGAGCACTTCAAATTCTGATAAAAACTCTTATACTCTTTTTAAAAATCACTTCGAATTCTCATAAAAAGTTATGTTAATTCCATGATAATTATGAAGATGATAAAAGTCATACATCATCCTATCATCTGGAAATAGTAGCCAATTATGTCTGGGAGTATTTTCACTAAGTGTTTTCTTCATCCGCAGAGTTCATACTGTATGTCTAGTTTTCTGTTCTGCTTATTCAGTTACTATAAGTATTCTTCCATGCTATTTGAAATTCATCTAAAACATTATTTTTAATGACTATGAAAAATCCCATGCTATGGATACACCATAATTTACTGAATTATTCATCTATTGTTGGACTTTTAGCTTTGTTTCAATGTTTTGCTATGATGCAAGAGGAAGTGATTATTCCTATTCCTAGATATTTGATTATCTCTCTGATTATTTTCATAGGAGATATAAAAGTGGGATTACTATGTCAAAGACTATGAATATTTTTGTATTTTTGATTCACATGCTCAGAGGGCTCCTGAAAAAGGCTGTATCAATTTCCCATTTATCAGCAGCATATGCGAGTGTCCATTTTCTGAGGCCTTTCCAGGCTTGTCATTCTTTGTTTTTAATTTTTAGCAAATCGTTAGATGGATGGTGTTACCTCTTTGTTTTTAACTTACATTTAGAAAATTCCTAGCGTGATCTGGAATGCCTTAAAGAACATTTCTTATCTGAATTGTCCGCTTTCCTATTTAAATATTAAGATGTAATCTTTTGTTTTTATATTCATTTTACAATTTAATTCCCATTTGACATTTACCATTAAATTTGGCCCATGTGATTTTTTTGATGAATGAAACATTTACGTGTTAGGTATTTATATCTATCGATCTTTTTGCTTTGTGAGAAATTCCATTGCTTCTTACTCTGAAATTCTTTGCCCATCCCAATGGAGCTTATTTTCACATGAACTCTTTTGCATTACAGCAACATATGTGAAAACAACATTTTAATTTTATACTTTTATTTATCAAAAATAAATATTTAATGTTTGTTCTTTATAAAGCCAAACACACTGACTAAAGAGTCTACTTCGTTGAACAGAAAAGCATGAAACTGGAGTTATACTTCGCAGTCTTGTGTTAATCTAAGCATTCAATTAATTGTTGAATTTGTTTTTATTGTTCGACATGGGCAAAAATCTGATTCATATAAGTAAATAGCTGTAACTAAGAGTAGTTTTTAAAAAGTTTTCCATGTAATCTCAAAATATTTTCTTTGATTACACTAATTTAAATTGGAAAGAATACTATATGACTACTTCCACTAGTAGCTAATATATATCTAACTTTTACTCAGGCAGCAAGTCATCTAAGTATTTTATATATATGTTCTCACTAATTTTTCATAAGAACTTCTTGAGGTAAACAGTATTATTATTTCCATTTTACAGATGAAGAAATCAAGGCACAGAGCTGTTAATTAACATGCCCTAGAATATATAACCAGTGAATGGCAGAGCTGAGGTTAACAAAGGAAATCTAATCCTTGAATTGATATTCCAAATCACAGCACGCATCATGGTGACAGATCTTCATATGTGCCTATTGATTTTGGGGTGGGGTGGGTAAGAAATTAATAGGAAGTACCCTAAATACCTAGCATTTAGCATGGGCTCAGAGAAATTCTAGTGTGATCATTTATCAAGACCTTGATCCGATCCTATTTCCTTTTGTAAGCAGAACTGTGTAATTAATGCAAAGGTTCTTTCTATATCCAATCTTTTCAGTAGAATATTGATGTTTAGAAACCTAACCTTCTTCAGAGACAGTTAAACTGGAGGACACCTATTTTCGTTTCCCAATACGGCTGAAGAAGAAAGCTGGGTTTGGCCATGTTTGTTCAAGCTAAGGCAATGTTAGCATTCTAGCAAAATGGCTGTGGAATAAGAAAGAACCAGCTTTAACCTCCTGTATACCTTTCCTGGCTGGTATAAACTCAGCACAGCTGTGGTCTTAGGTCTAGGACAAGTCCTCGGTTCTCAGCTTTGACCTCTCAACCCTGTGCTTCTGTTGGCCCCTTCCTAAGGCCTCAAAGAGAAGGACTTCAGCAGCGGTCAGCCTTGCTCATCCACAGTGAGAGTTCCACTTTAGTGTGTGTGCTATTTGCCAAGGGAATACATGATGTTTCTTCGTTTCTCTTTCAATTCACTTGTTTTCCTAGAAAAGCAAGTAGCTCCTGTATTATCAGTCTTCTCCTTTGAACCACTGGTTCTCAGACTTTTCTACCAAAAGGTTCATCTCTCCAGAAACATTTCAAGCAAGATAGAGCCTCATGGGCATCTGACTTCCAGCAGGTGTGAGGCTGAAAGGGTATTCTTCCAGAGGATGGTAAAATTACCTGCGTTTGTGTGTGTGTGTGTGTGTGTAGGCTCTTTGACATACAGATAAGAACACATGATCATCATATTTCGCACATTCTTACTGAGCTGGGGAGCATTGAAATACCAAAAATCACCTGGCATAGCCCCTGTCCTCCATGTAAATATGAAAATAGGGAGTGCTCTGGGTATCCACTGTGTGGCACAGACAAACCAAGAAGCCCCAAGGCACACTGAGCACCAAGACTGGGAGTATTTGATGCTACAGGACCAATGCAGAGAACTGTCCAATGAGTAGATTCCTCTGAAGGGCCCCTTGCTAAACAGACCTCAGTCTGCTCACTGAACTCCTTAATCACCTGGGGATAGCTGGACAGTCCAGGGACCCCATGGTTCAAATCAACATTTCCTGGCATCATGTCCACTCTTGGGAACAACCAGTAATAAATGGATGTTGGAGGACACCTTGAGGCACCTCACTGCCAGGAGGTGAGTTTGCTATTTTCAGTCCCTCTCAAAGCCTTTACTCTCTCTCACTGTCCCTCCTACTCTCCGCCTCTGAGAGGAGACCACATTCTGTCTGTGGAGTGTTAAAGAAAAAAGGGAAAACAAGTTTGCTATTTTCAAATGTGTTATCTTCAAGAATCTGAAGATAGAGTACCACTCAGACAAGACCTTTATTATGTAAGCCCTATGGAATTCCTAAGTTATGAAAACGTCTATATACTGAAAGGCAAAAAAGCTATATTCTAATATGCTTTCAGAGAGAATGTTTGACCAAATAAGGGATATATCTTACACTGATCTTTGATATTTATATGATAATTGGTATATCCTCACTTTAGAAAAATACAAATTTATGCAAGTAGAGAAATTTATTGGAATGAATCCATTTTTCACATGCAGTGCTATCTTCTTACCTGGGTGATACAAAGCTTGAGGGTTGGATTATGTCTTAATTTTCTTGGGTAGTACTTGCTATAGTTCTCTGCCTACAATAGGTACTGTATATATGCTTATTAGCATTCTGTGAAAATCCAAACTTTCAGAGATCAAATAATTTAAATCTTACCCAAGGTCTGTCTCTCATTATCTAAATCATTACTGAGATTGTCCAAGGAAAGGTTGTCACTTATGTCACTGACATACGAGTCATCCTCGGAAACCTATGGGAAAGAAGAAATATACATTAGAGTGACAGTAAACAAGCCAGATTTTCATAAAACCTTTACTCAAATCATCAAACATTTTGAACCCCACATTACAAACTGTGATAAATAATTCTTGATGCTGTTTTCACAGAAGCTCATACACCAGTCTGCCTAGGAGGTGTTGTAGCAAACATCTGTTATTAAAATCCTTACACTTTCTTGCTTTGTTCTCAGAAGTCAAGTCGAGATTTTAGTTGCTATTAAAATTCTTACTAATTCAGACTGCATTTTCAGAATTTGTTAATGTTTGGGTAGAATGAGTTACAATTTGTCTTTGAACTATTTAGGAAAAAAAACTATGGAAATTAACAGATAAATGAGATTATATTTTTCAATTATTGAATTTGACCTATGTTAAATGCTAATTAATTCAATCAATTAATTTAATAACCAGTTTAATTAAATTAAATTGATTTGGTTAATTAGTTTAATTAATTTAATTAATTAACATAATCCAAAACTCAATGCTAATTAATTAAATTAGCATTTAACATAGGTCAAATTCAATGATTGAAAAATATACAAGATGATAATTTCTGGCCCTATAGTAGAGATAATACATTATCAAATAGCTCACAGTCAAAATTGTTAATATGTAATTGAAAAGAGGTATAATAAATCAAGTAATAGAAATACAGAAGTGCCAACACCGACCCTCACCACCTTTTTTCCTAAGACCTTATATCCTTTTGTGCTTTTGGGGCTATGAGTTATAAGATCTCAGAATGTAATAGCAGAAAGGGGCCACTGAGTTTAGTGTTTCTAAATGTGGGTATTTCCTGAATGAGTAAAACAACGAAAGAGACTTTGAGGCACCTAACTGAACACAGTGCTCAAACCTCATTCTCTGAAGAGCTGGGAGACAACAGAACCTCCTGCGCATCGAAAAACTCTGAAAGGGAGTCAGCGATGGAGAGTCTGCTCTCATTGGAAAGCTGGTGGACCAGAGGTCGGCTGTCGTCCGCGGAGTTTTCCTAGTTGAAACATGAAAACAAAAATGCATATATTTAGAAAGAGTCTCAAGAGAAGCAAATAAACAACAGATTTCATTGCACGATACGCAAGGTCACGGGCCCACGCAGATGAGCAATTCAAAGCAGAGGTCAGCTCAGGAGTTGAGGACCAACAAGCCTCACGCAAAATAAACTGAAAAACGAAGGTATCTCTCAAATGGACGCCTCACTTACAGGCACATTAATGAATCTCAAAGCGAAAAAATAAAAAGACTCTCCAGGCCAGTCTTTGTTCCATTTAAGAGGGGAAAAAATTCCAACGCTCTCTGAAACACATCCTCTTATTTTCTTCCGCTGCAGGATGTTTCTTTTCATCCTAAAACTTCCTCTGAATTGTACTGAATGTGTGTCTGTGCATGGATGGTTCAGAGAAACACGGCTTTCTTCTGCCCCTATGTGCTCACTGAGACCAATATTGTTGCTTTTGAGGTATCCCTTGACGAATAAACAGCGTGTTTTGGTCCAGAAGTGCCCCTGGTGGCAGATCATTCATTATTCATGGATAAATGAGATAAATGCTCTTTGCCTGTCTTTCTCTAACCACAATGACTCTGCAAGGGACAGAAAAGCCCCTATCCCCTTTAGAAGTCTCTACACGAACAGCACAATAGAATATCATGATTTTTCCATCTCGCCAGGTCCCCCATCCTCTACTTCACCGGGTCCAGACTTTCCCTCTGGGAAGGACCTAAATATATTGGGAATGTGCTTTCTATTCAAGTTGCAAGTGAAAATTCAATTTACCTCAACACACTGAGCAACTGGCTTTGTGCTGGCCACGGAGGGATATAAGGATGGTTAAGACAAGGTCCCTGGCCTGAATGAGAGGTGCAGAGAATACGCCCAACGCATACAAAACCAAGACCAAGGCACGGAAAGAGCTCTAGAAGCGGACAGGAAGGTGAGATTGATTCTGTTAGGGGAGGGCTTCCCACGAGAGGTGGTGACACCTGACTAGACCTTCAGGAATAAGAACAGATTCAGGACAAGAGGATTTGATTCCTTCCAATCAGAGAAGATCATTGCTCTGAACTTCCCAATGGCTCACATTTCTCTCTGGGCTGATAAAGGAGCTACTTCTATATCATTATGTATCTGATAACTGAGTCTTAGAACGATTGGGAGGAGCAAGAGTTATAGCCCATTATGTCTTCACCAGAAGTTTTATAAGTTCAGGACACACTCCTCAATCTCATAAACAAATTATACCCAGGAGGAGAATGCTTAACAGAAGGGCCGCAGCAGATTTTCACAATTAATAAAGGGTAAGTGGTCCCTTTATGAAATGTTTACTTAAGGAATATATTTCAATGTATATCCTTTTCTCTTGGATTCTTCCTAAATAAGATAGCTGGTCAAGGTATTCGCTGAAAGATCTTACCCATTTTAGTATCCACACAGCTTTCTGAAAAGCAGACTTCTTCTCCACCCTAACAAAGAGATCACTGTAAGATCTACAAATAAATACCACTGCTGTCAAGGGAGAGGTCTCTCTCCTCCAAAGAAGAGACTATGTAGGGGATGACGGAGCTTCTTTAATGCTCACTGAAACAATGGAACTGTCTTTGGTGTGCCACCGCCACGTAAGACTCTAATGATTTATTCACTTGTTCTACTCAATAATTTATTACCAGTCACTTCTGCTCCCTCTCTACCTTTCTCTTCCCAGACTGATGGGTCAGAAAGATTTCTTGGCTGATCAAGACTGAAAATAATACACCTAGCCCCAGCCGCTTCTGCTGTTCCACAACTAGAGCAACTCCCTGTCAATCCCGACTGAGAACTTAATGGGACTGCAGCGGCACCTGTAAAACACAGTGCCTCGTTTATTAAAGTATTAATCTAGTCAGTCCGATTCAATAATACCCCCTCAAGTTTGTATGGCATGAGTGGTTGTTTATCTATTTTTTTACGCTATAAAAAGATAAACAGAGAAAAGGGAGAGAACGCCCATAATTCCATCACACTAAAACAGCCACTCCGATACATTTCTCTAGCATCCTTTTATATAAGTAGCTTTGCTTTGGAATAACTGTAATCTCTAATTTTATAAACTTCCCCCAAACAACATTGCACTATCCTAATTTTTTTTTTTCAAAATTAACATGCATTCTGAGGATAAAATAGGTGTTCAAAATAGAAAACATAAAAACACATAAATAAAATAAACATCGCTTAAAGTCTCATCACTTAGATGTGGCTCCTATTAACCTGCCGGTATATTATTTTTTGTAGTAAAATATTTGCGTATAATTTTTTTTCAAGTTTGAAAAACTGGGGTCACACTGTACCTAGTCTTTATATAGTCTGCTACATTCACTAAACATTATATTGTAAACTTTCCCCAGGCTGTTAAAAGTTCTTTGAGATTATGAACTTTAGCCGATAGATAATATTTTATTGTAATTGTGTGTCATAGAGTAATCATTTCATTTATTGGATATTAAGGATGTTTCTAAATTTGTAAAGATGGTGAACATGTTTGCAAATGTGTCTCTGATTGTATCTCATTATTCCTTAGAATCAATTCTCAGATGTAGAACTATTAAAAATATTTAAAGCAAAATATATATTTCCTAATTACATCAACAAGTAAGAGAATCTCTGTTTTCTCTACACCCTTAAGGGCACCAAATACTTTAATTCATAAATATCTTGTGCTAATCTAATTGTTTTAATAAGCATTTCTTTGTTAAGAATTAGGCTGAACATTTTTTCCTTTTTCAAAAACCAGCTGTAGAGATGTTAACGACAGATGGAAGAGGCTACTCCCTCTGCATTTCTTTAAACTTTCCTAAAAATTTAAAAGTATTAGTAAATAAAAAGTTTTTTTTTTTTCACTATCTGGATTTGAGAGTTTTGGTGAATTGTCTTTTTTTCCCCCAATTATTTGTTAAGGTCTTAATTTGCTTGCTATTATTTATTAATTATTTACATATTCAATACATTATCACCTTTTTAGCATTCTCTAGGTCTGTCATTTTCACTGAAAATATTTTTCGTAGTCTATTATTTGTGTCCTAATTTTTTCGTACACGTCCTATTTTTTTTCCCCTAGGAAAAAAAGCTAGCCAAAGCTAGCTGACATTTCTTCTGTAATTTTCCCTACTACTTCCACATTTACGAAGACCTCCCTACCCTCATCATTTGATAAATATTCAAATCAATATCTTTCAGTTTGAATTTTTATATTTAACTCACTAGCAATTCGTTTTAATGCGCAATGGAAGATTTAAATTGCTTTCCAAATTGCTTTTGAGTTCTGCCAACATAACCGATTGAATAATCCATCTCTTTCTCATTGATTTTTGAGCCTCTTCTATCATACGTTTATTTCTTCCATATATTAAATCGTGTTGATACCCGGGATAGTTATTCTGACCATCTTATGTCATCACCACCATGTTTTCACTGCTAGAGCTTCACTCTGGTTTTTATTTTCTGGTTTGACACATCTCTCCTCACTACAAAGCAGGGCGATGCTCTGGACTCATTAGATGTGGACTTAAATCCCAGCTCTGTTTCTTACTGGCTATGTGCCCTGGAGTAAGTTCTTTAACCTTTCTGGGCTTTGTTTCCTTGTCTCTTAAAATTTAACCATTGCCTATCTCACAGAGTTAGGGTTAGGATTTTGTGAGATAATGTATTCAAATGCATATGAAATATAGTAAACAGACAATTAAAAGAATTAAGTTTCCTTCTTCTCTTTTAGACTTTTCTTTAAAGTCCTCGCCTTGTCTCTTAAATGAACTTTAGCTTTCATGGACTGTTATCCTCGAAATCACTTGGCCTTTCTTTTGGAATATAAAATAATCTAAGAACTCAACCTGATAACATTAAGTGTTCACATTCAGAAATATAAAATAAAAGGACTCGCTATATTGGCTAGGTGGAGGGCCAGGGGAGAGAGGGAGCGATTGGAGGGATCGTTTTTATGTACTATATAGATGTCTAACCAATGTACTGTATACTGGAAACTAATTAAAATAAATAAATAAATTTATTTTTTAAAAAAAGACATTTTGAAACAATTTGGGAGAATTTTACATAGACTGTTACTAGCTGATACTAAGGAATTATTACCTTCGTTAGATGTGATAATAACATTGTGTTTATGTTTATGGATGAAATGCTATCTGGGCTTGCTATAAAACACTTTAACCAAAAAATAAAAAAATAAGGGGATAGATGAAGCGAGATCTGCAAAAAGCCAGCTGAAGCTGGATTATGGGTACACAGGGGTTCATTACACTGCTCTCCTAACATTTGACTGTTTTAAATTTTAATAAAAAATTTTAGAAAATGAAAATAAAAAAATAAAAGGCCTTGATAGGATGTGGGAGTAATTTCTGATAGGAGAGGGGAGATGTTAGAATCCAAGTAGATTTTGGAATGCCAAAGATGGTTAATTTGTGTAGCTAAGAGGTAACAGAAGGTAAGCAAAGAAAGTGAGAAGTCCTAAAAATGGACCACTCTGGGCTGACCCCACTGTGGGGACTGGCATTTTGTCAGTGTTTGAGGTGCCAAGAGCTACCTAAGGAAAATCAATCGAGTTGAGTTTTCAGGCTCTGGGGCAGCCATTTCCACTAACTCTCTCATTTCCTGAGGCAACAGTGTCTTTTCCTTTCCTGGGAAAATTAACCTGAGTCACTCTGTGACAAGCAGGATAAAACGCAGAAAACAGAAAATCACTCAAGAAGGAACTACATAAAGGAGACAACTGTATGATCAATTCAAGACTCCAAAAGAGTGTTTTGGAGGGTGTGAGTTTAAGGGATGCTATTGCTCTTCCTCAAAGACACTTCACAGCACTTAAGCCTTCAGGTACATTGCCTGTGAAATCAATTTAAAAACGTGCATTTAAAAAGACTTGTGGTTTTGGTCTCCTTTCCAAAATGCAAATATCCCCAAGTATACACGCTGAGCATAAATTCACAAAGCCATAGATGAAGGGTCAACTTGCCATACAAATGTAAGTATGTGATAACGCTCTTTAAAAGAGAAGTACCACTTGGAAACAGACACAAAACCCCAAAGAATGCCATGGTGTTTGGCATCAAACACCTCTTAGCGATGGCTGGTCGGGTGACTGGGTCCTGCTTTAGCAAATGTGCAGATTTGAGAGACAGCCCATCCGGTGAGCACATGTCTTTGCCCTGGTCTAAAATGAAGGCCACCATGGGTAATGTATAAGGGCTCAATCCCGCAGGTGACTCAGTTTACTTCTGAGCTAACGACTGAAAAGATCTCTTGAGTGTGTAAAGGAATTTCATAGCCAACCAGTGACTTGTGTCTGAGAAGTAATAAGAGGCCAGCAGTCTCTGCAGAGAGAGGGTCCCTCCCAACAGCATATGGCACGGCCTGTGTGTCAAACAGCCACAGCTGTCTGGGCCTCGCAGTCTGTGCACTGACTGATTTCAGCCTCTGGTCTCTACTGCCCGACTCAACAGCTGTCCCAGGAGTGAAGCTGTGTGAGGGTTTTGTTTTCTTTGAGGACAGGAAAAGATGGATTAAGATTAAACATTAGAAGCTCCTTTTAAAATTTTACATGCCTCGCCCACACTTTGTATTTACCTTCCTTATTTTTTTATTTTAAATGCACTCTGTCTAATAAATTCGTTCATTAAAAATTTAGCATGTCTGAGGCAAGCATAGAAATCTAATAGATAGTGAAAAACAGTTTTAACCTTTATTTACTCTTTCTACTTATTTCTCAAGCAATTCACTTGTATTTTTCTGAAATTTCTCATCGTAAATATATTCAAAGAGTATTTCAGATAACCATCCCATGTCTTAAGAGGAGACATTTTCATCATACTATTAACCGACCAAGACATTTCAAATTGTAATATAGTTCCCCGCCCCCCACCCCCCGCCAGAGAGCAAGGTTGTGCTTTTAAAAGGAAAAAAAAAAAAAAAAAAAAAAAAAAAAAAAAAAAAAAAAAAAAAAAAAAAAAAAAAAAAAAAGAAAAGAGTGGTTCTCACAGAGGAAGCAAAACACTGGCAGGAATTGGGGTACTTGGGTCAGAGAGAGTTAGGTGTTTTTAGAAGTAACAGGAGAGAATGTCTGTCTCTCTACAGTTTCCACTCCAGTAATACCTAGTGAAAAGGGTAATAATATGGAGGAAAATGGGGAAAAGAAATACAAAGGGAAGAACAGTTCTGAGGGGCAGGGTGCGGGGGAAGCAGTTTTAAAATGCAGTTAGCAACAGACCTTCAGAAAGCCTTGTGATGCAGGGACTCCCACCCCTGTAGCCCGCGGCTGTGGGAGGCTGTGGAGATGTGAGCAGCACTCATAAGGGGGAGGCAGGGAGAGAGAGGGCGTCGTGGGACGTCACGGAGACATTACCAGACAAGAAGCCTTACCCACCTCTGCCAGACTGTCACCCGACTTGGCAGCAGCAGGGGGGTCGAGGAGCAGAGACTCAGCATGGATTCTGCATAAGCGTTCTTTAAGCTCTGTGTTTTGTGCTAGGGCCTGGAACATGTTAAAACACCTGTCAGAATGGCTATCATCAATAAATCGAAAAACAGCAAGTGTTGGCGAGGATGCGGAGAAAAGGGAACCTTCATACATCGTTGGTGGGATTGCAAATTGGTACAGCCGCTATGGAAAACAGTATGGAGGTTCCTAAAAAAATTAAAAATGGATATACCTTTTGACTCAGCAATTGCACTTCCGGGTATTTATCCAAAGAAAACCAAAACAATAATTCGTAAAAATCTGTGCACTCCAATATTCATGGCAGCACAATTTACAATAGCCAAGATATGGAAGCAAACTAAATGCCCATCAACAGACGATTGGATAAAGAAATTACGGTTCATATATACAATGGAATATTACTCAGTCATTAAAAAAATGAAATCCTACCATTTGCAACGACATAGATGGACTTAGAAGTTATTATGCTGAGTGAAATAAGTCAGAGAAAGATAGATACCATATGATTTCACTTATATGTGAAATCAACAAGAAACAAAAAGAATACACTAATCAAAAACAGACTCACAAATATAGTGGACAATTTGGTGACGGACAGAGGGGAGGGGGTTATGGGGCTGAGAGAATGGGGTGAAGGGTTAAAGAAGGACAAATTAGTAGTTGATAGTTGGGCATGGGGAGCATGGCAGACGGAATGCAGTTAGCATTAATATGATGGCTAAGTGGAGGGCCAGGGGAGGGCCAGCAATTAGGGGGATCGTTTTATGAACATTATAGTTGTCTAACCAATGTACTGTATACTTGAAACTAATTTAAATAAATAAATTTCTTTAAAAAATAGTGTTTCAGAAACGTACAGCAGCGGGCCCCATGTGACAGAGCCTGAGGGGGCACTTCCTGGACTTTTCCCCTTGAATGCTACCCAATGGGATACCGGTTCTGAGATGCCTGGGAAATAAAAGATATTAAACTCTGGAAATGATGGCTTTCCCCTATCCTCACTTCCAGAGATGGAAGGAGGGGTTAGTAAGAAAATCACAAATACCTTCGGCTCTGATTATGATTAGCGGGTTCATAGCCCCTCCTCCTCCCCAACTGTATTTACAGTGTCCTTGGTGGGGTGCGGGGGGGGGGATTGGTTCCAGGACTTCACAGGACACCAAAATCCATATTCAAAGATGCTCAAGTTCCTTATATAATAGTGTAGCACTTGCATATAACCTACGCACATTCTCCCATATACTTCAAATCACCTCTTAATCTAGGTATCTACTAAACGTATATGCTATGTAAACAGTTGTTATACTGTACTGTTTAGGGAATAAAGACAAGAAAAAAGTCTGTGCATGTTCAGTACGGACACCACCATCACAAGCCTAACTAAGCAGCAAGGTCAGCAACGACGTAAGATTGTTTTAAAGAATATTTTCTACCCTAGGTCTGTTGAATCCATGAATGTGGAACCTGCACATGTGGAGGGCTGACTGTCATTTCTTTGGCCAGCTGCCTCCCTAATGGTTCCAAGCTTCTCTCACCTTTAAAAACTATGCTGCTCTCGTCTCTTGGCCACATGTTAATGTTATTTAATGATCACATCAGTTGAACTGGATCCTAGGAAGTAGGATTTTATGGAAGATTAATTTTCCTGTTTCCCAATATAGGTGTTGGTTGTTTTATTTATTCTTCATGACTAAGATATTTTATTTATTGATTGATTAAAAGGATTCACTTACCTGGATAAGGGCTAAGGACCAGGGCCCGGGAATTGGGGGGATGCGAGATGGAAGCACATGTGAGCCCACCCCGGACCTCCTTCACCTTTCCCTGGGCTCATATGATTCCCTACCCTACCCCAACCTCCCAACTAGGAAGGAACAGGCTTGATGGTAAAGGAAGGTGTCTCCTTCACGCTAATAATCTGCATGTTTCATGACCAACTGTTCTTCAAACGATCGGTCTTTGGAAAGATACCAAGTTCACCTGATTGTGTCCCCAGACACTCTGGGTGCTTGTACGATCCATCCTGTCTACCTTCCTGACTCTCTTCCAAGAAGCTCAGAGATTTTTCCACTCATCAGGGCCCACAGGGTCTACCTGCTGAGAACATAGGCAGATGTGGCACTGTCTAATCCAAGGCCTGGATCCCAAACAAGAATGTTGGCTTTATTTGTTAGCACCCATGGATGGAATATGGGTTATTTGGAAATTCTTCATAATCATTTAGGAAACACTGAGTACATGTTTCTTAAATATAGAAAACAATAGTAACAATCTCTACACTTAATTTATTCTGGACAATATGGCACTGGTATCTTAGTATAAATGGCTAGCATCTATCTATACCAGTGGTTAGAATCTTAATACGGCCCCCAAAATGTATTATTTTAGTAGCTTCTTTTTCCTTTGCAAGCCACGGGCAAAAGAAAAAAACCCAGACTGCACATACGACACAAACATATTCATTCTGATAACCCTGAGATGACCCTAACATTTTAATTAAAAAAAAAAAAAAGTCTTGAATGTGATCGGGCATCCAAGACAAAAAGGAAATAAAGGATCGTTCTGGTGTATCTTGTTTCCAAAAGCCTAAACGTAGGTGAGAATGAATTCCTTTGCGAAGGTAACAACAATTTAAGGAAACCTTGGCCAAATGCGTCTCAGTGGCCTCAACCAGACAGGCAGATTAACTAGAGGAGGCCAGACCTCCATGGGAAGAGGGCAGGGGGCGGAAAGACCACAATGAAAGGGACTTTTGGGACCCCAGAAGACTGCATACCTTCTAAATGTACTGAAAGCCAACCTACTGGGAACAATGAGAAATGCTTTTTACCACCAAAAAATAAACTTTAAAAAAAAAACAACGCCTTGCTTCTTTCAAACCAAAGTAGCAGCCAGTGTGCATCTGGCTGTCTACTATAATCAGAAAAAGGGTGTTTCTATCTCTGACCTTGAAGAATCTGAAGCTCCTCGGGGCAGACAACATTAAGACTCTATACATGGAGTCAGTCCACATTATTTCTTATTTCTTTTAAAAATAATGTACTTGGAATGTTCAACTGAACTTGGAACGTTAAACCGAAGTAGTTTACAACGATGATATGTACTACTGGTGATGTGTTTGCCATTAACGTTACCCCAAGAGCATGACTTTACTCTTCTCAGTAACGTGATGACAGAAAACGTGAATGGATATTTTCCAGTTCTCTCAATGCCTCAGTTGGCTTCTGAAAACAATATTCAAAAATTCACCTCCACCACCTGATCCTAAATAGAAAGTTTAATATTGCTTCAGATGGTAATTTTAGATTCTCCTTTTACTGTAGGAATTACAAAGTATAAGCAAAGAAGAGGAACAAATAAGTACATTTTAAGGTTCTCCACCTTTTGGATAGATACAGAGTGAGTAACCAGACAACAGCGGCTATTCAAAGTAGAGTTCTAGGGCACTGTACTTCAATGGAGCCCGACTCTTCTGAGGAATACAGTGGAACCGGAAAAAAAAGGAGGAAGAGTGAATGACAGAATGGCTTACTGAAAAACATCTGAGGCTCCACAGGGATTTTCTCATTGTTACAAAAGCAGAGCAATTATCTGACACTCTGTATGACTCATCTCTGCCTGCCCATGGGTGGGGGGCAGCTAAATGTTTTGTGCTATCAAATCAAATCAAATCAAGTCCAGGTCTTTGGGAGAGTGGTAAATAGGATCAGTGCAGTGCAGCTGAGAAGATGAGAGTGCGAATTTAAAACGTGGCTCTCCTGCCTGTCATTTGGAAAGTCGATCTAAGCTTACGGAGTCTTAGGTACAGAAATATCCAAACTGTCAGATTTTGTAAGCACAAACAGACAGATGTCTGTCACACACAACAGAAGCTTTACAGAACAGAAAAATCAAGATAAGGAAGAGGAAACCAAACAGGAAGTATCTAATGCTCCATGAAATACTAGCTACTAAGATTTGCAGTAGGCTCACTTTTGATCTTTAGAATGAGCAGATCTGATGAAAGGTTGGAATATACTTCGGATGATTTGTTTGGTTTTCTCATGAATTTTCGACACAGCCATGGAGGTGGAAAATATAAAATCTGCATGAGCCTGGATAGGCTGACAGACAGTTCTGTGACACAGACATGTAACTTACGGATGACAGGGCATGCTTCAGCCCAACCACCTGGGCGGAGGGGGAGGAAGAGACATCCTGATCCATCAGCTGCTTCAGTTTCTCTTTCTCCGTTGATATGGTATTGAAAGCTGACCTTAAAGTGAAGTAAACTATAAAGATATAATCATTATAAAAAGGAATAAAGGAAGAGGCATACGCAAAAACAAGATACAGTGAGATGTATTCCTCATAAAAGAACATAGAAAAATAACAGCCCCGAATACTTTGAGTGTAGCAAAGGTACACTCTAAATTGACTTTTAAAAAACATCTGGAACGTATAACACCAAGAGTGAAGCCTAATGTAAATTGTGGACTCTGAAAAGTCAATCTAAGATTGTGAAGCCTTAGGTACAAAAACCTCCAAGCTGTCGGATTTTGTAAGCATCAACAAACAAATGGCTGTCAGAGACACACAAACACATAACAAAAGCTTTACAGAACAGAAAAGTCAAGATAAAGAAGAGGAAACCTTGAGTTATCTGGGTATTAATGACGTTTTAATGTTGGTTCATCAGTTATATCAAATGGCCCACTCTGGTGGGGTGTTGACAGTAGGGGATCTGTGTGTGGGGGAGGGGGAGGAGAGGTATATGGGAACTTGTATTTCATAAGCTCAATTTTGCTGTGAATCTAAAATTGCTCTTAAAAGATAGTCTATTAAAATTTTGAAATCACACATATTTGTCAATTCCAAAGCCCCTATCCACTACAAAATTCCATGATTTTAGGACTTATCATCAAGGTATTTTGACACTCGAAAGAACTATACATCTGGATTCTCAATTATCAACACTTAGTTTTATTTGTATCCCCAAAGACTGGAAATGTTTGAAAACAAAGCTTATTTGGTTTTCCAGGGGAAAACAGTAACAATACAGTGGAGAAACTAGACAGCACCTTAACTAGGTGACCAAAATTAATCACCAATGAGAGTGCCTTGGGTGTAATACCCTGAAAAAGACACACTGTCATTTTTGTCATACGCCAGATAGGGACAGACAATCTGAATATGATCATGAGGAAACATCAGAAAACCCCCAAATAAGGAACATCCTATTTTTTTTAAAGTGGCCTATGTAACAATTTCATCAATGAGAAAGAAAGGCCGAGGAACGGTTCTCAATTAAAAGAGAGCATGCCAATCACATGTAACATATGATCATGGACTAGATCCTGTCCTAAAGCGGAAAAGTGCTATTAAGGGACATTATTGGGATAACTGAAAACATTTAAATATGGATGTTAGGATAGGTAACAGTACCGTTTCAATGCTAAATTTCTCAAATTTCGTAACTATACTGTGATTAAGAATATGCCTATTCCTAGGAAATATACACTACAGAAGAAAGGTCTAAAAAAAAGACATGATGTGTGATTCTTACTCTCACACAGTTCAGAAAAGATACAATAAATGTGGCAAAATATTAAAAATGGTGAATTTGGGTGAAGTACAGATGGGAGTTTTTGTATTATTCTTGCAACCTATAAGTTTGGAATTATTTCAAACCACATAAGGTGTTACTTACTCTCTTCCTCGTTAGTCCTTCCAGTTGCTTCACCCAGAATTCTCCACGTCTAAACTTGGCAGTCAGCTACTCTGTTCACTTCAGTGAGCATTCAGGTACCAGGAGAGCTCAGCACTATTAGATGCCTGAACTGATGTTTTAAAGCCATGAACACATGTGGCAAAAAATTCTGCAGGTTTTGATCACAGACTGTACAAACTACCTCCTTCGAATGAAGAAACTGTCATCTAAATTATTGATGATGGATATCACATTTGAATATTATCTTTCCAATTTCCTTTATTACATTTTGTTTTAGAATGGCAGGAAGAAGGAAGAGACGTAGTTCTCAAATGGCCTGGCATATTACTGAATTCCACGGGGTTGCATTTTTACAGGTATTGTTATCCAAGAGTGACCTATTTAGTATCACAGAAACTAAATACACACTATTGACTGACTTCCTTCATTTCACAGCCATGAGGACAACTGAACTTCTCTATAGGTTGCTGCTGAACTTGACTGAGGCTGTGGTGTTTAGTGATAGACTTAGAGCATCTTCACAAAATCATAGTACGAATAAGCAATTTGTTTAAACACACACATGCAAATTACGGTGTTTCTGTCGATATAAGACAGGGGTCGAGGGTAAATAGGTACTAAATATTCTCATAACATCTATGGAACACACCTAGCTCTTTGATTTAAACAATTTGATTGAGCAAAATAATGGGCAGGACAACAGTGACCAACAGTGTGGGTTCCAACATCAGCCCTGGATTCTTCCCAGCTCTATCACCTACTCACTGTATGACTGGACAAATATATGATGAACCTGAATCCCAGTTTCCTCACTTGTAAATGGAGATAATAATAGCATTTACTTTATAAGACCATTACAGAGATTAAATAAGCTAATGCAAGTAAAGCACTTAACCCAGTGCGTAGCATATAATAAATAATAAGTGTTAATGCAATAATAATAGTGATGGTGATCAAAAAAACACATGACGATGAAAATGGTGGTGACTGCAGTCTCTTGAAATATGGGCAGTAATTTTACGAAGATTCTTTAGTCTCCTGTCAGGACAACACCTGTAAATAACTACGTGCAGAGTAGAAGCTTTATGAATGAGGGACTAACCAGAACCTATTGAGCAGTAGACGAGCAGCCTCAGCTGGAAAGCAACGAGCTACGGCTAACTCACCGCATTTTATGTCCTATTAGATAGGTAAACCCCCGCCCTTTGCAACTCCACGGGATACACACACCCATCCTAGTGGGCCCCTAGGGGAATAGCTCTTCACTGTCAAGTTTATTTTTTTAAGTCTCTTATTATTACAATTCTTTTCTTTTTAAAATTAAGGTATAATTGACATGTAACATTATATTAGTTTCAGGGGTACAACAAAATGATTTGATATTTGTACACACTGCAAAATTATTACCACAATAAGTCCCATTAATATTTATTGCCTTACATAGTTAAAAAAGAAACTTTTTTTCACTGTCATGTTTATTCTAAATTAAATAAATGTGACACTCACAGCTGGCTGCCACTTACTAAATCAATTCCTCTGGCTTTCAGCTGGCCTGCAGTAAAGCAAGGCATTCAACTAGAGTAGAAGATTCCTATTAAAATTCTTAATTTAGCAGAATGTACACCATTTGGTTCAAAACATACAGCTGATAAGACTGTGGTGGGCATAAAATAAGCAGAAAGAAACTCATGTAGTCCTGATATTTAATTTTAAGGTGTAAAGTGCTTTTTAAACCACCTGACAAAGGGGCTCAGAAGACCAGGTCCCTATGCACTAAATTTCTTAAATGACTGCTTAAGCCCACTCAGAGGACATTAAAATAGTCCTTCACAGTAGCCTAATGACCCCGCACAAACATAGCAATGATTAGAGGCTGCTCATGGGAGACCATATTTATATTAATCGTTAACAACACAGGATCCAAGAGGTCAGGAATATTCTCTGTGACAAGAGTGGTTTCTTACTAATTTCATACATGATGCTAGTGAGAAAAAGAACAATCCAAATGAGCGTATCGCATTTGTAGATATCTGATAATAAACAAGACCACATGGGGTATTCAAATATCAGAAGACATTTATGTCATCTCTTTCGCAGACTCTCCCCTTCACTGTGCTAAGAGAGGGGACAGAAGTGGAGCTTTGACAGAATGGAATGCCACAGCGTCACACAGATGACTCGGCGATCACTACCTTTCTCGTTTCTATAGCTCCCATGCCATTCTTAATTATTGAGTTAGGTGGTTGAGATCATAGACCGTGTGTTTGGGTGGGCAAGGCTGGTAATGAAAGACACCTATACACTCTTAATTTATCTGAGCTCTATTTTTTTTAAATATGCTCCTTCTCTAGAAGTTTCTCAGGATCAGAAAAGAATAAGATCTTGAGGAAGTCAAGAAAATCACAGACACCACCTCTACAGTGGCACCGTGTGTGGTACAGGGTTAAAAATAATGCAAACGTGAACCAAAATTCCACCCCTACCATTTAATTGCCATTTAATTTTTAGACAAATCCTCAGTTTCTACATCTGTGTGTGTGGATAATGCCCAAATCTCAAGAGTGCTTTGAAGAAACAATGAAAAAACATCGTATTGGCATCCGACCCACAGTAGGACTCATTGTTTTCCTTTCCGTATTTTTAATGAAAACCATATTTTAGTGAATTTTCTTTACAATGTTAAGATATCTAAAATATCTGGAGTGGTTTGATCTCCCGTAATCTATTCCCCTAATTTTTAAACCTCACAGGATGTCCATGGTTTTAAAATACTTTCTAACATATTCTATCCAAATGGTTTTTCAGATTTGGATACATTAGGTAATTTGATTAAATGGTCCTATTTATATACTGATATTTTACATAAATACAATTGCTCAGCAGATTTTTATGCTGAATTCTAAATTATGTTCAATAAATGATCTGGCTTTTCTTTAAGTCATATATATCTTTTAGTTTTTAATCTATGAAAGTGATGTCATTGTGACAAACTTAGCTTTTTATTCAATACTTCCATAAGCTCAAACAATTTTAAAAAATTACCACTCCATTAAAACTCAACGCAGGAAAAGAATCCAGGAACAGAAGAATACCAAATAATTTAATAGAATTTAATTTTGTCCTACTGTTAGTCTTTAGATTTGTAAATGAAGATTTCTCTCACTGAAAACATCTTCCAAAGATTGCAGAAGTATCTGTAAAACTTCACTACTTCCCCTTCCAAAGGAGAATGTGAATATCCACTTCCATTTGGGGCACTCCGACCCCAGTCCTATACTATTCCTTGCTTTCCCATCCTAAATCCAATCACCTCATCCTGTCATTTGTTTCTGTACTAATAGAACAGTCTTTCATCATATACCATTGCACCAATGAGCAACAGTATGAATTATTTCTACTCAATGCAAAATAGTCATAGAAGATAACCACAGAATTTGAAAGTCAAAAGGGTCAGGACAACGACTTTAGGACATTTAACAAATGAAGTAGATGAAGCCCAGAGAGGTCAAAGTCCCGCAGCTAGTCAGTGACAAAGGTGGCCTGGAATGAAAGCCTGTCTTCTGACTCAGCTGGCAGAGAAGGTTAGCTCCAGAAAGGCTTATTATTTGTGTCTCCTGAAGCAGGTTTTTTTTTTTTTTTAGAAACTTTAGTTCCAGAGTGGTAATAGCTGATAGCTGTTTGGGGAGGAGGGAGGAAAATTTCCCGAATAACATTGAAAATTACTGACTCAAACAAAGCTAAGAAAACTGCTGCTGCAGGACTTCTCAGTGCCTTTAATATTTACTATTTCTTGTGGAAATGCAAAGGGGACTGTAGTCAGCAGTGTTTTCCAAACATTTTTAATCACGGAATTCTTTCATTTTTAAAGCACGTTATGGATAAAGTGTTCCATGAAATTCAATTTGGGAAAGGTAAAGGGTAACACGTGTGATATAAATTACTTTTGATTTTTAGATTTTTAGTACATTTCATTGTTTGTTTATATGTGTGTCGGTTTACACACAAAGCCAGACACATGAACCAATGAAAATTAGTTCATTGTTACACCATAAAAATCAAATTTATAGTCTGTAGTAGATAACAAAGACTTCTTAGGATGGTTATATATTGGTTGCCTAGCATTTGTCCTAACTTCTACAAAACGGAGAGAATTCCAATACATTTAACAAGTTGAAGAAAAAGTAGGTAATACAGGAGGTTACAGCATCAGTAGAATTATTGCCTTTAGTTCAGTTGCTCTGGAGTCATAGTCAATAGATTAGTGATGCAGATAAGAAAATATAATCAAAAGTGTCAGTAAAAAAAAACAGGCTTACACTGGAAGAAAGGTCAAGATGCTTTGAGTCTGAATGTGTGGAAGCGAGAAAGGTCACAGGCCTCAGGGCAAACCTGAGCGCTGTCTTTATTCCGTGAGGCCTGAGTTACTGCCTGTGTAAAGAGACTCCAGAGATCCTTCAGTCTCTGTGCAGACTTTGATACACAGGAACGGAACACAGCCTGTTAGGCTTCCTGAGGAGTTCGCTGCCAGTCAGCTCATGGGGCGCAGGCTGTAGTGACATAAGTGTGCCTGGACATCCTTGACCTAGTCTAGGTGTGTGGCAGCACTACAGCCAGCTGGCTTTCACAAAGCAGGAGAGACAGAACAGCTGGCTGAGGCCCATTAGAGACAGTCCACCAGGCTGAGCCCTCTGCAGCGGAGTGGGGTCAGTGGATCCACTCAGTATGGCAGCCTCTGTCTTGCTGAGGAAGCAGCTTCTTCAATGCAGGGAAAATTCAGGCTATTTCTCTTCTGCCGGGAGGCAGTGTTTTTTCATTTTTAAAAAGGCAGTTCATATTATTAAACAGTAATGGTATTTTATAGGAATTTCCTAAAATGAATTTCCTGAAGGTCATTCCACAAAACCTAAAATGCAATGCCCTAATTACAACCGATCCCTTCATAGTAGAGAACACGCAGGGGGTGGGTGAAGAGCTTTAAAGGGGTGAGTGAGGCAGGTCTGCCCACCTTACAGATCGATGGAACAACAGCATTGCAAAACACTGACAAAGTTCTAATAGGAACTAGAAGGACAAGAGTTTGCGGTGGGAATGTGCAGAGCATAAAATGGCTTCTTCGTAACCAACACGTTTTAGGTTTGCAGGGTAAGGGTTAAAGGAGAGAAGGAATCAGCACTGTGACGGAAGAAAAACACAGGGCTAGGAGAGCCAGGCAACAGAGGGCATGTCTTCCTTCCTACTTCGAGTACTCGCTCCTATTTAAAAAAATGTTAACCCATTTTCTCCTTTAAAAATGATAAACATATGAAATTTAAAATGATAAGCAGAAAGGAGATAATAAGTACTTATAACTCTAGCCTCCATCACTAAAATGCTGGTGTATATCCTCCAGACTTTTTACTATACATGCCAGGTTTATATAGTCTATTTTTTCGAGGAAAAAAAAAAGGGGCGGAGGGATCACATCTATTTATCATTTTGTGACTTTATATTTTTACTGAATGATATGCTGTGAACATATTTCTATGTCTGTGAAAAACCCTGGCTGCCCCATCTGTAAGGGCAGTGAGACACCAGGAGAGAAGCAAAGACTCTGGAGTCAGGCCAGTTAGGAGTCAAATCTTAGGTTGTGCTTTCTACAATTTGACCTTCAGGAGGATTTTTGCGTAAGCCTCAGGTTTCTTATCTGTGCCATGACAAACTTAGCTTTTTATTCAATACTTCCATAAGCTCAAACAATTTTAAAAAATTACCACTCCATTAAAACTCAACGCAGGAAAAGAATCCAGGAACAAAAGAATACCAAATAATTTAATAGAATTTAATTTTGTCCTACTGTTAGTCTTTAGATTTGTAAATGAAGATTTCTCTCACTGAAAACATCTTCCAAAGATTGCAGAAGTATCTGTAAAACTTCACTACTTCCCCTTCCAAAGGAGAATGTGAATATCCACTTCCATTTGGGGCACTCCGACCCCAGTCCTATACTATTCCTTGCTTTCCCATCCTAAATCCAATCACCTCATCCTGTCATTTGTTTCTGTACTAATAGAACAGTCTTTCATCATATACCATTGCACCAATGAGCAACAGTATGAATTATTTCTACTCAATGCAAAATAGTCATAGAAGATAACCACAGAATTTGAAAGTCAAAAGGGTCAGGACAACGACTTTAGGACATTTAACAAATGAAGTAGATGAAGCCCAGAGAGGTCAAAGTCCCGCAGCTAGTCAGTGACAAAGGTGGCCTGGAATGAAAGCCTGTCTTCTGACTCAGCTGGCAGAGAAGGTTAGCTCCAGAAAGGCTTATTATTTGTGTCTCCTGAAGCAGGTTTTTTTTTTTTTTTAGAAACTTTAGTTCCAGAGTGGTAATAGCTGATAGCCGTTTGGAGAGGAGGGAGGAAAATTTCCCAAATAACATTGAAAATTATTGAATTAAACAAAGCTAAGAAAACTGCTGCTGCAGGACTTCTCAGTGCCTTTAATATTTACTATTTCTTGTGGAAATGCAAAGGGGACTGTAGTCAGCAGTGTTTTCCAAACATTTTTAATCACGGAATTCTTTCATTTTTAAAGCACGTTATGGGTAAAGTGTTCCATGAAATTCAATTTGGGAAAGGTAAAGGGTAACACGTGTGATATAAATTACTTTTGACTTTTAGATTTTAGTACAATTCATTGTTTGTTTATATGTGTGTCGGTTTACACACAAAGCCAGACACATGAACCAATGAAAATTAGTTCATTGTTACACCATAAAAATCAAATTTATAGTCTGTAGTAGATAACAAAGACTTCTTAGGATGGTTATATATTGGTTGCCTAGCATTTGTCCTAACTTCTACAAAACGGAGAGAATTCCAATACATTTAACAAGTTGAAGAAAAAGTAGGTAATACAGGAGGTTACAGCATCAGTAGAATTATTGCCTTTATTCAGTTGCTCCGGAGTTGTAGTCAATAGATTAGTGATGCAGTTAAGAAAATATAATCAAAAGTGTCAGTAAAAAAAACAGGCTTACACTGGAAGAAAGGTCAAGATGCTTTGAGTCTGAATATGTGGAAGTGAGAAAGGTCACAGGCCTCAGGGCAAACCTGAGCGCTGTCTTTATTCCGTGAGGCCTGAGTTACTGCCTGTGTAAAGAGACTCCAGAGATCCTTCAGTCTCTGTGCAGACTTTGATACACAGGAACGGAACACAGCCTGTTAGGCTTCCTGAGGAGTTCGCTGCCAGTCAGCTCATGGGGCGCAGGCTGTAGTGACATAAGTGTGCCTGGACATCCTTGACCTAGTCTAGGTGTGTGGCAGCACTACAGCCAGCTGGCTTTCACAAAGCAGGAGAGACAGAACAGCTGGCTGAGGCCCATTAGAGACAGTCCACCAGGCTGAGCCCTCTGCAGCGGAGTGGGGTCAGTGGATCCACTCAGTATGGCAGCATCTGTCTTGCTGAGGAAGCAGCTTCTTCAATGCAGGGAAAATTCAGGCTATTTCTCTTCTGCCGGGAGGCAGTGTTTTTTCATTTTTAAAAAGGCAGTTCATGTTATTAAACAGTAATGGTATTTTATAGGAATTTCCTAAAATGAATTTCCTGCAGGTCATTCCACAAAACCTAAAATGCAATGCCCTAATTACAACCGATCCCTTCATAGTAGAGAACACGCAGGGGGTGGGTGAAGAGCTTTAAAGGGGTGAGGCAGGTAATTCTGCCCACCTTACAGATCGATGGAACAACAGCATTGCAAAACACTGACAAAGTTCTAATAGGAACTAGTAGGATAAGAGTTTGCGGTGGGACTGTGCAGAGCATAAAATGGCTTCCTCATAACCAACACGTTTTAGGTTTGTAGGGTAAGGGTAAAAGGAGAGAAGGAATCAGCACCGTGAAGGAAGAAAAACACAGGGCTAGGAGAGCCAGGCAACAGAGGGAATGTCTGCCTTCCTACTTCGAAAAAATGTTAACCCATTTTCTCCTTTAAAAATGATAAACATATGAAATTTAAAATGATAAGCAGAAAGGAGATAATAAGTACTTATAACTCTAGCCTCCATCACTAAAATGCTGGTGTATATCCTCCAGACTTTTTACTATACATGCCAGGTTTATATAGTCTATTTTTTCAAGAAAAAAAAAAGGGGGTAGGGGAGGGATCATACCTATTTATCATTTTGTGACTTTATATTTTTACTGAATGATATGCTGTGAACATATTTCTATGTCTGTGAAAAACCCTGGCTGCCCCATCTGTAAGGGCAGTGAGACACCAGGAGAGAAGCAAAGACTCTGGAGTCAGGCCAGTTAGGAGTCAAATCTTAGGTTGTGCTTTCTACAATTTGACCTTCAGGAGGATTTTTGCGTAAGCCTCAGGTTTCTTATCTGTGCAATGGATTTTACAGTAATACCTACCCCATAGCTTGCTGCTAGAACGAAATGAAATAGTGCATGTAAAGTGCTTAATAAATACTTGACACGACAGCTATGATCTTGAAATAGGTAGCTATTATTATTATGTGACTACTGACTATTCTATCATATGATTATATTGCATTAAAAAAAATCCAATGCCTTTATTACTGGGCATTTAGGTCATTTCTAATTTTTTTAAAGCTTTATTTTGAATTCATTATAGACTCACAGGAAGTTGCAAAAACAATACAGAAAAGTCCCAGGTACCCTACATTCAGTTTCCGACAGTGATAACGTCTTACATAATTATGGTACAATATCGAAACCAGGAAATTGACACTGGTATAATCTACAGCTCTTATTCAGATTTCACCAGTTTTACATGCCCTCTTTTATATATATATGTATGTAAATATAGGTCAAAGCGATTTTATCATATGTGTAGATTCGTAGAACCACCAGAATCAGGATACAGAGCTCTCCATCACCACCGAGATCCCTCTTGCTACCCCTTTATAATCACACCCATACTTTCCCCCTTTCCCTTCTCCTTGTCCCTAACTTCTGGCGACTACTAATCTCTTCTCCATCTCTATAATCTTATCACTTCAAAAGTGATAAGTGGAATCATACACTATGTAATCTTTGGAGATTGACTATTTCCAGTCAGAAGAATGCCCTTGAGGTCCCTTCAACTTGTTGCATATGACCACAGTCTGCTCCTTTGCATTGCTGAGTAGTATTCCATTGTATGGATGTGCCATAGTTCGTTTAACCATTCAACTATTGAAGGAAATTTGGGTTGTTCCAGTCTTTGGCTAATACAAATAAACTTGCTTTGAACATTTGTGTACAGGTTTTTGTGTGGATTTAAGTTTACATTTCTCCGGGATCAATGGCCAGGACTGTAAATGTTGGGTTGTATGGCAGATGTGTTTAGTTTTATATAAAACTGCCAAATTATTTTCCAGAGCGGCTGTACCATCTTGCATTGC
Source organism: Pteropus alecto (assembly GCF_000325575.1). Taxonomy (NCBI): domain Eukaryota; kingdom Metazoa; phylum Chordata; class Mammalia; order Chiroptera; family Pteropodidae; genus Pteropus; species Pteropus alecto. The sequence continues at coordinate 17,660,477 of NW_006436282.1, forward strand.
CACCAATAATGTATGGGAGATCCAGTTTCTCCGGATCTCTCACATCAGCATTTGGTACTGTCAGTATTTTTTTAACATTAACTACTATTCTAATAGGTATGTGGTATTATCTCACTATGGTTTTAATTTGCATTTGCCTAATGGCTAATGATGTTGAACATCTATTTCTAATTTTTGATATGACAAACAATGCTACTACCATGGATATCTTTATTTGGAGAAATTTTAAGTTAATTCCCACAAAGGAATTCTTTGAAGTGAAGTTGCTGGATAGGCAGATTTTTAAAAAATGTTGAAACATAACATCATACTGCCCTCCAGAATAGTTCCAACTTCTTGCCAATACACTCCTTACTCCCAGGGAAATAAAATAAAAATTGGGTTGCCCCAAATCTCAATACATCAGGAAATAAACCAACTAAGGTCTCCTCTCCAAGGACATCCCACATTCAGACATGCATTTAACACTTTCATCAAACACGTTAGGAAGAAGGAAAACTCACTTACCTTTATGGGCAATGTGACACAGATCTTCTTGCATTTTAGAAAACTCTGATGAAGTTTCAGAGCCATCGGAATAATTTTTCTCTTCTCCAAAATCTAGTGTTGACAAATTAGGATTGGAGGAATGTAGTCTTTGTGGGCCAGAAAAAGGTTTAGGAACCTGAAGTGATACCAAAAGGAAATATGTCTTTTCAGATGCAAATTGCTTAGAAAATTTACTTGTTTCTAAGGTTGGAAAGTAGTAAGAGAAGAACGATGTATAGATAAGTCTTTCTATTGAGTGATGACACATAAGAAAAATAAATGAAAACTCAGGAAAGCGCTTCCTACTGCAAGTTGCACTAGCTTCTGGCAAAAATAAAAATAAATGAGAAATCACATACAGTAAATCTCTCCTTATCCATGGGGCTATGTCCCAAGACCCCCAGTGGATGCCTGAAACCACGGATAGTACTGAACTGTACAGATGCACAATTTAAAACTTACGAATTGTTTATTTCTGAAATTTTCCATTTACTATTTTTGGACCACAGGTAACCACGGGGAAACTGAAACCACGGAAGACGAAACTTCGGATAAGAGGGGACCACCGTATTCTTTTGGAAATAATAGAAACATTAAAGCTATCGGTCGAAAATGACAGCTAAAGCTGCCAAGCCCTTTCTCAAATGGCCAAGCTGCAAATCTTGGCCTGTGGCTTAGCTGTGCACTGAGAAGGTCAGTGCCTAGTGCAACACAGTAAACCTCTGATGAGAAACTGGGAGGTCGGAAATAGGAGGTAAGGAGCGTATGCACCGCGTCCTGTTCCCAGAAACTCCACTCAGAGGAGTGATGGGTCCACTGAACAGCAGCAGGAGAGCCGGGTCAGGGCGCCCACCCAAACAGGGAAGCGGGCAGGCAGGCTGAGCAGTAAAGAAGGAGAAACCCAAGTTGTAGAAAAGGCTGCAGTTCCCTTGACCTTATACCGTTTTTCATTACCCAACATCCATTACATGCTTATTCTAGTATCCAGAAAATCTAAGTGATAGAATTCATGTCTCTGCACAGGGCGTTTGAGAGAACGACGATAGAAAATGGTCTTATCTGTTCTCCCACTTGAGTCCAGGTTGCTCCCAGCATGTGGCCTGCAGAGCAAGGCCAATGAAAATACCAGCTTGTTGGGGAAGCAATGGTTACCTGCAGCGTTCCTTTAGCATCTTTGCCAATAGCTCTGGACCGCCACCTCCTGTGTGATCTTTTCTCCTTTTTGGGACTTTCAAAAGTTCCACCCTTTGTTTCAAAATGAGAAAGAGAGCACAGACGGTAAGGTCCACTAAACCAATAGGGGAAAATGCACAGCAAAGTGACCACCTCCATCCCATCAAACTTGGCCAAAGCAACCGAACAGACACCATCCCACTGTTAGTGAAAGGTGGGGAGAAGAAAGGAAAGCAGAAGAAGGTCAGAATGCAGACAGCAGTGGGATCTGGCTAACCTGGATGGCGTTGATAGCTGGTGCTGAATACGTCCGATGCAGCACGTCCATACTTTGGAGGAGCTGGCTCATTTCCACCAGGTAGGCATGACAGTGTGCCAGGTCTGCGGGAGGAAAGCGAAAGATGGATTCAGAAGCACTGACCTTGACATTCGGGCTTCACTATGTTAGCACCAGCTACTTTTCTCATTTGTCTATACTTGATGTACACATGTAAGGATAGGAAATTCTGCTTTCTTTCCTACAGGAGAGGCAGTCGACTGCTGTGGTTAAGGGCATGGATCTGGAGAACCAGGCTGCCTCCGTCTGAATACGCTTAATGACCAGTGAATCTTGGGCAATTTATATAACTTCTCTGTGCCTCGGTCTCCTCATCTGGACAGTGGGGATAATCATACAAATAGCTCACAGGATAGCTGTGAGTTAAAGGAGCTGATATGCGTAGCCATCTTTTAGAGTGCTGGCACCTTGTAAGCATTAAATAGATCAGCCGTCACCATCGTCGTCATCATCATTTCTGATACTCAGTAACAGGGTGTCACTATCCAATTTTAAAGACCCCATATAAGTAAATGAATGAAAATAAAATGAAGATTGTATTGGTTGCTACGAATAACTTTGTCGACCATGGACCCGCATGCTGATCCTGACGACTGCTTCAGATTGACCTGAGAGGACCTAAGAGTATTCTTGGACCAGTTCCTGGGTCACTAACTCAAAAATAGCTCTCAATTTGCTGTTCACTGGATGATGGGAACTGTTTCTGCTGAGGAATCAAAACCCAAATGTATTAAGATCGTGGCTTTCAAACTTTGGTATCATCAGAATCACCTAGAGAACCTGTCAAAGCAAAGATCTTTGGGATCCACCCCCACTTTCTGATTCAGTCTATCTGGGTCGGGCCTGAGAATCTGCATTTCTAGTAAGTCATAGGCCAGGCCAATGCTGCTGGTCCAGAGACAGCATTTCAAGGACTGACATTCTAAAATGTTACTCGGTGAAGCTCATGAGTGATATTTGCTGGGAGGGCAAAACCTACATGGCCCCAGGTATGATAATATCTGCACTTGACTGAAGAAAATGCAATTTTCAAGGCTGGCATCTTTCTCTAATAGTGGTTGCACTTTAAAACCAGCTGCGGAAATGTTTTAAATTACACATGTCCAAGTCCCATCCCCAGACAATTAAATCAGAATACTCCCAATCGCACTGGTGAATTTCTTGTTTTTCAGTTCCCTGGGTGATTCTTAGTTAATTAAGGTTGAGAACACTGAGCTTCCTTATGGCAGGAGTTCTCCATCCTGGCTTCTTATCGGAATCACTTAGGGAACATTAGAAAATTAGCAATGTCAGGGCCCCTCTCCAGACCCATTCAAAAAGATTCTTCTGGAGAGGGGCCAGGGCACGGGTATTCTTGCATTTTAAAAGCTCTCTTGGTGATTCTTATATACAGCCAGAATACAGAACACCTGTTTTGTAGAAATCTCCATTTGGTTCAACCAATCACCTCTAGAACAGTGATTCTCAACCTTTGATGTGAATCGGAATCATTTTTGGCACTTAAAAAAATTAGAGAACTGTGCAGACCCCCACCCCTAGAAACTGTGACTGAGCAGGCCCACATGGAAAACAGGCATCAATACTTAAAAGAATAGAAAAGAAAACCTGTCTGCATGCACGCCCAGGTGAAGCCATAAAACTCTGCAAGGAAAGTGTCTTTTGTTACTCACGAGTGCTAACTTAATAAGCAAAATATGAGAAGGAATGTAGACCAGTGACGGAGAAGGATATAAATTCAGGTATAAATACTAAACCAGTACAATCTAAGAGCCATGAAAGAAAGAGGCAAAGGTTTCAAGTCACTCTACCTTTTGAGCATTTTTCCATGTCCTCTGAAGACTGTAACCATAATGGAATCCGCGTCTCACCACCACAAGAAAACGATAAATTGCTTCCGGCTTGAAATGAATTCTGCTTTGATATACTGCTACGCTGTTCCAGAGATGAAAAAAAGCACATTATAAATGAAAACAGAGCCCCATGGGAACACTTTTGGGTAAAAGGACAATAACATGGGCTAGTTGCTAATGGAAGCCATATGCTTGTAATGGGGAAGAAGCTTCTAGCAAAGCACTCCACTGGAGACCTTAGCTCCAGCTGCACCCCAGCTTGGCCATACCATGCTATGAGTCCTTGGACTACAGTCTTTAATTTCTTCTTCTGTAAAATGATAATCAGATCGAAATAATTATATAAGTGTTGGGAGATCTTGCAATCTTGAATAACTATAAATGTACCTAATGCGTTTTACAACCAGATTAAAAAAAAAAAAGTCAAATTGTATCAAAATAATTATATAAGTGTTGGGAGGTCTTGCAATCTCGAATAACTATAAATGTACCTAATGCATTTTACAACCAGATTAAAAAAAAAAAGTCAAATTGGTCAAGTGAAAGCTAAAGCATTCAGGGCTATTCAACGCCTCCTTACATACTTACACATCCTTTACTTTCCGCCCCAGTGATAACAGATGTTCCTCTGGCCCTGGTCCTGACCAACTAGGCAAACAGACTCCTTAAATACCAGCTCAAGCTTACCTGCTCCTCTCCACAAAGCTTCCCTTCCTCAGATACAGCCCGCCCCCCAAGTGGGACTCCCCGATGCAAAGCCACCCCGCCTTTTAGATCCATTACTGGCAAGTTACTACCTTCCTACTTGAAATGGAGTCCAAGACCCCAGATGCAGACTCTGTGACGGTGGATCCTGGAAAAAAGTGATTAACTTCATGTGGAAACATGGCGATTTCATTTTGACGATACATCCGGTGGTGGCGGAGTTTGGATACCCACTCTTCAAAGACTTCTTCTGACTTTACCTAAATCATATTAAATTGAAAGAAGGAAACAATAGCATCACTCGCTGAAAGAAACAATTCTTCATCCAATTGAGGTCACTCCCCTTGCACTCTCTCTTTTTACACTGGCACATGAAGAAATGTAGAAAAATCAGCTTATTAACTTAGTTTACATTTATGTGATCTATGGGAACAAGTTTGAGAAGGAAGTGGAGAGTAAAAATGGTCTTCATAAACTATATATTTAGGCTTACTATGAAAGGGGCCAATTGTTATGTTGTTCTTAAGAAAGCAAAACACAAGCAGTTATATTAAACAAGTAAGCTAAAATTTATATCTACCTGTCTCTTAAAGCATTTCCAAGTTCTTCTGGCCCACCTTCTCCTAGCCCTACAAAAATATTAGTCCCTTGTTTCTTTTAAACTCTTTTATAATTCAGACTTTTCACATAAATCTTCTCCGAACTAGAAAGAATTAGTAAATTCTTCCTAAATTATTTAACTTTGTTAATCTTCTCTGACAAAAAAATACATTGCTGAGGACTACATATTAATGAATGCAAAGGTTATTTAAAAGAACATTTCCCCTGCTCTCAGAAATAGAAAAAAATCTGAAAAAGTATTAAAAGTGATTTCCAAGATTTTTCAAACACACACACACACAGCCATTTTCTCCATCAGTGAGTGTCTATAAATGTCTAATTTCCATGAAGAATAATGTTTGTGACTAGTAACTTTTATTCTAAAATATTTCAAATGTTCATAAAAGTACTAAAAAGAATATAATAAGCACCTATGAACCATAGATACTTCTTAATAGTCAATGTTTTTATGTGCATATGAGGGTATATTAATATTTTCAAAATAAAAAATGATAGGTATCCATATATTAGAACACAGAGATTCGTAACGTGACAATTTACAATGCCCAAAAATAATGGTAGGTTAACTTCCAAGAAGAAAAATCCAGGTCGATCACATTAAAATCTTTACAAATGCTGCTACTGAGAACAAGGATGTGGGAATAAATGTCAGCAGCATCATTCACTTAGGAAATGTTAAGTTGGCTCTTATGTTTGCTGTGTTGATTAGAAGTATGTCCAAGATTTAAAAACTCTCTAGGTACTACTGAATGTGTCATGTACAGGAAGAAGCAATACAAACAGATTAATATCTCTTTGTCTCTCTTAAATCATGTTCTCGAAATGTTCTTTGTTTCCCAGATGTGGTTAATAAGAACATTGTGTCATCTTTTGCACTGATCTGCTCTCAGTGGCCCTTAAAAATCCATGCCCAAAGCATTCATCTTGACTTGTTTTGTACTGGTTAAACAAGGCAGAAGAATAAAAACACTTTATTAAATAACTGACTGGGGTTCTGTGCCAGCCTCTCATGTACTATTAGGACTGTGGATAGATAGCCACTTAAGTCTCTACTGCCAGATCCCTCACCTATAAATGATGGCCCAGATTTAAAAACTGCCTGTCTCTGAGGCTATTAATTAGGACCCTCAGATAACCAGACATATCTACACTAACAGTCACAGCTGATGCTCAAAGGGATGAACACGAAACACAAAGAGAACTTAGAAGTGAATCAACACAGAAAATAATAAACTGTGTTGATCATGATAGTAGTATTTGATATATTTTAAGGCATTCTAGTTCTTTAAAATGAGGAACTGATAATCACTTATTCTGTTAATTGAAAGAGTGGATGAACAAGAACCTATAATTTCCTGACCATATCAAAACACAGAACTAAGCATCACTGGGAGTACATGGAGAAATAACCTAAATGACAGTAAAGGAGATCGACCCCTGAAATCAAGGTGGAGGGAATATTCTTTCTTAAATCTATTTTTTTTTTCTTTTTTTTAGATTATAGGTCTCTCCCTCCTTTACTTCACACTAATTGTTCTCATCCAGAGGTGATTTGCCCCCTCCTCCAAGGGGACATTTGGCAATGTCTGGAGACACTTTTTGGTTGTCAAAACTTGCCAAGGGTGAGAAACCCTGCTTTACACAATCAGCTACACACACAGGTAGAGGCACGTAGATTAGGAAACAGCATGCATTTGACTATCTCGTGCAGTCAATCGACCACATGTATGTGTCATGTGTGCGTTTGCCCAACCACTCTATCCATGGAGAAGACAGGGATACCTTAAACACAGGGCTCAAAATCTCATGCTTTTATTCTCCCAACCCTCAGCCCCCATTCCCAATACTGCAAATTATCTGCCGAAGTCAGAAAAGAGTTTAAACACTTTCTCGATTCATTTCTAACATTCGGGTACCACCTAGTAAGTATACCCAATAATTAAACTTACTGAGATTGCTGTGGGTCAGGCATTATGCCAAGTTTCCTACATGCAGCCCTCCTGAGACTTTCAGAGATTAAATAATGTGCCGAAGGCCAACGTCTAATAAGTAGCCAGGTCAAGAGTTGAACCAGATCTGAATCGCCAAAGCTATCGCTTCATACTTTTAACCACCCACCAGAGAGAAGGCAGAAGAGAGTGGTTAAGCAGCTTTGGAGGCCCATGCTTTAGGGGGACAATTCCCGGCATTCACTTTAATGTGAGAATTTTAATGGATTCTCTATAAAATTAGCCAAAGTTGTAAGACAGACTAAATGTTAAATATGATATTTCAAGGAACACGTTTAACCTACGGTAAATGGTTCTTAATGAGAGACAGTACTGCCAGGGGGCAGGAGAGGGGTCGTATTTCGAAACATGAAGATTTTTTTGTTATTGATCATTGTCACAATCATGGGGGGAAAGGGGTATTTAGGGAATGCGGGGACAAGGACGCTAAACCTTCAGTCGTGTGTCCCAACCAAATATCAATAGCGTTCACTGGAAATATTTTCATAACGAAGATCTTCTATATGTTGGCTGGACGTTTTGAAATATTCAAAAGGTATCACCAATAGTAGTGTAACTGATGATCCCTTCGCGATGTAAAGGAACTCTGCAGTGGGAGGCAGGACCTGGGGGCCAGTCTCACCTTCAGATGGTAGATGTGCTCCTCGGTGTCCAGGTCTATGCATTTTGATGATTTCTTTACAGACATCACCGAGAGCCCGACATCAATGCAGCCATGCAGCTTCTCTCTCTCGATCTGCAGAGGCACGAAGAGGTCCCATTCTCGACGCTCCTTCCCTCCACCCTCACCTTCCACATCCGCCAATAGTAAACATGAGAACAACTTATCCAGCAATTAGTGTGAATCGGTATAGAGTGGTAAGTGCTGTACATGCATTATCTAGTTAATTCGTGAGGGATTAGGTAACAAGTGCTTTACATGGTCAGTGGCGAGGATGCAAGAAAATGAGGAAGCTAAGAGGAGCCCCACGGACTGAACCCATGGCAGCAAAATCACCTTGGACGGCACTGCCTCCCACTGAAGTAGCTTCTGGCGTCTGAATTCATTTGGAAGTGATTTAAGGAGAAGTAGGGGGAGGAAGCTAAGATAGGCTACCCTGGGTCCGGAATGATGCGTGCAGCCCTAGATGAGCACTGCCAGGGGGCGAGAGAGGAAGCAGGGACAAGAGCTCAATGAGAGAAAAACCTCTACGAAGGGCAGAAATAACAGTCCCTCTGCGCCCTCATGGACTGTCTGCCTAGTGTCCACGCAAAGGGAAATCCCACGTCACCTTCGCCAATGTCCTTCTCCACCACACCCCTCAGTCACTATAACAGTGGGAGTGACACTTGCCCGACATTTTGTTCCTGTTAACTTGCTGCAAAAGTGTCTTCTCTTACCCAGAGAACCCCTCAGCACAACCCTAACACCTGAACAGACAGACCCCTGGATACACAGTACGGTGCTGAGAGGAGCCCTCTACCTCCACTTGGCGAGCGAAGTGAACTTGCCTAGAACCCGGAGCTGGGACAGCAGGGAGCAGGCCCCTCTGCTCCATGTGAAGGAATCATTACCCCTCTGTGCTCCCAGTTCAGAGAGATAGAATCCCACATGTGCACAATCTCATCCATGAGCTGACAGCAATCAGCCCTTCAGAATTCTTCAATAGCATGTCGGATTAATAAGAACACTTACATCAGTTTGGCTTTTGGCATATTTCAAGATTCCTTTGTCCAGATAGAAGAATCGCTGTGGGGAAGAAAGTATAATCCAGTAAAACATTTTATTTAAATATCTGTTCTTCCCTTGGTCCCAATTATCAACTTCAAGTTAAATATAAGTGTCTAAGAACCGGGGTGCTGAATGTGATAGTGTGGGTACAAATAAAGGTGAGGCCAAAGCCAGCATCTTACCTTGTGCCAGCCTTTCAAAGGCCATTTCCTCTTCTTCAGCAAAAATCCTTTCTGAACTGATGGCTCCTCGGTATAATTCATCTCTCCCCTCAGTCCTTCCACCACTTCCCAGCTGTCCTGTTCCAACGAAAGAGTTTATGCTAAATGGCTAAATCTTTAAAAATAATAACAACATTCAGAAGCACTTCATCTGCTCAGTAAATCCATCCAAGATGGTGAGGTTGGCTGGGTTCACTGGGGAGAAGAAATTCAAATTTAATTTTTATACCATTCCTCAATTTCATAGACTTAATGTTATAACTTAATGGCATCAAATTTGATTTTTTTTTTTTTTTTCCAAAAAGCTTTCTCTTAGAAGAGATTATTTCTCTCTTTGGATGCTTGAACCTTGACCACTACTATTAGAGGTAAAGATTTCACTGTAAGTTCTATTTTTGTTCCCTTGGACATCATCATATAGTTAAGTGTTTCCTCACCACTAGACCTCAGTCTGAATTTTAACCCAAAGCTACAGACATCAGAATGGAGGTGAAGGTGGGATGTGGGGGGCAGGGAGAATTTGGGAAGATTGGCTTAAGAATTGGCTGAAGAGTATGAGATAAGATGCAAGCTGGTAAACATGACACCTTGGTCAAAATAATGATTTAGTTTCAAGTTAATATCTTCAAATTCTAGGTATTTAAATATTGAGAATCTTGAAGTATTGAAAAGGTGCTTTTGCAATGAGTATTTTCATCCTCTTTTTTTCAGAAATCCTGTTTTCTCCTCCTTCCTCTGGTTTTAAGAACTTTTTCTTTATCTTTTTTTTAGGCCAATTATTGCTCTACTGGGCTGTTTGCAATTTTGAGGAGGTATAAACATGGTTACAATTAATTTTCCATTGTTGGTTATTTAGGTCACTTCAACTAAATTACTGAAAAATAATATTTAAAGGAATACAAAAGAAAAACACTAAAAATTCTGAAAATTTAGTTTTATATGTTTTGAAATGTATAAATCACCGCAAAATTACCTCAAGATAGACCAGAGTTGGCAATACTTCAGTGGCTGAGAAAATGGGCTTTTTGTTTATTATTATTGTTTTACATTTTTATTGGGATATAACATACACAAAGTACACAAATCTTAAGAGTACAACTCAATGAATTTATACACCTATACTCTCAGTAACTATCATCCATATCAGAAAGAAAACATTTCGAACATAGGGTAATTAAGTTTTGACAAACATGCCCGCCATTATTGAGGTATTATTAGCATGTAACATATGCAAATTTAAGGCAAACAGTGTGATGATTTGACAGATTTCTGTCAAACCTCACATAATTACCACTTTATCTTTTCATTTAAGATCTACTTTTCTTAACGACTTTCGAGTAGATAATATAGTATTGTTATAGTCACCATGCTGTACATTAGATCCCCGGAACTTTTCATCCTATAGCTGGGAGTCTGTACCATTTGACAAATATCTTCCCATTCCCTTACCTCCCAGACCCCGACCCAAAAGCTATCATTTTACTCTCCCTTTCTATGAGTTTAGCTTTTTTAGATTCTGCATATAAGTGAGAACATACAGTATTTGTCTTTCTCTGTCTGATTTATTCCATAATGCTCTCAACATCCATCCATGTTGTCACAAAAGGCAGGATTTCCTTCTTTATTATGGATGAATAATATTCCCGTGTGTGTGTGTGTGTGTGTGTGTGTGTGTGTGTGTGTGTGTGTGTGTGTGTATTATACAGTCTTTATCCATTCATCCATTAATAGACACTTAGGTTGTTTCCATGTCTTGGCTATTGTGAATAATGCTGCAATGAATGTCAAGAGACAAACACATCCTTTTGATCAAGATTTTATGTTGACTAACTTGCTCTTAGTCAAATTTCCAGCCTATAGGCAGGTGCTACAGGCAGAAGACAGAGGGGCTGGGAGACGGACAAGAAGTCTGGACCAGCACCAGGGAGCAAAAGCAATTAGACTCAAGTATCCAGAAACAAATGATCCAATGGGGGGAGGGCACAAAAAATGCAGGGAGTCTGGGTGCTCTGGCTTGGTTTCCATGTTGTCCTCAAGTTCAATTACATGGGAAACATCTGGTACAAAGAACACTTTTCCTACTTCAGCAACTGAACTCTTTTGATAACAATCCTGACAAATCTGCCTCATAGCAGATTGCCCTTTACTGTGAATGCAGTTACAGGGACATTTCAGAGTTTTAAAATACGGCGATAGTTCCCCAGGATCTGGAGCTGTAAAAGGGAATTCTTCAATGGAAAAAAGCAAAGCTGCTATTCCGCTCTTAAATTCAAAGACTTTTTCAGAAAAACAGCAACATCGAATGAGATTTCTTTATGGTCACGATTAAAAGTCACTTAATTACACCCAGATAAGAAATGGAGAATGCACATTAAGTGATGGGAAGCCACGCTCATACACAAATCTGCTCACATTTATTTCAGTTCAGAAAGCCATTTCTCAAAATTCAGTGTCTTATCTGCCTATATTTTAATGAATCTTAAAGGTCATCAAGCTAAAAATTCCACCTCCTACAGGAAGCTTTCTTCAGAGGAAAGTACAATTTCAGCCCTAACTCCGTCGGTATTCTATTTTACCTTACCAATAGTTAACTACTTACTTATAATAATATAATAATATAGTGAGATTTTATCACCCCCACTGGACAACAGACTTCTTGAGGCTTTCAAGTGTCTAGTTCACTTCTGATTTCCTCATGATGCCTAACCCACTGTCTCGTGCATAGTATGCATGCAATTGGCAAATGAATAAACTTGGTCCTGGAATAAGACTGCAAACAAATGTATGTTCTTAGAATATCATGAATTGTCATGTATTTGAAGTATGTCGAATATCTTCTGGCCCAATGACTACTGACAAATTTAATAAGGCACACTCAGATTTATTATGAAAGAGGGCGTGTGTGTTATCCTTGTTCAGGGAATAGCTAAGGCTCAAAATCTGCTGGAAAGTACTCTAAGGGGATCAAATCCTTTTGATTTGTTTGTTTAAGATGCCCAAAGAGAAGGCAACATGCAGAATGCTAATACTAGACCACCGTGCACATCTGCTCAATACGTTTGATTGTGCAAAATGCAAATGCCAAGAGGGACTAGATGTTATCACACGCTTTACAAAACTGGGGTGGGGAGGGAAGTGGAATGAGATTATACTCATTCCACTTAGTTAAATTCCAAAAACGTTTCAAGGATTCGTGTTAGGACTAGATTTCTCCTGAACTCTTGAGACGTCGTGCATTCCTACCAAACAACCAATGCAGAGGGCGGGGAATTAGAAGGGGTTTGTTGGCTCTCAAGGTAAATAAGCCAAAAAGGGTTTGCATTTACTTCTGCGAAATAACCTATTTTTTTCCTTATTTGATCTTCTACCTGGTTTCAAGAGATCTTGAAACTCTTAACAGGTTGGAAAAGCCAGATTTGAAGTATTTAGGAAGGTGCCGGCTCTCCTCCAGTGAGGAGAAAGCCCTGTAGCCAATTCCCTTCCTAAGCCCAGCATTCAAATCCTCCCCCTCCCAACTTTCCTGCTTGTCACCGTCCTGGAGTCCTGTGTCTGGAACCTGAGAGCCAGCATACAGCTCGAGTTCTGCCCGCCTCTGAGGCTGGGGAACCTTGCAGCATTTTTGGTTGTCACCGTGATGCGAGGGCATCTCTGGCATCTAATGGCTGGGAGCCAAGGCTGTTAGATGTCCTGCAATGCCTGCCATTTAAAACATAAAATAATAGCATCTAGGGAAATACTATCCAGTGGGGTCAACTGAAACAATATATGAGTATTATGTACAAAATAATAATATCAAACGACTGGAGCATACTCTTTAGCTCGATGAAAGCAGGAACGTTTTCTGTCTTGCTTACTATCTCATAGCGCATAGTGCATATGAATAAATACATTGAACAAATTAACGAAGCAATTACAACAGCTAACATTTATTAAGCATCAGGTAGTGTGCTCATCACCACACTTACATTGCGCTTAATCCTCGCGAAATCCTGTGAGGTTGGATTTATTAGTATCCTTATTGTTTGAATGTGGAAGCCAAGGAAGAGAGAATTCATTAACTTCTCCAATGCTTCTATAAAGCTACCAAGTGGTAAAGCCATCTGACTGCAAAATCTAAATTTTTCATCATTCTGCTCCATATTATAGCATATTCTATATTCTACTGTAATTTAAATATGTGAATTCTGATGATGATCCAGAAGTAAGTGCTGTGGGGCAGGGGGACAGTGGTGGGTAAGTCCAGGAAGCGGCCAAGATCCTGAAGCAACTGGAAGGAAGTAAGAAGCACTGTCACCTGGGCAGAGACCAGCGAGGTCTGGGGAGGTCTGGGACCCTGCTCGGAGTCCCCACACTCCCCACCCTGGAGTCCCACCACACGGGGTGGGGAGTCAGCCTGTGCATTTTAATGCTGCCAAGTCTTTGCGCATTTGCTCTTTTAAATATGAATGTCTGCTGGGGAATTCTCGTTTAGCCCCAAAGCTCCTCAGGCAGAAATTCTCTCTTCCTCAGCATTTATGTAAACCTCACCTGCACTGTCTGTCTCCCAAGAGAGAATGTGGGTTCCATGAGGACAGGGACTGCATCTTCCTGATTATAATCTCACTGTCTGGGACACAGGGGCCTTAAATTAATACAACTGAATGAATGAGTCTGAGAAGCAAGGTGGGTATAAAAAGGGTCCCACAGGGCCCTTGGGGTGAGGGGCTTTAATAATATCTGCTGGATTGGGGTAAATTGGCACTCAGGACAGAAAAAAGCAGAGATACAGGTTTCTTGTGGCTAAAAGGACTGAGTGTCAGGGAGTGGCTATTTATCACATACCCAGTGACCTGGGGAGTAGGACATGCACCTTGAGCTGAATGTCCTGAGATACCCAGTACAGGGGTGGCCTTGTGCCCCTGGGGGAGATCGAGGCCCTGCTGACTTAGCCCAACACAGTTGGGTTGCTGTCCCATCCTGGGGGTGTCAGGCTTAAAGCTTGCTATAAATATCAGGTGGAGAGAGAAATATGACAAAGTTTGGGGGAAGTGGCATCTTAAGGTTTTTGCTTGAGTTTAACTGAAGACAGTCTGGCACTGTCATCCAGCATGAAATTCAGTCAGTTGTACTGAATGTCTAAAATGTGCTAAATATAGAAAGCTGCTTCGTGGTTGGGAAGGCAGCTAAGCATTTATTCATGCTCATGAGCTGGCAAAGTTCATTTCCATATTGCTGAGTGCACGAATGGAAAGCATTTCTCTCCAGCACAGCTGTTTCCATAGTGTGCATCTCCTGTGCCTCTTTCAAATGCTGAATTCTCAGTCACTGCCCTTGCGGTGATGTCAGGAACAGAGAAGGATTTAAACTTTCATTCCTCCTGCAGCTGAAGAGTATGGTGGAAAGAAGTTTGAGGTCTGCCTCTATCTGCCACGACTTGGAGAGTGAATTGTTCTGATTGGGTATTTAGTCTGTTTTTCAGGGTTTTAAAAATCACAAGGCAATACCTAGTATTAAATCACATGGAGCATAATTTAACATGTCTTTAATGGTTAACGGCATTTGTGATCTTCTAAAGCCTCAGGATCATCAATACCATCTTTTACAATTGTACTCCGGATATGGAAATACTGGTCAATAGAATTCTCGTTAACGTAATGACAGCTTCGGCTATGTCAGACAAATTCTGTACTTATGTTTCAAACACTGAGATTTGGAATTGTTGCTTCTCGTCAATTGCTTCTTCCTCAACTCAGATTTTTCAAACACCAGCAGGACTGATAGAAATAGCAAGGAAAGGAACAAATTGTTTGAGGGTGGGATGGTGGTACTTCTCAAACTGTAATGTACATACCAATCACTGAAGATCCTGTCAAAATGCAGATTTCAGTTCAGTAGGCCTTGGGCAAGGCCGGAGTTTCTGCACCTGTACAGGTGAGGCCTCTACTGCCGCTGGGCCATGGGCCCATAGACTAGCCAGGAGACCAGGTTGTTTTAAGAACTGGGATTTAACTTGACAGGCTCTAAGGGCAAAACCAGGACTAATGGGTGGTAGTTATAAGGCCCTGCATTCCAGCTCTGCATAAAGAATACACTGCTGATTATCTAATAATCAGCGCCATGAAAAATGATGAAAATGACATGGGCTGCACTATGGAAGAACAAGTTCCCTAATTACCGGAGCCTTCGGTCAGAGGTACTTACAGAAAGGGATTCCTAGCCAAGAAAGGAGATCAGAATAAATGAACTGTGAGATCCCTTCCAAATCTTACATCACAAACGCGTGTTCTATTAAATGGGTATAGATAGTCTCTGTTATGCAAGATGAATAAGTTCCAGACATCTGCTGTACAACACAGGCCAAGAGTGAACGACACTGTACTGTGCACTTAAAAATATGTTAGGAAGGTAGATCTCCTGCTAAGAGTTCTTACCATAATAAAAATAAACAAAATAATGGCTAGTAAAGTCTCCTAAAAAATAAACAAAAAATACAGTAGCGTTATCTTTGGTCTGGTAACCTCATATATAACCTCTGACCTTTGGGTCTAAGTGAGAAGATGAAGAGAAAAAGAGGGACTGAGCCATGAAGAGCCCACTCGGGTTCTGAAGGCCACGCAGGGAACAGCAGTCATGACCTACCAGCAGCCACTGTTCCTCCTCCCCGTTCACACGTGTCAGGGGTGGAGAGGCGAATGCCCAGGTGATTCAGACCCCAAAATGTTTTCAATCTTAGTAACTTGGGTAGTCACAGACCCCAGACACTGATGCCTTAATTACTTAGATAATGGGAGAATATGCACTCAGTCTTTGGGGTGCACAGGAGGCGACAGAAAGGAGAGTCACTGGCAGTGGTCGATACTGACAATGGAGAGAAAAAACCATGTAAGCTGTCGACTGTGTCTCTCCCTGAGGTTGTTCTCATCTTGGGCTTCCAAAGAGAACCATGCTCTCCAATTGTGCTGACTACTGATAGATTTATAATAAAAACAGTATTAATAAAAAAACTCTAATGCACTTGTAATGACTATTTCTACCCTGTTGATCACTCGCTTAGTATTTATGGCTGTAATTACATTGGAACTTTTTCAGGATCCTCAAATAGATTTGTGAGTTATTAATATTTGTTAAATATCCCCCTAATTGTAAGCAAGCCCTTCAAAACTGTGAACAGCATCTTTTATGCACTTTTCTCTCCGGAATGCTCTATTCTGAAAACAAGAGCCTCTTAAGAGCTGTAGCTACTATTAAAAATGGACCTTCTTAACCCATAAACGTCATTCTGCTCTGGTCCCACAGCCCACCGGGGTTTTTATAATTGCTACTGTGGTAGTGATTACAGCAACATAAGTAACAACTCCTACTTATTGAATACCTTCTATGTACCTTGCAATGATTCTATAATGAAGGTATTATTATCTTCATTTTACAGAGGGGGAAAATGAAGCTCCAAAGTAGTTTACCCAGGGTCACAAACTATAAAGTGGTGGACCCCATTTGTGGACAGGAGACTACACACGAAACCTCTCTGCAACGTCCACTCTGGACAAGATTACTGACAAGTATATTAGAGTCCACCCAAGGTCACCTATGTCTCTGCTAGTCCAGTGCTCCTCCCAGCACTACTTTCTCTTTAAGCCAGGGACCCCCAACCCCCAGGTCATGGACCAGTATAGGTCTGTGACCTGTTAGGAACCAGGCCGCACAGCAGGAGGTGAGTGGCAGGCAAGTGAGCAAAGCTTCATCTGTACTTGCAGCCGCTCCCCAGAGCTAGCATCACCACCTCAGCTCCACCTCAGATCATCAGGCTTAGATTCTCATAGGAGCACCGGTCCCTGGTGCCAAAAAGGTTGGGGACCGCTGCCTTAAGCAGAATAAGACCGTCCCAGACAACACTTTCCTGCACTTACCATGTGCATGCGTTAGCCAGTGATGGCAGGATACCTCTATTCACCCAAGGGACTCAAAAGTCTCTTCTGAGTTTTTGGGGGGGTATACTCTAATGGTTTGTTTTCCCCCATTGAGTCATAAAATATTTCTTTTAAACCTCAGAGTTTGAAAGAGAATGTAGAAGTCATCTACCCAGCTCTTTCATTTCAGAGATGAGGAATCTAAGCTAAATGATTTTCACAGGGGCACATAACTGAGTGAAGGACTTCAGAGGACCAGGACTCAGCTGTGCTCCAGTGCAGTCCCCTTTCCACTACCCTTTTCCAAGAATTCCCTTGTTTCCGCAGCGGCAGAGGGCTGTGGAGGGGATCCCGGGCTAACCCAGCACACATGGGCACGTGCCATGTGATGACAGAGGACATCTCCTGTGTGCATGGGACCAGGCCAAAGCTCTGAAGGAGGGAAGACTTCTGCTCTTCATTCTATACCTTCCAGCACTGTTTTAATGTTTTCTCTTTATCACCTTTTAATTTTAAAAAATCATGTTTCTTTGGCATATCGTAGAGCTCCGCCCCTTGGTGTCAGAGCCCCGGAGAGAACAGACGCTCTGTATTCAGACAGAACACTTTCACACTCCGATTACGGGGCGTTCACAGCTCATCGAGAAATTCCCTCCATTGCTGGATAGCACTAGCTGACAACAGTATTCTCTTTTCGAGTGTGCTCAAACTATTTTTTCAGAGCTAACTGAAATTTGCAATCAAACTATAGACACATTTTGTCTAAAGGCATACATGATTTAAAAATCATAGGAAGAGGTGGCAGGAGTTTAGCATTATAAACTTCCTCATCCTTGATCTAAATCATCAGTGATTTTCTTTTCATAGTTCTATACAGAAAAAACAAACAAACAAACTCGTTCTTATAATGAGAACCTAGCAACAGGTTAAGGTCCTGGAGAGCCTTATGTATCAAGAAGGAATGACTTTTGTGTTAAGTGAGTTAAATTCTAGTTCATAACTAAGCCTCTGTTGAATAGGTAGTCTCTACTCAAGACCTAAGACTAAGCACCAGGTAGGTACTCGAGATGCTAAGACATAAAACCAAGTATAGACCTTCAAAAAGTTAATATATATGAAAAATAAAGAGATGTCAGAAGGTCGAAAACTTGTAAATACTGAATAGGAGATTCACAAACCCACCGCAGGAGTTATCAGGAAAGCATCACCTTGGGCGACATCCACCTTAGGGAAAGGACTTGAGCTGGGACTCCAAAAAAAATGGACAGAGTGAGAAGAAGCAGGGTTTCTGAGGCTCCCCTCACAAATTACTACAAACTTGGCAGCTTAAAACAACAGAACTTTATTCCCTAACAGTACTGGAGGCCAGAAGTCCAAAATCAAGGTGTTGGCACGGCCATGCCTGCTCCAGAGGCTGTAGCGGAGAATGAGTGTGTTTGTCTTAACTCAGGCTGCTGTAACAAAATACCACAGACAAGTAGAGGCTGAGAAGTCCAAGATCAAGGTGCTGGTAGATTCGGTTCCTGGCGAGAACCCATTTCCTGCCCTGTAGGCAGCTGCCTTCCCTCTGGGTACTCACGTGGCCTTTCCTCCACATGTGAGAGAGAATGGGCTTTGGTATATTTCCTCTCATTAGGGCACCAAGCCCATCTTGAGGGCATCGCCCTCATGACGTCATTTAAATTTAACTTCCTGAAGACTCTGCCTCTAAATGCTGTCACATGGAGGGTTAAGGCTTCAACATATGGAGCGGGGGAGGTGGGAGGAGGCACAAACGTTCAGTTCATAATGGCGTTCCCGGCCTCTTTCCTTGCATTCTTCTCCATGTCTGTCTTCTCCTCTGTGTGTTTGTTATAAGGACACTGGTTGTGGAATTTAGAGATGACCTGAATAATCCAAGATCCTTAAATTAATTACATCTGCAGAGACCTGTGATATTCACAGGTTCCAATGATTGGAGTGGGAGAGGAACCATTCACTTACTACTCAGGGTAAGAGGGACCACTAGGCCAGAGATTGCCAGGAATGTGACTTATCTGGAGTAGGGACAGAGAGGAGGTGATTTTAGTTGTGATGCCGGTTTGTATACAGGTGCAAAGAAAGACACAGCTGGCCCCGATGGTAGGACCAGGGTCCTCGGGGAGATGTCAGGTTACTCCGGGGAAGTCTTCTGTTTCGCCTCTGTCCTACATCTGTCACTGTCATTCCTGGGCTTTCGGTATTGGAATGTCGCTGACAATACATCATTTGTGGACACAGAAGGTAATGACTCAAATATGGCATTTTAGCTAAAGCTTTAACTTCCTATATCGAATGTTTGTGTTTGCCTTCATAAGACTTACTCAACTAGAAACACACTGTAAGGATGCTATGAGATATTCGTTAACTCCTAGCGCACCTTCCTGACTTTTCTTCTTAGAGCAGCATAGACAGAAGCCAAGTCATCCGACTCTGCATTGTGCCCCCGCCACTCCCAGCTGAAAGGATAAAGCAGGGAAGCAGTCGCCATGCGGCACAGTGTGAGGGCTCCTGGGACTCCTGCTTGCGGAAGGTGAATGGTTCGTGTGTCAGACACTCACGCAGCCCTCCCTACATGCAGGCCCTCTTCTAACCAAGCCATTTGCACAACCTTATAAAATACAAACGCCCAGCGGGATTAAGTAACTTGCCCAAGGTCAAACAACTTGTGAACAAACCATGATTTAAACTCAGGCCATCTGGCTCCCAAACAAGTTCCTACTCATTGCCTTTCATCATCTGTGCCATCACAGAACAATATGACAAATCATGACACTCTCAAGTCCCTCCTCCTTGACGAGTGTTTCCTGTGGTGTCTATTCAGCCCATACTTACAAAAGGCAGCTGATAAATCTTAGTGTCTCTCGAGACATCATGAATTAAAAGAAATAAATGGGACTAAGTATTTTCAATATCCAGAAGCTGAAATTATAAACACCTGAGCATCATAGCTTTAATTCACTTTTCTCTCCTCGGCAAATTTTCTCCCATTCAACTCCCGTGTCTTATGGGTTCTGGCACCGAGCCCCACCAGCCTGGGCTCCTGGAGTACAGCATCATCTAACAGTCTGCATAAATAAACTCTCACCAGATGACCCTGGGAGAGCTCCACGGCCACCTTAGATCAGCCCAGGGACAGGAGGGCGACCAGAACAAACTGCATAACTGCATGAAGGCAGGTCTAGCAGTAGATCTCTCCATTTCAAATCTCCTATAATCACGAGTCGAGCACTTGTCAATTATTTTAGCAGAATTCACTTTCTGATTTCTGACTTAAATAGCGAAAGTTAGAAACAGGGAGGAAAAAAGGATGGAGGCTGTGCTCTCTTTCCAATCCACAGTCTTCCCAGTCAGAGTCGATTTCTTATTTCTAGTGGTCTGCTCAGCTGTCCTGTCCTTGGTAGCTTCACATCGCTCTGCCCAGAGTCTTTTAATAATAGGTTCTCAATAGATAGTAGTTGAAGAAATGAAGTTTAGGGTATATAGGACTTTTTCAAATAAAGACAAATCCTATTCGTTCATCTTTAGCTCAATCTGGCTTCTGAAATGTGTTACTTTAAAAGTTTTAGGAAGGAAACGTCAGAGGCCAGTGGGAAAAAAAACAAGAGGAAACTGCGATTACTCATAGTTTGCATGTTTTGAAACAGTAATGCTCTCTTCCACTTAGATACCCTCCTTGACCCCCTTAAAATATCTCCAGAGCTTGGTGAATAGCAATCTTTCTACCTAGCAACTGCATGCTTACTTATTTATTAATTTAATCCAAATGTCTACCTAGATACTTTATACTTATTACTTCATTTAATTCTCAAAAGGAAGTGCAGATATCCAAATTTCACAGTTGAAAAACTGAGACTCAGAGGTTTTATATAACATGGCAATGTCACCCAGCTAGCAACACGCGGAGCCAGTGTGAATATGGGTCATTTTCAGCAAAGCCAGTCTTCGCCCCTGTTCCATTGTTTCCAACAGAGTAGCTCATTCAGAGGCCACAGGTATAGACAGCATTTAGGGATTTCATCATTTGCCAGAAGAAATTCAACGAAGAGGCCTTTGTTCCTTTTTTTAAGATCCTCACAATATGTCACTGGCATGATGGAGCTGAGGAATTGGCGAGCTTTTTGCTGCCTTTCTACAGGGATACCTGGCCATACATTCTAACCTGCCCCAATGGAGGGCTGCTTGCTGCTGGCATTCAGTAAATTCAGAACAACAGCTTGCATTTTCCATGGGCAAAGCCTTTTACTAGGTGCTCTGAGAGCTAAAAAGATGTGTAACTAGGACCCAGGGCTCAAAGAACCATTTACTCTTGAATTAATTGAGTCGTCCGCTTGGGGAGAGAGGACGGCAATACCAAGGGTGGCATTAGCCAAGCTTACGGTTCCCAAACGTGACATTCGTGAAGGCCTCTCTTAAATCCTGTCTGGGGGCTCGTCGAATTGGGGTGCCCTCTTTCTTTGTTCCTATTCTCTCATGCATCGACTCACTAAGCCTTTCATGCCCACTATTCAAAGGCAAACACTTGACAGTGTCACCAACGACCTCCACATCCAACAGTCATCTTCAGGAGTCATTTTATCTGACCTATCAGCAGCCATTTAAAAGTAAATTAATCAAGGCATTGCAATCGCATAGATTGCGTGTACCTTGGAAATGACCTACAGTGAGCATATAGAAAAAATGACTTATAAAAATGATTTATAAAAAGTCATTTATAAAAAAATCATGTTTACTGTGTTAAAGCAATAAATAAAGATTCTTTTCAAAAAAAAAAATCACAAAATTCAAGAGGGCAGAACAGTTTCAAATGGATCAGTCTAGCTAAAGGCATAGCTGAGCCAAAGGCTGAGATAGAGAAGGACAGTAAAGGAAAGATCGACCTAGAACACGATGAATAATAGGGTACAGTTAAGACAGTCAGAAGGGACGAACAACCCATTCTTTGTGTAAGCTGGCTTCCTCTAGTTGGGGATTTCCTGCAAGGAACATAGATTCCTATCCGAAAAGGCACTAGATCTGAAGGATGATCTACTTGAAAGAGATCCATTTTTAATGCAGAGTGTCCATGTTCTTGAAACAAGGCCATCTCAATTCTGGCTTCAGAACTGGCCAGAATGGCTCATCCATAATCGTAACGGTTTCTTAAATTTACTTTCATCCAAAGAGTTTCAATATCTTTTAGCCAGTGAGAAGATTCAACTTACTCTCACGACATCCCTGAAAAAGACAGGGGTGGTGAGTTTTGTCTCCATTTTATGGATGGAGAACTGAGGCAAACTTCACTTGCCTGAAGTTCCTCCAAAAGCAGAATATAAAGACTGCAGCAGAGATCTCTTGATTCCTAACCCCTTATATCACTCAGGAGTAACAAATGTGGCAGCCACGCTGCCACTCACCCAACCTGTACCCACATGCCAAAGCTAAAAACACAGCACACTTTCTCGGTGAACCCAGAACCCAGACTCAACTGCAGAATCCTTTACAACACAACACTCGTAGCAGGTATTGCTAATAGACAGGTGCTGGCATAGGGGTGGGATGGGGGAAAGAGGTGAAAACCATTTATACCTATGCAAGGACAAGGCCCAGCAGAATAGAACAGGGTAAGAATTCACCAACTGTTTGCACTTATTTTAGGTGCAGGTTATACCAGATGTTGAAGATATCAAATGTAACCCAATTATTAAACATGTTATCATATGCATCCACAAAAACATTTTGTTAATATGTATAAAGTAAGGCACCTTTCATTTTAAAAGTATATATTCACATATACATTGTATGCTTTTGTACAGCACTAAAAAGATATGGGTAGGTATGATACCTGCAAAAGTTTCTGAGGGCAAAAAGTATAACTACTCACTGTGAGCATTTAGGTTTCCCACAAATAAGAATGAAGTTCGAATTAATGTTAACTAGGAAAATAAAAATAAATGTTAATATTAACTTAGCACCTACTAGGAATCTTTAGTTTTAATTCTCATTATTTTAATTTTACCAATGGGAAAACCGAGGCTGAGAGGGTTTTTGATCACAGAGTCAATGACTAGGTAGGACCAAAGTTAGAGAGTTCAAGTTCTAATAGCTATGCATACTTTCATCTCCAAATTATCTTGATAAGACTATATTTACAGGTTGTTTCCATACCGACACAATGACGCACACTATATTTAAAATTTCAAAAGCCCAGTATTTAAATTAAAAGATGATAGAATCCTTCCTTCTTGGGTTTTCATGGCTCTGTATAAACTTGGCCTTAGGTCTGATGTAAAAGTAAAAACAAAGATCACAATTAATATGCAGGTCTCAATCATTTTCTCCTTCAAGGAAGCAAGCGTTTACATAGATCAAAAGATAAGAGAATATCTACACATAAACACATAGTTCCTTGCGATTTTATGAGTAAGCTCTGGGATAGGAAGGACAAGCTCAAGTTCAGTTCAAGAAACAAGGACAAGGGCAAATTCAGTGCAAGAAACTGAAAGCAAGCCAGTATGGCTGGAATACAGAGACTCTCAATGTCACCTAGCAATGTTAGATGAGAATTTAAGTGAAAATGATTTAAGAAGACCAAGTCCTTCAGCCAAGATTTTATTATAAGTTCATGCATTTGGTGCCCCTTCCCTATCACCACCCTAGCTCCAAACAGCAATAATACAAAGTATAAACAGGGTTTCTTTTGTGTGTGTCTGATTAAAACAAAAACAAAAACAAAAAACCCAAAAAAACATTAAATCTCTCCGAGAATCAAATGCAAAATAGAAATGCAAAGGAAACTGTAGACAGAGGTGTCCAGGAGTCCTACTTCTATGGCCGAATGGGGCTAAAAATTGTCCTCAGGGAAAGGCTGGGACTTGAGCCAACCTTACTGCTGGAAAACAGAGAATGTGCAGAGGGAAGCCTCATAACACAATGAAAAGGGGCTTTAAAAATCTGCTTATTCAGAGAGGTGGCAGGAAGCAGACACAGCCTCACGACCAGGACCTGGCTGTACTGTGTGCTGACCTGGTGGTGTATCCTGGATACTCTACCAACAACGAGGAACAAAAGCTCCTCACTGCCAATGTAAGACTTGGTTCTGGACTGGGGTCCTCAGAAGTAGGAAGCAGGTAATAGCAAATCCCTAGAGAGGGAAAGGTGAGTGCAGAGAAAGAACATGGGGGAAGCAAAATCAAGATGACGCTTTAAACCACAATGTCAAAGCACATGAGAAAAACTAGCACTAAGAAAGATGACCAACAAAATCAACCTCAGACGTATCCCCTCCTGATGAAATGAAAAGAATGGAGTAACCTGAAAATGACTTTCAAACAAGGCTTTACAAACAAGTAGGTTATTGCACAGATTATCTTCAGTTATATTTTAACATTCCTCAAATTAAATTTCATAGATAAATCTTGAAGTTTTAAATGTTGAATTGTACTTTCCAGCGAAGTGACGGGAAACACGGTGTCATCACTGCATTAAGCATCTGACAGACTGCTGGATATGGCTGTGTTCCCTAACAGCCATGAAGTAAGAACTCCCAAGGTTCCTGCACCTCTGTGGCACCTTTAGAGGCCAAAAGACATTCTTGGGACGGTTTGTGATGGCAAAATGACACGGATTGCAAAAGTGGACAATAGACAGAAAAGCTAAGCCAATCCTGCAGCAGAACACTTTCCTTTGATATAAGGATGGGAAAGCAGACAGAATAAGATGGTCCCCCCAAATTAAACATGGACTTTATAACTAGATTCAGGCTGAAGTTGGAATAAATTTATGAAATTCCTCATCTTCTCTGCCACAGAGGAAAAAATAAGAGTTTACGTTTATAAAGCAACATTGCATGCATATTAAAGTAGGAGGTCCTACATATAAAAGATGACCACTTGATGATCAGCTGAATGACCAACTATTCTAAACCAGAAAAAAGTTGAGGCATCAGGCACATTTCTCTTACTTTTTATGATGTAACCTTAAAAAAAAAAAAAAAAAAAAAGAAGCTCTCTGAAAACCAAATCCACCAAATTCAAATAAGACACTAAAAAATCGTTTCTGTAGTGTTCGATCCTAGACTTTCACTACACTTGCTCCAATTCCTGTGGTGGCATAAGCAGTGGCTGCTTAAATGAGTCAGTTCTCTGCCTTTATCCAAGGAGGACACGGCAATAAGATGCTACTGGGTACAAAGTGTGGGAGTGAAATCATATATTCGGCTCTAACCCCAAGCAGAATTTTGGCTTAGGGAGAGGAACACCCCCATGGAAAGCTGACACATAGGGTGGGCAAAGCTACCCTTGTGAAACTGGAACTCCCAGGGAGCCATGACGCCCCAGCCAAGGACTAACTGTAGTCTTTTTTTTTTTTTTTTAATCCCAGAGGGTAGCCATGACAGTGACGAAAAAAACTCTTCTTCCTGACATGTCAGGGGAGATTCTTGAAAAACTCCCCAAATGTCAGGCCCATGGCAAAACCTAATTGTCTAGAACCATAGATTCTAATGACACGCAGCATTCTTGTGAGGTGGCATGCTCCCTGTCCCAAGCAACATTTGAATGGAGAAACCTGTGATGTGCCATAAAGGTGCGGACGAGCCTGAGGTGGGAGGTTGCTTGATTGTTGCTTCCACATCTGGGACCGAGGACTCTGGGCCAGTTCTCAGGCCAGAGCTCCCCATGGGGCAAAGGCAAGGCCGACACGGGCAGCAGATACTGAAAAGGCTCAGCAACCACTTCGGTAGTAAACCCAGAGCTTTTGGACACAGCCCACTCTCTCCCTACTTCACCGAAGGTGGAAGAATTATAATGATTAACGTGCATTTACTGCCATTGATCTAAAACCAGCAAATTCTGCCAACGCGGATTTATTAGAAAGGAAACCAAAAAACAACATATAATTAACCGACAGTTATTTAGAAGTTAATTATTCAGTCCTTTGTTTCACTTTTTTCTTCTTCCTACTTAATTCCTTTTGACCGTTTCTTTGTTGATTTGCTTCCCTCGTCCATTAGAGAAATAAATCAGGTGGGACTCAAAATGACTGACAGGGCAGGCCATGGTTGGAAGTTGTCACAGAAAGTCTGGTAAAGGAAAGGAAGAGGAGGGTGGGAGGATATTATAATCATTGGAAAAGTGATTTTTTTTTTTTTTTTTGGTTGGTAGGGTATAAAGGAGAGTGTGGGCTCTGGAGTCAAACAGACTGAGCTTTAGTTTCTTGTTCCGTCACTTACTAGCTAGCTGTCCCTGGGCAGATAACCCAATCTGTCTGACTCAGCTTCCTCATGGGGAAGATAGGGATATTAATATCTGCGTTGGAGGACAGTTACAAGGATTGAGTAAATAATGCAAAGAGCCAAATACAGTTCTTTCCATCTGGTAGACACTCAAGCTGCATTATTAAAATTATCTAAAATTTACTCTTCTCATATAATTAAGATATGACTGAAAGCAAATGCTCTTAAACTGAGAAGTAGGAGTTCCCAAGTAAATGTACACATTTTAATTTGCAAACTTCCTGATTTAATTTTGCATCTTAAAATCTGCATTGGTTAAAACTTTACCTGTCGACTTCCCTGCTTGGAGGAGCAGCTACTTGTGCTCCTTGAAGGGGAGACCAATTTTTGGGACACCCCAAGGTTCTTCTCATCACTCATCATGAGCAACAGGTCACGGGGCCTTGGTGCAGTCAAAATGCCATCAGAAGACACTGGAGTAGAGAGTATGGAGGTCTCAAGCAGACAGGTGGTTCAGCTCTTATCCAGTATGTTTTAAAAGCATTTTTGCACGATCCAGAGGAAATCCCTAAAACCAAAAGAAAAAAAAAAATAGAGAAAAGGTCAGAGGCATCAGACATCACCTAAAATTAGCTACTGATTGTCTAAAGGACACATTACAAAGCCACAAGGCTTAGCTACATCAGAGGCTATAAAGGAAAAGATGCTTTACACTCTCCTCTTATTGGAAATAATGTGTAGGTGGTTTTTCATGTAGCTTTGCAAAATGACATGAGAACACTATGCAGTAAGAAAATCTGAGTAGAGACAGATACAAAATCAGTACTATAAAAGCCATCCCAAACCACAGTGACATGCCACTTCATACTCACTATGATAGCTATAATCCAAAAAAACAACAACAAAAAAAGAAAAATAAGTTTTGAAAAAAACAGGAACCCTCAGGCTTTGTTGCTAGGGATATAAAATGGGCAACCATAGTTGAAAACAATTTGGCAGGTTTTTTTTTAAGTTAAATATAGAATTATCATATGATCTAGCAATTTTACTCCTTGGTATATACCCATAAGAACTGAAAACAGGTATTCAAACAAAAACTTGCACACAAATGTTCATAGCAATGCTATTCACAAGAGCCAAAGGTAGAAACAACCCAAATTACATCGACTGATGAACAGATAAACTACATATGGTATAAGCTATAGTCTGAATGTTTGCGCCCCTGCAAAATTCGTATGTTGAAATCCTAATGTCCAATGTGATGGTGTTAGGAGGTGGGGCCTCTGGTAGGTGCTTAGGTCCTGAGGGTGGGGCCTTCATGA
Source organism: Pteropus alecto (assembly GCF_000325575.1). Taxonomy (NCBI): domain Eukaryota; kingdom Metazoa; phylum Chordata; class Mammalia; order Chiroptera; family Pteropodidae; genus Pteropus; species Pteropus alecto. The sequence continues at coordinate 17,688,072 of NW_006436282.1, forward strand.
ATGGGATTCAAGCCCTTATAAAGGAGACCACACAGAGCTCCCTAGTCCCTTCTACCATGTGACGATATAATAGTGAGTCTGCAACCAAAGAAGGTCCTCCGACCAGGCTGACACCCTCACCTTGACCCTCTAGCCCCCAGAATTGTGAGAAATAAATTTATGTTGCTTATAAGCCACCGAGCCTGTGGTATTTTGTTAAAGCAGCCCAAAGGGACGAAGACAGCATATTCGTACAATGGAATATTATTCAAGAATTAAAAGAAATGAAGTACTGATACATGCTATAACACAGATGAACCTTGAAAATATTCTCCTAAGTGAAAGAAGCCAGACACAGAAGACTGCATATTGTACGCTTCTGCTTATGTAAACTATCAGAGTGGGCAAATCCATGGAGACAGAAGGCAATTAGTGGTTGCTGGGGGCTGGGGGAATTGGAGAATGAGATGTGACTAATTAATGACTATGGGGTTTCCTTTCAGGGAGATTAAAATGTTCTGGAACTAGATAATGGTGATAGTCGCACAATATTGTGAATGTACTAAATGTCACTGAATTATAAGTGGTTCAAAGGTGAATTTTTATGTGTATTTTACTATAATTTTTAAAAATATATTTTTGGGGGGTGGGATTGGGTGGGGGGTTTGTTCTACTAAAGGTTTTTGGAGACATAGGAAGATCAGGTGCCATAGGCGTAAAAAATAAAAAAATAAGAGATTGTGAGCTGACAAGGTCCTTGCAACCTGTGAGGTCAACCAAGGATTGCCTCGCCTAAAAAATAGAAAAAAAGAAATTAGCATGTCTTATGGCCAAGCAGGTGATAACAGCTACTGCCCCATCGCTGGGACCTAAGAGAACTGAGGAGCTGGATGAGAAAGAAAGACTCGGGAGGGAGCCCATCATACACCAGCTCTGAAGAAGTAACAACCCATTCCTTTCCACGGCACAGTACCAACCCCCAAGATGGCAAGGTGTCTGTGGTGGGCAAGGCGATAGACCAGGGCAGAGACAAGGACACCCCGTAGAGTAGTTAGCTGGTGTATGCCACCCCTGCAGCTTTTTAGGGGTGAGCCACTGCCTCCATCCACTGCCCTGAGTTAAAGGTGACTAATGTGTTTGATTTGGGCTTCAGAAGGCCAATTTATTTGACGTGCTAGTTTTAAATATATTCTACAACTTTCCCAAGCATATTAACATGAAAAAAATAAAAATCAATACACGCACACGGACACACATGTAATCCATTTGGTTCTTAGTGTTCACCAGTGTATTTTATTTTATTTTTAAAATTTATTTATTTAAATTAGTTTCAAGTATACAGTACATGGGTTAGACATCTATAGAGTTCACAAAACGATCCCCCCAATTGCTCCCTCCCACTCTTGGCCCCCACCCAGCCATCATATTAATGCTGACTGCATTCCCTCTGCTGTGCTCCCCATCCCCTGTGACCAACCATCAACCACCACTAACTCTTATTTTAAAAGAAGGATGTTATATAATCGTCCAGGAATGAGCTAGTTAGGTATTATGTCAAACTTTTGGTTAATTATTAAGTACTCAAATCTCCTTTGCCTTTCACTAACACTTAGTCCTTAAAAAATAAAAATGCTAAAGCCATAAACTAAAACCAAGAAAATGAAGAGAAATAAAACCTCAGAAAATAAGATTAAGGTATCTATGGTTATAGAACTCAATCCCCATGTTGCTTTTGTAGAACCCACCCCCAAATCTCTGTATTCATTATGTACTGGACTCAACAATAAACAAGACTAAAAGCAAACCAACAGCAGCCTCTTCATAAAATTAGCTTTACTTCTGGAGCATGACTAATTGTACCTGAAGTTAGAAGCAAATGCAATCTAGTTAAAAACTGCCACGAGAGGCTGTAAAGATATATGAATAGTTTGTTTAATAACAGTGTTGTCTGTTGCTGTTTGAAAAAGATACAGGGGAAAAAAACCTGATGGGAACCCCGGATGATGAAATGTGTGTGGGGGCAGCCATCACTATGACAACTGATTCCACAGTGGATTAGGAACACGAAAAAGGGTTTCTGTGTGTGCGGTACTTTTTTTTTTGAGGTTGAGATTCTGACAGTAAGTATTAGATGAGGTGGTGTGTGATACATGAAGAAGAAAGAGAAAAGAGCATTTGGACAATAAAATGAAAGCACAGAAATTCTGAAACTGAAAAATCAGAAACACCATCACCCTGTCATACAGACCATGGATAAAAGGGGTCATCTTTATCTTTTAACTCTGCCAATTTTCACTTCACGGGCAACGGCTACTGAGGCTCGGTCTAAGAGCAGACCAAATCCCATGCTCCTTTACAATGGTACTTAGAGTTGAGGCCTCTGCAAGTACCACTGACTGTGGACCCACCTCTGCCTATTTCTCTCCTTCAGAAAAAAGAAAGGGTAGAGAGTATTGTTGGTTGTGGGTCCTTGCTTTTTAGCACTCTGAATATTTCTTGCCAATCTTGCCATCCATAACGACAGGGATGGACCCAGAGGGTGTTATGCTGAGTGAAATAGATAAGACAGAGAAAGACAAAGGCCATATGATTTCATTTATATGTGGACTCTAAAAACCAAAATAAACAAACAAGCTAAACAAAAACGAACTCATAGATACAAGAACATTTTGAACGGAGGAGGATTAGGAAGATGGGGGAAGGTGACGGAAGGAATGAAGAATAGAAATTGCCAGTTAAAAATACATTCATGTGGATGTAAAGTACAGCATGGGGACTATAGTCAATAATATTGTAATAACTATGTATGCTGTCAGATGGGTGCTGGATTTATTGATCACTTCGTAAGTTATAGAAGTAACTAATCACTATGTTGTATTATAATATTGAAACTAGTATAATATGTCAACTGTAATTGAAATTTAAAAAATTATTTAGAAAAAAAGGAAAGGAAAGGAAAAAGACAGCGTGGGAATCCACAGTCCCTTCCCCACGGTCATCCCTGTGAGTGAGGAATTGTTTGTTGCCTAGGGGAAGAGCCGTTTCATCCCCTGAACCTCCCTGCCTCATCAGAAATTCTGTTAAATTACCAAGGGCAGCTTATAGGGCAAAAGAAGTCAAATTCTGGGGAAAAGATATGCTTAAAACAACGCAGAATACAGAATAAAGACAAGAGTGGCCCCAGGGCTAAGGTGGTCACATGGAATGTGGCAGCTATTGCTCCCAACCTAGACACGCCGGAAGGCTGGCCTGGGGGTAACGGAGGGAAGACCTTGAAGGAGGTCCCAAAGCAGAGGACCTCGACGAGGGAGTCACAGGGAAGGAAGCCTGGTGTCTTCTGTCCCATCTAGCTGACTTCACGGTGCTGACCTAGTAAAACGGTAAAGAGAAAGTCTCTAAGGGAGATAGATACCGACCGGGGGCCAGGCTGCCAGTTCAGGGGTGTCTGATGATGAGGTGGGTACAAATGAAGACCCTTGTGTGATTTCATCCCTCCCCGTGGCCCTTCCCACAGAAAACCTCTACCTCAAGGGGTTTATTGGTTTGAACAAAATATAATAGTTTCCCTGATCATTCACTATGAACAACTTAAGGACGATATTTTGTTTCCTCCCTTATTTTTTAAGGCATAACTTACATATAGTTAAGTGAACAAATCTTAAGGCACAGACGGCTCTATGAAATTTTACATTTGCAAATAGTGACACCACCACCACCCAGATCAAGAAATGCAGCATTTGCAGCCTCCCCAAAAGGTTCTCCATGCCCTGGCCACTGATCCGATTGGTAGGGGGCCAATCCTCCTGCTGACTGCTGTGGTACCTGTCTGGGGTAAGCCTCTCCTGCAAGGACTTGTTCACAGGCCCCAGGACAGAGCTGGGACCGCCCGGAGCTTACAGGAGCAGGTGGTATGACCACTCTTGTACCTTCTGCCTAATACAAGTATCTGATGTGTGATGGAATTCAGTCTGGGACTTGCTTCCAGTTCAACAAACCACCGGGTGGCCAAATCCAACAGATGGGGAAAAGCTGATGCATTTAGGTTGGTTCAAAAATGCCCTGCATGTGCCCCCGAGATGAACGAGGTCCTCCATCACCACTGCCACCCAGCTTGGGAAGCCGATGGTCAGGCCCACGTGGCAGGCAAACGTATGCCATCCTGGGGCTTAGGGAGAAGAGAACTCTGATTTCTACCAAGAACGGAGAAGAATAAATGACCAAGGTACTGCCAAGCATTTTGGAAACAAAGGCTGATTTCAAGATTTATTTCAGAAATTTTCACTTAGAAGAGAACAGTTTGGGAAATGATGCATAGGAGACATACATACCACATACGTGCCTCGCAAGGAGCCAGACCCAATCTGAACTGCTGCTCCCTTATTAAAAACTCTGTGCATGTTGACAAATGTATTAACCTCTCTGATCTTCGGTTGCTTTAATGTAAGAAATGGGGAATTGTGAGGATTAAATTAGAAAATGAGGATAAGTCCTGGACTGAATAGAATAGACACTCAACAGATGTTGGTTCTATTTATTCCTTTCCCGGCTTCCTGAGAGGGGCATATGCGGCAAAGAAAAGATCCTATACTCTTCTTGCAACCCAAACTATATAAGGACTGTATAGAATTTTAAGACATTTCTGTCTTTCGACATATTAACATTTCCCAACATCCATAACACAAGTGTGAACAGATTTTTAAGTCATCCAAGTAGCGTGCTTACTTTGGAACAAGACATAAATGCAGAAAGATAAAAGCCGCATTATTCATCACCAACTCAATATGAACTGGTAGATTTGAAACACTGGCATAGAACACAGCCATTTATTGACCCATCAGGCCTGGGGTCAGCATTCACACAGTTGGTCAGGTTTTGTTTGAGAAACAGGTTTTGCTTCCATCCTTGAAAACAACTCATGTGAAGACCAGATGGCATATAGATCCAGTTAATATACAATTTCCCAGCATAATATATAGATAAATTATATCCTGAATTAACACCAAAAATAGATATAATGAAATATCCATTTCTGGTCTTCTCTGGTAGAAGAAAATTATCCAAATCCTGGATGTGCATCTTTTTTAGAAACCGTGTTCACTGAAATACCTTGATGTCCAAGATGTTCTGTGATCAGAAGTGGAGCTTTGGTTACTCAGGTGTAAGCTCTGCAGAAGATCAGAGGTATCAGAAATGGGTTCTAATCACAGCGCCCTCAGAGGGCTGAAACTGAACCCGTGTGTCAAATGTGGCGGATCTGCCCTAACCATCTGGATCACTGGCCTGACCCAGGGACGCTATCTGACTGTTCCTGGAAGACAAGTACTGAGGCTTTGAGTGAAAGACATTTCCACCTGCATTCCCCTGTGGGAAACAATCCCTCCAAAAACCATTTTTGGTCTTCTGAGATGACAGGGGTCAAGAGGCCTAAAGATTCCCATGCTTACTCTCACACTGAAACAGAATGTCCATTCCTACCCCTTCACCATTCGTGCAAAAGATGTTTCATGTCCCTCGCAATCCACTTTTCAGAGAAGAATCAGTTATTGCTCGGAGCTCAATCCAGCAACAGAAATGCACGTGGGCACGGATTTAAAGTGTGGCAGCTTCCATAAGACAAAAAGCTTGACAGCGACACCAGGCTGTAGGTTTGTGCTCGAATCATTTATTTGCTACCAGCGAGTACACAGAATGAAACGCACAAAAATATCAGTCAGTCATTACACAGAATCAGGCAACCTACGAGTGAATGCTACCCAAGATTCTTACCCAAAACAAGAATTTCTTTCATTGCCAGGCACTGAAGCTTGACTACTTTCCATGACAGATTTCAATTTTCATTTTAAAACAAATCTATTCTAGATGGTTTTTCATTTAGGATGGAAATCTGTCTCACTATGAGTCCCCCCCACGGTCCTAGGTCTGCCCTCTGTCACTGCAGAGGGCAAGATGAACCATTTTACTAACCACAACCTACCTTGGCACTCCCAACACTCTTGCCTCCTACCCAGCAAATCTTTTCTTCTGCAGACTGAACAGCCATATTCTCATCAGTCATTTCTTATGCGACGTGGATTTGGACCCCTTAGGATTATAGATGTCCGGCTCTGATCAAAGCTCAATTTGTCCATGCCTCCCTGAAAATGGTGCCCAGATCTAAAGACAGGTGTGGTCTGGGCCAGAGCAGGAGAGAAGGGAGCAGTCATGTACCCTGCCGCTTACATGCTGTGACTGTAAATATTGCCTAAGTTTGTCTTGGCTTCGAGGACACCACACCTCGCTACTGCTCATTGCCCTTACAGTTCTCCAGGACTCCGACATGGTAGGAATTGTGGAGAAGCTAGGCTTACCTCCTAAAGAGGACTCCTTTACTTCCTTTAACTGAAATTCAGGACTTGACTGTTCTTTATTAGTATTATTATTAAATTACCTCCCATTAATTTAGGCCCATTATTCCAGACTGTCAAGATATTTCTGGGGACTGACTATCATTCGATGTACTTGATCCACTTTTCCTTTGACACGGCATCCATAGAGTGCCTAGGCGTGTGAATTCTGTCCTCACCCAAGTAAATCACACTGGGAGAGTCACTAAGAAGAAGAGCACCAAGGGCACTGAGGTCTTTTCCATAGCCCGATGTTAATTTGTTCATTAATTAACATTGCTGGGTCCAAATTTACCAAGCCACTGTCAATAACCATAACTGTACAGTCATGTCTAATTTCTTAAAGTGTCCAGGTCCACCTTCTTCAAAGTCTCCTGGGTCCTTGTCTGAAGTGTGGATTTGGGAAGCTCTGCTTTAGATGAATTGAATCAGAATATCTAGGGATAGGATGGGCCTGATAATCTGCACATTTAATACATCCCTCAGGTGATTCTTGTCCACGTTAGAGTTTGAGAACCCCTGATGCAGCCAGTAGTTTTCAATTCTTCTTATCTTACCCTGAACTAATCCTTCTATTTGTGTATTTGTGATGTAGCAGAGAGGGTAGGAAACCCAAACCTACTTTATTGTCTTAGGCCTGTGTTTTCAAAAAGTAGTCTTCAGGCCAGCAGCAGCAGCATCCCCACAGAGCTTGTAAGAAATGCAAATTCTCAGATCCCACAAAAACCCATGGAGTCAGGAACTGGGAAAGGGACCCAGCAATCTGCTTTGAACAAGTTCTTCGGGTGGCTTTGATGTCCAAGTTTAAGAATCACTGCCAAGGTTAATATTTTATCCAGGGCATAGAATCCTGAGGCATCTTGTATATTTTGACAGGGGATTGAAGTAGACCCTGAGCTCTGTTTTAAGGACAATTCTGTCCCGCTACTTAGCTGCTCCTTCAAGCCAGGGATGGCAAATACCAGACACATGTGCTTCCAGTCCCCACTCCCACGCTTAATCATCATGGCACATTTTCTCGAACAGCTCTCCAGACAAGAGATAGTTTGCCAGAGAGAGCCTGTCCTGCTGAGGTCTGCATGGTCGTAGTGGGGTGTGCAGAGGTCTATGTGGTCCCTCATCCTGATTAGGAGACTTATTTTCATTAAGACATTAACGGCAGTCTGGCCATAGGAGTCAATACTCACAGATCTGTCCTTGATCCTCAAAATGAAATATCCACCCTCCAGGCTGGATTTTAACCTTGAAACATTTTAACCTTGAAAGTTGTACTGTCCAGACTTCATAGAGCAGTAGATCTCAACTCTTTCTGTACCTTAGAATTATGTGGGGAACTTTAAAAATGCTGATGCCCAGGCCTCGTCCCAGATCTGTTATGTTAGAATCTGGGATGGGGACAGGCTTTGACATTCCTAAAACCTCCACAGGTGATTCCAATGCAGGATCAGGGCTGAGAGCCACTGAAATGATCTCAAAGATAAGATAATGTATGCGCCTAGCTCAGGCCACATCATCAGACGGAGGAGTTGGTAGAAATGCACTATTCTCATCTCTAAAGAAATGCTTTTCCTGCACTTGCCTCTAGCGTTACGCCCTTGACCTACAACCAAGGAGATTACATATACAAAAGTAAATAACCAACACACACGATGATAACTGGGAAATTTTGTAGAGTAGTATAATAATTAAGACTACAAGTTTTGGATTCAAACTGACTGGGTTCAAAGCCAGGCTTGCTAAGTGGCTTTAGGCAAGCTTTTAGCCTCTCGGGTCTTCATTTGACAAATGGAAATAACTAGAGGCTCTCTCCAAAGGGGTTGTTGAGATGTTTAGATCAGCTAATCACATAAAAGCATATAAAGGGTGATAGGACAGTCATCTCTCGATGAGTTATCTCATGTAAGATGTAGCAATCACTGTCGTGCACAACATCACAGTGGCTGCTTGTCTCTTCAAGCAGAAAAATGAAAAGGGTATATACAAATATCCATATTCTTGTCATCCAAAATTAACAGGTTTCCACCTGTATTTATACAAACATATATATACATCATTTTTCTGGATTTTTAAAAATTTTGCAGAATACATAGTATCATTCCATACATTTCTTTCTGTATCTGGCTTATTTTCACTCAACCTTATTACACACAGACACACACAACACGCACACTCTACTTCATTCCTGCAAACCAATTTCACAGTGTGACTATGCCATGTTTACTTTATTCTTCCTTTAGGTTGTTTCAGATTCTTTGCTATTAAAAATGATGCCGTAGGACCTGCTCCTTGTGAGGCTGTGGCTTAATTTTCTAAAATAAGTGCAACAGCTGAATCTTAAGCAAGAACTAGTTTTAGTTTTACTAGGTTTTCCAAATTGCTCCCCAAAATGGCCATACCAATTATGCAAGACAAAGGTTTCTTTAAAGGGCCTCTATGAGAAAATGTTAAGGCTTAGTATCTGAGGGCCACTCCGAAATGACTGGCTTGTTCTTGGCTTTTAGACACTGAGAATTTAGGCCTGAGAACCTATCCCTCTACGTGTGGTGTGCTAGTCTGACACCCTCCCTCCCTAAACACTGGAAAAGGAGCTTTCTGCTCATAAATACTCTCGTCGGGCAGCACTGGCTGGCTACACCAATGGCCAGGGCTTTGCTCCAATGCTGAGTCCCTTAACGCAGACTTCCCTCGGCATAGTAGCTTTTGTTGTTTGCTCGACTTTACCAAGCTGCGTCCTCCTCAACAGCTATCACATTCTCACCAAACACTCTTCAAGAACCCGTAGTTCCCAGCGTCATAATCTCACCTATCATGCCATCTCAGCCATACCTGAGACAAGTTCCTGAGCTGGGGGTAACCCTTCCCCAGTCCTCAGGTGTCAATTAGCAGAAATAAGATCTACTGTGTCTGGTATTTTTATGATCCAGTTACCTAACCACAAGCATGTCTTGTCTTCAGTGAACACAAACTGGCTCCTTTTCTAAATGTGAACTGTTCACCTGTTTAGTAATGATACATTCAAAAATTCTGCAGTCATGGGCAGAACTCATCAGTATGGAGTTGTGCTTCCAACCCCTGGGTGGCTGAAAGAACATCCTAAGGGGCGGTATAATGTGCTTAGACCATCTTAATCATAAACTCTGGGGGTGGAGCCTGGGCAATGGTATTTGTAAAGGCTTCCCATCGGATTCCAGTGTGCAGCCACGGTTGAGAATCATTGGTCTAGAGTTTTCAGAAGTTTCCTTTCTCTTTCTAATAATCTTGACAGCATCTACACATTTTTAGGCTTCTGATACCCATCTTGATCTCGCTCATCCGGCACACTCTATTCTCAGAGGTTCTGTGAAGACGGACGTGATTCAGCCCCTGGCGTGTCTGGGGCTGAACGGGAACCCTAGAGCCCTGTTACTCACAGCCAGGTTACCTGTTGCTCATGCCTTCACCTGTCTTGGGTTTCAATTTCCTCTTCTTGATATTTATTCAATTCTCATCAGTTAGGAGTTCTTTAGGGAAAAGATGAGAAATAAGTAGACTTGGAATAATTTTTTTGACTCCTGATGTTTTTTGAAGAGAAAGTTTCCGCACTCCGATTAAGACACCCACCGCTCCCCTAGTCCACCCAGACTCCCTCTCCCAGATCCCCTAAAACTGTGATGCAGAGCTAGAACGCCTCTGTCTTGACCCGCCCCTCATCACCCCCTACTTGTTTTCCATTCTTCCCTGCTCACAACCTCCAACCCATTTTAGATCCCTGTTGGGGGGTCTCCACATTTTCTCTCCATCACTTCCCCATCTTATATTCCTTCATCCAGTTTATCTTCCCCCAAAAGATTCCAGGGTCTTTTCTCTGCTCCAAATTCCCACTGGTCAGAGAACTAAGTTAAAAATCCTAAGCTCTTCACATACCGTTAAATTTAACTGCCTTTAGACTCTGGCTCTGTCTACTATTTACTGAGCGTCACTAAACTTCTGAGTTGTTTCCTCAGCTGAAAAGAAAAGGGTTAAGTTTTTGTGAAGTTTAACTGAAATAGTGCACGTAAAACACTCAACACTGAGCTTGGCAATCATCGCTCAATTATATTTTAGCTGTTATTACTCATACCTTCTCTCCAAAACTCACACAAACATACCCTGTATTCTACACTCTCTTTTAATTATACTGCTCTGCCTGGACCTTGCTAGCCCTTCTGTGCAGAATACTCAACTCTATTTCTCTCTTCTACCTGTGGAAATTCTCTCTACCTTCCAAAGAGCATTTCAAGCATCACCTTCTCCATGAAACCTTTTCTGAAGCTGCCTCCATCCCTCGTTTGTTTCTCTTCTGAACCTTGGTTTTACTTTCGTGCTCTCTGAAACTGTGCTGTGCGTTCCCTGCATTTGACTCATTCTTCATAGCCTGACCACAAGATGTTTTAACATCTACGTCACCCAGGGACTGCATGTCACTCATCTTTACATTCTGTGGGAGAGTAGCTTACAAAGATTGGGAGCGCTAATTGTTGAGCCATATTGAATACCCTTCATTAATCTGCATTAACAGGAAAAAGTTTTCTGGGTGAACACGGTTACGTATTCCCATAGGAGCCTTCCTCCTTTCCTCTTCACTGGAATCACTTGGGGTTATGTTTCAGAACATTTTAGCTATCCTTTCCTTCTGAGGTCTCTTTAGCATTTTGTCTTTGCCCTGAGAGGGTCATTTCTTTCTTCTGTTTGAATTTGTTGAAATATTTCTAGAGCACATGACTTCTTTAGGGATTTCATCTCCTGGTTCCTGTCATTTTATATCACTGGCTAATGTTTCTTTGATTCTTTTCAGAAATATCTCTTTGTCTTATGTTCTCAGTCTTCTTAAAAATCAAATGATTAGCAAAATAAGTCAAGAGTTTATTGGAAGTTAGCAAAATGAAACTTCCAAGGGGTTTGAAGATCGTGTCTTGTTCTGTCAACATGCTGGGCATCCATTCTAGAGTTCTGGTCTCTGAAGAGAAAGCATCATCTATAATTTCATCATCTATAATTTCAGGATAATATCATAATCTTAATATTATGAATTATAGGATTCATAATATTGATCCTAATGTAACAAACTATCCTAGCAACCCCTCCCAACCCCCCTTACCTAGCAATTCACCTTTAGGGTCTGGATTGCCATAGGTATGCTTCTTTAAGGCAAATATTCTCTTCTAGAATCATATTTCAGTCATGAGAACCACCCTAACCTACTAAGTGAGACAAATCAGATGATCCTATCTATCTCTAAGTTTTAATGTTTCAAGTTTCCTTTGCTCAGTCCTCAGAGGCTGCACAATGGTGAATAACTATAGGTACTAGAACCACCATGCTCCCAGGTGTTTTTTATTATGAGTGAGTAAAGGTCTCTTCCTCTGTTACTGGTCTTATCTTTTCTACCCATTGTTCTTCATTCAATCAAGTTTTAATGTTTTTTCCTTCCCATCAAATCTCAGTTGAATGTTCCTGATCAGGTTAGCAAACCTCTTGCCAAACACACTGGTCCTCAAAGATGTCAAGAACCTGCCCCGCAAACCAAACTCTGTTTGTCAACACCATCTGCCTCAGTTCCCTGTACACTTTCCCTGTCCTCTTCCGACTCATGGTCTACCTTCCCTTGAAAGGTAGAAATACCACACATGTCCCTCAAGTACTCCAGTTTTCTATCATGACTAGGATAGAACTAGGGAGATATCCGAAGTTTCTTTTTGACAGTTTAGTATATTTTTGTCCAAACCAATGAACAGGGGTGATAAGTGGTAGATCTGATATTTTGGCAAGTTATCACACGTGCCTGGCTTATTGTTTACCTATATCCATTCTCCCTTTCTTTTCTGTTTTCAAGTTCTAGGAGTATATCCCTAGAAATAATCCCGTATTCTACAATAGGACTTACAGTAGAAATAGATTCCTCAGTCATGTTCACCTTCTCCAGCAGGGCAGCCCCCTCCATGCTGCATTTTCACCCATGTGGTCCCAAGAGCCGCTCTAGCACAGGATGACTGATTGGAGAGGGATGAGTCCAGAGGTCAGTGACAATCCCCCGACTCTTGAACGGTCAAATCAGGAATGGGCTGAGTTTCCTCCTCTTTCTGCCGTTTAGCCACTTCCACGTATTTTTCCATGTCTCAAGAGGAAGAAGCACATGTGGATAAATGTGGGCTAATAAAGGAAGCTATAGTGCAAAGTCAAGAGCCTAAAGGAGAACAGCCCCCCTGATAAAAAGTCAACTCGATATAGATCTACCTACTATGTGTCCACAGCTGTGCTAACCCCTACGGGATGCAACTAAATGACAGAAGTTTAATCCAAGGAGGAAATCACTCTGATCAAGGAGAGAGATGTACATGAAACAGAACGCACTTCAGGGTGTTGTGGGCGGACACGAGGAAGAGCTCAGTGAAGCTGGAGTCCCCAGGGAAATATTGAAAGAGGTGGCCTGCGGGGAGCCTTAAAGATGTGGGCAGGACTCTCGACTCAGCAGAGAGGAATGTGGAGGGTGGGGAGGGCACTTTATGCAATATTCCTCAAGGCTGACTGCATGTCAGGGTCACCCTGGGGAACTTCTACAAAATACCGAAGTCCCGGGCCCACGCCACCTCCGATGCAGCCAGACACTCGGCCATGGACAGTCTGACAAGCTCCCCAGGTGATTCTGATGGACAGTAAGGGTTAAGAACTGCCCTTGATCTCGTGTCCATCCAGAAATTGTAGAAAGGTTTATGCCACAGAACTGTTTTTTTTTTTTTAGTATTTAATTTCATGTTAGTATCTAATGCTAGCCCTAGATTTACGTATCTAATTTACATCAAATTAAAATGCAAAGCAGGATGTGACTGAGCCGTTTACAAGGCAAAAAGAGAGAGCACACCTCAAGCACTTTAAGTAACATCTTGTGGTTTGAATCTTATCAGTGGGTGTTGCTATCCTTTCTTAACTGACAACCGCTAAAGGAAGCAGAGTAGAGTTTTAACAATTGGCAACCACAGACTGCATTTCATTACTTATCTAAAAAGACTATCAACTGAGTCACTGTGAAATGCGAATGTGAATTTTAAAAAACTTCTCTATCTCCTATAAAAAGTTACTAATCAGTCTTTTCAGAAGTGTAAACATGAAGCCAAGAATGAATAATGCTCCATAAGCGCTAACCGACCACTCTCAAATAACAAGAAACTAAATATCTAATGTATCAGATGTACACACTTAGAGCTTGGTTTTCTGCCTCCCTAAAAATAACCCTAGGACTGAGAATCTAAGCTTAAACAAATTCTCTAAGATGAATTTCCCAAGATACATTTTGGTGTGCCCTTCTAGAATGCAGGGGCAATAATAAACAATGCCTTGTAAGAAGTCTGGAAGAAGTGAGGAATCACTAGTTTATTAAATGTAGGTGGAAAGAAAGAAAGGGTACAGGAAGTTTTACTGACTCCTAGGGGAAGGACTGGTGCAAAAAAAAAAAAAATGAATATACAACATTTTAAAACTATACAAGTTGAGGGAAAAAAAACAAGGTGAAATAGAAGGAAAAAGGCAGAGAAAACAGGTTAAAAACCAACTTGTGGTTAATGGTAGACTAGAGCTCCAAAGGCAAGAAAAATGTAAAAGCATCTCTTTACTGCTAATAATACAATGGGGTTTTTTGGGGTTTTTTTGGGTTTTTTTTTTTTTTTTTACTTTGCAGTTGAGTATATAGATCAGAAGCAATTCGAAGATTGTGTCTTATTCTGTTTTTGTTTTTAATTTCCTATGACTGGCATGTGTCAGGTTATCTACTGATATGATGACCTGTGTCCCCTCCCCCTCCTGCTTTTACTAAAATTTATTTAATCTAAGAAATAGGAAAAGAAATATTCTAAAATACCCATTTATCAAACTTAAAAATTTTGTAGAAAAATGGATCCTAATTGTTTGAGTTTGCATCAAATGAGAATGTTACAAAAGAGTAAGAAGTAACAGAAATTACAAATGAAAGAACCGAAGTCAAAATGGGAGGTGTAAATAATGTTTTCAAAAGTCTCACTGGATTCCATCAAATTAATTTTAAAGATAGTTTTCAGCAACCAGGGCCCTGATCTTCACTCTGAATTTCCATACATTGTGCATTCCTTGTAAACATCAGTTGACTCCAGGGGTTTGGCATATTGAAGGTGTTTCGATTTGCCATTTTGTATTTAGGTAGCATCTTTCATCAGAGGCCCCAGTGCTCTGCCAATGGCAACTCCCCACCCTTAAGCACAAAGGCAGAGTAGCCCCAGCAGAGCAATGACAATATCTCCTGAAAATGAGAAGTGCCTCTATTTCCAGACCCCACCAGACCTCGAGGCTTATTTACGGCTTGGAGAGAGCTGATGCCAACTCTGATTCATCATGACCAGGTGTGGTAGTTTTCAAAGATGACAAGACCAATATATGTCTCATCACCAATCAATATTGATACTTCTCCATTGATTGGTGGGATCTCTGCTCCCTTTTCCTGAGCCTGAGTGGGCTTGTGATTATGGCCAAAGCAATGCTGTGTGACTTCCGAGGCTATGTTAGAAACGGTAATACGGCTTCCACTCGATGCTCTTTCTCTCAGGATGCTCTCCCTTCAACTTAGCCCAAACTAGCAATGTGTAGAGAACACATGGAGGAGCCCATTTGGAAAAGAACCGAGACCCGCTCAGCTCCCAGACATACGAGCACTGTTACCCGCTCTGCCAGCCTTCTGAATGGAAGAGTCCAGCTCTTCCCACTGGGTCCTGCCCAAATGGCAGATATGACAGCTAAATAAATGTCATTGTCTTAATCCACCAAGTTTAGGGGTTGTTTGCTACACAGTATTACATAACTACAACACTAGGCAGGAACACTTGGCTGACCTCAGGCTAGTCAGGTAGGAAAATAAGAACACAGGGTCGAAAAGACTCAGTTCAATCAGCAGTAAGGCCCCTTTCTCCTGACCTTCAGGCCGGCAGGCTCCTCCTTACCACAGTGTCCCATTCCTGTCATGTTGGGTTGACTTGGAAAAGGGCTCTTTGGTCAACAAACCCAGACCACCCTTAGAAAGTCACTTATGTGAAGCACATAGTGGAGTGAAT
Source organism: Pteropus alecto (assembly GCF_000325575.1). Taxonomy (NCBI): domain Eukaryota; kingdom Metazoa; phylum Chordata; class Mammalia; order Chiroptera; family Pteropodidae; genus Pteropus; species Pteropus alecto. The sequence goes on from NW_006436282.1 coordinate 17,703,523, forward strand.
GGACTGATTAGCTGATCAAGGTGGGTGTGTGTCTGCTAGTGATAGAGAGACCACAAATAGGACATTGGAAATCTAAAACTGGGCACAAAGATGAAAAGATAAACAAACCCCTAAGGAAAATAAACCCCGAGAACCCTTTAAACATGCCTTTTCGCAAACCTCAAAATTTCTTATTTCTCATTTAGCATTTATCTTCTATAGCTTAAGTGGTAGTTGGGAGTGACTTCTCAACAGGCTACTGAGCCACAAAGAAATTCTCTAAGATCAGCCAGTGGGGATACAACTAGGACAGAACCCAGGGCTGGACTCTGCATCAAGAACACACATCCAGAAGGGGAAGAGGGAATAGGAGTAAAAGTCCTAAGTGGATACATTTAAATATATTGCTGAAGAGCAGTTTTATTAGTAAAGAGTCAAAATCTCCAGAACCCCCAAGTCTCAGTCAATCCTTTGGTAAGAACAGTGACTAACTCTTGGGCGTTGGCCACAGAGCTTGTTTAGTTGATCCTAGTCTGGACCACACATAGGATTCCCTGAGGGAGATCTGTGCCCCGAAACCAGAGGATTCGGGCACGTTAATATAGAGACCGCTGCTTTATCAAGTGAGTGAGGGCAGAAGAAAGACTGAAAGCAGAAGGAGGAAGGGAAAAAAAGACAGGAGACCAACTCATTAGGGCTGTAACGAACGCTGAATGATTATGAAATAAAAGATCAGAATACAGGGCAGAGCTATTCAATAGAACCTTAGATGCCATCTGATACTGTAGCCTCTAGCTACATGTGGCTATGGAGCTCTTGAAATGTGGCCAATGCAACTAAGAAACTGATTTAAATTTGATTCAACTTTAAATCATTTAAATCTACATAGCCACACATGGCCAGTAGCTACCATATCGGACAGCATGGCTTTAGACGGCACCCTTCTAAAGCGAGAGCACCTTCGGACATTTCTGCCTCCTGAAATCTCTCAGGTGTGTTCTCACTAACCGACTGCAAACAAGTCCATGGCTGACGTCCGGCTGTGTCACCGTAAGGTACGACGGCCAAAACCTAAATGCATTAAGTCGTTTGGGAAATTTTCTTTTCCATCCCCTCCACTGTTTGGAGAGAAGGAATTACAGGGTGAAACAGGCTCCTCGTTTCTGACATGAGGCCAGCAGAGATTTTTAGTGTGAAGCCCAATTTCAACATAGTGGTAGTTCCAACTATGTGAGAACAGAGATGAGCTTCCCTAAAAGGATCAGACCCTATGACTCATACAGCCACAGTCGAAAACCATTAAGATGCTGCAAAAAGATGTGTGAAGTCCATGTATCATTTAGGAATGGTTCCTAACAGCTACTTGGTTTTAAGAAAATAGTCCCTGACGTGAAACAAAGATCATATTTTGGAACAATAAAAAAATATATATAGATTATCAGTTCAATTATCAGATGCTAATTTTTTTGGTAGATGTAAATATTTCCCACTTTCTACCATCTTCAGATGGCAACAAAAACCACCCTCAGCCAGCCAGATGCTTTTTCACAGAGAGTGGGGAAGGCTGGGGAGAAGCTTTTTAAGAGGATTCTAGCACAATTTACAAAGTCTTGAAAACAGCTCAGCAAAGCTGTCCAGTAGCTATCATTTGGCCTGCAGGCAAGCTGCGAATTTGGTGAGGAAATGAGAAATTCACCAAGAAAAGAGCCAATTTCCCAACATTCAAGTGTTTCTATAATCTGATATCCAATTTACCAACTCCAACTTATTTCCCCCACTGCTCAATATAATTCCACCATTTCAGGCAAACAGATAATTCTTAAATAAAAGTTCCCCATTTGAGACAGGCATTCTCATAGATTTGCTATTAGAGTAGAAACTGGTATAGCCTCTTTAGAAGACAATGGCAATAGAAAAGTTATTTTCCAAAATTAAAGGAAATAAGCAACATTTCCCAAAAATAAAACAACTCAGGAAATATGGCGTCCAGAAGCCCTTGCTAAAAAAACCTTGATGACTAATGATGAAGCCTATCAAACAGTAAATTATCAAGAATGGCAAAGCCATAGAAAAGAGTGATGGTTAAAAGTGTCTTGATTAGGATGAACTATGTGGGGGAATAACCAAGGGGAATTATAACCGAGTGTTAAAGTATAAACCCTAACAAAATAAAAATAAAACAAGCACGAAACATCTGAAATCAGGGCAGGGACATGGAGTAAAGTGTTAGATTGTTTATTATGTTAAGCATGCCCAACCCATTCTGACTCCGAAATATCTCTTTTCTGAACTAAGAAAACTAATCCATTTAGCATAGGAATTGCCTCTCAAAAGACTAACCACTTTTTTCCTTTTGTTAATCTCAAGTAAGATCCAATAGACTATTTTACTTTTAAAACTATGCCCAGTTTCAGCTCAGTCATGCAATTATTTCTGCCCATCATTTATCTATTCATCCGTCAATTCATCTCTCTCATTATGCGTACACAGGCAAGCCTGAAATAAATGTTAATACTGGTTATTTTCCGGTGGAGATTTGGGGGTAATATTTTAATTTCCCCTTTAAATTGTTTTTGTTTTACTTGATTTTTTTTTTTTAAAAAATAAGGAATACATATCACTGAAAGAAAAAGAAGACAGTCATTACTTGTCTGATCTCTACGGTTCATTTTCCTGATTTCCCCAGCACTCACCTGTCTCAGGGCCTGACTCAAACACCTCCAGCAGTTCTCCTCATTCTCTGGTTGGGTCTCAGCTGTTGGAGAATCGTTATGCTCCAAGATGAGTATGAGAATCTGCCTATGTCACGCCCCCCAAAGTCATCAAGCAGGGGAAGGCCGAAACCTCCCAAGAATGCAGGTAAGAAAATCAGTGGGGTTTGGGTCTTTTAACGAGAGGTATGAATGGAAACCATCGACACTGGGAATCCCATTTCTGCGGCTGTTACACCACCATGGTGACACGCCAACACGCTCAAAGCAGATTTCCTGGAAGTGAAGGCTATACCGCTAAGACCTCTTTCTATACTACTTACTCCCCCACTTCCTTCCTTCCCTCTTCCTCCAACCCCCTCTCCCTCCCTTTTAAAGAAAGTTAAATAAACAAACCCTGTTAGATGACTTGGAAGAGAGAAGGAAGGGTGGGTTTCTGGGTTGAGGGAGGGAAGATAGATAGAAGAGCCTATATCCGTCTGTGTTACTGGATACAGTCTGCTCTACCGCGGAACTCGGAGAATGCACTCCAGTCATAACATGTTAGCTGTGCACGTTTTGTCTATTCCATAGCAGAAGTTGGTGGTCTCATTTTGGATGGGTCCTCGGTCTCCTGCTCTTCCTGTCCTCCATCTTAAGGTGTATGTATCAGAGCGAAAGCTGAAGAAATCAAGTTTTACGAGTTCAATAGCTCAGGGATTATGAGGCACCATATAGATTCACCTATGCAAGTAACACATTGAAAAAATGCATTCGATCCTGGAAGGTGGGGTATTATATAAGTTTACATATACATATACACAGTGTTTCGGGAGTTTGATTTTAACTCCTAATTTAAGCTCTTACTTTCTGACAGTTCTCTTAGTAAGACAACAGACACAGCTTCTGTGTGATGTACCAGCAGACATGACCCTTCCTAGAAAGAGCAACTCAAAAAACACTAAGAGATCAGACTTCGTGTCATAAAAATAAGGGTGTCATCCTGGACCATAATTATTCAAAATGCACTCTGCTAAATACCAGTCTCACAGGGCTCTTGGTGGGGTGGGGAATAAGTCCCCACTGACCAGGCACCTTGGGGAGTGCTGCTCCTTCACTGCCTCTCGAAGACACACAGTGATACATGTTAACACATTAACAGCCCTGAGAGGCCCTGCAGTTAAAACAAGCAAACAACAACACAAGCCAGATCTGTTAACTTTATAGAACTCACTCCAAACCTGTGTGACCATGGAATTTATTATTTGAGGTGACACTTACCAACGTTCCTTCAGCCTGATGATCCCGTCTAACTTTAACACTCAATTATAGCTATGAGTCCACGAAATGCTCCGAACTCTTACCTTTAAAGATTGGTCTGTTTGTCATGGAGATAACAGCTTAACATGCACAGGCACCATTTCTTGGCTATGAATCAGGCTCACAACAGCCAGTAATAACACTTGGATATTCTTTGCTTGTAGTTTCATGTCTAGACTTGAGGGGTGTCGAAAGTCATGAGAAACCATGACTATCCCGTAAAAACCATAAGCCATGTTCAGAGACTGGGAACACGCTTCTCTGTTGGACCCAATCTTCCCTAAGACCCTTGCTCCGTCTCTCCTCACATATCTTTCCTCAAACTCAACTTCCCCACTCCCCTTGCCCCTTGCTTTCTAAGGATTACTACTCGAATTCTATCTTTTCTATTTTGGTCTGAAATTACCCCGAAGAGGAAACATCTGAATGGGAAGTACAATGTCACATGGAGGAAAGAAGACCCACTCCAGGAGTGGCACTCTGAGTTAACTGGACAAACTGCTCAAAAAAATCTTGTGGAAAATGTCTCAGATATTAAATACTCGTGTAACTTAAAAACATACCTCTAAGAAGTCCGCACTGTAGTTACCAAGCAGAAAGAAAGTGGGATCAACAAAATATTTACTTAACAAATGTTTATGGATCACTTACTATTGGTCAGGCACATTTCTAGACACTGGAAATTGAATGAAGTCTGAAACACCATACTGCAAACAATACGACAAAATAGACTGTGGTATTAATAAAATTCAGCAATACTGAGCCACATGACGACTTTGGTGAAAACAGTTTCTAAAAGGAAGACAGATGACTTAAAGGAAGAAAACGTTTCCGCATCCATGAGAAGAGCTTGAGAAAGGCAGCAGATATTTATTTTGTATCTATCATTTCCCAGATGCTTTTGTATGTTAAATTTTTTAATTCTCAGAATTATCCTTTGACTTAGGTTTCAGGCTTCATTTTATAGTTAAGAAACTGAGACAGACAGAGCTAGTGGTCAAACTTTTATAATACTCCTGATTCCAAATCCACACCTTTCTACACAAGAATAGTAAGGTTAGACCTGAAACCGAATTCATGGCCAGTTCAAAGTAACACTTCTAATATGATTTTATAATGGGAGAGAAAGTTATCTCAAAGAATGTGAGGTAGAAGAGTGAATATCAACATCACGTTGAAAAGTAATCTTCACAACTTTGTAGGACTCGTACTTCACAATTTCCAAACATATCACAAAGCTACAGGACAGTGTGTCCTGACATAAAGATAGACATATAGACAAATAGAATAGAATTGAGAATGAAGAAATTAAACTCTTACATTTATGGACAATTCGTTTTGGACAAAGGTACCAAGACAATTCAATAAACGATGCTAAGAAAAGTGTATTATTCATATGCAAAAAGATGAAGTTGAACCCCTATTTCATACCACATGCAAAATTTCACTCAAAACGGTCCAAAGGTGTATATAGAAGAGCTAAATCTATAAAACTCTTGAAAGAAAATATAGGGGTAAATTTTCCTAGCCATCGATTAGGTCATTGTCTCTTAGATATGACACCTAAAGCAAAAGCAATAAAAGAAAAAAAAGTAAGTTGGACTTCATCGAAATTAAAAATTTTTAGGCTTCAAAGGTTAACATCAAAAGAATAAAAAGACAAGCCAAGAATGGAAGAAAATATTTAAAAATCATATATCTGATATGGATCTAGCATCCAGAATATATAAAGAACTCTTACAACTCAACAATGAAAAAAAAAAGAAAAGCCCAATTTTTTAAATAAGCAAAGGACTTGAATAGATATTTCTCCAAAGAAGACACACGAACAGTCAATAAGCATATGAAAAACTGTTCAACATCATTAACCATGAATTAAATGCAAATCAAAACTACAAAAAGATACAAACAAGGAAAGAGAGACAAAAACAAGAGTTAGCAAGGATGTGGAGAAACCGGAACTCTCACACATTTTGGTGAGGAGGTATACTTTGGAAAACAGTCTGGCAGTTCCTCAAAACGGTAAACATCGTTACCATACGAGGCAGCGAGTCCACTCCTAGGTATATACCCAAGAGACTTTAAAGCAATGTCCACACAAAAACTTGCACAAGAATGTTCCTAGGAGCATAATTCAAAATAGTCAAAAAGTGGAAAAACCCAAATGTCTGTCAACTGATGAACAGACATATCTATTGTTGTAAACTGAATGCTTGTGTCATCCCAAAATTTATATGTTGAATTCTACTCTGGAGTGTGATGGTATTTGCAAGTGGAGCCATTGGGAGGTAATTAGGTCAGGAGAGAAGAGCTTTCACGAATGGGATTAGTATCCTTATAAAAAGAAAGCTTGCTTCCGCTCCCCATTCTTAGCCACCTGAGGATATAAGAAGACGGCCTATTACAAACCAGGAAGTGGACTCACACCTGACAATGGCTCCACCAGCACCTTGATCTTGGACTTCTCAGCCTCCAGAACTGTAAGAAATAAATGTTCGTAGTTTAAGCCAACCAGTCTACAGCAATTTGTTACAACAGCCCCAAAACAAGATATCATACAATGGAATATGACTCAGTTATAAAAAGGAATAAAACACTGAGTCAAACTAAACGTGGATGAACACTGAAAATATTATGCTAAGTGAAGGAGATAAATAATAAAAGCCACATACTGTATGGTTTCATTTATATGAAATGTCCCTAATAAGCTAATCTATAGAGACAGAAAGTAGATTAGTATTTGCCTGGGCCTGAAGGTAGGGAAAATGGAGAAGTATGAGATTTCTTTCTGAGGTGTTGAAAATGTTCTGGAATTAGACAGTGGTGAAAATTTTGTGAATGTACTAAGGAAAAAAAATCGCTGAGTTATACATTCTAAAAGAGTAAAATTTATGGTATGTGAAGTACATATCAATTAAAAAAAAAATCCTCCCCACCTAAAAATAATCTTTGAATCAAACAGAATCAGATATGTAGTTACCTATCTTCTCCCACAAAAATCACTGGTATTGAGGAAAATCTACTTAGGGGAGTTGGACATTTGAATCTAGTCCTAAGATTCCAAAAAGAACTATTCTGTGTTCTGAAAGAGATGAAACATCCAACAGGAAAGTTTTGAGAACTCCACCATGACTGTTTTAAAATATCACACTCAATTGAAAACAAATGAGCAAAATAATATCAAAGTGGGAGCCTGTAATTTCTTATCGGTCCCCATAAAGCCTTCTGAATTCATATGCTCTACTGCAGAGGTCCCCAAATCCCTGGCTGCAGACCACTACTGGTCCTTGGCCTGTTAGAAACCGGGCCACATAGCAGGCGAGTGGCGGGCGAGAAGCAAAACTTCATCTATATTTGCAGCAGCTCCCCAGCGCTAGCATCACCGCCTCAGCTCCACCTCAGATCATCAGGCATTAGATTCTGCACCTGTCCCTGGTGCCAAAAAGGTTGCAGACCGCTGCTCTAGTGAACTCATGGAAAGGAAAGAATGAAATATCAAAAGTCAAAGGTCAAAGGCAACTTCAACACATGGAAACACCAATACAAATTATGACAAGACTTGTCCACTATGGCTGCCACATTAGTCATCCCAGAACTCACAAATAGATCATGGAGAGATTGCTGGCAGTATTACCAGAAATGAAACATGGTGTCCTCCAGTTATTGAAGGCTTTCTCTTCTATTCTGGCAGTAACAGCTTAGATCACTGAGGGCATATTTATAAGCCATCAGGGATCTAATTAAAGCCCTTACAGAAAGACTAAAAGCCAAACCTGTATGTGATGTTAAAATGACCTTTAAGCTCCAAAACAGTTGGTTGATCTTTGCTCTATATGCTTGCTTTACATTTAGCAAAGACTCAGGCTCACATTTAAAAAAAAAAAAAAAAAGTTGCTACAACTCTAATTCTCAGAAATACCACCATGTAGGTTAAAATAGATACACACATGTATGCAATATTCACACAAGCCAACCCATCACTAGTCAAAAGAACAACCCAAGCTAATGAAAAGCCTAAACTCCATTGTCTGCAGCCAGATGAGCAAGATAAATAGAGCGAGTACAAATAATCTCAACTTTTGAGGTTATGTTTTAAAAAGTTATCATAAATCAGCTTTTTGAAACTCAAAACACATTTTGTTTTTCATAGAAATCTGTTAGCTTGTGGTCACATACTTAGGGGACCTCAAAGAGATCTATCTATGCAATGCACCTGAAGCAGAGAGCTGATGGCACTTTTTATAAGGGAAAATTGCAAGCTTAACTCCAGAACGCAGCACAGAGTAGCAGCACCCCAGCTTACAGCATCAGGAAATAGGGTGCACACACTCTCTGGCCCCATCATTCCCCAGTATCCTAAACCGGTGGGCAAATACAGGCCACGATCCACGGTGGGAATTTCACCCCACTCCCATTCAGACATACAAATCCTTCACAAGGACTCTATAAGGATGGGCGCGTCTGTGGCTTTTTGTTACTCTCCCCAAATTCTAATTTCAGTAAATGACTGCTTACCTGGAAATGAAAGCAAACAAAAGAGTTCACATTATGGGATTTTTTTAAAAAAACTTTTTGTTAAAGTTCATACAGAAAGCCCAACTGCTGGATATTTAAAAATAATAAACGTTTCGTAGTGAAGATACATGAAAAGTCATGACTTTCAGCAACTTCTAAATGTTTCTTATGGTCAGTACGAATTGTTTCTTATCACCATTATGATGTCTTCCCCACAGCATGGAGGCTGTACAAGGTAGGCACCTTGAAGACGTCTGGGCAACCTCTGACCCTTTAACACCATCAGTATTGTGGATAATTCATTTTTCAAATGCCCTAGAATAACTTACATAAACTGTGATAGGGACTAATGTTATCAGCCTGGCCTCAGAAAAGGTATCATTTAGGTAGAAATATAAAATTGATGGTCAAAAAATATTAATAATAACTATCTGTAAATGTCAAGTGTCTGGACTGTCTTTTGAAGGGTCCCCACAGAATGAGGTAGACTGGATGTTAGAAATGCCGGTCTGCCCTCACCACTATGTGACCTGGAGCAATTTGCCTCTTTGTGCCTTGATTTCCCCAACCAGGAAACTATTCTCACCCAGGAAACTGTGTGGCTGAGTGACCAGGCTAGGAGGGATATTACGTTTTCAGTGGATAACTTGGAGCCTTCAGAATGTGGTTTCACAAATCTATATTACTCACTGAACAAAAAGAAATAGAACGTATTATGTGATTCATCACTATCATAAACCCCAAATGAGAGTTGGGAAGTTTGTGGTAACATGACCCGCTTTAGTCCTCTCCCACCCTCTCCTCATCCCCTCTCCTGACACTGAGCTGCCAGCTCAGCCCCTGTCCTCAGTCCCCTGTCCTCAGTCTGACCTCATTCTAGCCTGACCACCTAGTTCTGATTCACGGACTTGCTGTCAACCTGGCTATTTGTGCTTAATCCCTCCGCCCTGCTTCAGGTTTTCAGGTCAAGGAACTGTGTCCCCACCCACTCCCATCCCCTAAGATCTGCCACACTCACTGACCGGGAGCTTCTTGGAGAAAAGTCATAGATCATCCTCCTTAAGGAAAACCACAGGCTTACTTTTGAATACCAAGTAAGAGAATTACCTTAGGGTCAATACAGAGAGGAGAAAAATGAAATAAAAGGCATGCTTGAGCTACAGTATTAGGAGCAGAAAAAAAGAGAAAGAAAAAGCAAACACGTAAGTATGACCATCAGAGTCTCTGCAGTATTACAGCTCTCTCTCCCTGCACACATGCAGTAGCAGAAATGGGACCAATTAAGCAATTCTTTTTCACCTTTAGGGACAGCAAAGCTAAGCCCAGAAGACAGTTTCCATCAATTATGACAGATTATCTTTCAAGAGAGAGTCTTTGCTATTAACCTCAGTTCTTTCTTTAATAAACCTGCTGAAGAACACAACACACGCTCGCTGAACTGTCTCCGCAGAGTGGAACTTGTTATGATGGGGGTTCAGGACTACACCCGGTCTCATCATAGGCACCTGTAAGAGGGGCTCCTTTCCTCGGCACCCTTCTCTTGGAGAAGCAGCCTCTCCCTGTCCCCCTCTCTTCCCCTCCCCTCCTCTGGCTACTTGGGTGACCCAAACCAAGGGCAGCATTTCACTGACCAAGGGGAGCCAACCGGATGCGCTTCATTCAGAATTCAGAAGGTAGGCTCAGGGATGGCAGCAGACTCTGATGACCACACGACTCAGTTATTTTTAGCCATGTGCGGGGAAAGCAGAGATAAAAGAATGGGGAGGCAGGGCGGGCAGACAGAGATGGACTGAAAGACAAGACAATGAGAAACAGACCACAGGCACAGAGAAATTCAGAGTGAGAAATACAGACAGATAGACATTCAATACACACGCGCAGTGAGACAGAGCCAGAGGCGAAGTATCAGACACACAAAGAGAAACAAATCAGAAGGAGAGGCCGAGGCGGGTGGGCAACCTAGTGGGGGTGAAGGGAAGACGTGGTTCATTTCTGCTGTGTTGGGGGCCCTGCCAAGCTCCAGCTGTGCTTCTTGTTCCCCGTCTGGAACCCTGCGAGCTACCTCTGCATCAGTCAGGATCATCCTCCTTTACCTGACCCGGTTTTAGATACTATTTTCCATGTATAAAATCAGAAAAGTAATTTTAAATATCAATACCCAATGAGAGGAAGAACTTGCAAATTTTGACACATATTGCTGACAGCAGTCCAAATAAACAAAAATATTTGGGAAACTATTTTGAAATTGTTATCAAAATGTTATAAAATAGTCTTACCCTCTTACTAAATATTGGTAATAGGGGAAAAGTAAATGCAACCTTAATGCCCAAAAGGAGAGGAGCAAATTATGTCTAGAACATATTATTTCATGCCATGAATGGTAGTGCCTCTAAAAATATTTATGAAGAATTTAACATGCAAATTGTTCATCTTAAAAGAAAAACACGAAATATAAAAGTATGTAGAATTATGTAAAAATGTATTTTTGAAAATAAAGGTCACGGGAAACACCCAAAGAGACGATGAAGATCTAATCAATGGGGATTTTCCCCTCTTCTTATTAATTTTCTGCATATTTAACATTTTTATAATGAGAATATAGTCAAGACGATATAGTTAATCACTTAAAACAAAATGAGAGGTGGGAAAAGTCGTGAGACTATTCCTCTTCCACTTGTGTACTTATTTTTCTCACGTTGTGGCTTTCCTATGACTATGGTCCCCAGGATGGACTCCTACATAGAATTACTGGAAGAACCAAGGTCACCCAGTTAAGCTTCGTCCCAACGATGTCATGCTGATGTTTATTTACTAAACATTTCCTTGATGCCTGCCCACTTTATATCAGGCTAAGTGTGGATACTCTGCTAGGCAGTTTATTACTTTCTGAGGCAGCCGATTCCATTTACAATGCTTTGGTGATGGCGGTGATCTCCAGCTTAACTGGCTGTCCCGAGGCTGTGAGTGTCTCACCAGCCTGAGGGTAGACAGAAGGCTGTTTGTGTCCAACGAGACCCCCTTTCTCCTGGCATATTTAGATCTATTATTGCGCTTCTCAGGGTTCCACCCAGGAATCGGATTTGTCCTGCTCAGGTTGTTTGTTTCCCTTTCTTTAGGGATGATGCAAATCAGCTACATGGAGCTGTCATTAGGCTCTTCTTTTCCATGTCTCTTTTATGTGCATACACACGTACATGCAAAGGGGACACGAGCGGAAGCATAGCAACTCATCATTTCTAGATATGTCTTTGGGTCTTTAATAACAGAAGAGCCCCGTAGACCTGTACATATAATTAACATTCAAAAAAATGTTATTAAAGATTACTACATGGCATGAGCACAGGATCTGGTGTTCGAAATACCGCTTATACCAACACAGGAGCCAAGAGCTGAAACAGAAATTACCCCGGTAGGCTTTCCGCTGACCTCACCTCTGTTAGCCCTTTCAGCATAAACCCCAGAAGCATATGGAGACAGAGGATGGTGCAGTCGCTGTACTTATCTGACTTTCTTATTTGTCATCTGGGCCTTGGGACACTGGGAAGGATGCCCACCCGTAGTACTATGTGGCCAGATATCTTTTCAAGAATAGCAGAACTATCCCTATTCTGTGCTGGCTGGAAAATTACTGCTTGGCTATTGCCCTTGGGAACATAGGCTATCACCCATGGGAACATAACATTCTAACAATAAGCTTTCTGCTTCTGTACCCTCGCTTGCACAACTGATTTGTGAGTTGACAGGTAGTGAATAGGAGAAAAATAGACCTTTGTGTTTAAGACAGAATGAGGAATGGAGTTTAGGGCTTAAAAACCCCGTACCTCTACATTTCGGGGCTGCTTAATTTGGGGTCTGCGTACCCCTGGCAGACCCGGCTGGCTGAATAAAGAGTGTGTTTCCTATGACTCACTGGTTTCTGGTGGGCCGTGTGTCTATCAGGGGCTACAACAATTCCAGCACAAATACTCCAAGACGCAACAGTTTCCACACCTCTCCTTGCTAGGTCTCCTAGTAATAAACACTTTCTTTCTTCCAAGTGGCCACTCAGCCATTTCTTGGCTTGAAACAAGAAGTGCTGAAATATCTCAGATGAGTTCTACAAGGACGGCTTTGCTTCCAAGTTAAATTCCAGAGGAAGATGTCCTTTCTTGTAAGAGCATTCTCTAGCTTCTCAGGGCTAAAAATGCACTCAGCGGGTCCTATTCACATGGGACATTTCACCGCCCTTCTCTCTTGCTGTGTGTAGCAAGCAGCATCACAGAGTTCTTTAGAGAGGAGAAAAGCAGTGAAGTGGGTTCCACTAGCCGTGGGTTTAAATCAGGCTTTTTCCTTTACACTTTAATGTGGGTACGGTTCAGAGAGCTGGCTGGCTTGACATATCCAACTCCACAGCCATTATTCTATCCATATTTGTGATGTGGAAAATGTTGCATAGAATAGCTGTTTTGGTGTCCATGGTTCATTTTTAAGATACAATGGCACACCTGGAATAAGACAGTTAAAAAGCGTATTCCATTACATTAAAATGATCTTTAAATATCTATAGAGTGAAATCAGATCAGCCTTCGGGTTTGCACTGGTGTGATGAAGAGGCAGGCACAACTACTAATGGGCTCCTATCACAGGATGCAGTGGTAACTGGAACAGATTATTTCTTTATGTCCAGAGAACAACTACCTCCTGTCTAGAGAATAATTACCTCCTCAGCGTCCTGAATTGAGGAAAGTGACAGTGACCTGTTTGCAGCTACAAGAAGCTGCAAAAAGATGTTTACCAGATGAACACAGGTTCATAAAAAGCTCTCCAGTGTGCAGTTTGAACGTGTCAGATCATGTCATGCCCCTGTTCAAATTTCTTCAGTGAATACTCGTTACCTACAAATAATAGATAATCTGGCTACAAATCAGAATCATCCGTGGACATTTGAAAGAAAAATACATGCTCAGGGCCTCATCCTGAAAATTCTAATTCAACAGTCCTGGGGTCTAGGTATGAACATTTTTAAAAAGGTAACACGTGACGCAAGCCTCAATTCCCATAACTACTCACGTCACATTTCACCTTCCAGCAACACCAGTCCATGTGTAGTTCCCCACAAACTGTCTCTGAGCCTTTGCAGCTGCCACCCCATCTCCCATTGGGAACTTGGCTGAGTAGCAGCCACCCAGGTTGCAGCTCAGATGAGTCTTTCTATCCATTCCTGTCTAACACTCCCGGATACACAAAAGAGACAGAGAAAGGAATCTTAAACATACCACTACAGAAAATCATCAAATCACAAAGGAAGAGAGTAAGTAAGAGAAGAAGAAAGGAACAGAGAAATTACAAAACAGCCAGAAAACAATGAACAAAATGACAATAAGTACATACCTATAAATAACTACTTTAAATGTAAAAGGACAAATTTCCCAATCAAAAGGCATAGAGTGGCTGAATGGAAAAAAAAAAAGACCATCTATACTCACTTTAGATGTAAGGACACACACTGCTGAAAGTGAAGGAATGAGAAGAGATTTTCAATGCACATGGAAACCAGAAGAAAGCTAGGGTAGCTACACTTACATCAGGCAAAACAGACTTTCCGACAAAGACTGAAAGAAGTGACACAGAAGGTCACTGTACAATGATAAAGGGGTCGATCCAATAAGAGGGTATAACATTTATAAACATTGCATAGCCAATCATCAGTGGCTAGATCATCCAGAAAGAAAATCAATAAGGAAACATTGGCTTTAGACTCCACACTAGACCAGATGGTCTTGACATTGGCCTTAGACTCCACATTAGACCAGATGGACTTCACATTGGCCTTAGATGCCACACTAGACCAGATGGACTTGACATTCTCAGGCTGGCACAGAGCAGGCTGCCCTTGCACATACCTCATTCTAGGGACTGTATTTATTACAATAAAAATATTTGTTTGCATGCCTGTCTCCTTACTGAATTATAAGCTCCTGGAAGACAGACACTGTTCTTTTTTCATCTTTATATCCTGCTGTCTAGCAAAATAGCTGTCATGACAGGTACTCAATAAATATTCAATAAATGAACTAATAAATGAACCCAACGTACAAGTAGCGCAGCTGAAACTATAACAAAGAATAATGGTGGCATTATTTTGTTTTAGGTGAGCAAAAGCAAATTTGAAATGAATATAATCACTAATTTTATTCAATTAGATGCTCCGTGAGGTGCCTCAGGTTCTAAAAGCTACTTAATAATCCTTCAGCTCACAAAAAGAAAGCTCTTAGCAATCTTTAACTCTGAAGCAATGCTACTTTCACCTTATGTCCAGAATTCATTTTCAGGGAACTCATGACTTCAGTGTCTAGTTTTAGACATTGCAGGAATAAGTAAGTGTCTGAAAGAAGCTGGCTGAGGAGCCGGCAAGACAAAGATGTGTACGCAGTTTAGAGTTTTCTGAATAACATTTTGCTAAGCTACAGGCTTGCAGGACTTAAAATATGACTCAGGACACCAACTGTGATGCCAACGTTTTTATTCTTAGATTTTTTATACAGAGAATATGGCTGTAAATTCAACCTACTCAGTCTACAAATCCTCTAAACTTCCTCCTAGAGAACAGAAAGCACTTGGCATTTCTCCAGGTATCATTTTATCGGCATATATATTTGTGATGTTAAATTTTTGGTAACTAAAGAAGAATTAATAACTGAAGCTCTAAATGGATCTCATGATTACTGCTTAAGTTGGCAAAACATCCTCAAGCCCAGAAGAAACTTGCTCATGGAAATGTGCATGGGCCGATTGTTCAGTTTTTTTCACAATGGTACACTTGCTTGTCATTATGTCTGTGTTCTCAGACAAGTGGCAAGGGGACAATAAATAACTGAAGGACCGCAGTTTTGAGAGGGAAAATGAGATGATAGAAAATTCAATGACCTGGTAAAAATATTTTATGCTTTATACCAACTGTGCTTTGCTGTTCAGCATCTTAACTTCTCATTATCCTATTTCTTTTTTTTTTAAATCAACTTTATTAACGTACAATTTATATACAATAAAATGTACCCCTTTTAAATGCACAGGTTGATGAGTTTGGACAAATGTATCTGCCTCTGTAACCATCACCTCAAGCAGCATATACTTTTCCCTCACCCCAAAAGTTTCCTCATGCCCTTTTGCAGTCAACTCCCACACTCATCCCTCTGGTTTCTATCATATTGACTAATTTTGTCTGTTCTAGGACTTCTTATAAATGGAATCATGCAGAATATGCTCTTTTTGTGCCTGTTTCTTTCCGTCAACATAATATTTTTGAGTTCCAGCCCCAGAGGTGCTAGTATCAGCTGTCCCTTTTCATTGCTGAGTAGCATTCCATTGCATAAATATACCACATTTATCTGTTCACCAGGTGGTGAACATATGAGCTGTTTCCAGCTTTTAGTTGCTATGATAAAGCTGCTATAGACATTCGTACATAGGCCTTTCTCTCAGGTAAATGCATAAGAGCAGAACTATTAGGCCACAGGGCAAGTGTGTTTAACATTAGAAACTGCCAAACTGCTCTCACAGTGGTTTCTGCCTTTTTATACTTTCGCCAGCCATGCCTGGCAGCTCCAGTGGCTTCATATCCTAGGCATCTCTTGGTGTCATCCGTCTTTTAAATTTTAGCCTTGCTGGTGAACGTAGGTATATCTCATTGTGGTTTAATTTACAAGGTAAGAAATATGTTTCCTTCAATATTCAGCCTGTTCCTTTTTCTACAGAACACGGGCAATGTGGTATAATGAAACACCACGGGGTTGAGGTCTGGAGCCTTGAATTCTATTACCAACTGTGTCACTAAAAGGTTGCATAATACTCTAAAGACCATCATTTTTTTCCCCTTATCTATAAAATAAGATTGAGTCAGGCCAAAAGAGACTTAAATCCTTGATCTGAATAAAAATGAACATAAGTGAGTTTTATCAAAAACATCATCTTCCTTTTATAATAGCTAAGCATTATTTTTGCATAAGGTCCCTTGGTTTTCAAAGAAAATTTGTACACACTCTATTTAATGCCTAAGGCATAATTCTCTCCAAAACATCACACATTAAAAAAAAAAAAAAAAAAGTTACAAGAATCTATCGTTCGAAAGGCATAAATAATCACCTTTGGTCATTTATGTTTTGCTCACTAAGTTTTAAATTGTATGGAGTGAGTCAATCAGCACAGCATTGGACTTCTTTTGCTATTTTGCCTTATGCATCTACAATATATCTTTACTATTGTTAAGCCTCATCTATCTAGCCATGTATAAAATGTATAAAAACGAAGCAAATTCCGAAAGTCAGTCCTCATCCTTCGGGTTGTCATAAGGCGAGATAAGAATGAAATAAAGGTGAAGGCAAAGGCAGGAAAATATCATACATTTTTCATGAGGAAACGTAAGGCGTCAGAAGAAAGGGTAAATAGTAATCAAAGGTGAGGGGGGAAATGCATGGCAAAACACTAAAGAAAATTCGTCTTCAGCTCCAGAGAAATATGTACTGAAAGGAAAAAAATTGCACAGAAAACAACTGGTATTCAGGAGGACATGGGAAACAAAAAAACAACACTTCTTATCCTCAATTCCTGTCTAAACAAACAAATTATATATTGCCTTTCCAAGGTTCGGATTACCCTTAACAAAGGTTTCCCATATTTTGTTCTAAAGATATCTCTGAATATGCCAGCAGAAACAGTCTAAACCTTTTATTGCTGACAGCGAAAGACATGGGCTTCGGTAGGAGGTCTATTTTGATATGAATGGAGGAAGCTGAGTTGCAGCCAAAAAAAGATCACATCATGTATTAAAAAATATATATATGCAGTGAACTTCTAAGGGCCTTTACCTATTGGGGAAACAAAAAATAATCTACCTTCCATCAATTTAGTTGGTCATTAACCTTTCCTGCGTCACTAAACTCTTTCCAAATTTAATGAAAGTTATGGTCCAGTCTTTCCAAAAGACAGATGTCTTTGCACAGCCCCAAGAGGTCCAGCTCCCTGAACACTTTCCATGGAATCTTTAAGAGTTTAGGGACCTTCGGTTTAGATGAAAGGGCCCTGATGACGTAAATTCTGCTGACAATCATGCGAAGACAACCTACATCCAAAAAGAGGAAGGCAAACCTCTCCTAAATCCCAAATAGACATGGTAGAATTTGAAGATAATGTTTTTTAATGCCCCAAATCATTTAATATTCTCATAGGAAGTATATGTTTAGAGGGAGAAAGTGAGCTGTGGGAATGTTCCCAGACATCCATTCCCCAACCATCGTCTCTTCAAGATCAGGGTAAGCTGAGAAGCATCGATAGTCATTTGACGAGGGCGTGTCGGTGCCTCACATTTCTAGAATAGGACTACTATTGTTAAAAAAAAAAAAAAGAATTCATTATGGGGCACAGAGGGAGAGTAAATGGCTAGCAAAAATGTATGTGAGCAGACTGATGAATGTGATTTAATCTGGAAGCATTCAGAACTATAGGTGAAAAAGAAGGATAATTTGGGAATTTTGGGTTATAAGACAGGTGGTCTGTCTGTGGTTGGTAGAATAATGGCCCCCAAATATCACTACATCCTAAACCCTAGAGCCAAAGAATGTTACCTTAGGTGGCAAAAGGGATTTTGCAGATATAATTAAATTAAAGCCCGGGAGATTATCCAGGATCATCCATGTGGGGTCAGTGGAATCACAGGGTCCTTAAAAGAGAGAGGCAGGAAATCCATAGTAGTAGAAAGCACTGTGGTGAGATGTGACGATAGGAAAAGAGATGTCATGTGGGACCATAAGCCAAGGAATACGGGGAGTCTCTAAAAGTCAGAGAAAGCAAAGATGTAGAGGGTCCACAGGAGCCTCCAGAACGGACAGAGCTTCACCGACACCTTGCTATGAGAACACTGAATTTCAAAATTGTAAGGGAATAAATTTAGTTTGTTACAGCAGCAAGGGGGTAAAGAAATGAAGAGACGTATAAAACAACATATGGAAAAAGTATTTTTTGATGAACAAGAAATATCTCCATCAACCAGGCTGAGAACAGTTCAAATGTGGCCCTGAGCCAGCAGCATGTGGGAGGTTCTGTGCTATAATGGAAAAGTGCTAGATTAGGAGTTAGGGAATCTGGGTCCTCAGCCTCGCTCTCCCATGTATAGCTCTGCGTCATCAGGCAAGCACAAGCTCTTCGGGTCTCAGCGACTCATCCTTAAAATGAAACGGTTAGACTATCTGAATTATAGTGTCTCCTTAACAAAGGCCAGAGGACTTTCTCTACTGACTGGTTCTGACCAGTGACCAGATTTCCCATCAACTAGTTCTTACGTGTTTTATCTTAATCCTGATACCACCGGTAGGGTTGGACACACTTTCCTTAAACTTAAAGTGGTTATGTCATTTGCCCACCATCACTGGGACTCAAATGCAGGCCTGACCTGAGGCCACCTTCTTATCCACTGCACTGTGCTGCCTTTCCTGGTCGAGGTTCACACTGTGGGCCTATGGATCTGAGGCAGGTTAGATTAGCAGGCCCCAACCTTTGTGGCACCAGGGACCGGTGCTCCTGGGAGAATCTGATGCCTGATGATCTGAGGCGGAGCTGAGGCGGTGATGCTAGTGCTGGGGAGCGGCTGCAGATACAGATGAAGCTTCGCTCGCTCGCCCGCTGCTCCACCTCCTGCTGTGCGACCGGTTCCTAACAGGCCACGGACCAGTACAGGTCCACAGCCCAGACGTTGGGGACCCCTGGGTTAGAATACAAGAACAAGAGAAAGCCACCAACACAAACCGGGATCATGGATAAAAATACTAGAGAATATGAAAGAAAAAGGAAGGCGAGGTGGTGGGTGTGGGAGACCAAACTGCCTTATAGTCAAGCATGGTAAATGCTGGACATTCAAGAATGAACTTTCTGGGATCACTTTTTAAAACAACAGGAAAATTTTAAGACACAAAATGGCCTCAGTAGGCAGACACCCTACTGTTCTGTGAGGTAGAATGCTATGTTACAAACCACGGAACCTTCATTTTTTTCACCTTCGGATTCCACACAGGGCCTATACTACTGTCACGGCTCCAGCCTTCACGGTTCATGGGAGGAGGATGGAAAGGCTGCTGCCCAAAATAGTTTAATAAGGCCAGCAGTGATTCATGGAGTAATAACAGGCCGAGCAGACAGACACGTGCAGAACTAGAGAGGGGGTTTCACGGCTCAAGGTTAAAATGGAGAATAAAGAGGACATTGATTACACACGGTCAAGGAGGAAAAGGTCATTAGTAGCACCTGCAAACACCCCAAAAGGGAGTCACATATGAGGCAATTCAGTTCCACAATTTATTAACACTGTCCTGGAGTACAAAAGCAAGCGACCATGAAAGTAAAAAGCAACTATGCAAAAAAACGTGAGACCTTTAGAATGTTTTCTCTCTCAATGGACTCGCATTTAGTCTCCAAGGGTACGGAATAATATGCATAACAGCATCTTGAACAAGTTCATGAACAATTTGTATGTAATGTAAAGGAGAATATGTAAAGGAGAACAAAAACACCCAGAAAACTATAAAGATACTGCCGATTATAGGCCAGTCTAAAAACCCAGACTAGATTAACTCCACAATACAGAACACATAGGTCATTAATGATATTTATGATTATACTTCTGTTCCCAAAGAAAATGAATAGTTGAGCGAAATTTTAAATATGTTATCCAAAAGAAAATTTGCTTTTCCATAATTTATCTTACATTCCAACTGAGGCAAATATTTGTGTATGCTCCCAGTTCTTATCCAAAGTCGATGTTCACAAAATTAGTTATTAGAAAAGAAGAGCAAACAGATAAATAATTCACAAAGTTAATAACTTTGCTTTATCTATCAGAATTGGGAATTTCAGCCAATGAGAGAGTCAAACATATCTATATAAAGATATGTAAAAGTTATATAGGGCAGAAACAGAAAAGGTAAGATAATAAATACTCAGATTTGTTGGCATTACATTGGTTTAGTCTATAAATAGCTCCATGAGAAGATGAGAAAAGCAAAGTTTAACAGAAGCAAAGGATGGAATGTGATGAAGATGATGACAAAAGGCAGGCCATATTTGTCATTGCTTTAAAATGGGAATCTGTGAAAAGTCAATTTTCTTAGCTGGAGTCAAAAGTAAGAGTTTGGAAGTGATGGAAAATAAGGTCATGTGAGAGCAGTTTTTTATGTGTGAAAAGTTAAATCTCACTACTTCAATGCAGGCCTCATTTGAAAAATGCCAGTATCAATTACCTCAACAAATTTTTATTCGACTATTACACAGATAAGCACAGTATGCTCAACACTGATCTTGTTGACCAAGTGTAAGTCTTCTTTCCTGGACGTCTGGGAAACAATAATCTTTTCATTATAGTCTTCTCATATGTCTGAGTTAGAAGTTTTAGTGACAAATAACATTGTTCCTTGGATCAGAGACAAAATTGTCAGTAATAGAATATAAGTGAAATGAAAACTATTGTTTAAAAACCAGCAACAACAAAAAAAATACCTCTATTGACTCTTAGAATATAAGGTACCCGTTGGGCCAAAATGGAAGATAACCCAACATGTGCTTTTCCAAAAACATATCTATCTTTTCCCCTTAACCACTGGGGAGTAAGCATAAAGTACAATATGGTTTTTAGAAGCCTGAGTTCAGGCTGGTCTTCTCAAAATCAGATTAGAAATCGAGATGAAAACGATACCAGGAAAACTTGGTTACCCTTGAATGAATCTTTTCTAGAAATATTTTGCCTTTGAGAAGCAATGTAATGAATTAGGCTACACTTTCATTTATACTTTCTATTCCTTGCTGCAGAGTTCAGTATTCCTGGGCTTTGGGCAAGAGGCAGTTGGGAAAGCCAGAAATTAGAATTTTGCTGAAATGCCTTCTACCTGGGAGAGTTAATTATTCCTACTGCACAGATTTGTCTACTTTTATGTAATGCATAATCTTGAAAATTGTATGTAGTCATTGAAAAATGACTTACAAGGACCTCATAGTGACTACTTCTTATTTAAGACCTCTTTTAAGAAATATGTACAAGGTTTTTCATTGCAAAGTTGTCTGTACTAGTAAAAACTCTAGAAAATAAATAGAAACTTGGTTAAATAAGTTATCGTATATCGAAACAATAACTTATAAGATATCCATTAAGATAATAAAATAAGGGAGATAATTTTTAACTAAAAAAAAAAGTAATTATAGAATCACAAGAAGTTGCCAAAAATAGTGCGGAGCAGTCAGTGTACCCTTCACACAGCTCCCACCAATGATTAACATCTTTTGTGTAACTAGTCAAAAACAGGAAATGAACATTTACACAATACAGTTAATTAGAATACAGAGTTTACTCAAATTTCACCAGTTTCCACATGCACTCAATTTGTGAGCATGTGTACATGTATGTGTATTGTGCATAGTTCTATAAAATTTTATCACATGTATATATATTCCTATAACCACCACACGACCAAGATACAGAACTCTTCTATCACCGTGAAGGAACTAAAAGAGAGTCTCTTGCTATACTAGAAATTTTCTATCTCTTGATCTGGGTGGTGGTTATGCTATACATTTAAGATATACGATTTAGAATTTAAGTTATGCCTGAATTTAAAAAGAATAATAAAGCTCTGCTGGTTGACATGAACGCTTACTCAAGATTGATTAAGTTTTTTAAAAATATTTACAAAATAGTATTTATAGAGTGATCCCATTTTTGTAAAATTGTTTCTATGTGCCCCAAAAAAGAAAGTTGAAAACCAAAACTGAATTCTTCTCTAAAAATTCTATTTCATGTTTTCTGATATTTATTTTGCAATGATAAGAATTACTTTAATAAAGCAGGCGAAAAGACCAAAAAAAAAAAAAAAAGGTATGCATATTCTCAAGGAAGGAATCCTTATCTTTTATCACCACCTAATTCATTCTTATGTTTCTCCTGGTTGAAAAGTTAACTTTAATTTCTCCAATACAATCCTTTCTATCACTCCCCTAAAACACAACATCAATCAACTTTATAATGAAGGGGCCTTAAGCTACCAGTTTTGGTAATAAAAGATAAACTTGAAGCTCGGTGTGTTAGAATTTGTATGAATTTTTCAAAGAAAGCTGAGACACTTAATACAGACTGAATTTAGGGCTAACTTTTCTTCTCACAATTTACAAAAACAAACAAACAAACAAAAAACCCCACCAACTACATTCTTTCAATGCAACCTTTAATGACTACACACCATGGGCTAAAGTTATACAAAAAGGTTCCAGGGACCTCACATGCCTAAGACAAAAATCCTGCTCTTAACGAGATCAAAATTGCCATACAATGAGCCAAGTTCTTGTACGACCAAGTTAGGATAAAGTCCTGGGAGCAGATGGAGGAGTAAAGAACCAAATCTGCCTAGAGAGGGCGGGCGGAAGGATTCTGGACCAAGAATGACCCCGGGTTTGGGTCTTGAAAACTTAGATTAAGGCTTCTGCCAAGTGAAAAAGAATGGGGGAAGAAGGGAGAGTCATTCTGGTCAGAGACCACCTGCAGGCACAGAACTTCAAGACCCACAGAAAGGACAGGTATGTACGGAATAGGAAAAATGTGAAGGGAGACGACCAGAAACGATCTTGAATACCATACTGAAGGTTTGGACTGCGTTATCCTATATGCAGTAGCAAACCTAAGGGTTTTTAAGCAGAGGATTAGACTGGTGGCAGTGTTGAAAGTGAATCGGAATGGAGAGAATAGGAAAAAAAAAAAAGATAAATTATTGAACTCTTAACAGTATACCAGGCAAAAAATAATAAGACGATGAATAGGGCAGCAGTGGGAGTTGTAATAGAGGATACTCATTAATAAATTGTTATTTGTAGTTTTTTCAAACCATATAAATGGCATTATGCTGTACATAACCCACAACTTAACTTTTTGGTTCAACATTATTCTTGAGATTTACTCATAATGATACATATAGTTCTAGTTCTTTCAATTTAACAGATGTATATAATTTGATTGAGTACATAATTATTCATCCATATCTTGTTAGCGGACATTGAGGTTGTTTCCGATTTTTGCTCTAAGAAACCACAGAGCAATGAACAGAGCACATTTACCTCCTAGTAGATGTGTATGAGACTTTTAGACATCTGGAGATAGAACTGCTGGTTCATGGAGTCACGAGGTTTTTAACATCTTAAAAATTACGTCTTGCCATATTATTTTCTAAAGTGGTTGTTCCAAATGATATTCTTATGAATAAAATATGAGTTTCCTTCTACGTATCCTTGCCCACACCTGGTGTAGTCAAACTGTTTAATTTGAACAAATCTATGCATGTAGAATGTATATTCTTATCCTGGTTTAATGTTATGTCTTCAGGATCTAGAGCTATTTTCAAATATAATCCATGAGTTAGTTAGTGAAGGAGAGGAAAAAAAAACTATGGAGTATTCTGCTTGGGCAACAAGAGTAGAAACATTTGTTCAGAACTACATTTAGCAGCAACTAACAGAGAGACCCCCCCACTCCTGCACCAATGGTGGCCTCAATAAGCAAGGATTTATTTGCCACGTAAAATCCAGAGGAAGGCATTCCATGGCAGCTCTATGATCATAAAGAATTCAGCGTCGTTCTATCCTGGATTCCATCTTCGAGGTCACCACAGGGAACAAAGTGGCTTCTGAAACTCTAGCCATCATTCAAATTTGAAAGCCAGAAGTAAAGTGATATGAGCAAAAGCGGGTACCTCCCAGATGAAGGCTTCTTGTTTTTTAAGCCTTCCTGGAAATCCCACAGAAGACTCCTAAGTAATACCCACTGGCCAGATCTTAGTCATATGGCCATACCCAGCTGTAAGGAAGATCGGATAATGAGGCTCTGTTGTTGTTTTTGTTTGTTTGTTTGTTTGTTTTAAATAATGTACCTAGAAAAAAGGATTTTTCTCTACAATGGGAGGCAACATTCTTCAACATTCTTTACCATAGTAAATGATGTGTTCAATCAAGATACAGAACCCAAGAATAGACGAAGAAAATGCAGCTCAACAGGTAGAGGTCATTTCAGAGATTATAGATTTCAGAATTGTCAGCATACCGCTGTCATACGAAAAGCATTAGGAATGACTAAGGTAGCCCCAGCAGACAACACTGATCAAGAAGAGATGGTGAGGTAGCTATACCAAGAATGCCAAGACTTAAGAGGAAGAAAGAGGAAAAATCAATGAAGGAAACCAAGATGCAGAGAATATCCAGAGAAGGAAGAAAATCAGTGCTCATAATTCAAGGGAACAAGGTCTTTCATCACTGAGGAGATGGTCGTGTAAGCTACTAGTAATTGCTAACAGAATTCCAGTGTAAATCAGCTACTCGAAAGTCATGTACTTGAGGGGAGCTTGGGCTCCTTCCCAATCGCAGGCTATGAACCTTGACAATTCTAAACCTATCAGGTAATCCCATTCCCCTGCCATTGACTAGTTTAGACAAGGGCATGTGATGAAATCCTGATCAAGGGGACCCGGGGAGCAAGATGGGAGAAAAATAAAAGTTAACATGCTGTGAATGGCAGAGAGGAAAAACTAAAGAAACTGGGTCCTTGATGACACCGTCAAGTCATGAATTAGCAACTCTGGAACTGCCCTACTTCCAAACTTCTTTGACGTAGCCTCCTAGTTAAGCCTCTTCTATTTGCATTTTCTGCTATTTGCAGTCAAAATCATCTCAACTGACAGAACAGTCAACAGTATCAAAAGTTACTGATAGACCAGGATGGTGTGAGAAAGCCTTGGGAAACAGGATTTAGAATGCAATGACGCAGTCCCATCACGGGGCGGGGGCGGAG
>NW_006436282.1:17728888-17732568 GCF_000325575.1 Pteropus alecto
GAGGGGGGCGGGGGGAGGGTAATATCTATCATTTTAGAGGTTGTATATAAAGTTAGGAGAATTTCTTCCTAGTGACCTCTGTTTCTAGATGAGGACAGTTCAAATGGCTGAGAATGTGATTGTGGAGGAAAGTCGTATCCTTGAAGAAAATAATAGTGTTTGGAATAACTGCTACAGAAAATGGAAAAGGGTATAAACTTTGGATCAGCAGAAAGATTTCCAAGTAACATTAAAGATTCTGTTAACCTTAAAATCATGTTTGTAAGGGAGCCAGTAATCAGTTATGAAGTGAGCACAGAGACAGAAGCAGACTCTTGCGTTGATTCAGAGTTGCAGGAAGAGGTATTTCTAAGGAAGACGGATGGGGTGAGGAAATTACTGTACTGGTGACATGATCGAGATGGTTGACTATACTGTCCAAGTACATTAGGGAAGAAGTGAAGAGAGTGGAAGAAATAAAGGCCAGACAGACAGAAAACAGGGTGGGGATCAAAGAAATAAAATTACGGGGTCTGGAGAACAGGATTAGTGAAAGCAGGTGGGAAAGATCAAGGCTCTGACAGAGGGAAGGGTATTTCAGAGACAAGCACCTCAGAAGCCAGAGTACCAGGGTGTGGCCACTGAGTGAGTTGCTAATGTGGTGTGGAAGGAAGGGCCACGTGAAACCAAGAAGCTGGGGAACAGGGGTGAGGGTGTCAGATGAGTTGCCAAAATGGGCACAGCACAGGCCAGGAGCTCAAAGGAAAATGAGATAGCTACGAACTGAGAGCTGACGGATCCCAAACGACTCTTCTCAATGTTTGTTCTTTCTGAACATGCGTGGAATCCAATGATTTCTTAAGAAAGATAATAACTCTACTAAACTAGGCAGTAGTCTCAGTCAGATTACCTTTTACATATATACACAAAATGTGGCCCCTAACCCTGGAAAGATCCTAGAAAACCTAGTCTATTACCAAATAACACCTGCTAATTGGGTCTTCCTTCTTATCAATTTACAAGTGCCCTAGAGGAAAAAAATTAGAAAAGTGGAAACAAATCAAGTGCATTTAAGGTATTTCTTAAAGCTTCTGCTTCTAGCATCTCCCTTTTTTCTCTTCCTATAGCAACCTGACAAGTTCAGGCAGCAATTATTGCTTCTGACCTAGATGACTGCAAAAGCTCCCACCTAGTTTGCTCTCCCCACTCAAACCATCCCATACACAGTTACCAAAGCATCTCTCTGATCACGTCACTTCTCTCTGTGCAAAGATCAGCAGTGACTCATCATCACCCAGAGCTCTGGCTTTCAAGTCGAGCTCTTACAGCCTCTACATCCCATGAGATGGGTTGAGGTGTTCTCACCATTAAAACCAAATGATGCAATCTGTTCTTAAATTTCAGAAAGAAAAGAAATAGATGTAATAGATCCTTTTCCTCCATTTTACGTTTCTCACTCTTCACATTTTTATAACTTTTGGTACCAAGTCCAGCACTTGTGTATATTAGCATCTAGTAGAAGAGATATCTAATCTAACATAAAATAACATATTTAGTGATTTGAAGTATAATACATCATTACATGGAATTCTTCTACATGCAAATCTTGTGAACAAATGATATACAAAATAAAGTCTAACTCTGTAGTGGTAGCATTCAAGGTCCTCCCTGTTCTGATCCAACCCCCCTTTTCAGCTTTCTCTCTCACACTTTACTCCATTTATCCTAAATGCAAAGCGGGCTCGGCTGGCTTCATAGGTATTTTTATCCACACTCATCTCTCTAAGGACAGAAGGCTGTATCTTGCTCACATTTCTCTGTGTAATACATAACACAACAAGAAGGAATAAGCTTTGTTCCATTGGCCCAGCACTTATCTGCTCCACATACTTTGGGCACCACCAGAAATGAATGTTGAGTCCCACCTGCCTCAAATGATTCTTTTATGGAATTTTATAAAAACAATAATGGATTACTTGAAAAGAATAGAACTTACACAATATGGAATAAGCTCTACCAAATTTACTAAACAGTCCATCTAAGCATGAACATTTTTATATGCAACTAAAATAATAAATGCATAGTTCTAAATAAATTTAAGAGCCACCCCTCCTGACCACAGAATTAAGTCTACTTGAAGCAGGATAACTAAATCCATGACTGTACAATTCTTATCCAGACACTTTGCTTCTTTTATTTCATGGATTTAGGTCCTTCCACAGGTCTTTTTCCTCCATCCCATGATAATCCACATATTCCACGCTGATGGTCATCAGAATGGGAACATCCTGGTATCGGGTCTCGTCTACTTAACAAGAAAGAATTCAGAGTCCCTGAAACATGATATTAGGATAGATTCAAAGTACAAAAGTTTCTATGTTTCTATGATGATGGCTATTTTTCTTCCTGTTAGGTACAAATCTTCACCCTTTTCTGAAATCTTTGAGGCCAGAAATATTTACAATGGTTTATTGTTGATTTTAACCTTAAAAAGGTAATATGGTATGTATGTTACATCAATATAGATCTAGCAGGACCTAGAGCAGCATCTAGGTTAAAAACATTAACATTTTTATAGCAAAATGTATGAATACTCCTATTAACTTGAATAAAGGCTAAAAATAGCTTCATGTCAGTTCAAGTCAGACTTTGCCATCAAATGAGCTACAAAAACAAACAAACAAACCTGTTGCTATTCAGATTTCACAATTACGGTGAGAGACTGAATCACAAATAAGTGCAATGCTGAGCTTCAGGAGGTGACCACTGCTACTGCTCCTTCTGCAAAGATAAGATGTGATGGCAACAACTGCCTAGAAAATCTGTCCTCTCGGGCTCCAAAGCGAACACCGCTTCAGGGACCAGAAGAAACTTCCTAACAGAAGATGTAACCTCAGAAAAATTTCCCTTATAACTTACCAAATTTGCTCATAATGGCTTATTCGAAATGCTATATATCACTAATTCCTCATTAGAGTCTATCCTGGCTGTAGCAATGTAGGGTTTTATGATTTAGCAAATTTATGCCACCTCCATGATTGTACTTGGGTAGCGCCATATCCAGTGCTCTGTAGCAACATTACTCTGGCCCCCTCGTTCCACAGCTCTGGGTCAGACCGCAGCAAATCATGACACAGTGAGTGGGACAAGGATGCTCATGCCACAGAGGCGTCTGTACATATCTGCTTATTAATCTTATAGGTTTAAAGGAAAAGGCAGGAAACATTTCACTCAGTTCATTCATTCACTCGTTCCATCCAAAACGAAAATTACGAAAAAGGTTTCCTAGCCTCTACATTGGCCCCTCTCCACCAAAGGCTCTGAAGCAGGAGGATATGCTTGCTCATGATGCTCCTAGGACCCAGGTTTTTGGCTTCTGGTCTGGGACCTGGTTTTTAGTAATCAGCAAGCTCATCGCCATAAAGCTTAAAAAAACACAATGGAAAGTGAGCAAAAATGAACCAGAAAAACATGGGGCATATGCATATCCAGAGATGTAAATAATGTAGTCTGAGCATACATTTTGTTGAAATGCATGACTAAAGAAAACAGCCTGAAAATGATAAAAAGTTAGTTACCAAGTATTTAATTTGTCTCATCATTTATATATAATGTCAGTCTGCATTTCCACAAATTAAATTTCAGCATGACAATGCACACCTGTATTTGGCGTAGTATGAGGGAAATATAGCCCAATTAAA
>NW_006436282.1:17732578-17747573 GCF_000325575.1 Pteropus alecto
ATATATATAAATATATATATATTTTTTTAATCGGACTCCATTTTTCTCTCAGCAAGATGTCACGAATTCCATCCCAGGCTCCCTCTCTACTTCTCTAAAGTCTAAGTTTTGCAACTGAGAAATTGGAATGCTTTTCCTCTTATCAATAAACAGAAATGTCAGTTACATGCCACTCTTTCAACAGTCACATGAAGTCCTTCGATTGCTGGGACTGGACTGGAATTTACCAGGTACATAGATCCACGTAGTCTGTTGCTTTTGGAAGACCTACCTGCAGTGATATCTACAAATGCCATTACTTCCCCCAGTCCTGACCCTATCTTGAAATCACTCCTGCAACAAAGCACCGAATTCATAACCAGAAATTGACCATCTCAAATCTTATCTCTATAATGTCTATATTTGCTTTTGTGGAACATTTAAATGAAAATGTCACTACCCAGAATAAATATTATAAATAGGTGTGACTTTGGTTGGTCCATTCTGAATCTTTCTTGACACTAATCATGTACTCCAGGGAAGTCAACAGTTTGGTTACCTTGTGTTTCAGGTTAAACACAAACTAGAAGAGACAATAAGAGTTAACTGAAGAATCCTTTACTCGATCAGTCTTCCCAACCTGGATAGAAAACTATAAGTAGTCAATAATTTCCTTTAATATGTAAAGAAAACCAAGGAAGAAATTGAAAATATGTCAATCCAAAATTAAGAATAATGTAAGAAAATAATTTTACTGGGGAGAAACCAAAGATTAAAAAGTGATCTTGAGTTTGAAGGATGATTGGGGTCTTTGTATTCCAAAATACAAGACTCTGGTTACAAAAGTGGCTGTAACATCTCCTAAACTTACAATGAAACTTTGAGCAAGAGCTTCTATTTTCTTATTTGGATTAAATTTAACTGACTGGATTAATGAATGACAGTGGCGATGCTAATTAAAAGAAACTCTAGGTGTTAAAAATGCCATGGCGCCACTGAAGAATTAAACATCTCCATAAATCTGACCCTCTCTCCCTCCCAAAAGAAATGCCAATGGCTTTCCTTTATGCTCTATTTCATCCAAAGGCGTGTACCACAAAATAGTATTTGTATTTGTATTCTTCTCATCTGGCAAAGTATATAACTCCTCTGTGAGGCCCTTCTTACTCTCCTGAATAGTGACATTTTAATGCACAACCCCCACCTGCATTATTGTCAAAAATACTTTAGAAACCATAAAACATAAAGCAATAATTCTGGCACAATGAGTCAATGTCTGCTGTTTCTCCTCTGACGAATTCAATGATTAGCCTTTTCTCTCATATTTGAGCAAGTCAAATTCTTAAGCCAAAACAACCACTGCTGAGTTATCTGATAAACTCCACCTACGGCATTATTTAATAATAGAGAGACAAAAGAAAATCCACTTTATTTCAAATCTAGCACCATTTTTCTTCCACATGACAGCCCTTCTCTCCTTCAAGCAACTCTTCTTTTGTTCCAGGCTGAACATCATTTAATTCTCCCACAAGATGGCTTCCAACCCCTTCTCCATCCTAGTCAATCCCCTAAGGACAGAATCAATAGCTGAGTACATGCTCTGGCCTAACGTAGTGTCCTGTACCTATTTATTCCACAAAGGCTCAATGAGCAAGAACTAGGGATTCCACTGCTCTCTGGAAGCTTAGCATCTCATCTAGCACCTAGAACAATGCCCAACACAGAGTAAGCACTCACTAAATATTTTTAAGACCTCTCTCATGAAATGTAGTATCTGACTTTAAACACAATGATTCCAAATGTGGTTTAATGTGCTGAAACTGGCACATTCAGATATGGCAGCAAAGGAAAAGAAAAAACTAGTAGTTTTTTCTTGCATAAGACTTTGAAAAGCTAGAGTTTCTTTGCAACTCATTATATAACTCAAGGGCATAGCTACATTAATCACAATGTGAGACATAAGATGTTTGTTGTTCATAGGAAATTCAAGTTATGCCTATACTCTTCAAAAATGTAGATAATACATTTTAGAAAGACACAAGACAGTTGACCTAAAATATTTTATTTCTTAGTACTTGTTTCTATTGCTATGTAACAAATTACATTAATAACTTTAAACAATAATTTTATTTGGCTCGTAATTTGAGGGGGTGAGGGTCAAGAATTTAAGAAAGGCTGGACTATTCTGGTTCAAGGTTTCTCATGTGTCTACAGTCAGATGCTGGGTGGGGCTGGGATATCTGAAGGCCCAAGTGAGTGGGTATCGAGATGATTCCCTCACAAGGTTGGTAGTTGATGCTGGCTGGCTCTTTGCTGGGAGCTCTGCTGGGATTATTAACTTGGCTTCTCCAGCATGGAAATCTCAGAGTAGTCATATTTCTACGTGACAATTGACTTCTCCAGAACGTGTAATCCCAGAGAAGCAGGCAGAAGTTACATGACCTTTTTTTTTCAAGTATACAGTACATTGGTTAGACATTTATATAGCTTATGAATGAGCCCCTGGTTGCTCTTCCTCTCCTCTGGCTCTACACATTTATGACCTAGTATAGTGTCATTTCTGCCACATTCTATTTGTTGAATCAGTCACAAATCGACTCATATTCAAGAGGAGAGTACCTAAATCCCAACCATCAATGTAAAAATTTCTGACCATTTTTTAAAAACTCCCACAGTTCTTAAAGGGGTAAGTTTCAATTACTTAAAAAAATGAGGTTAGGCAGAATACTGCCTTCTAGATATGAGTCATTGTGAGGGAAATATTACCTGTTATTTTGTTCAGTCCAAATATCTTTTGTTAAATGATATCTTTTGTTAAATATCTTTTGTTAACTAATTCATTAGCTTATCAAGAAGGTCATATAACAGCTTTTGGACTTTTGGACTATTAGGCAACAAAAGGCCACACAAGCACAGGAGTCCTACCCATTTCTTAAAGGCAGGCTCCAGGTCCACCTGACCCACGCCAGGTGGTACTGATCTCTCCCTTCTCTGCTCTGCTCACTTCACTTGTCATCATATACTTTGGATTGGTGAGCTGTAGCAGCAGTGGGGGGAGGGGAGAGCAATGAGAGAGAGAGAGACTATTTCCTCAAGTGAAACAAAGGGTATTTTTAAACAGAATTGGAAAATAAAAAATAAGTGAAGGGCATTTGAGATCTTGCTTCCAACATGTCATCGATTTGGCTCAAATAAACTCTTATGAAAAAATTTGTAAAATATAAACAATAAATTTATGAACTATGACCTCAACACAAGTTGTGTGTGTTTGTACGTATATACATTGCACATCTATTGGGCACCAGATTCTGTGCTGAGTGTTGGTGATTCGACAGTGGACAGGCAGACACTATATCGGCCCCAAAGAATTCACCCACTCATGATGTGTCAAAGAGGTAAAGAGACTGTATTAAAGATTAAACTTTAAGAATAATAAGGATTTTTTTTTTATCTCCAATGTCCATGCACTTCTAACATTTTACTGGAAATAAAATCTATCAAATACCATGTAGCACACTCACAGATCTATACAGAAATCCCTTGGGGTGGAGCTAACAGGGACAGAGCAAAAGTATCAGTCTCCCATAGCTACCGAAGACACAGAGACAGAAACCTCTCAAGTCTTTTCAAGTCTAGGAATGTTAGCCTTAAAAAAAAGTCTTCAGAGAAAGACAAGGTAACTATTTTCAAGTACATGAAGTCTACTACACAGAAGACATCAGACTTATTCTACTTCATAAGGTAGACCTAAGGCTCATAGGTAGAAGTTAAAAGAAACATTAAGATTTACCTTATCATTAAAAATAAGATCCTTCGGACAATTTGATAGCACCTAGCTGGAATGGGTTTCAGAAAATGGTTCTGAATTCCCTATCACCAAAGAACCTTTCAGAGGCAAATGATGTCTGCCAGCAAAGTAGTATCAAGTAGAGAATCTGATAACATATTGAGATCAATGATATGTATGATCCCTTCTCCCAACCCTAAGATCTATTATCCATTTTATGGAGGGGGAAGTCTCCATCTTTCTTTGAGTAGATAATCCCCATATTATCTGTTCAAAGTCTTGGACTTCTTAATTTTACATTTCTACCCAGTTATTTGTCTATCTAGGCCAATATTGAAGGTAGCAAGTCTCACTGAGCCCCTGTCATCAAGGGTGAGGAAGGGGATCAGAAGCATCTTAATTGAGAGGGCACATGGGGGGACTCTCTGGGAAAAAAGCTTTTCCGAGATGTGTATACAATGTGTATGGGTGTATGTGATCCAGCAAAGGAAACCAGTTGCTCTTAGTGGCAATGCTGCTCCTAGTCAACAGAAACAGTAATTAACTGAACAATATTCAGAAGAAGGTTTTAGACTCGACTTATATGATCTGTCAGTGACCTACCAAAAGACTCCACAAGTCACGATTTCTCTGGGCCTCTACTTCTTTATTTCTTCTTTGTCAGTTTCATGGTACCATGTACATTCTCGCCATGAAAACGTCATTAGTAATCTCACCACACTGGAGAGAATTAACGGTTTGGTGTGAATCTACCTAGAATTTGTTGATCTGCTTATTTATATTAATGGAATCATATTTTACATAATGTTGTATGCAATGTATTTTACAGTTTTCACTTAACATATTCTGGATATCTTTCCATGATAAGACATATAGACCTACAGCATAACTTCATAGTATTATTATATACTGCATTTTATCAATTCTAGGAAATGCTGTTGCCCATATTTTAATATTTCTGATATTAGGTGTGTGTCATATTTAATGGCCATCATGGCCCACTTTTCTTCCTCAGTGGTACAGTTTCTTTCTTAATGATACATAAATTAATGGTGGATCTTAAAATTGATAGTCTTTGATTCAATGATACAGTTGGCTGTAATTCATACAATCAATCCATTTTTGGTGTTGGTGTTGGCAGTAGATATTCCACTCCTGATGCCCCTGGTCATACTCCCTCAGCCCAGCTCTGAGTTCAGTGATAGCCATGGTAGGGAGTTCCAAGAAAGGTAGACTCAACCTTCCAGCTCTTGCCATAGGCAACTCAGGTGTCTCCTTTGTCCTCCAAGGCCTTCTCTCAAGCTGGGCACAATTCAGCCTGAAGGCAAGAGTAGCCCAGAAGTGTGGGAGCAATAATGGCCCAGGTTACAACCTCTCCAGGAGGATATGGGGACGGCTGTATGGATGCTCTAGCCTCCTATCTTTCCAAAGGAAGAACCTGGGAACAGAATCAAGCCCCAATTGCCTATAGGATAGTATTGGATTTTCCTTCCTCCCTGCCTCTCTCCCTGCTCCCTCACTCATGCTTCCTAGAATCGCCTCCCAAATAAACTACCCGCACTCAACTCCTCTGCTTCAGGCTGTACTTGTGGGGGGAACTCACTAAGGCAGTGGTCATTTAGGTGATTTCTAGGCTTCGGTTTCTTTATCTGTAAAGTGAGAAAATGGAACTAAAATCCCTTCTAGCTCTCACATTCTCAGACTCCAAGGGATTGCCTTCTTTTATATATCATAATGAGGGTGACCTCTTCAACCTGCAGGAACAAACTGCCTCTTTCTCCTGAAGCTTTGTGATCCATCACACCAATAAGTTCTAATGTTATAAAACTAAGTCATTAAATTGTATGGTAAATATAGGACCAGGCCTTTCAGGTGGGACTGAGGAAGAGAGAACCACTGAGAGACACCATAGTTGGTGAGTGTTGGACTTCAAAACGATGATAATTACAATAACGAACTCACTCAGCAAGTCCCTAACACAGACACAGCACCAACTGGAGAGCCCAGTCTTACTGGACTATTTAAACAGCTTCCAATTTTCCAGTGCTTTAAGCTTCAAAAGTATGTTTATAAAAATCATCTGTTCGGAATTTACAATTTGTTTTTCCTACAGAAATATAATTATAAATGATTAGGTTCCTAAGCCAGGTCATTAAAAGTATTTATTCTGTAAAAGTACTAAGTGCAAGCACAAAAATGCCTAAGGAAACATGTAACTTTACCACACTAGCTTTTTTTAACCAGAGAAAATATTTAGTAATACAATCAAGGCTCCAGGAACAAATATTCACCCAACTCAACACGTACACACGACACATACAAATACACACTAACACACATACGGGTGAAAGGCGATTTCTTAAGAATCAAAATTCCTGCACTAATGTTCATTTAAGTCCTTGTCACTAGCTTGAAATCAAGATTAGGGGGGGAAAAAAAAGTAATCTCACCAAAGCTTTCAAAGGCAAATGTAGAAACAATTTAGTTCAACACACAAAACTTGTAAAACTGCTTTGGCCAAAGATAAAAGGAAAGAAAGAGGGCCATTCAGAACAAGTCTGCTCAGAATTTAAGTGGTTGTGTAATTTGGAACTAAGATCACCACAAAGGGCTGTTTAAAGCCAATGCCCAACAGCTAAAAGTCAAGGTACAAAATCACAAGAGACCGAACCCGAGTTGAAAATTTTTTCTCCACATTTAAACAAAGCAAAGTCTTAAATCTTAGCTAACAGATCAAAGTTGCATTTATATAAAATTGTACCAAAGTCCTGCAATTAATAGTCCATTTACTATTTAAGCAACCACCACCACCACCCACCCGCCCCCTAAAAATGAATGACTCTCCTAATACTTGCAAATCATATATCTCATAAGAGGTTAATGTCCAAAATATATGAAGAACTCATTCAACTTAATTCAAATCTGATTAAAAATGGGCAGAGGATATGAATAGATATTTTTCCAAAGAAAACATACAGATGAAAGATGAGCAACAAGTATGTGAAAAGGTGCTCAACACTGCTCATCATCAGGGAAATGCAGATTAAAACCATGATGAGCAATCGCCTCACACCTGTCAGAATGGCTATTATTAAAAAGACAAGAAACAACACATGTTGGTGATGTGGAGCAAAGGGAACCCTGTACCCTGTCGACGGGAATGTCAACTGGTGCAGCCACTACGGAAAACAGTATGAAGATTCCTCAAAAAATTAAAAATAGAACTACTTTATGATCTAGCAATTCCACTTGTGGGTATTTATCCAAAGAAAATGAAAATACCAACGTGAAAAGATATCTGAACCCCTCATGTTCACTGCAGCATTATTTACAATTGTCAAGACGTGGAAACAATCTAAGTGTCCATCAATGGATGAATGACTAAAGGACATGTGATAGATATAACTTTTTTATTTTATATACATAAGAAATATTATTCAGCCATTAAAAAGAAAAATATTTGCCATTTGTGATATTTAACATGATGAACTTGGAGGGCAATATGCTAAATGAAATAAGTCAGACAGAGAAAGACAAATACCATATCATTTCACTTATATACAAAATCTAAAAAAAGAAAAAGAATAACCGAGTTCATAGATACAGAGAACAGACTGTTAATTTCCAGAGGTGGGGTGGGGGCAGAGGGATGAATGGAATCAAAAGATACAATCTTCCAGTTATAAAATAAATAAGTCATGAGGATGTAATGTACAGCATAAGGGATATAGTTAAAATACTGTATTGCACATTTGAAAGTTGCTATGAGAGTAAATCTCAAAAGTTCAGAAGGAAGAAAGGAAGGAAAGGAAAGAAAGAAGGAAAAGAAAGAAACAATCGATAAGATCCTTCCAAACCCTGGAAGTTTAGAAATGGTTGCTATTTGGAGACCTTCCCTTACATCGAGTCAGGCTTCGAATTGTTCAGACCTCTGCCAGTTATTCCTTATTATGAGCTCTACTTCACAGAAATTGTGGATTCAGGGAATAGAAAATGGGGAAGAAAAACATTTAAAAATCTGGGATTGTGGAAATAGACTGGAAATTAATCAAATCTTGTGCAAAAATCTTTTTTAATAACCTAACATAGTGGAACCTTAGGAAATATTTTCACGTTTCCTAAAAATATAAATGCCTTTAAATAAAAGCATCTCCTTGCTCAAGTAAAAAGTAAATCATAATTACTTTTTTCATTGTGCACAGAAGATTTATATTTAATGTCATACTCTTCTGGTCAAAAAAAAGGGAAAAGTGAAAAGTAAATGCAAACCAAAGAGTCACTCAGTAATATTAAATATATACATACATAGAGCCTATGACTACGAATGTGGATACAAAAAACAAAAAAAAAATACTTTTAGAGCTGAGAAAGAAATTTGGTTTACAAAAGCCAGACTACTAGTGTTTATGACCTAAACTTCATTATTTTACACACACACACACACACACACACACGATGTTCTTTTTCTTTTCCACCAAGTTCCCTGGTTTACTGGTAAAGGTATAAGAATTGAGCTTAAAGATTTTTTACTTTTCTCTTCCAAAAAGATTCTTACTTTACTCTTCTCTGACAAAAAGCACCATAGGGGAGAAACCTGTATTAATTATCCTCAGGGTTTTCGAGAAAAGCTCTTATTAATTTCAGTCTAAACAAATACAAAAAAAAAAGAAAAACCAGACAAAACACTCTAGACATAAGCCTGCTACAAAAGCTCTCTGATATCAGACATAACACCCACAGTACATCTTTCAGTTTCAATGAATAAATACTTCCAGCAAGACCTCAAATGTTTTCATGTTTTAAAAACATTAAAGGGAATAATTTTATTCAAGCATGAATGAGACTGTAAAGAGCTTTTGTACTGTCGATAACACCACTTATCGGGGATACTATTAAGTGGATTATATCACCGAATAACTAAGAGGAAGATCAGATCTGAAGGTGGAAGGGCCTCTTCCTGGCTGTTCTTTCACACTCTGAAAAAGTAGCTCAGACGCAGGTAAAGTCTTAGAATGAACAGTCAAGAGGCACTTCAACTATCCAGGCACCAGAATGACATGCAAAATTTTATTCGACTAGACTCATCTTTGATTTGGGCTGGGGTCAATAATCTAAACAGAAATAAAGAAAAGAACTTAAGAAGCTAAGCAAAACTTAAGTAGTTCAGCCTTTCATTTTTTAGGGACAGAGAAACTGAGGCCCACAGGCTCAAGATCTGCCCAATGCTGTGTGACCGTCATTACATACCTGGTTATCTAGGTCCCCCTGTGTCTGCCTTGACACTCATTACAATGCACTGTAGCAAGTTGAAACCTCAGAAACTCCAAGGCTGTGGTCTAATCTTCCATGTTTAAAAAAATATTTTTAACATCCTTAAACAATATACAAAATTGGATGAAATTTTAGGCATTGCTCTATGGATTAAGAAAGGCCTTATGTGAGCAACCTCGAGGGACTGAGTTATCAAAACTTTTCATCTGGTTCACTGTAATTCGTGCCAGGCATATGGATATTCACAGACAAAAATCCTACAACATTCTTAACTCTGTATATTACACCAATGAGGAAAATACGGTTTGGGAATTTCCAGGATCCCCCAGTCCTAACAATCTGCAAACCATTAAATGAGAGCAGCATCGGGGTTCCCAGATTTAAAGCATTTCCCCCACCCGATTCCCTACCCCCTCCTCCTTCTCACCTAAAATAACTCTGTGCTTTTCCAAAAATAGTACTACCTTAAAAGATGAAAAGATTCGAACCTTCACTGAAGTAGTTTTGCTCCCTCACTCTAATCATTCTGGTGACCCGGCTTGGTTCCTGATATCCAACCATTTGTCAGCTCTGTCACGGGCTTTCTCCTTCCAAACCAAGCTTCTTCCCTGGGGTTTCTTTCAGGGAAAATTATACTGGCAACTTCTAATTTCCCATCCCTGCAGGAAAGGCGGCTCAGAACTTGGGTTTAAATGTCTCTTATGAAAGTGTTGCACGGCTGCTGAATTATGACCAGATTTTCAATCTTCATCTTAAATAGGAATTTATTAATTGAACACTTGTTAGTATTCTCAGTATGAAAACCAAATAGATTAACAGAAAAAGGATTAAGCAATTTTATTCACAGCCAAGGAAGGAAGCTTACTTTATTCAGAAGCTGTAGATGTATATCCAATCCCTATTTTAGGATCTGTGGCTGCTCAATAAATGGCTGACTGAATGAATAAAAATAAAATCCCAGGTCACTTTTGACCAAGGCATAATCAAGGCTCCATTTAATAAACGGTCTATGCCATCCAACACTCTGTTAAATGTTCGATGGAATGAAATAGAAGGATGCGGCCTGTTTCCCAGGATAACTCTTGCTACAAAATGTGAGACAAAACAGTTCTTGAAGAAAATAATTTTCCTGCTACAACACCCTAACAATGATAGACGATCTGAATCACTTCCTCAGTCGCTAGGATTGCCTTAGAACACAGTAGGAGAACGGGTCTGGGATGGCAGCCCCAGAGAGAGCACACAAAGCATTTTGTCATCCAAGACCTTTTTTCCTCTTTCATGGTGTTCCACTCTTCTACCTTCCCCGAAAACTACAGTTTTCACACAGAAAAACAAAAGCTATGATCTCCAAATATAATCACTCAAGCCAAAATGCCATCCTGAACCCTAGGAATCATCTAGCTGCTTTATTAAATTATGAAAATCCTTTCTAGACAAACACTTTGAATTGATTTCTTGTTGCAAATTAAGATGTCTTTAGATATAAGGTTATTATTCATTCTTTGCATCAAGGGAGACTGTTACTTTTTAATTCTTTCTCCATAAGGATGTCAAAATCTTTCAGTCACAAGGTAGGGCATCAAACCAAAATAGCTGTAAAAGTTCTATATAATTATGAATGTCTTTACACCTACTCTAATATCAAGAATCACTTACACTACTGGAATTCATATAAACACATTCACTGGAGACCCATGTAGCCTGGGCATTTCTGCTCCAAAGAAAGTATTTAGACAAAAAGAACTCTCACCACTCCAACCATAGTACTCACTGCTGCCTGGCCAACTGCCTTAAACAGATCAGAAAAAAAAGGGGTGGGGGGTTGTAAAAAGCAAGTCCTGCAACTCTTCTTACCCCATCTCCTGCAAATAAACCAGTTCTGTCCAAACAGCACAGTAAAAGGAATTAAAACTTGGACCCTAAACAAACAAAAAATCATTCTGCAAAATCTTCAACCACCTCTTAATGAATTTCAACTTTTTCACCCAGTGATAGAGTTTGAAACCAAGTTCTAATCTAGACTGAGCTGAGACCTGATCACAGTGGTAATACTGTGAGCACATAAAGCTCTAGATAAAAATTGCTAATAAACTTCTCAAATCACTAAACTTCAACTACTATTATTCAGTACATATGCATTCAGCTTAAAAATACTCTAGTATTTTGCCTTTTGTGTTTTTAATAAAATTCTACTCAAGTTATTTCTTAAATAATATACTTGATGTTCTCGAATCTAATAGCAGTTGCTGATTTCGTGCAGATTACCTTAAACACCTGACTCTCAGCTTTCTCAGTTGTAAAACAGAAATAAAAACTGCTTCCTCAGTTGGTTATTGTGTAGACTAAATGAGCGTATGCATTTGAAAGAATTTCATAAACCCTAACAGACTGTGCAAAAATATAACTGTTAGACTGTAATTCAAAATCCTCTATGATCTCATTTCCTATTTTTTTTTTTTGGTGGGGGGGAGCAATTTTATTTATTTTGATTAGGTAATAGGTTCACATGATTTGAAATTCAAAAGTTGCAAAAGGGTGCACAGTAAAAACTCTCCCATTTCTTTCTGTTAACCATCTAATTCTCTCAGGAAGCAACTGATGTAATCAACTTTATATTTGTTTTTTTCAGGTACATGTGCATTTTCCCCCAAGTTTTACACAAATGCTAACATACTAGTCACTCTTCTACACCTTCTTTTTTCCAGTTTAACAATACGTCTTGGAGATGGTTTCACATTGATATATCAATGGAGAGGGAGCTTCACCATTTTTTTTCTTGACTGCATAGGAAGCCACTGAATAGAAGGACAAAACTATATGTAAGTGTCTTCCACATTTAGGTTATTCCCAGTCTTTTTACCATCACAGCCTTTTGCTCATGCTATCTGTAAGGTACATTTCTAAAGCAGAATTGCTGGGTCAAAAGTATACACATTTTTAATTTTGAAATAGATTGCCAGATTGTCTTCTATAGAGGTTTATAGCAATTTATTATCCTTTCAGCCATAAATGGAGCCTATTTCTTCACACATTTGTCAATATAATCTCTTGTCAAACATTGCTGTCAAATTTTAGCAAATAGGATAGTGAAAAATGGCATCTCCATGTGTTTTCATTTGCTTTTTCTAATGAGTTTTTTTGGTTCTTTTTTGATTGATGGTCTCTCTTTGAATATTAAGAAAATTTATTTCACTCTCTTTAACTTTCTTCCTCTACATCCTTCTGCGCATCCAATTATTCTGAACTACTTACTATTCCTTAAATGGGCCACATTTTGGAAAATGCCCATTACTCCTACTTCCACTCACAAAAATTGACAGTCAAATTCAAAGGCATTTCAACGTTTACGAAATGTTCCTGTATTCCTCTCATAAGATTTAATTCCTTCCCTCAGGGTGCCCAGGGTGCATTTTTAGAGCTTTGAAATAACATCATTTCACTTTGCCATGTACATATAAAAGCCTCTTAAAGTCCGAGACCTAATTCTCCATCTTGG
The DNA here is from genome assembly GCF_000325575.1 of Pteropus alecto. NCBI lineage: Eukaryota > Metazoa > Chordata > Mammalia > Chiroptera > Pteropodidae > Pteropus > Pteropus alecto. The sequence continues at coordinate 17,745,115 of NW_006436282.1, forward strand.
CATTCCTTATTCAGTTAATGTGGGATGAAAGACCAATTTAGACGTAAAGACCGTGAATTTCTAATTGCATATTTGTCCTTAAACTTCCAAAACAATGTTGTAAATCTAGTGATGGGGATAATAAAATAAAATGAAGATCTGGAAACTTGTTCTTTGGCCTAGAAGTTCATATCACAACTTAATAAATGCTACTAAAATCCTTCTAAGTTTTTTTTTTTATTTATTTAATGTTTAACACTGAAATTGTAGCTGTGACTTAAATGACTAAAGAACATAACTAAGATCAAATTATTTTTTTAAAGCAAGGCACTAATGTCCAATAAACCCAGGAAAAGGTGATCAACATCTTAAAATTGCATTTTAAAATCATAAGATATCACCAAGCATCCAACAGAATGGCTAAAATGAAAAAGACAGACGATGTCAAGCGTGGATGTAGATCAGCTAGAACTCCCATACCTTGCTGGCAGACAACCATTTTGAAAAACGGAGAATCAATAAACGCTACACATATGCCAACCCTGTGCCCGAGAAATTCTACTCCTAGGTATGTATTCAATAAAGACGCACATGTTGTTCACCAGAAGCTGTGTATAGAATGTTTGCAGGAGCATTCACTGTAAAAGCCTACAATGGGAAAAAAACCCAAATGTTTATCAATAGTAGAATGGTTAAATAAATTTTGGTAGTCACACAATGGATTCCAACAGCAATGGGAATGAATAAACTACAGCTTCACACCAGGATGTGAATGAATTTCACAGACCCAAAGAGTCATATAAATCACAAAAACAGGCAAAAGTAATCTCCTGTTACAAGCCAGGAGACCCTTTTGGAATAGGCATAGGGACTAGGGACAAGATGAGGAGGCTTCTAAGAAGTTGGTAATCTGTTTCTTGATCGGGATGCTGGTTACACACATGCGTTCATCTTATGAAAACATTAATATATACATTCGTGCTTTGTATACTTTTCTGCATGTGCAATACACTTCAGTAAAAAGTTTATCTAAAATAAAAACAATAGGCTAAACCTCCAAAAGAGAATATATTCCTTTTAAAACAGCTTTCATGAATAAATGTTTTACATGTCATGGTAGTAGCCATATGCAAACCCAGCTAATTTGCACTGGTTTGACCCAAGAGTCTACTACTAAAAAGAGATCCCAGAGAAAGCAATTGTCTAACTCTGAAGTAATGCAGGAGCCACAAATGATATTCAGAATTGTTTGATTAAGGAAAAAAAAAAAAAAAAAATGAAGTGACCAGAGGAGATCAGCTATAGAGAATAAGCAAAGATTGCAAGAAAAGATGGAAAGAAACAAAATCTCTTAAAATGGTACCCAAATAGCAATTATTCTTAAATGAGTCTTCTATTGAGCTACTAAGAAAAAAAAACAACTATTTATTCCAATGCAGATATGTGTCTCAGGACACAGCTTCCCTCCCAATATTATTTTAAAACACCATGCAACAGACAAAGAAAGAGAGTGCTGTGGGCATAGTAATTAATGGCAAATGCAGGTGTCTGAATAAAGGGAAACCAAGGGAAATGAAATACAAAATCTTCTACCTCATTAGTCTTCTAAAAATAGTCTCATAATACAAAGGCATACTCTGCTTATGCAGTATATAAGTGAATGAGAAACCTAATTAAAACGGTTTTTGTGAATCTTAACCATAGCCCAGATACAAATAACTTTAGAGATTAGAAAGCAAAAAAAAAAAAAAAATTGATGGCACTGAACTAGTAAAGCAGTGCTTCAAATAAACAGAGAAATGGACGAAATAAAATTAATATATAATAAACTCAATTATCTGTGCCAATGGAGACAGATTTTTAAAAATCTTTCCTATTAGGTTCTGAAATATAGAAATAACAGGCACTTTGAGACTGATGAACAGACCCAAACACTTACCCTCTTCTGAACTTGGCATTGATTCATTTTTAACTAGATCTCAAAAGGACTCAAGTAGGCAAAAGGAAAGTATCTGAAGTCTAAGCAACCACAAGAGGAAGGTGGAAGGTGACTTTGCAGCCAACTTTGGTCCTGTTGTACAAGGAGATACCAAAAAGATGACTAACTAAAATTCATAGATAATCCATCACAGTTCACGTTGGTCAATGTACAAAACTGGTTTCGCCCAGAAACATCACCAAGTAGGTAGCCCCTCCAGAAAGAAATCAGAAAAAAAAGATGGAATGCTGTTAAGGCATTATTATCTCCTTCATCTTATCTTGTCTGCCTTAGGGCAAAATTGCTAATAAGCATGACATTTGCAGAAGGCAGATAGCAACAATGAAAACAAGCAAGAGACATGGGTAATCAAACTTTCAAGTAAATTTTTTAAAAATCTGGAACTAATAATTCTTGGCTCATGTAATAATTTTAAAAAACAATCGCTCTCTTCTACAGAAGGAAGAATTAGAATTAACCACTAATGATCTGAGCTAGGAAT
>NW_006436282.1:17747634-17751263 GCF_000325575.1 Pteropus alecto
CAGATTTATTAAAGATATCTACGCTGACCAGTAACCAAAACCAATCACAAATTGTCTGACACTAACATGGTAAAATGGGTTTAAAGAGAGGATCACCATCATCTAGCTAAGACTAGCTAAAATTAGCCTTGAAATTAGCAACAGGAGCAGATAATAGAGCACTTGCTGAGGGCCTCACAAGGGCTGGCAGTCAGGTTAGCACATTAATCAAGGAATGACTAAAAGGTCTCTCTAGAAGAACTCACAAAATAAATGAGTAGCTTGGGGAAGGACTAAATAAACAAACATATGGATAGCATCAGAGCTGAGCATTTGCTCATTCGTCCAGCATTTACCCTGAGTTTCCACAACATTGTCAAGGACAGACGTCCATTGTTTTTGTCTAGCCAACTGATCCTTCTGCCATCTCTTGCCCTGGTTCCACAGGGAGCACCTGGCTCCTACACCCAGCCAGTGACAGCCCTGATAACTCTGGCCCCATTTACTGGTCAGGGTTAGGGGTATGACCAAAGGCAGGGACAATCAGAGGCAACAAGCTTCTGTAGAATAGAGTTGTTTAGCATGTAGGAAACAAGCCTGTATCTGCTAAGGGGTATTCATGCGCAGAAAGCCTGCCTGAGAATCAAGCCAGATGAAAAGGCGCTAGGAGATGGCAAGAAATAAGGCCCTGGTGGCATGATCTGAGTCCCTAGATCCAGCCATACCTGAAGCTAGCCCTACTCTTAGACTTTTTAGCAACATAAGCCAATAAATTTTCTTTTAAATTGTCTTTAAGCTGGATAGGTTTCTGTTACATGCAAACAAAGCATCCTAATTACATCACTGCTGCCTCAGTCCCTTAAACCCCATTCTAGGAGTAATTCTTCAGCCAGAGTACCCACCCTCGATTATTAAAATATCAAAAAATACCTTTTGAAATGGAATATTTTGAGAAGTGGATGTGAAATGTTTATTCTTTGCATCTTACTAACCTTCTGATGATCGCATTATTTTCTCCCATGAAGGAAAATAAGCTTCATGGTGTAATTGATTATTCACACCAGGTCCTGGTTGTTTGGGCCTTTAGAACACCAAAAACCTGTCTGTTCAGCTCTGCCTTTGTGCATACCAGGAGTTCACAAAATGAAGGGAAATTGGAGGGTTTTGCTGCTTGAATTCACTCCGCTCTGCCTCTCCCATGGAAAGGAGAACCCACATAAAGACGTTGTGGACTCTATGAGCCTCCCTTCAGCTCCCACTTCCCCACACAACAGAGGCCAGGCATGTGGCCAAACCTCAGCCTCAAAGCGCCGAGGTCAGCAGTCACATTCTGGGCTTTTTAACTTGTTCACCATTACAAAATCCCACTCCGACAGGAAAACACAGACTTGCCACAGGAATCCATGAGAATCTGGCCAATATTCTTTGTCCCCTTTTGCTGATATCTATCCTGAGTTGACAGTAGCACATCCATTTGAGTTCGCATCTGACTGCCTAGGCATAAGGCGTGGGTGAGGGGAATGTTGAATGGTAGAATTTGCCAGCATAAAATGGTAGAAAAGGCACAGGATTTGCCTGGACCTGGTCATGGCCCCCGGCTTTGCTACCAACTACGTGTGACCTCAGATGAGGTATTTCACCTTTCAAGGTGCTGATTTCCTTATTTTTAACAAGTGATAGATTGCTTTTTCACTGTGGGTGATGACTTAGGTAGTAGATGGGGAAATTGATTCAGTAGATCAAGACCAACATTGAAAACATGATTCTAGTGTTGAGACAGGAATTATACAAGATGAGTGTGGAGCAACTCTAGAAGAACTCACAAAATAATAGCACCAGAAAGTGAGGATGTACTCCAAATACTGACAATAATGGGCTTATGCCAAAGGGACACAGGAGGCAACTGAAAAAGCTCCTAGTAGCCAAAGCTGGAACAACTACAGCACCGAAATAAAGTACTATTGGATTATAACCCAAATAAATATCCATGAATACATACTGATACAAATACTGATTCATTGAATAAATAAGTGGAGGACTGACAAACCTGTATGCAGAAGAAAATAATTTATGTAGATACTCCACCCCCAATTCATCTGCAATTAATCTGTGAAGTTCTTAGCAAGGAAGGAAAATTTGGGGCGTCTCTCGGAACCACACATCACACATTTTACAGAGACCCAAATTCCGGCATCCTGTCCTTCTGGTCTCTGGCATTTGTCAGACAAAGATGTCTTAATCTGTGAATCAGAAAAGGCAGGTATCCTATATAATCATCCAACTACACCCATCTACATACTCATATGAAAATAAGACCTTCAGATGTCAGAGAACAAAAGAGGCTTCCAGGTCCTTAACCACGGAATAAAGGATGCAGAACGGAACAAACAAATTGGAATGCTATTTTGGCCCACGGGATCAAAGACTAGAAAAACAGGAATTACAAGTCAGCTGGTCGCCATGAAGAAGACCATGCCTTCCTTCGGAACCATGTTTAAGCCACAGCTATTACTCTTTTCCCATTTGACACCTCATTCTTGGTATTTTACCTAATGGCATGCATACAACAAACTTAAGACAATGCTAGGCTAGAAAAAGACTGCATTGGAAAGCTAATTAGAGTGAAATTTTACACTGTTTCTGTACATGTATATTTACAAGGTAGAAGAACTACTGGAACAAGCACAATGTCTCTCTAAAGAATAGAGGCAGGACTTGCATGTGTGTTTAGTGAAAAAGGAATATTACTTCTCTGCAAAACTCATAAATAAATCATACCCATAAAAATATGTCAACAAACAATCGTTTCTTTATTCACCTCCATTTTCCTTATTCCCCAATCACAGTCTTCTGGAAAATAGAGCCTCCATCCCATAATTTACTGACAGATAAAAAGAAAAAAAACAATTCGCCACCCCACTCAGGCAAATTCAGCTTGAGTCAGAAAACCAAGAGTGAATTGGCAGGAGCCATCACCGTCCTGTTTGCAGAGTACCTATACTCACAGGCCATCTACATACTCTATCTCAAAGTTTCATAATACTGTTTCCTGTCCTCTACTAGCCCTCCTCTCTAACAATGAAGACACAGTAAGTGCTCAAGTGATACAACATTTCATTTTTTGTATTAGACTACCAGTCAAACTGATTAAAGCATATTCCTGAGCTCGGAAACATTTTGTGGCTCTCCAGCTGGCAGAGGACGCAGCAGCCAGGCACCACCCTCAGGCTCCCATGAATCTCTATCCTCTAGGTACATCAGATGGCTCTTTCAGCTTTGCTCATCATTCCTCTCTTCCAGAAATGACTTGACCTTTAAAATCTTACCACATTTCAAGGTCGTTCTCTATGACATCCCTCCTAGGAGCTCTTCCCTGGTTTACCCTTTGGAATTACCCTCCTCCATTCACTGGTAATCATGGAAATAACACTCACCCCAGAGAGCAGTTGTGAGAATTAAATCAGGTGATGCTGTTTCAAAAAGTATTGAGAGAACCTAGGAGGTCCCCAGGTGTGGCAATTTTTAAAATCGGGAATTAAAAGGTATTAAACCTAAAAAAAATTTTTTTTTTTTAAGTACTGAGCACCCTGCTTTTTATAGGCCATCCATAAAAGAAGCTACTATTAATATCACTTTATGGTCCTCCTACC
>NW_006436282.1:17751287-17760701 GCF_000325575.1 Pteropus alecto
CCTCCTTGGCTGGCATCCCCCAAGGTATCACATGCATTTCTCTTCTTCTCCTGGGACCTGCCCAAACGGTTATACAGGTTCGGCCTCCCTTGGAAACCTCTTCAACTGCCATAATTTCAACTAAACTGCTGACTTCCAAGAGTGATCATCAGCTTTGCCCCCTCTTCTGAGTTTCCTGCTGGACATCTGCACTGATATCACCCACGCTCTTCAAGCTCAGCATGTTCAAAACTCAGTGCATGCCTTTTTCCTAAGAGCTATTCATCTTTCTATTTTTCCCTATAGTACTCAACAGCACCTTAAATAACCCAATGGCATAGGTCTGAAACTCTGGAGTTACTTTTTTTGTTTGCTTTCTAGTATTCTTAATGCAGAATAAGTAATACCTTTATTTGGGACAAAATTTAAATCTCACATCTGTCTTTTTGCCACCATTCTTCTTGGGGAATCTGATGTTACTAAACTTCTTGAGGAATCTGATGTTACTAAATCCTTCAGAGATTTTTTTTTATATTTATGATACACAGTGGGTACTACTAAATGTTTATCAACCAGCTCCCTGGAAAGACATAAACAAAAGCCCTGGTTTGTTGCCCTTGCTTTTCCGTGGTGTAAACACTCCCACCACGGCCATTTTCAAACCACCACCCAAAGTCATTGACCAAAGAGCTGGGAAGAGAGACACACAATTGGTTCTCATAAGCCTCTGCAAGCTGGCGTCAGCCCACCAGTTTATGAGTCTGTATATATGCATAAATATGTACATGTATAGATACATACAAAATATATATTACATATGGACATATTTTAACTCAAATAGAAGCATATCATACATATCCAGTACACGTATGCCACAAACCTATGGATTCTACACCTTGCTTTTTTAACTTAACAATAAATCTCAGAGATTGTTCCAAATCAGATATAGAGCTGCCTCATTTTTAACTACCTGAGTATTTATTAACCAGTCCCTATTGATGGACAGTCCCTATTAAGTTTTTTGCAATCTTTTATTTATTCAAATGACACTGAAATAAATAACTGCACATATATCATTGTGCATAGTTACATATCTGTAGGATAAAATTCATAGAATTGTTATGGGTGGTTCAAACCATGCATACATTTGCAATTTTGATCAATACTGCCAATGGCTCCACACAGAGCTTAGACCAATTTACACCTTCATCCACCAGGAATACCTGTTTCCTCAAACTTTTGCCAGTGTTATCACTTTGTGTTATATTTGCCAAAACATAGGTGAAAACATCTCACTAAAGTTTTAATTTGCATTTCTCTTTTTATGAATGAGGTTAAAGTTTTCATTTGTTTAAGAGTCCTTTGTATGCCATTTTGTAACTATTTGGTCATTTCTTTGCCTCTAGAGTAACTGTTCTTCCTCTTATTGATTTGTTGTGGTAGTTCTTTATATACTGATGAAATTAGATCTTTGTGACATGCATTGCAATTATTTTTCTAAATATATTGATTGCCTTTTGATGTAGTTAAAAAAAAAATTGGCCCTGCAAAAATTATATCAATCTTTTATTTTATAGCTTCTGGATTTTGTGTCAGATATTAAAAGGATAGTCCATCTCATTATTAAAATGGTATTCTATTTTTTCCTAGTTATTCCAATGTAAAAGTTTTTGATTCATGGGAAATTTATGTTGGTGGAAGGTGTGATGTAAGGCCTCGACTTTATTTTTCACCTGATTGTACCAACCCTGTTTACTATCTCCTGCAGAATCACCTTTGCCCTCTCCCTCAACCCCATTCTCCAATTCGCTAGCTCCTAGAGACTTACATTTTAACTTTCCAATATTTATGTGTTGTCTTTTCTTTCTTCTCTGTTGTGACCACCCTACTTCAGATCTCATCGTTCTTATACTCACAGCCTCTGATCTTCTCTACCTCCGCCAGAATACATTCTCTATGATAGCTTTCATCATACAGCTCCTTGTTCGCTAAGAATAAAACCCAAAATCTTGCTATGGGATTCAGGATCCACTCCAGCTGGGCCCCAATCTACCTTTCCATTCTCATATTCTGTCACTTTCCCAATTAAAACAGTCCTTCTCAACAAACTGAAGGGTCAACGTTCCTTAAAATGCTACACTGTAGCTCGTCCCGCATGCTCCGCGTGCAGTGTCCCTTGTAACTAGCCTTTCACTCCCTTCCTTCATCTCAATTCTATGTGTCCTTCAAGGCTTGGCACAAATGCCCATTTCTCTGCAAAAGCACTTCCTATTGCTCTTTCTGTGCTCCTACAGCCATAGAAGCAGAGAGGCAGCCCTGGGACTGGACCCATTTTCTGATTCTCTGACTACCAGCCCTGTGCTTTCCACCACAAAGAGGGGCCCTCTGGTCAACAGCCTGGCAGTAGGAACAGAATGACCGGACTCCACCCCAGCTCTACCCCTTTGTTCCCTTTGTGACAGTGGGTAAACTACTTAAGCCTCTCAAGGCCTTTGGCAGTCAGAGGTTCTTTAAGTGGAAGCAACAGAACCCAATCTGGCAAGTGAAACCACAGAAAATGTATTGGAAACAAATATCAGTTTAAAGAACTAAGGGGAGGCTAGAGAAGCAAGTGCTGGAACAGCTTCCTGGGACCAGAAGCCAGACCACAGCAATGTCCGGACAGGAATGGTCTTGTCAGGACACACCCTGGGCAGCAGAATCACCATGAACCCTTGGCATTGGACCCAGACTGGCCTGGCTCGCAGAGTCACCCATGGCTGAGGAGAATGGGGCCTTTGTTCTGGTCCCAGCAGACCATATGCTAAGGTGAGAAGTGATTCCTCAAACGGAAATGTGGCAGCATAAGTGAATGTTGGGCAACCAAAGAGCAAATACCATAATCGCTCCCCAGCCATCTTTAAAGGCAGGATGGTCTCCCACTCCCTAGTGACTCCAACAAGCTCCAAAGGACACCTCAGTTAATTCTGTATACACTAAAAATTTGCTTGAAGCAGCTCTGAACCTGTGAGAAAAACCCAAGTGGGTCATCCCTATATTCTTTGAGGCCTTCAAATACCCTTAAATCCCTTCATCTCAGCAGCCAGACAACTGAACTACAGCAGAATCTGGAGCCAGCAAGTTATCGTAAGCTACTGTCATGGCTATTGCCGGAGAACAGGTTGTTAGATCTCATTCGGTCTGAGTTACAAAGGTGCTAAAAATTCAACTTTGGATTTAACTCGTAGTAGCAAATAAACAAACCTATGTGTAGCATCACAGAGAGCAATTTAAAACCAGGGCAGAGGAGTTAAACCCTTCCTCTTACCCAGTCCAACCTGACCTCCTGCAAAGACATAAAAAGGGCAGGACCGCCTGTGTCCTCCTCCTCTGAGGATTCCCCGACACGCTCTCTTTCCTCCTCCTCCTCCTCCTCCTTCAGACCATCAGCAGCCTGAATCATGACCTACAGAAGAATGGAACTTTTCTCTCAAGGGTCCCAATGAAAACGCAGACTCATTCCCTTTGAGCCGCATATCCCATTGTAATTAACGACTGTTTACTATCTATATTCTCTTCTAAACTGTAAGCTTCTTGAAGGGAGGTTCCACGTCTATCTAACTCATCTCCATATGCCCTGTATCCAGCCTGGTGCCTAGCACACAGTGTGTGCTCAATAAATACTCCTTAAATGTATGAACAAAAACCATACTTTATGCTTTTATTCTACGAAGGCATTGACTTTCAGTTTAATAATGTTTGTGAGATTAGAAAAACATCATTAGCTTTTGCTTCTAAACATTTCAGATCACAAATAATTGGGGGAAGGATATTTGTTTTATAAGACTTAAGTTATAACTTAAAAATCTTACATTACAACCTTTGCTATCAAGACAGAAAACAAGTACTGGAATCTTTAATAATAGTCCTACATTTTAGTACATATGTGGAAAAATATCATATTGAGAAAAGTGTTTGACCCACAGAAAATTGAAAAAATAAACATGTTTTAATATTTAAACTGAAGAGTAATCAAAATAAAAAACTTGATTTTATATTGACAGCTACAGATCATCTGATGATCTCTTGTTGCGCTACTTATTGCAATTTGATTCTTTTCTGCTTTACATTCAAGTTTTTTTTTCTAATTTAGGTCCACGACCTCAGAAATCACAGATGACAAAAAATATCTTCTGGGGTCATTTGTCTAGTCCACACCCCTCAGAGCACTGGGTTTATTACTTTGGCTATTATTTTGGGAATAAACACAGACATCTAGACAACAACATAATGTTCATCTAAAGAAATTTTATCTGAAAGCAATTTGTTTCTCAGCCTAAAATCCACACATTATTATTATTATTTTTTAAGAATCATATTCCACTCATATCCCAGGGATCTTGGGGAGTCTAGAAAAAAATCATAGTCTAGCTCTCAAACAAACAGATTTAGGCAGAGTGATTATAAAGCCAGCCCAAGGAAAATTAAATTTCAGGGTATAAACAACGTGATTAAGGACAATGAAATTACCACTGCATTTTCTATATTTTTTCAAAACGAAGAAAATAGTTCATCAACTACAGAAGAATCAGATGAATAACTAAAGGAGAAATTCTTCTACTTCCTCATGCTGATATTTCATTTATTATAAAAGAATTTTTAAATTTTTACAAAGATGAAGTAAACCCAGGAGAAAGCTACAGCCTGCCTACTATAACCTTCACAAAGAATCATCTCTGAACAAATCTATTTCCCAATCTATTAATATAAGAGGAATCCTTTATGAAAAATATTTTACTCCATATTATTAAAAAATTCAGATGTCATTGAGTTTTTTTTAACTTATTGTGGAAAATTTCAAACATACGCAAAGGTATATGGCAGAAGCTTCCAACAGAAATGTAATATTAACCATATTTGTAATTTTAATTTTTTGAGTAGCCAAATAAAAAGGAAACAGGGGAAGTTAGTTTTTATTACATATTATCATAATACATCCAAAATATTTCAACATATAAAGTATAAAAAATCGAGATAATTTTACATTCTTTTTCATACAAACTCTTCAAAAGTCAGTGTGTATTTTATACTTACAGTATATCTCAATAATCTCAGTAGCCACATTTCAAGTAGTCAGTAGCCACATGTGGCCAACAGCTGCCCCACTGGACAACAGACTATAGAGAATAGCATTAAAAATCCTGTGAACTCATCACCCAGGTTCAGTAATCATTAACCCATGGAGAGTCTTGTTTCCTAGATACACCATCTCCCGCACCCAGGTTAATTTGAAGCAAATCCTAAAAATTGTAGCATTTCATCTATGTTCAAATCTCCTTGATTATCGCATACTTTTTTTTAACAGTTGGTTTGTTCGAATTGGGATCTAAACAATCAACTATCAGGAAGATCTCTTTTTAATGACATTTTTTATAACACCAACATAACAAGAGTTATACTTTCAGTGAAATGCTTTAGTCATTCAGATGTTTATTAAACATCTATCTTGTGCCAGGCAGGCACTGTTCTTGCCCCGAGACACAACAACAGAACAAAACTCAAAGGAACTTCCTGTTTAGTTCCTGACTGCATATTAGGTACATTTGGAGAGGCTTTAAAAGATACCAGTTCCATCAACCTGCAAATGGATAAATAAAACGTGGTATATACATGTAACGGGGTATTATTTATTAGGCAATAAAAAGGAATAAAGTACTGACTCATGCTACAACAGGAAGAAACTTGAATATAACACGCTAAGTAAAAGACCACATATTGCATGAATACATTTACATAAAGTATCCAGATAAGGAAACTCATACAGACATAAAGTAGATTAGTGGCTGTGGAGTGAGGAGGGAGACTGCAAATGGGTTTGGATTTCTTTAGGGAGTTATGAAATGTTCTAAAATTAACTATGGTGATGGTTGTACAGTTGTGAATATACTAAAAACCGTTGAATTGTATACTTTAAAAGTGTGAACTGTATGAAATGTAAATTATATCTTGATATAGCTGTTCTTAAAAAAGGACATAACTGTATAAAGTTATTCCATTCACACAATGGAATACTATCTAGCTTTAATAAAGAATGAGAAAACTCCTTTTAAAAAAAAAGAAAATAATTCCAGTGACCAACCCTTGCCACTTGATTCAAAAACTTGGGGAGTGAGGCCTAGGCAGGAAAATTTTTTAAAAGATCCTCACGTACTTTTTATGTAAGCCAGAGAGTGTCAGTGGTTTCAGGGAAGATTAAGTCAACTGACCAACAGTTGGCAAAACGGTGTAACTGCTTCCTATAAAATGGGCAAGCAGAGTGTCATGAGTGTTCTCCAGTTTCAACTTGGAGGTGGCAAAAGGAGGCTTCCCACAAGTGACACCCATTCTGAAACATGATAGATTAGTGAGAATCAGTCAGGTGAATATGGGGTAGGAGGAAAGTGTTGTAAGGAGGATAGAGATCATGCATGGCCCGGGGAAATTGGCGAGGTGCTGAATTTAGTTGAATGTGCCTGAAACACACAGAACAAAGTGAGTTAAGGGCCAAAGCTGATTCATAGAGTAAGTCAGGTTAAAAATGTGAAATATTCATCGGTCAATAAAATATTGACAAAAATTTAGTTTAAATTCCATAACAATTTTAACATTTCTAATAACAACATTACTATATATATGAAAAAATAATGCATATAAGACACAAGATATTTACTCTACTATGTTTGCTTGTGTAGGGATCGCCTTGCAATATCTCCAAGATGAAAACAACCAGAATACGTGCTTTTCTTAGATTTAAGTAACTAGGATTTCTATTTCTTAATCAAAAATTGATGAAGGCATTATAGTTTCGTGGATCAAAAAGTCGGAAACAAAATGCCACATACCAATAACTTTTTTCAGAGAATATCCTAACAGAATGTAACCAAATATAATTGCTCATTCTCTTTTTAATTGAACACCCCACCATGGATAGGGTACCACAGTTAGTGATGTGAGGGAAACATGAGGAATGCATACTGGCCCTCCCTTCAAGGTTTTATGATCCAGTAAGGAAGGCAGTGCATTTGAATAAGTAACTAAGCCAGGAGGCACTCAGGTGGTGGCACTGGGGGCATGAGAAAGGAACAAAGTGCTGAAGGAAAGAAACCAACATACTCAGTAGTCAGAAACTGAAGTGGGGACTTTCATGTGTGTGTTTTTTTTTTTTAAATGCTGTGAGAGATTAAGTTCACAGAGATTATTCCGGTGGAAGTGGCTTATGAGTTCAGCCCTGGAAGATGTGGGTTTTCACAAGGAGAGACAATGAAAGAGCTTTCTAGGCAACGGGAGTATATGAGCGAAGGTAAAATGCTCTGTTGCTGAATAAAATTCAAGTTGCCAGTGCACAGGGTTGGGGAATGGTGGGGTAGAGGCCGCAAGGAGCCCAGGCTGCCAGATCTGCCTTTAGGAGAAGGAGTCTACACTTAAAAGGGGAAAGAGCTTGGGTTTGAATTTCAGCTCCACCTGGTATTTATTGTAAAGTAGTTGCAAACTTAACTTTTCCTAGCCTCATCTGGAGGTTGGAGCTATAATAACAGTGCCCACTTCGGTGTTGCTTAGAGGATTAATGCAATTATGACCGTACCTGGCATAAAAAAGTTCAGTATCTACTGCTGCTGCTCTTAGGATTATTAATATTAACTATATAAGTCACTCAAGAATTTTTAGAGATATAATAACAGGACTTAAAGAATTTATCTAACTGTGACGTGAAAGAGACACTGAGGGAGGATAATCCACCTGTAAGCAATGTTAGGACAGAGGGCAGACATCCCTAAGACCCTGAGCCAAGATGGTGCAGGGGCCACGGGAAAGGATGGATGTGCAAGATTCTGAGGAGGGGAGAAACACAGGAGTCCGGGTGAGCATAAACTGGTCTGAACAGCAGTGTTTGGGGAGTCAAGAAGGAAGTTTCCAGAGGAGAGGGCTAAAAAGCTGATGAAGAAGACAGGAAAGGAATTCACAGGGAACTATGAACAACTCTGTTATTCATGGAAGGCTTTTCCAACTTAATAGCTTCCACCTCTCCCAGTGTGCCGCCCACCCCCATCACTTCCATGAGCATCCTCAGTTGGAAGGCTCTCTCCAGCCCTCCCTGGAGTATTCCTGAAAAGGCATTAACAATTAAGAAAATACACTACTGCCAGGAGACACATTAAAAAACAAACAAACAAACAAACAAAAAACACCTGAATTGTCCAGACCTCCATGCAGGGAAAAACATTATACTAACCTCTAAAACTTGAACGAAAGTAGAAATAAAAAGGGATCGCTAATTCCTTCCAGCCCCTATTTTGCCAGTAACCCTTTAGGAGGTAACACTCTCATCTAACTTCTCCTTGCCCTCAGTGAAAATCAAAACCAGCTATGAAATTATCATTTTTCATATTTTACAGAGACGCTTTCATCATTCATTCTGTAAATATTTCTTGCGCACCTACTGCGTGTCAGACCCTATTGCTGACTTTGGAGATTAAGTGATTAACAAGACAGATAATGTTTCTGATTTCCCGGAACTGCCATTCTAGTGGGGGAAGGCAGACAGTGAACAGCCCAAGTTTATAATTTCAGAGAGAAATGAGCGCTGTAAGGAATAAGGAAGGCGATGACGAGCTATCGAGGTGAATGAGGAGGTGGTTTTTAAGCTTGGGTGCATTTCAGCCCAGGCCCGCCTGGTTGGTCTCCTCTGGCCATCGGGGCACCTTACCTTGCTTGTATGACGCTCCAGGATAGAGTGTGGATGATCAGAAGTCAGACCTACCCTTTCACCTGTCTATGGAAGGATCTCTTTTGTATCTGCAGCTGAAAATATTTCTAAATGTCCCCACCCCAGTGCTCAAACTCTGAGGGTCAGTGCAACATCTGGGGGTCCTCAGATATACCTCAACTCGGTTCCCAGACACATTGAAAGCGACAATTTCACAGTCCCCTAAGCTCAGAGTCCCGACTAAGGAGACTGGTAGTTTGTGAGACGGAGGAGGGAGCGTACAAATGTGCAGAAGGTGGCTGGCAAGTTTCATTATCGGAGGAGGGCGGCGCTCCTCTGCTTAAGAAATATCTGGACTATCTACGAGAATGCCCAGGGCGCTGGGAAGTCCAAAGGAGCGAGTTCCCTCAGCCCCACGCCAGGACGCCGGGCAGCGGAGCAGGCCAGGCGAGGGGAGGCGGGCGAGCCGAGCGCCTGCGAGGCCAGCGTCGCCCGGGTACCCGCGCCGCGCCCCATCCCGCGGATGTGGTAAAGCCTCATGCTCCGCTCAATTAAGCAGGTTTCCTGTGGTTCCCGCCCCAGCGCTGCTCCGTCGGCCAGTTCTTCCCCGGGAGACAAGAGGTTGACTCCCGTCCCGCGGAGACGGGTGGCGCCCCGCAAAATCGCAGCCCTTCTGAGCCCGCGCCACCGCCGGGCCCCCACCGCGCCCCAGC
>NW_006436282.1:17760904-17762175 GCF_000325575.1 Pteropus alecto
ACCGCCTTGCACGGGGGTCCCTTAGCCGGCCCCGCTCGTGGCGCGGCGATCGCGCAACCAGTTCCCAGGACTTTGTCCAGAACTTCTCGGCACTCGCAGCGGGGCGATTAGCGGGAGGGGGTAAAGCGAGGAGGAGGAGCCTGAGCCCGCCCTGGGGCGGGGCCACGTGTGGAGGGTGGCAGAGTGACCCTCGCTTCCACCAATCAGGAGTCCGCCCTGGGCAAGGCGGCAGGGCGAGGCTGGTGGAAGGAGCGGGAGGATTCCATGACGCAGTCGGGGGAGTTGAGACCCGGGGTTCCGGACAGGTGGGAAGGGCGGAGGGAGGTGAGAGCTGCAGCGGGGCCCAGGTGGGCGCTCCCCGCGGTCCCGCGCGCCGTTTGCGCGCAGTAGGCGCTCAGTAAACGTTTGTTGAGTAGCGTTTCCGGCCAGGGAAGGAGGGAGACTTGAGGGCGGCGCTCGAGGGGACTGGTTTAAGGAGAAGGTTCCTGGGAACATGTGGTCAAACAGGCAAAGAGGACTCGGCCTCTTGGGGAACGACCGAGGCAAAGAGAGAGAGAACGGAGAAGATGCGTGGTGAAGGGAGGATCGCAGGCACGGATGACGAAGGACAGACTCAGTGTGGGACCTCGGCCCGAGACTGTGACCCTGACTGACACCCAGAGGCAGTGATGCAGATCCGTGCGGGGTCCCAGGAGAAAACCGGAGGGGAGTCTGGTGGTTTTGTTCTCTGCGGTTCACGTGCAGACGCGGGGGGTGGGGGGGGGCCGGGCGAGAAAACATCGTAGTTAAAATTAAAACGCAGGAGCTCCTTGAAGGACGATGAAGTCCTCGTGACTCGACTGCCCACTCGCTCCTCTGCCTCCTCTGATCTTAGCGTGAATGCAAGCAACTGATCACCAGGAGTTGGTTTGGAGACTGCAAATGTGTCGGGGTGCTGGAAGTGGCGGGGTGAGAAGGGAATTAACATTTATTGAGCGTCTACTGTGCGCGCCCAGAGCAGTTGTGGGCATGCATCTGTGAAGTTGGCACACCAGGTTCCTGATGCCAAGGAGCTTACATTTTAGTAAACAGACCATAAACAAAGAAGAGCACATACAAGTAAAGAAAGACAAAACGAGAAACGACCGATGAACTCTGAGCACTGAAGTAATTGCTAAGCAGAGCTTTCAAGGCGGTGATGTTAGGAGCTGCGAAGTGCCCTGAGGGCCTCTCGGGGAAGGTGGCTTTCACGCTGATGGCTGAACCGGAAAAGGAGCTGTTACACCCGGGAA
>NW_006436282.1:17762228-17773306 GCF_000325575.1 Pteropus alecto
CTAATCTGCCTTACCGAGCGGGACATCGAGTGTGGCTCGCTAGGTTCGGTGCCTGGCCCTGGGTAGAGACTGAATGTTAAATTCCAGTGCCACCCGCCACCTGCCTCACTCGACGCATTTCCAGTTTCCCAGCTGACCCCAAATTAAGGTTTCTAAGGCTCTTTGCCAGAGCCATGCTATTCACATCTCATTCATCGCGCTTGGTTCTCAGCTTTCTGGAACCATCCGAGTGGCGGAATGTGTGGGACTGTAGGTTTGGGATCTGGCAGGCAGCGAGCGAGGGAGGTAGGGTCCCGACCCCACTGCCAGGCTGCGGGCGTTCGCACACGGAGAGCCTTACTGGAGATCTAAAATCGAAATTCTTAAATCCTCCCCGACACCCGACGAACGCCGGGTGGGTGGCGGTGTCTGGCAGGAGCCGCGACCATTCATCCGGATTTCCAGCAGGCACCTTGCCCACGCCCAACCCGGGCTGCTTGAGCAGCTCAGACGTTTTCTCAAACCTTCTCGCATTTTTCAGTGATTCCTCTCTGAGAGAGAAGCCTGATCTTGTCTCCTCCTCTTCCCTCAAGCTCCTTTGTTTCTTCCTCTCTCTTTTCTTCTTTCTGCCTCCCACCCTCGCCGTTTCATTAGCATTGTTTTCTTTGCGGGAGACAAATCCTAAATCCTAAAGGAAGTTATTTGCATAGGGCTTTGTGGTTGAAACTAGCATTTTGTTCTTGGCTTTTTCAATTTCTTCCAGCCGTGTGTGTGTGTGTGTGTGTGTGGTGTGTGTGTGTGTGTGTGTGTGTGTGTGTGTGCGCGCGCGCGCGCATTTTCTATTTGTACTTGAGGTAGTTCATTGGACAGGATGAATTATTCATATTCATATTGTACTTTGCCTCCCAGAAAAAGCGAAATCATACTGTGTCTTTTCATAGTTTCATTTCCTCTTCTCCTAAATAAGCTTCCAGGCTCACCAGCTCCTAAAAACAAAAAGGAGGAAAAAAAAATTAAAGTTGAATCCCACGCAGAGCCTATTTTTCTTGGAAAAGCTTGTTAATGTCCTAAAATTAGCTTTTTCCTCAGAATTTTATTTTAAAGCGAGGATCTGCTTGTCTACTCCAGAGATGAATGATTCTATATAGTAAGAGATTCTAAAGACCCTCTCCTTTGAACTGTTGAACAGACTTCTCATCTTTGGAGACGCAGCCACTGCAGTGGGACTTTTTCACAGTGGGCTGAATGTTCTTAGCTTCTGCGATTTCCAATAGATAAGCAGATGTTTAAAGAGTTTACATGTTTTTCTTTTTATAAGAATTTACATGTTTTGATAGTAAAGGAAGCTGATGAGAATGGAGTTTCTCGGAGCGGGGACCACCAAAGGCCTGTAAAGTCGAACTACCTAGGGTCCTGTCTTGTGATCACCACTTTCTGTTTCTGAGAGCACCTTTCCTTGTGTGTAAAATGGAGACAGACATTATACTCACTGGGCTATAGGAAGAGTCATCATAGTCTGAAAACGACTTTCACATAGCCCAACTCAAGTGTTCTCAATCTCAGCACTACTGACATTTTGGGACAAATTCTTTGTTGTGGGGTGCTGTTCTGTGCAGTTAGCAGCATCTCTGGCCTTTACACACTAAATTAAAAGAAACATCTTTTTCTCCCCACAGCCAAAAAGTCTTCAGACATTGCCGGATGTCTCCTAGAGGGTAAAATCACTCGTGGCTGAGTACCATTAGCCTAGCACATAGTAAGTGTTAACAGATTAGGAGGCAGTAGTATGAAGAAGGAATTCTCAGGGTGTGCACTTCAGGCAAATTTTGCTTCCCTAAATCTCATCTGCAAAATGAGAATCATAATAATGCTAACTTCTTAAGACTGGCTAAGGATTAAATAAATTTGTGCATATAAAAGCAATTTGGACAGTGGCTGGCACGTAGTAAGCTTAAAACATGAGCTTCTGCTCTCATTTTCTTCCTGCGAAGTGAAGGCATTGGATTAGATGAGGGATGACATACCCTGGCTTATGTGCTGCTACTCTTCTCCTGGCCTAATGTCAGATATCACTATAAAGTTAATCTTGTCCTCACTGAGCCAAATAGAGACTCAGAATCCTTCTCAACACAGTGCTTTAGGAAGCTACTGCTGATTGGGTCAGTAGGTGAGATGATGCTGACTTACCAAGCTGGGGCTAAATGAACTTCAAGCCATTTTAAGATTAAGATCTTAAGTCATCATAAGATTCGAGCTTCAATCTTCTGGAATAGTGACTCCAAGACAAATGTGATAAGAAAGAAGTATGGTTCTTCACCTCATCAATCCTTTTCATGAGGGCTCGAGCGAGGGTTCCAGCATCTTAACTGGAATCATAGAACCTATGAGATGTTAGAGGCCGGGTCTCCTACCCTCTTCAAGTGTCCTCTTTTTGCCGCTCCCACACCAATGGAAAGTGGAGGAAATACCTGTCTGCAGCGGCGATGCAACCCTTCCCACCCTGTGCACGCCTACGCATCTTCTTTCCCCTTCACTTCTACTTGGAAAATGAATCAAAGCATTTAGTTGCATAGAAACACCTTGTAAGCATTCTTTCAAAAGTGTTAGTCCTGATGACTCAAGACTGCACAAGAATTCACCGATTCCTTTGTTAAATACAGACTGACTTCCTCCTTTGCGTAAGGGACCATTCTTAGCGGGCACCTTAAGAGATCCAAAGATGAATCTGTGCGTGTCCCTGCCCTCCATGTGTTTACAGTTTCCTATATTGGGCAGATCAGACATGGACATAAATAACTGTAAGACAAGCATAAAAAGTAGAAAATGTCCTAAGAGAGGTACCAAAAATGTGTTCAATGAACAGAGACATTATTTGAGGAATTAGGAGCAGAGAGTCACTTCCTGCCTGTCTTTGTTGACATTTTTAACCTTTCAGTCAAAAATTCTCATTTATTACAATACAGTTAACCTTGTAGAGGAAGCTGCAACATTGTTAGGCTTCCTGGTTTAGAAAAACCTCCTGCTTAGTTTAAGTGGATCTTAGTGCAACTAAAAGTCCCAGTTTATTGTAACTCTAGTAGTCATTTTTCATCAGATGTTTAAATTGTCTGGAAGGTTCTAGAGGAAGATCTCTCACCTTTAGTGACAATAGGCTAGCTTTCTCCCAAGCATTTAAAAGAACCAGCTTTTTAGCATGTTATACTGTGGGAATATAGGCTACTTGTAAGAAGGAACATCACAGGGGCGAAGGGCACCAATGTCATATACATTAACCCACAAAATGTAGTTCCTTCAGGACTGAACGAAGTCAGGCTGAGCATTCCATTATGTGGAGGTACTATCTCCACAGCACCTGGACATCCTATAGTAGTATTCAGGGTAAAAACTAAGTATGTGATAACAGTCCACATGTATTAAGCATTTATGTGCCAGGCACTGTAAAACTGGGCTGCCAAGACAGTGCCACTCCTGCCACTATCAGGCAGCTGCCTGTAAAACCAGAAAGACTTGGCAGAACTGCGAGAACCACACCCTCTTGCTGCAAGCCACACCAGTAAAATGTATGCCTCGAATCCCGCTTCTCCTTTATTATCTCAATTCCCAATTCACGCCTTGTATGAATGCATCTGATTGGCACATTCCAAATCATATCTGCAAGTCTAGCTGCAAGGAAGGCTGGGAAATGAGATTTTCAGCTTTCCAACCTCTGAAGGAAGTTGGGTTGGGAGTTGAGTGAGCCAAGCCATAGCATGCAGCATCATTTCCTCCAAATCTCCAACAAGTATGTTGGCAGAAAAAGGTTTTATATGTTATGACCCTTTGGAGTGTTTCAGTTTTTGCAGAGTAACGCAGAAGGCTTAGTCCTTCACCAATCCTCCTAAATTTTCATCTCAGTCTCCCCTAGCAACACCACCATCATTCTTCACCCGGAAAACTTCAGCAGACTTCTGACCCGTTCCCAGGGAAGCACTCTTGCTCTCCTGCAAGCCATTCTCCGCTCTGCAGTCAGAGGGAATTTTTTGAAACCCAAATCTGATCTGAAACCCCTTGCATGGCTTCCCATTGCTCTTAAGATAAAGACAAAACTACTTACATGGTTTGCAAGGTCCCATGTGGTCCGGTGTCCACCAACTTCATCTTGTGCCATGTCACCTCACTCTCTCACCTATTTCTTTCACTTGACCACTGGAAGGTGCTTCTGCCGAAAATGTAATGTCAACTCATCCTTTACATGTCATTCTGTCATTACTTCCTCAGGGACGTCCCCTGCTTGACTTTCACAGTTAAGTCAAATCATTCCATCTTATGCTCTTGTAAGAACTGAAGTGTTTGTGAGTGTGTGTGTATGTGTGTGTGTGTGTGTGCGTGTGCGTGTGTGTGTGCGTGTGCGTGTGTGTTTTGGATCACCTATCAGAAGTGTGATTATTTCATTTTTGTGAGGTTCTGATTAATTTCTGTCTCCTAACTGGATTATAGGTTCCACGCAGTAAGGACCATGTACGTTTTTAATCTCCCAATGCCTGTCTCAATACCATGCAGTTAGTAGGCCTTCAAACATTTGTTGAATAAATAAAGGGAATCCCAAAGAAATGACCTTTAATGATGGTAGTGGGGATGGGGGGTAGGGTGGGCACCCATAACAGGCCCAGTAGGCAGAGACTGCTCAATTGCTCAGGTTGTACAGGTGGTCTTATAGCAACTTAAGTTACCATTTTCCAGGGTCATAAGTTAACTGATTACTATTTTACTCTTTTTTTCTTTACTATATTTCCCTATTCTTTAGAATGCCCACATCAACTCTACTAAACCACATCAAAAGAAACTTCAGAGGTGTGCTGAGTTTAGCTGCTTCTACCCTGTCATAGACCCGTTCCCATAGACCTTACCCTATTAATAGAAATGAAAACTAGGAATCCTTAATGGGTATATGTTTTTACGTTTTCTTGAAGTGTGTTTTTCACCTTTGTGTTAACCTCTTCATTTCCCTGTAGTGTAGTGAGGACTTGCATCACGTAGCTGTCATTATTAGCAAGTGCCCTGTTCCTTGATCCTTATTACTCACACACAATTATCTCTTGATTCACAGCAACTTGGAGTATCACACACAGATGAAATTAGCACTTCAGGGAAGAAACTGTAACTGTCTTGTGCAGGTTCTTATAGACTGTTAATATAACAAACCTAATTTTGGGAACCAAAAATAAACTTGTCTGTGAAGAATATGTACTTGGAATAAGGCATATCAATACCTAGAATCCATGTTTTTTTCTCAAAGTGAGTGCAACTTACCAGGACTGTGAAATGGAGGACAAGGGAGAAAAAAAGTCTGATTCCAGAAGAATGAGGTTCCAGTTTTTGCTTTACATCATTATTTCTTGCAAAAACTACTTTATAACAAAAGTAAGAGAAGTAAATGTCTAACCACTGTGCTGTACACCTGAAACTAATGTAATATTGAATGTCAACTGTAATTGAGAAAAAAAATTTTAGCAGTTAAAGATAAGGAATGACGTGCTCATAATCCTACCTACAAACACCACCACCACCAGCAACCCTACCTTACATGATTATTATTCAATGTTTCCTGCCAGTATTTTTTCATGCCATGGTAACTTTTGAGTAAATGCAAACTTAAGTTGTATTTTTTGACTCAATATTATGTTTTCCTAAGTGCTGCTTCATAATAATCAACAGAATATTGTGAATTCATTAAAATGATTATTGGAAAGACTTAAAAACCCTGAAAAAATGTGCATGATATCGATTAAACTTGTGTCATAACAGATATGACTGAATTTTGAAAGAATACAAAGAACTACATTTAAGTACCCCTCTTCCATTTAGTATAGTTCTTTCATCTTGGGGAGTATTCCTGTGAGAGCTTGCTCCATCTGCTGAGTCTCAGTGTAAAAATGAAGAAGATGCAGGAGTGTAGGTAGACCCCGCTGAGCTGAAATGCACTCTTAGCACAAATGAGAAATAAACTTGTGTCGTTAAATCACTGAAATTTTGGAATTGTTACTGTAATGTATCATACCCCCTTCCTACTGATACAGCAAGGGAAAAATGGGAAATGGATGTTGAGAATGCAACCAAGCATGTCATAGATAGAAAAATCAAACCTATGTAAACCTAGAAGTGAGTGACATGACACACCTGACATCAATATGTCAAAGAAGACCCCTCATACCCTAACTCAGAGCAGCTCCCTTTCCACCTCTCCAATCACCATTCATGGCATCACCACCCTGCCCTTTGCCAGAGCTCACAGCATTTGTTTTGAATCTTCCCTTCTCTTGCCAATCTCTTCCATTTACTATCAATTTTTCATACAGGTGCCTCCCAGGTACGCCGATGCTTCTTCAAAAGCCCAGTCATCTCTCAGCGATAACACCTTAACCCCTGTACAAGTTTGCACTCTGATCTTCCAGCCTCCACTCAAATGTCCTGGGCTCAGAAGTGGTGCCATGCTCTTCTTCATTTACAATTTTCATCATGCAATTCTACTGCTTGAGAAATAGCACACAAGGGCCTTTATTATCTGACTTATCCTCTGCAAACTCAGAGCTCATTATTTTTAAAAAGCTATTGTGTTGCAGGTCCCTGTAAGGCCATGCTTATTTACCATACTTAATGTGAAGTTTCGATGGAAATCCATCAATGTGGTTATCGTACTCATCCTTGCCTTCTTACCCAGAAAATACTTACCATAGTTTCACTGTTAACCTTTCACTTAAGATTCAGGGTCACTGTTTCTTACATTAATGATTCAAGTGATATAATGATGACCTCAAAAATTATTGAGATGTATAAACTTAACTGCCCTGATGAAAACTGACTCCTAATGCTTTTTGAGTTCTTATGTATTAAAAAATAATAATAAAATAAGAATGACAAGGATATATTGAACTTTGGCCACATTCCAGGCACTATTCTAAACACAATTCTTGGTGGTAGTGGTGGGGGAGGCGGGTGTCAAGTGGACTAGGTAAAACCAGGATTCACCTCCTCTTAGGACCACATTAAAATTACAACCAAATTATAAAATTATCAGCATGGAGGCTCACCTAAATGCCTAATCCTCTTTTAATCCTTTTAACAGTCCTATAAGGTAGCTATTATTATCATCTCCATTGTAGAGATGAGAAACTGAGTTGGCAAAAGTCAGGGAATGCACAAATGTTCTTAGCAGCTTTATTCTTAATAACTCCAAAGTGGAAACAACCCAGATGTCTTTCAACTGATGAATGGATAAGCAAACTGTAGAATATCTACACAATGGAATAGTATTTAACCACAAATTGGAATGAAGTACCGATAATATGCTACAACATGGATGAAACTTGAAGAAACCTTATGCTAAGTGAAAGAAGCTAGTCACAAAAGACAACATATTGTATGATTCCATTTATAGGAAATGTCTAAAATAAGTAAATCCATATAGACAGAATGCAGATTTGTGGTTGTCAGGGGCTAGGGGCAGGGGAGAATGGGCAGAAACCGCTGAATGAGAATGAGGGTTTGTTTTGGTGTAATGGAAATATTTTGGAACTAGATTGAAGTGGTGGTTGTACAACAATGTGAATATTCTAATTGCCACTGAATTGCTCACTTTAAAAGCATTGATTTTATGTAATGTCAATTTCACCTCAATAAATTATTTCGTTTTTAAAAAGTCAGATGAGGGAGAAAGAGAAGTCAGCATTTAAAAAACGCTGCCTAGAGAATCAGTTCATAAAAGAAAGAACATGGTTTTCCCAAAGAAGAACCGATGTCCACTGAGAGCAGTTTTCAGGGAAGCTGAAGACATATTTTTTTTTGTATACAGTGGGAACAAGTATACTCTACACAAGTACCAAAGTAGCAGTGCTATGAGAAAAGCATATGGCCTTTGTGACATTCTTTTGGACTGTACAGAGACCTTTCATGTTTAATTTTTAAGTGTTTTTTTTTTTTTTCTGAAATCTAGAAAGTTGAGATTATTAGACAACCAATCCTTCAATACACAGTTTACACTTCTGGATGAATACACACACCTTTCAAATAGTACACAAATTGAAGGCCAAGAATGGTTCCTTTATCGCCTTTCGTCCCCACTCCCTCAGCCCACATTGTGTTTACCAAAAGCTATCAGCAGTGTTTCCATTTATTGCAACTGGACCTGCCCTACTAACTAATGCAGCTGCAATCAGCTCTCTGCCCATTCTTTAATGAAAGCAAATGAGTCACACGAAAGCTAGAAACATTCTAGAGTTGTTATTTCCAAAACTGGACAGCAGAGAATTGTCCTGGATGTCTTGAGCTGCCAGGTTCCGTGCAGTGTGGTCTCTGCCATATACAAGGGCACATGAGAAAAGTATGGATTTTCGTTAGCATATCTAACCTCAGACCGTTTGGCTCCTGGATCTGTCCCAAGTGCCCTGGGACTGATCCAACTGGTTAAGTGCACTGAGAAATTCCAGGGCTTGGCACAGAGTTCCAACTTCTGAAACATCTGGAGGAGAGACTCACCTCTAAGAAATCCGAGAACCACATATTAGAAATCAAAGATTCAGTGAGCTATTTCCTGAGAACAGCCAACCCGGGCTTTTTACATACTCATTATTCTTGATTCATTTTTGTTTCCCTTTCTTAAAGTGCTTTTCCGTTGTTCTCTACAATGACATCCTTCTAAAGTTTTCTCCAGGGACTGCCTTCAAGCTTCAGATAACATTTATACGTATTTCTGCAGTACCTCTCACTCCAGTAAAGAAGGGCTTGGTCTAAGTCTTCAAAAGCAATTTGAATTTTCCAAGTAAGTGATGATCTGAGATTGGGTGTCGCTTAATGTCTTACGAGAAAAAAAATTTTTTCTAGTTAATGTCAGCTGGTTTGGTCCCCGCTTCTAGCTTTCTCATGGTTTTCTTAGAAGGGTCTTCTATAAGAAGTAAAAAGAATCTTCTACTTGTTTGATTGCCTTCTAATTCAGAAAGTTATTTTTATATAGTAAATTACATCCTATAGTAATCCCAACTGGAGTGCAATCACTTGAATAATTTAAAAGTTGCAATGATGTTAAGCACCATGTTTTTTGGAAGCATTTAGTTTAAAAAGGCTTTTATGTCTACGGCCATGCCACCCTGAACAAGCCCAAATCTCATCTGATCTTGGAAGCTAAGCAAGGTCGGGCCTGGTTAGTACTTGGATGGGAAATCAGGTAGGAAGACCAAGTGCTGTAGGCATAAAATAATAATAATAATAATAATAAGGGATTGTAAGCTGACAGGGTCCTTGAAATCTGTGAGGTCAACCAAGGGTTGCCTCACCAAAAACAAAAACAAAAACAAAAAAAAACACCCAATTTTTAATAAAGAAAGAAATAAATAAGCTTTTATTTTTTGCTAACAGGTGCTCTTCTGTGTCGGGGATCCCCCAGACCACCTTCATGTTAGCAGGTTCATTAGGAGGATGCAAGGGACTCAGTTCACTGTCATACTCATGGCTGTGAGTTAGTTATTCCAGCCGAAGCACACAAAACAAAACCAGCAAAGAGAAAAGGCATATGGGATGACGCGTGGAATAAGCTAGGCACGAGCTTCTAAGAGTCCACTCCCGTGGAGTCACACAGGACAGGACATGCTTAATTTTTCCAGCAAAGAGTGCTTTGACGGCGCGTGTGACAACACATGTGAAGTGCTGCCACCCAGGGAGGCTAAGTGTCCAGGTTTTTTATTGGGGCTGGCCCCACAGATGCCCTCTACCTATCACATACTAAAACGCCAGACTCCCAGAGGAAAGCAGGTGTTCATCATAAACCTCATTTTTGCACAAACACTTTAGGCACAGAGAGCCACTCTTAGCAGTTAAGGAACTGTGGGAACTGTCCCTACATCTAAGTTCCCAGATGCCAGCCAAGGCTTGGCCTTGAAAGCAGGTCTTTCTAAGGTTAGTAGCTTTAGCCCTGTCGTTAATTCTTCTCGGCACATCTTCTCTACACTCAAAGTGTGGCTTGCCTTACCCACTGACCTTAAAATAGTGAACTTCATTCTTTGCTTCTCAAGAGCAGGCTGAACAGGTGCATTTTAAAGGGTCTCGTTAGTATCTTGGTTTATTTATATATTCATGGCAGGACCCACATGGCTTCTTTTAAGGAGATGAAGCAGGGTTTTGCAGGGAAATGTGTGCATTTGCAGGGAGCTAATGTGGAAATCTTTCTGGGGCTACTCAAAGAATGCCCAAGTCATGTCAGTGAGGCTTCGGTCAAATCAAATAATAATGAGTCTATGTATTCCTATTGTTTTTGAAAGAGCCTTGTTCTTCAATGATCTATGTTATCTCCACACCCATCTTGTCAATTCTCTTTCCTTCCATCAATGTCATCAGGCATCATGAAATATAAAGCCAACTAGTCATGCTTTTTTAAGCATTTGCCCTTATTTTAGTAATAAGCGACAATAATCCCATTGTTGCCTTTGCTAACAGAGAGAGAAATTGCATTTTCAAACATTGTTTATATTGGAGAGATGAAGACTCCATATTGTCAGAAAACACGTAGTGACATCTCACAGTGTCATGGTGGGGACTTTGGCCAAGTTGCCATAGAAGGTGCTGCCTGTGGTTTGGGGAGAGGCTAAACACTGGTGCCCACGTAGAGACTTTCCTTTGGAGTGGTGGTGGGCTTGATTTATTTTCACAAATGTGATGATGGATGTGTGTTGTTCGAGCTGTAGGCTGGGAGTGGCAAGAATAGAAGGTACTTCACTCTGCTGTGAAAAATCAATATCTTGGTTTATACGGTACATTCAATTCCCAACTGAGTGGATTATTGTTATAGGTTGAATCATATCCCCCTCCCCCCAAAAATCCTAAGCCCCTGTACTTCAGAATGTGACCTTATTTGAAGATAGAGTCTTTAATAAGTTTAAATGAGCTCATAAAGATGGGCCCTAATCCAATATGACCAGTGTCCTTACAAAAAGACACAGGGAGAGCACCGTGTGAAAATTAAGGCAGAGATTGAGAAGATGACTCTACAGGTCCAGGGGACTCCAGAAGTTGCCTGCGCATCGCCAGAAGCCAGGAGAAAGACATGGAACAGATTCTTCTCCACAGCCCTCAGC
>NW_006436282.1:17773347-17799102 GCF_000325575.1 Pteropus alecto
GAACTGCGAGCAATAAAATTCTGTTTTTTAAGCCACTCTGTTTGTGGTACTTTGTTACAGGAGGTCTAGCAAACTCATAGAACCAGCCACTCGATTTAACAAAGGTGTACAGAACACCGAAAAAGCAGAGAAGAGGGTTAAGTGCTGTGGGGGTGGAAAGTGCTTAGGGCGCTTACACTCCAGTAGGAGAGGCAGCCGTGCACACATGACGCCCACTGTGGGCTGGTGGGCACCCTTGGGTGGGAACCAACTTCATCATACCTATTTTTCGGAAGAACACCTCCCTCTCCCATAAAAGGTAATATATAAATAGTTTATACTGTTCGATTTAACTTTAAACAATCTTTAGGAAGAAGAATAATCAAAATTGCTTCAGGTTCTAATCCCATTAAAAATAATATCGACAGCTACAAACACTTTCTTCACCTTCACACCGGTGCGATGGCTCCTTTAACCTCAAGGAAACTCTGCAGAGTGAACTCTGTTTTACCCTCATTTCTCAGATTACAAAACTGGAGTTCAGAAGTTTCACCTCCTACTCCAGTTTACATGGCCTGCATGTGGCAGAACCCAATATGACTCAAACAACCTTAACTCCCGACACAGTTTCTCTAAGAAACACCCCAGTCACTTGAGAAAATGAAGAGTTCGAAGCCCAGCCCAGAATCACTGAATTAATTCATCTCTGCTTCTGAGAAATCTTTTTGGTGGTTTGTTTAAACAAATTCTCCTAGTGATTCTGATTGACAGGCACTACTCGTACAGCAAATGAACTCGGCCACCCCTGCAGAGTTTCTCAACACTTCGACCCGTTACAATCAACAGAGTGGTTTTAAAACTCCCAACCGTCCCCACCCCCTCACTGAATTAGAACCCAATAGTGGATCTGGGAAATCGCTTATAACCCTCCCCACAACACACAGTGATTTGAAACGGACAGCGAGCTTGAGAAGTGCTGCTTTTAATTAACCGCATTTTAACTCAAAATGTTGAACTCTGTTTCAAAAACAAAAGACAAATCTAAATAACAACAACCAAAGAAACTTTTAATAGCTAAGACTTTAAGCCATCAGAAGGTAGAAAGAGGACGATGATGGAGGAGTGGGGACCCTTGAAATCAGTGAGCGCCCGATGGGGAGTGAGAACAGTCAACGGTCAACGTGGAAACTACTAATAGATTAAAAGATCAAAAGAACAAAAGAGAGGGACTTAGAACAAGATGCACTGACTTCACATTTGGGCCTAAATCAACTTTTGGAAATAATTTATGACTTATTTTTAAAAAAATTTTTTAAATTTCTTTTTAAAATGAGGGATCATATGGTATTTATAAGTGACAACATGATGTCATGGAATGATGTGGGCTTTGGAACCAGAAAGACCCAGGTTTAAATCAGTGCTACCCCACCCGAGACAAGGCACCATTTTTGTTCTCTGAGGACACTAGGCAATATCTGGAGACATTTTTGATTGTTAACAACTCGGGTAGGTGTTAACTGTGCTATTGGCATCTACTGAACGGAGCCCAGGATGATGCTAAACATCCTACAATGCACAGGACGGCACCCACAACAAATGAATTATCTGGCGCAAAAGGTCAATAGTGTTGGGGTTGAGAAACGGGTTTAAACACTAGATGCACCATCGACTAAATATATGACCTTGGGCTTAACTCCTCTGAATCTCACTCAGTCTTCTCATATGAAAAATGGGGAGAATAAAGTTTATGGTAAACACTTAAGAAGTGCTCATTATGTGCCAGGTACAGGAAACCAAGATAGAGAAGTTGAAGTTCAGAAAGGCTGGTGACAGCTCAAGCCACACAGCTAGCGAGTGGCAGAGCAGGTTTAGAACCTAGTCCAAACACCATCCCTTACATCAAGGCCCCTCTAAGCCTCCAGCTTGAAAGGGTTAGGGCTCCCTCATCTATTTAGTTGGACAGGTCACTTGTGCTTCCATAGCCTCCTTCCTAAGAACTGATCAGAATAATGTACATCCATGGGCAACAGTTTGTTCATCTGGATAAAGCCGAAGTGTTTAAAAAAAAAAAAGAAAAAGTGTTAGCCTGAAGCCAAGAATGTAACAGAACTGATGCCCAAATACCTCCAGAGGGTTGTGATGCATTGCAATTGGCGAATAATAGTCTTACTGGATGTGAACAGACAATCTAACGTCACTTTTCCAGGAACAAAAACCTTAATTCTAGCTTTCCAGAATCATAGGGTGTTTAAGGATCTCAACACCACGTCCTCTACTGCTGCCAAAACGTACAGCTAAAGTGCTCTAGCTGGAAGCTTCTTACGCAAATGCATTTCTTTAACAGAAAATAATGGCTCCATAGACAGAAATCCCAACAGTCTCTTCTTTTTCTTTTGCGGATATATATTTCCACTGCTTTTCTGCCTTCAAACTTACAACACATTTCTCATTTAGAGAAAGATTTCATGAACATAAGGTACAAAATTCT
This sequence comes from Pteropus alecto, assembly GCF_000325575.1. Classification (NCBI taxonomy): domain Eukaryota; kingdom Metazoa; phylum Chordata; class Mammalia; order Chiroptera; family Pteropodidae; genus Pteropus; species Pteropus alecto. Next base: position 17,775,815 of record NW_006436282.1, read on the forward strand.
AATTTAGACATCAGATATGGCTCTAACTCTGAACAAACTACCCAATCTCTCTGGGTTTAGGAGACCAAATTTAAAGAAAACATTCTCAGTTGTAAATAATAATAATAGCCAATTATTGCATGTGTATTATATCCCACGTGCTTGACATGTACTATTATTTCCATTTTACAGTTTGGGAAACTGAGACTCAGAGAGGTCTAATGGCTTGCCCAATGTCACAGAGGTAGAAAATGACAGAGTAAGCATTTGCAACTGGGGGTCTCTGAATCCGAAGTCCTGATATTGTGCTGCTACATCCTAGCTATGACAACTGTGATGCAAATAGAGTGATCTACCATGCCAGTTTCAAAGAAGAAAAGAAAATTCCAGAAACAGGATTAGCAATATTATCTTTAAGATGGGATTTTGACTACTTGCAGGAGGTAAAGGATGATTAATAAGAGGAGCAGAGAATTTGGAGTCAAACTAGACTTGAATCCCATAGTCTCATAGCCTTGTATTGTTTTCTTTTGTAACTTTACCCAAAATTATAATTTTATATTTATTTGTATGATTATTTGATCCATTTTCTCTACATTCTCCAAGATATTTGAGAGCCAGGGTTTTTGCTAACCTTTTTATTCCCAGGACCTAATACAGAGCTTCACATACAGTAAGTGCTCAATAAATATTTATTAAATGAATAGATAGATAGAGGGAGAAAGGAAGACCCATAAGGCATAAGTTTCTTCTTATCAGAAGAATGGAAGTTTGGGTGGATAAATGGAAGGAAGGGAGGGAGGGAGGGAAGAAGGAAAGGAGGAAGGAAGGAAGGAAGGAAGGGAGTAGAATGGAGGAAGGAAGGAAAATAGGTAATTGTTTGATTTTGAGCAAGTTCCTTAACCCTTTCCCCCCTCAATAACATTTATAATAGAAATGTTTATAAAAGCTGAAATAACTGTGTTGGTTTGATGTTATATAATGTGGTCTCTGTTATTAGCAGTACCCAGTTACTATTTGTTTCCCTGTACCACGTGGTTTTGAATTTTGACAGTCAGAAGATAGTCTCAGTTTCCCCAACACTGTTACTCACTGTTTGCTGGGTGTGACTTCTCTCCTTGACCAGGTTTTAAGAGCAGGTAGGAGCATATCCTGTAGGATTTTTGAATCCCTTGCCTTCTGGCATAGTGCTAGACAGAAGGAAGCTACTAGGCAAATCATTATTACACCAGAGCAAACTAAATGCCTCTGGGGGTTTGCATACCTTTCATAGACAAAGGGTGACTAAGATATTTGGGGAATGTGAGAGTGGGAGCTTAGATGAAGTACTTTTGTGTATAGGTATATAAATATATGTATATATGTATATTTAATTTAAAGATCTTACTGGCTTTTTTTTTTTGCTTTCTTTTTTAATTTTATATTAGTTTTGGATCTATACTACATTGGTTAGACATTTATATAGTTTATGAAGTGATCCCCCAATTACTCTCTCTGGCTCTACACACAGCCATTGCAATACTATTGACTATATTCCCTATGCTGTACTTATGTCCCTGTGACTATTTTATAACTACTAATTTGTACTTCTTCATCCCTTCACCTTTTTCTCCCAGCCCCCCAAACCCTCTCCCTCTGGCAATCACCAGATTGTTCTCTGTATCTGTGAGTCTATTTTCATTTAGTTTATTTCTTTTGTTCCTTTGATTCCCTTTATCACTTAGATAAGTGAAATCATATGGTGTTTATCTTTCTCTGTCTGACTTGTTTCACAGTATAATAACCTCTAGGTCCATTCATGTCATTGAAAATGCAAGGATTAAAATTTTTTATGGCTGAGTACTATTTCATTGTGTATATATGAACTATAATTTCTTTATCTAATTATCTGTTGATGGGCACTTAGCTTGCTTCCATATTTTGGCTACTGTGAATAGCATGGCCATGGACACAGGGATGCACAGATCTTTATGAATTAGTGTTTTGGTTTTCTTTGGATAAACACCCAGAACTGCAATTGCTGGGCCTAAAGGTAGTTCTTATTGGCTTTTTTAACCGATTCATGAATTGAGCGGCGTCTCATCCAGCAAATAGAAGGGCACTCCCCAGATATTTTAAGCCAAACTCCCCTCTACAAAGTTGCTTTGCTTTTGCTACTGTATACTCTCACCAGCAGCATTCAAGCAGTCCTGTTTCTCTGTGGCCTGAAGCTGACCTGACTTACTGACAGTCATTTGCATATTGTTTAGGGAGTGAGTTGTCGGTACTTTTACGAAAGTGCCACCCTTCTTTTCCCAGGTGTCACAATCCCAGAGTTAAGACTGGATCACAAGTCAGCCAGGAAACAGGATTTCTCTGACTGTTCTGCAATCCACAGTTGCTGGGTCTTCAAAGTCCCTCCTAAGAATTCTTGGGTGTTTTGCATGTGTTCATAGCAAAGGTCACTCAGGTAACCATGCTGCCACCATTTTCTTCTCTCTTGCTCTGTCTTATGTCACCACTGGGGCCACCAGGCCCCATGTCTATCTATGTCATAGCTATCGGTGAGAATTGTGTCACATCTGTTTTGCACTGCCAACATCTCACATGTCTTAGCGAAGCTGATAAAAATCTGAAGGCAGATTTTTATCAATATAGGCTTGCTATTGAAATTTCAAATACATAAGAAATTAAAAAACAAAAAACAAAAAACAAAAGATCATTGCTTCCTTACAAGTTTTTTATGTACCAATATTTACCTATGTGCATACATAAGCCTAATAAATCCTGCTTTCCACATAGTCCAATCTTTGAACAAAGTCTAAGAAATACACTCCATCCAGAAAATACTAATTAAGGAGCATTTCTAACTCTCGTATCCATCTCTTGAAGACCCTTAAAAGTGCCTCATTTCACACCACATACTACACTTTTCAAGCCGCTCTGGGGATTCTGATGTGCTAAAGCACAAAATTTTCTCAAACTGAAGTTTGCACCTATTTTTCTTCTCTCTCTTATCCTTAACCTCCAGCTTTTTAGTATGTAAACTAACTTGATTTCTCACTAAATCCTCCTGCTTTCAAGCAGATCTCTTTATGTTCTTCTGATTCAGCATCTAAAAGAGGAGTGAGGGAAGGCAAGACTGACTCACGTAAGTGTGTGAGGAAGAATGAGTAGTAAGGAAAGGCAGCAATAATCATATATCAATAAACCTTATCCTAACTCTCATACATTTTAATTTTTGTGTTTTTTTCTATATATAGGGTTATACTACATATGCTAAACAGCCATTTTTTTTAATACTTAATATATAGCTACTGTGTCTGTTATCTGTTGGTACATAACAAATTGTCCCCAAATTTAGGAGCTTTTAAAGCAACAGACATTTATTATCTCAGTTTCTGTGTATGAGTTTTACTTGCAACTTACTTAAGTGACTCTGGCTCAAGTTTCTCATGAGGTTACAGACCAACTCTTGCCTGAGGCTGTGGTCTCATCCAAACTCCTGACTGAGAATGAGGTAGGACTCTTCTTTTAAGCTCACTCATGTGCTTGTTGGCAAGCCTCTGTCCTTTGCCACATGGGCCTCTTTACGAGGTTGTTTGAGGACATGGCAGCTGGCTTTCCCCAGGATGAGTGATCTGAAAGAGAGAGAGGGAGCTAGGGAGAGACAGAGAGAGAGACAGACAGACGGACAGAGAGAGACAGAGAGACAGAGAGAGAGAGAGACAGAGAGAGAGAGACAGAGAGAGAGAGAGAGAGAGAACCCAAGGTGGAAACCAAATATTCTTTATAACCTGATCTTGGAAGTGAAATCTCATCATTTCTTTCATATTCTGTTCCTTAAGGGTCAATAAGTCCAGCCACACTCAAGGAGCAAGAATTACACAGAGGCATAAGTGCTAGTAAGCAGGGATCACTGGGGGCCATCTGAGACTGCCTACCTTGTTTTCTTTAATTACAGCATAGTATTCCAAAGTTTGGATGGACTATAATTTTTTAACTATCAATCACGATTTCCCATTTATTTTCTTTAAATTTTTTTCACTTTCTGCCTTTTGTTTGACTGGTTCTACTTTTTTTCCTCCAGATTTTAGAACTTACACACTGTATTTGTGTAATTTTTGCCCGGATCTGTAACTTGCTGCCTACCCAGCCCTGGGAACAAGACAAGACTCTCAGTATGCTTTTATTCCTGACCTACATCTTCATTTTTTAAAAATCATTTGAACTCTTAGGTCTAGATCTGTGCTGTTCGATATGGTCGCACTCGACACGTGGAGCTAGGGAGCACTTAAAATGTGGATGGGCTGAACTGAGGTGGGCTTTAAATGCAAAGCACACTCTGGATTTCAAAGACTTACTATAAAAAAAGAATGTCATATATTGTTAATAATTTTTATACTAATTATATTTTGAATACATGACTGATTCTGATGTGCCATCAGGGTTGAGAACCACTGGTGGCTTTAAAATACACAACAGTGGGAGAGGAAGAGAAAGTGAGAACTTCTTATCCATAGCACACATACCTGTATTATCTGAAAATCGGAACTAGGAAATACACATTTCGTCTTTTAAAATAAATCTAAAACAAACAAAAAAAACCCACCAAAAATACAATAAATCCTTAGACATGTTGATGATTTGGTTAGAGCTTGTTTGTGTTGAGGAATAGAAGACTTGAAGAGTCTGTGATGGCTTTTTCAAATGATTTAACATTAAATCTAAAGTATAGCAAAGATTAAGTAACCTAAACCTAACCCCTACTGACTTCTATAACATGATTCTGATCACTGGATTTCAGACCTTGAGGAAGATTGTTTTTTGATGGTGTTCTCTCCCTCTCTGTCCATTCAATGGATATTGCTAAAAGACTGAGGACACTTGGGGTGAAAGGCTTTGTAACCCAAAGACTAAGTGTTAATAAACCTTAACTCAAACCCGATTTTCAGAACTTGCTTAGACAAACGGAAAAAAATTTAGTCTAATATTCAAGTGTCTGCAACCGTTTTGGAGGGAGGGATGGTGAAAAGGGGTTCTACAGTAACTGTAATTATCAAAGGGGATTTAATAAACAGTTACTTGTTTATGCGCTAAGATCTTGTGCAAATTAACTAAGTAACACACCTAGGAGATGACAAGGGTCTTAGATATTTTGCTAGAAACCCACACAGTTCTATAATAAGCCAGAAACTCAACCTACTGCAAGACTGAGACAAATAATCAAACACAGATGACATACTGGTAATGAAATGCCACAGCAGTTAATTAAACCTTGTCCTGTTGATCACTGTGTTTTTAATATTCCATTTATGAAAAGCCTTTCTACTTGACCATTTTTTCCTTGAATTCTAATGACCACTTTTTAATTTACAACAAATACACGAGTGAGACCTGGTTTTATAGTTTAATACCAAAAGCAAAAACTGCAGCTATGTTAAAGCCTAGAGGGAATGTACATGAACTAATTTCTTTTCTAATATTCGAACTCAGAGAAGGGAATATTTAAGCATCCAGTCCCTAAAGGCCTATATATCACACTTTTCATGTACTGTACATCATCCTTTAGAAAATGCATCCTCAAACTCCTTTCAAAATGCTTCTATGCAGAAACCCTGTGTGCAGGCAGGAAGTATTACTGACCCCAATTTATAAGAAATGTATTAGTCAGGAGGCTTTGGGCTCCAAATAATGGAAAGCATGATTTATACAATAAGAAACTATTATCTTACATAATAACTGCAAATAGAGACAAAACTAGTTTTTCCACAGACGGAAGTCAGTCAGAATCACTACCTGACAAGATGTAATTTACATATCTATCAGTTACCTACAAGGGAAGAAGAGTTGCAAAACAACTCAAAGAGATGAACAGGGCTAGACTCTGATAACTTGAAAAGATATGCTATAGACAATGCATATTTTTCCACTGAAATGCAAAGATTTTTTACATCCCCAAATAAGCCAGATAGTAGGTATTTGTTTAGCCATTTGGAGATAAAAGAGAAAACATCTATATTGAGAACTATTTTTTTTCCAAAGAGAAAGTTCTAAACTCTTGCAAGTAGTGATTAATATATTCTTTAAAAAAATAATAAAAATTGTAAAAATGCTTGAGAACCAAAAGAATCAGCACCAGGCTGAAATCCTAAAGATAGTGTCAGCACATCGGGCTCAAAGTGACACTCTTGCAAAGAACATGTCCCAGGGTCAGAATCTGGGCAAGCTTGAGGCTGGCACAGGAGTACTCTGATCTTGAACAAAGATGCAAAAACCAGATGGTGAGACCAAGTTCAGAGTCAGGATCCTGATGAGCCCTCTAATGCAGGTCTCGGAGATCTGAGCAAAGCATTTGGTGAAAGCCAAAAAGGTCAAGAGGAGGCAAAGAGCACTCTGAGGTCTGAAGTCAAGCACAGGGGACATTTACTGATCACCTACAGTATGGCAAGAACTTCAAACATACATCCTATTTAATCCTCTAATGACACTAAAGAGAGTGTGCCAAATATCTTCCACTTGTCTCTTCAGAGCCACTCCTACCATTCTCCACCTTCCTTTGTGGCCAGGACATGAATGATTCTCCAAAAATGGTCCCCTGACCAGCTGGATCAGCATCATCTGGGAACATGTTTATCCAACCCTCCTCCACCACCACTGAATCAGAAGTCTACGTTTCTACCAGACCTGCAGGTGATTCTGATGCAGGCCCAAGGCCTGGAGCCACTGAACTTCTTCATCAGGCTCTCTTGCCCTCTGGATGCAGGTTGGGTTCATCAACCCAGAAGTACCAACAGAAGGTGAGAGGGAGGGGGCGCGTGAGCTCAGGTTTCTTGTTCACCCAGATTCCCACCTGCACAGTCACATCAGGCTCTACAAACGGTGCTGCTTCGGTGGTGCTGGCCTCTCAACATGATGCCCTCCCTCTGAGTTCTGGTAACTGATGCTGTCCCTCTTGTCTTCGGATCTAGGGATGGAAATGGCCCTTATCGTTTTCAGCCTAGAGGTACTGTACTATCTGTGTAGCTTCCTCTCACCTTGCCCACAGCTTTGTAAACAGCCCCTTTATTAAATTTTACTAAACTCTCCTCAAATTATCCATGTTAAGTGTGTCATTGGTTTCCTGCCAGGACCCCGTCTTTCTGCTATTACTCCCATTTTAATGATAAGGAAATAGCTTCAGAGAGCAAGCCCAAGCGTGTCCAAGTAAGGTGGACTTCGTTGACCTTAACAAATAGACAGCTAAGGTATTTCTCCAGCAAAATGGACTTATATGGGAACAAAGAATTGCTATTCGGGACATGCAGTCTAAGGGCAAACTATATGCAATTCCAGACAAACAAAGTAGAGGAGCACTTTTTCATGGACCTGGCAGTGGCTCTTGTAATGAAGAGCCCATTAGAGGAAACTGAAATCTCAAAGTATAGAGGACATATAGTTCAAGACTTTCCACTGGCTGAGTTATGACAGTCTTCCATTGGCGGAGCTGTTACTGGGAAATGAAGAATCGTTTCTTCCTCCTGCTGACGTAGTAATATAGTATCACTTCCTGCCAGAGATGCAAAGTAGAACATCTCTTCCTGTTGGGTTCAATAGTGTGCATTGAGTGACACACGTGTGAGAGTTTCCTGTTTCAGTTTCCCAACTTTGTTTTAAATGAGATTTCTGTTTATTAATTTTTGAAGCTTGAAATCAGGGCTGTCAGAGCACAAAGACTCAACCCTCCAATCATATGGTTGGTCTTTCTGAGGTGGACGGTTCCCCATCCCGAGTCATCTCCTTAGCATAAACTATCAGTTTATGGGTCAGAAGCCAATCACCAATGAAATTATATCCAAATTTTTATTATTGTGGAGTCTATTTTATCTATCTATCTATCTATCTATCTATCTATCTATCTATCTATCTATCTATCTATATCTATCTATCTATCTATCTATCTATCTATCTATCTATCTATCTATCTATGTACTTTTCTATCTTCAGAGAAACTAAGCTTTGAATAAATAATGAAGAGGTATAAAAATACATTCTGGTATCAAAGACTAAATATTGAAGGGAAAAATAAACTGCTCTTCACAAGTTAATTTATAGGTTTAAAGTATCATAATCTAGAATTTCAAAAGATATTTTTGGAATTCAAAGAAGGGAGATTTTAAAGTTTACCCAGAAGAGTAAATATACTAGTATGACCAAAATAATGTTTGAAAAAGATAAAAATGATGGGAAAGCATTCCTACCCAAATACACACACGTGCTCACATACACAAACACATACACACACATGCCACACACACACACACACACACACACACACACACACACACAAAACACTTAAAATTTACATTATAGCACTGGAACTGACATACAAATCAATGAATAAGAATAGATTTTAAAAAAAGCAAATTAAAGTATATAAACTAACCCAACTTATAAAGCATTATAAATCAATTAAAAAGATAAGAATCAATTAATAAAGAGAAACTGACTTAGGTATTGGGAGAAATAAATCAGTTTAGATTCTCACCTCACAATACCATCCAAATAAATTCTACATGTATCAGAGCTAAATGAAAAGAAAAACAAAACCAAAAACAAAACGCCATAAAAATAAGATCTATCTTTTCCTAACAATTAGATGGGAAAGTCTTTTTAAACCTAAAGTAAATTTTAAAAATCACAAAATAAAGTATAATTCAATGATTTTAAAATCTAGTAACAATAATTATAAGACCAATAAAGTAATAAAAATATCTAGTACCAACATGAATTTTTTTCTTAATGGATAAATATCTTCTAGAAATCTATAAGAAACACACCAATATGTTTTTAAAACAATGTGTAAAAGATAATGACTGACAATAAAACTACAGAAGACCAAAAGAATATTTTTAAAAAAAGAAAAAAATTCAATTTCACTGAGCATCAAAAAATGCAAATTTAACAAGAGAAGAATATGTTCAGGACCTTGCAGTAGACAAATTTTCTTTAAAAGGACACAACAAGCATTAAGCATAAAGTGGAAAAAATGGATAAGCTGAGTCTATTAAATGTATATCTTTGTTCATCAAAAATGCCATTAAAGAGGAAGAAGGCAACCCAAAGAGTAGATGATATTTGATACCTGACGAAGAACCCAAATTTGAACTACAAAAATTGCTTACACAATTCAATAATAGACAAACAACTCAATTAAATAATGGACAAAATACTCACACAGACTATTTACAGAAGATATCTCCCAGTGGCCAGTAAACATGAAAAATTGTTCAACCTCATTAATCAAAATAAATGCAAATTAAAGCCACAGTGGTATATCACTACACAGCCCAGCCAACTAGCTAAAATGAAAAAGATTGACATTATCAAGTATTAATAAAAATTTGGAGAAACAGGAATTCTTAAACACTCCTGGTGGGAATCTAAATTAATACAACCATTTTGGAAATTACTGTCTGGCGATATGTACTAAAGTGGAATATAGGCATATTCTGTGATCTGGCAATTCTGCTTCTCGGTGCATGCCTGTCAAAAATGCACACATACAGTCACAAAAGGAATGGGCAGAAATGCTCATAATCTCAAATTGAAAATGATCCAAATGCCCATTAACAGCAAAATGGATAAGTACATTGCGACATACATATTTATAAAATAGAAGACTATGCCAAAATGAGAAAACCAAAGAGAATTAATCTATTGCTGTTAAAAGTCAGATTGGTGGTTATTCCTACAGTAGTAATGACCAGAAGGGGAATGAGGGAGGCTTCTGAGGATGGTGAACTTGTTCTTGCTTGTTATTAATGCTGATTACTCAGGTATGTTTGCTTTGTGATAATCAGATACTTTGCCGTGTGTGTCTTTATGCTTCAATAAAAATCTTAAAAATAATAATCAGATGGCATGTTGTTAGGGTTTCTAAACTGATAATTCCCAATGTCAGCAAGGGTACAGTAAAATTGATACTTTCATATACTGTATGTTGGCAGAACTATAAATTGATTCAACTCTCCTGGAAAGCAAATTAGCAATAGGTGCATAAAAATATTTAAAAGTCAGCAATCTTTGACCCATTAATTCCACCTACTTGAATCTTTCTTAAGATAATAATCCACTCAAAAAAACTATAAGGGAAAAAATTATGACAGAATACAAAACTATGTATAAAACTAAGTACATACAATATAATTCTAACTATTTAAAACACATTTTTAAAAAACTGAAAGGAATTGTACTAAAATATGATTATTATGTGCTGAATGTTTGTGTCCTTCTCACTTACCACTCCTGCCCTCCAGTGCATGTCAAAGCCCTAATCTCCACTGTGATGGTATTTGGAGACGGATCTTCGGGAGGTGATTAGGTTAAGATAAGGTCAAGAGGGTGGATCTTTCATGATGAGATTAGTTACCTCCTCAGAAGAGGAAGAAATAGGAGAGCTTTCTCTGTCTGTCTCTGTCTCTCTCTTTCTGTCTCTCTGTCTCTGTCTCTCTGTCGCTCTCTGTATCTTTCTCTCTGTCTCTGTCTTTCTGTCTCTCTCTGTTTCTCTGCTATGTGAGGATACAGTAAGAAGGCAGCCATTGACAAGCCAAAAAGAGAGCCCTCACCAGAACCGGGCTGTGCTGGCACCCTAATCTTAGACTTCCTGGTCTCTAGAACTGTGAGAAACAAATGTTTGTTGTTTACGCCAACCAGACTGTGGTATTTTGTTATAGCAGGCTGAGCAGACTAAAACAATGATTAATAGTTATATTTCAGTTTATAAGATTATTTATTATTTTTATTCTTCTACAAACTTTATACAACCTTTATGAATTAATTTTTAATTTTTATAAAGCATAATTACTCATTAATATATGACTACATTCCCATTGTAAAGTCAAACATAGAGAAATGTAGAGTAAAACATAAAAGTTCCCCGTTAACAGATTCTCCCACCATTCCTTCCCCAAGGTTGATTTATCGAGGCTAAGTACTAATAAACGTTACATGTACCTTTCCAGGTATTTTATTTTCCATTTACAAACATGCATACATATGTAAGGAAATATGCACACACAGAGTGTTTTGTTTGTTGCTTTATTATTGCTTACAAAAGCCTCAGGAGAACTGGATACTCCCAGTATGGTGTTTTGTTTGACCCACACAATGATCTAAAAGGTTGCATAACCACACAAGTAGCTCTCTCTCTCTCTTTTTTTTTTTTTTTTTTACAACATAAACATCTTGGCCCTCTACATTTTTTGATATCTACGTGACCTCCCTAGGTTTTTGTCACCCTGGATCTTTTTAACATATTGCTCTGTAAAGTGCTTAAAGAAAAATAATAAATACGCTTGTATATCAATTCATCTAAGCCAACCTCATTCTTTTCTACATAGTATTCCATAGTACACATTACTATCATAATCGCAATTTTGAAAAGTATATGTTATTTTATTTTAAAGAAGTTTAGATGCAAATTTTCAATTTGATTCAAGGTTCCTGAATGTGTTCCTGTCTGCTCATTAACTATAAAGCAGGAAGTCTTTTAGTCTCTGTTTAATTTTTCATCAAAGATGATTCGTGAAAGGCTGCTCTGGTGATCTGGAAGGCATTCTCATACTGACGCTACATCAATAAAGACTCTTATTTGCACAGTGGAAAAGAAAAATTATTATTTAGAAACTCCCTTGAGGAAACTTGCTTTTCACACAGAATGGATTATTTGTCTAAATGTCAAAGGACTTTCCATAATTTTTGTAAATATCTCCTTGCCCAGAAAACAGCAGTTGGCTGGAGAGTTTGTGAATCATGATTGCCTCTATCACTCTAGATATAGCTTAAATCTGTGATTATACTCAGTTCTGTACATTACTGTATATTATCTTCTTTTATATTCCAATCAGTTAATGCCTCCTTAATTTAAGTATGTAAGCTTATCACACCCCAAATATGGTAATTTCCTGGGGGGAAAAAAAAGGGTTTTTTTTTTAATTGTCTTTATGTAGACAAAATAAAGCCCAGATACCCATGTGGCTCTGTCTCAACAGGGAGTTACAGACTGATTTGAGCAGTCAAGAGTAATTAGAAGTAATTCTAATCTTACCGGCATCTCTCAAATATCATTAGCAAGGATCCAGTGCACAGCCTGTGGTGACATCTCTCCAGATGCACTTTTTCTAGTCCTCTGTATCCCCTACTTTTCTCAAAAATCTTCCCCAAAGCCCCGCTCCCTGCAACCCATTCTAGACTCTCTTTTTTCAAAGTCGATTCCCTGTTCTTCCCAGTAGATCGCCTCCTATCCGTAGTTCAGGACCCTGAGCAGCGGCAGAGGTGGAAGGGAACAGTCTCATCAGACAACACCAAAACTGACCTAGCAGGAGAGAAGGCATGAGAAATGGAACAGGAGCTAAACCTTTGCTTAATAATTGTTTCTACTTGTTAAATATACCTACAGTGACTATAATTTTCAGATGAACAGTTTACATGCATGGTCTAGAACTGGGCAGTGTATGGAAGCTGGGATTATTTTGGAAAATCAAGGGAGATTGATTTTGAAGGTTATTTGTTCGTTTCTTGAGAGGAGGAGGAAAACAACATTTCTGAGTGCGCGATACCTTGGAATGCCCCTTTCACGTGTTGTTTTGTTTGGCTAGAACAACAACCCTAAGAGGAATGTATTCTTGTTTCCATATTATACGTGAGGAACGTAAGTACCACCTTTGGCACAACTGTCCATCTCCTAAGGTGCTCTGCGTACTCTAGGAATTTGTCCTGTCGGATTCCCCAGTCCACAAAGGTAACTCATTCTCTGGTCAGCGCTGATTGGACCAGAGGTGTGAGCATGTGACACTGAGCCACGCCAATCAGATTTTCTCTTGCGGATACATGGAATAGGGATTCAGAGACACAGGTGGCTGGATCAGTCCCTTGTAATGAAATGAACCCTCTCAGAGAGTGGGTCCTCATGTCTGGAGAATCTTTGTTTGCTGACTACCATGCTGAGATGGGTGGTGCTGAGAATTCACACTCAGCTGTATAAGCTGGGAGAAAGTTAATGTCCCTGATCACGAAAGGGCCGAGAGATGGAGAAGCCTGGTTGGAGTGTCATGGGGTCAGCAAGAGGACACTGAGAGCAAACCGGATGTTGTGTTCGGGGTAGGGACAGAAAGAGAAGAATCCTTGATCAGCTGCTGCTGGGAAGTTTCGTGAGCAGAGGAGGGATTTGAAAATGTGCTGGGCAGTGTGCATTGTAACACCCCTGTCCTTCCTGTGGTCCCCTCGGTAAAATCGGATGAGTCTCTCATGTTTTCAGGAGAGCAGGCTGTGTCCTGAGTGGTGAAGAGCCCTGTGTCAGCGCTGGTGCGGGACAGGAACAGAGGCTGGACATCGGGACAGCTGGCATTTGGGCTAAATAAGTAAACCGATGGGCTGTGGGAGGTCCACGTGGAGAGGGAGTAGATAGAGCTGAACTGTAGAGAGAGAAGAAAGCTGGTATGAACAGAGAAATGAAGGTGAGTGACAGTAAAAGTCTCATCTTCTGGGTGGTGTTTTCTTATTCTCAGGTCCTGGTTCCAGCTCTTTCCTGAGGCCCAAATTTTTTCCTGACTTGGCTTTTTGGGAGACATTCTTATATACTTATTATAAATTCTCTTTTCGAGTTCAGCCTAGCTCAAAGTTGGGTCCTGTTACTTGTGACCAAAAACCTTAATAACTGCAAAGAATTGGTGATTCCTAGAGAACGAATACATTGAGAAAAGTTCTGTGGCCAGTTGGTGGTAAGAGTTAGGGTTCAAACCCGTCTCCCCACATCGCCCTCAACATACTCTCTGCTCAGTCACACTGGCCACAAACGCACCAACCTCATGCCCATCCATTCAGATGGGGTCTGTTTCCCCCAGCTTAGAACAGGCCTAAAGGATATTCCCTCATCTTCTGGTCTCAATTCAAATGTTACTCAGAGATAACTACCATGACAACCTCATCTAAAATTGTCACTCCCAAAAATTTAAGAATGGATCTACCTTTTGATCCAGCAATTGTGCTTCTGGGTATTTATCCAAAGAAAACCAAAACAATAATTCGTAAAGATCTAAACATCCTTATGTTCATGGCAGCACTATTTACAATAGCCAAGATATGGAAGCAACCTAAATGCCCATTAACAGACCACTGGATAAAGAAGTTATGGTTCATATATACAATGGAATGTTACTCAGCCATTAAAAAAATGAAATCCTACTATTTGCAACAACATGATAGATCTAGAGGTTATAATTCTGAGTGAAATAAGCCAGACACAGAAAGAAAATACCATAGAATTTCACTTATATGTGGACTCTAAGGAACATAAAGAACAAACTAATCAAAAAGAGACTCACAAATATAGAGGACAATCTGGTGATGGCCACAGGGGAGGGGATTGAGGGGCTGTGAGAAAGGGGTACAGGGTTAAAGAAGTACAGATTATAAGCTGATAGATGGTCACAGGGATGGGGAGCATGGCATAGGGATTGCAGTTAGCATTAATGTGATGTCTAGGTGGAGAGCCAGAGGAGAGAAAGAGCAATTAGGGGGATCGTTTCATAAACTATATAAATGTCTAACCAATGTACTGTATACTTGAAACTGATAAAATAAAATTTTAAAAATAAAAAAATAAAATTGTCACTCCCTAACCTCTTCTGCTTTTTTACTATTATTTTAATAACACATCACTGCCTAAATTTATGTTACATATTTATGTGCATTCTTTTTTCTCTATCTACCCCCTCCCCGCCCCCGCCCCACCCGACCTGCCCAACACACACCAGAATTTAAGCTCCTCCAGGGCTGGGATCAACTCTTTTGTTCACGACAGTATTGTCAGTGCACTGACAAAAACTGTTTTGACATACAGAAAGCACCCAACAAATATTTGTTTAATTTACCCATTCATTAATCCTTGATCTGCTTGTGACTTCCATGCTATTTTCATTATCTCATAGTACATGATATAATTCTAGAAAAAAACTCAGAAAAATCCTACTGGATCAAGGATGAAAATAATGTCTGAACGACATCTGTGAAACTCGGCTCATTATCATGCAAGGACCAGGGATGTCGGCTGGCTATTTGGATGGACCGCGGGGACGGAGAGGCAGCATGCTCTGGCTAGCACTTATGAGAATAGGGCTGAAATCTGGTAAATTCATTTCTAGTTGTTCTCTCCTAATTAATTTTTCCAACCTGGGACAACAAAGCTTCAGGGAGAGTAAAAAACGCTTTTGTTCCCAAGATACCGCATGTTAAATTACAAATGACATCTATTTTGTTTTGGGGTTAATGTTATTTTCTGGATCTGTTCTATAAGATTGTTCACTTTCATCATGCTCACTGTCCCCAGCTGGCCTGAGACAGGTTTTGGCTTGCTGAGGGTACCCCGCCTCAACAAATGTGCAGGAAGGACGAGCTGAAGGAGGAGGCAGAGGAAAGGGACATGCTCTCATCAAAGCCTCTCTAGGCTTTTTCAGTGTGTCATTTTGAACCACACCATCAAACAGAGGGTCACTTCGTTTGTGGCTTTCAGATCCTGTTCCCCACTCCTAACACATATGCCAATGTCGATGGTAGCTCCTAACTAGTGACCCTAACACGTGCGTGGTTTAATCTATTGTTTTAAAACAATGGGCTAATGAAAGGGTGCAAGTAGCATGGGAGTCAGTACCAATGCGCAACCAATATTGGAAAAAGTTCATAGCAATATTAGCTTGCTCCTCTGTGTAAGTCTTTCATCTCCACTTCTTTGCTCTCGTGGCACTCAGATCTCCTGACTCCAAGATCAGGGTTCTCCCCACTGCAGCTGCCTCCCCATCTTTCCATTCAAAGACTGGCTGACTATAAAAATTATTTTTCTTGACTGTGTTATGTTGCTAAATAAGCAGAGTCTTTAAGGGCCACAGATTCAGAGAAAGCTAAATCGATAGCCTGTAAAAGACAGTCGATAGCTTTTACTTGGTAAATCACAACACGGAGTTAGATATTTTACCCAAGTTGGAATGATAGCCTCGCTTCTAAAGAGCCAAGTCTGATGCATTGAAAACATGCAGAAACTCGGATTTACAGCAAGTCGTCTCCACTGCCTGGGGAGCCAGTGTCTGGAGCCTTCTCATCCAGCAGTGTAGAGTCAAAGTCACCGAGTGGTCACCACAAACGTCAAAGGTCACTTTGCTCCTTGACTGATTTCTACCAAAATCTAAAACCTGGCAATTGACATGGTCAAGCAGATGTCATTCCTTCACGAGACTCCTGATAGAAAATGAACTGAGGGGTTCAGTAACTCTCTACCTAATTCCAGCAATTTCGAAGAAGTTAATAATTAATTCCAGTTCTCCCTCCCTCCCACCATTCACTCCTGATAAAGGGAGTGATAAAGGGAAAGGGGAGTCTGTTTGTCCGACCCACCCACATAATTGCTTATCCTTTCCACTTGCCTGGACATCTTCTGAAAGCATAGATATCAATTACCACCAGGAAGTGGTGGCTTTCCCCCTTACCTCTTTGTTTTGTTTGTCACTTTTTAAAAGTGTAATGTGACTACCGGAGGGTTAGTCCAATGCCCAGAGGCTGAGACATGTGAACAGATGGAATGACAGAGGGGAAGGGCCCTGAGCGTACACAGAGAACTACAGGTGGAAGGAAGGGCTTAAAGGACAGAAAGACAGCAGGAAGAAATGTCTTTACACTTCAGTTTAAAAATCCTAAAATTTTTGACCCAGTAATTCTACTCCTGAGAATTTATCTTTATATCAGTTGGGGGCTAACCTAGAAAAGAGAAACGTCTCTGAGTATTTACCACAGGGGAGGCTGAGTGGACTTAGGTGAGAGGTGGCATTATCAGACCAGGGACGTAGGGTCACCTGACGGAAGCCGGGTCCCTGATGGAACAAGCAGTGGCACAACTGAGGAGACACACAGCCCCTAGAGCCTGAGCTCCTCCCCTCTCCCCGCTCCAGTCTCCCACGCACCCCTCCCATTGGGCAAACCCAGCTGGAAATGACTGACATGAAATCTAGAAGCTCCACGTGCAGAGGGCCTGCAATGCTGTGACACAGAGCAGCGCTGTGACACAGAGCAGACCTTAGGGACGGCTCACAGGCCCAGGAGAGCAACCTAGAGTGAAATAATATGTATTTCAGTAAGTAAATACTTACAAATGGATAGACAAAGTCATAGATGCTTACACCAAATTATAAAGAGAGTTCAGATTTAGGAGGAGGGAGATCATCAGAAGCATTCCAGGAAAAGAAGTCTCGGAAAATGTAACAGAAATATAAGTGGAATAAAAGCTGGAGTTAGGAAAAATAAAAATAGACTGCATATTTATAAATGATGAGAGAAAGACTAGGGAATAACCCTAGTCGAAGCAGAGAAGACATGCCAAGACAAATTACACATTACAGCTTATTTTCTCACAAAATGAGCTGGGCCTTATTTATAAGAGTAATGTCAAAATAATTATTTCCCTGTGATATGACAAGGGATGGGGGAAGTGACGAAGAAGCATAGAAATGATACCCTTTGTCTTGCGGTCTTACCACATGTCCAGGCACTTGTTCAGTGTCTTGAGACCCTGGAGTTCACATCGTGATAGATGATAGGCATAAAAGATGAATGGGACAAAGAAAGAGTGAGGAAAGGGGTTATAGTGAAGCCAAGGTATGGACCTTTGGGGATGTGATGAGAATAAGACTAAAAATCAACAGGCAACTCAAAGAGAGGACTAACAAAGGACAACCCATTGCCATTTTGCCAAGAAAAGCCTAAACAAACAAAAGCTACAGCCACAAATCCATGTATCACTAAAGAAATAGAAGGACAAAGAAAATCTTAGAATAAGGGCGGGTCTTTACATCGAATATATTTATGTAAAAATAAAACTAATTACATTTCATCCTACATTTCTCCTTTTGCAAAAAAGTGGTCTATGATAATGACTGGATTTTAGGACCTCTGAACTCCTTCCTATTCCCAAGATTCTATGATCCCGCCCTATTTTGTTAAAGCGGTTTGTGTTCTGTGGGAGGCATGTGCTGAAGAGATTGTGAGGGTTCAGAGCAGATTTAAATTTGTTATCTGGCCAGGAGATTGATTACCATTGCTCACTCCTAAAGAACCCCATTGGGCGACGGGGCAGGGGTGGGGGTGGGGTGGATTGGTTTCCTCAGCAAAAGGGAAGAGGGAATGTGCTGGTGACCCCCTCAACTCCCATAGCCCTTTCGCCGTGTTTGTTCCAGATGACTTAAGGTACATTGGCTGTGGCCGTCAAGGACCACGCTTAGAACCTGACCCCACAGCGATCAATCTCCGAATTTGTCAGAAGTTTAGGAGGTGGCTGGTGGAAGAAACATTGTCCAAAGGGGGATGATGATGAGTCAAAAAACCCTTGCTCTTTTGGAGAATTTGACTAGGAGATAAATATATATGGAGGAAATTTAGTTCCTGATTTTCTAAGGGTGGAAGCTAGAGATTCCTGATACCAAGAGAGGTAACATCTCTCTCGGTGGCCCAGTTCTGCAGTGTGGCTTTGTGAGTGGTTCCTGAAAGCCTAATCGGGAGTCTTTCTTCTTCCCTCCCAGTGACTTGATAGACATTTAATATCTGTAATAAATCCTTTCCTGCTTAAACTGGTTAGAGTGGATTCTGTTCTCTGAAACTGGACCCGATTGACACAAATATAGTTCCTGCTTTAAAGGCATGACAACTTTTTAGGGAGACAGACATGTAAACAAGTCATTCGAGACAATACTATAGAATTCATGTACACACAGAGGAGAGCCGGGGAGTGATTCACAAGGAAGGTAGCCCTGAAATGTGGAAACTGTGTATAGGAGCCACAGAAAGAGAGGAGGGCATTCCACAGCGAGGAACTGGCAAAGATGCCGAAGATGAGAGAGTCAGGTTGGAGAGCTGAGCTGAGCGGCAAGAACAAGGAGAGAAGTGGCTGCTCAGGCTGCAGGTGCAAACCCGAGACCGTGTGCGTTAGAGCTGTAAGAAACCTCAGGAATAATCTGGGGTGGTCCTTTTATTTCACACATCCAAAAATTTAAGCCAGAGAGATGAAATGGCCAGCTCAAGAACAACAACTTGCTTCATTGTCCACACCAGAGCACACGTCTTCTGACTCCAGACCAGTGTCCTTCCAGGTAACAGACGTGGACTCCTTAATGTATCCCGTGACGGTGAATGTTACAAACGAGAGAATGGGTCCAATGTTTGACTTGACAACCTGGAGGCACCAAAACTATGAGATGGGATAAGTAGGGCAGTGGCCATAGATAGGTAAAGAAAGAGTCAAGGGAAGACTTGTTTTTAATTATTCCTTTATGTGCTGCCTTAATTTATTTATTTGGGCAGAGCAAAATATTTCCTTACTGCTCTCAGCCATCTGCCTTTTGTTCAAGGAGAGAATGGTCAAACTTGGATGGGTTCTTGGAAGTCAGGGCAAGAGACCTGGCATGTTTCCAGGATGAAGGAAGGAGCCAGAAAAGAGAAGGAGGATGAAGATAGAGCAGCGATGGGGAATCATTGCAGGTGTGTGAGGTGGGAGACTGAGGGCCACAACCTCAGGTTCTAATAAGCTCCTTGGGACAGAATTGACAGGAAGGTCTTGCCAGGGAGATGAATTGTGCCAATTGTTCAATTACCTGCAATTATGAAAATGGGCGTGATGGTTGAAGCCTCTAAGAGGAGGCTCAGGGGAGACTGTAACTCAGAAATGAGACAGATTAATTGAACTCTTTGATGAGAATCTGATTGACCTCTTCCTTCGTTAAGCTCGGCTTTGGCCATCTCATAAGTCTCATTTCAGAAGAATCGATTTAAAGTGCGATTCATGGACTCTGAGCAGCAAAGGCACATCTGCAAGTGCAGAGCTGGAGGTGGGGAGCCCGCTTCCCTCTGCAGAGGAAAGTCTTTCTACCTGCTCTTGCCTGCTGACTCCAAGGACGACTTGTAGAAATGACCTCTTCCCTCACGAGTGGGAAAAGCCCGGAACATCACTGCCAACTGCAGTGTATTACACTGAGGACAGTGGAATATTCTTTACACATAATTATACAGATAAGTCAACATGTTAAACTCTGAATTCTCTTTTAAAAAAGGAAAGACAATAGCTTCTCTATATCTCAGAGCCCTTTGCTTATCTACATAATGAAGTCTATCGTATCATACTGATTCCTTCTCTTTTCATGTTTATTATCCTCACTACCATGTACATTTTTCAAGAGCAGAGACCAAAGGCTATGCATCTTCATGTTCTCAGTGCCCAGCACGGGGCCACTCATAGTAACAAAATACCACTATGTTGTCAAATTATTCAATGAATGAGTGACATTTATTCAAGGGAGAAACAACAGAGAGCACCAGTATAGAAACACCAATTATAACTGTACACTGAGAAACATGCATTTTAGCAAAATATCAGAAGAGCATTTGGAGTTAATTCATTAAAAAATGAAATGTATTGTGGGGGGGGGTTCTTCCAATAAAGTTATGTTCATAAGAATTTAGAAACCTTTCTGAAATAATTCTAGACATACAGATAAGTTGCAAAAACAGTGCAGAGTGTACATATAGCATCTAACCCGTTTTCCCAAATATTAACAATTTACGTAACCATAATATCATTATAAGAATCAGGAAATTGGCATTGCTATAATGCTCCTAATTAAATTCTACGCAGTATTCGAGTTCCACTCGTTTCCTCCCTAATGTCCTTTTTCCGTCTCAGGATCCAATCCAGGATCCCACACTGCATTTAGTTGTCATGTCTCCTTATTTTCCTCTAGTCTGTGATCATTCCATAGCTTTTCTTTATCTCTCATGACCTTTGCTTTTGAAGAGTAGTGGTCAAAATGGCTCTCGTGCTGGATTTGTCTGATGCTCACTGTGGTTAGTTTGAGGTTATACGCATTGAGGGAGACATCCTAGAAGTGATGTCTCTTTTTCAGTGCATTCTCTCAGGGGCACACGATGGCTTACGATCGTCAGACTCATGCTTGATTAAGGAGATGTCTGCTGAATTTTCCTACTGTAAAGTTACCCAATATATAGGAGGAGATGCTTTGCGACTATGCTAATGTACTGGTTTTCCTCACGCTTTCACCCGCTGATTTTAGCGTCCGTTGGTGTATCTTTCCTATAATTGTGATTTTCTATTTTTTCCATCTCTTCTATGTCTTAAAATTAGAATTCTTCTGTAAGAAAGACTTGTCCCTTCTCCCATTTTTAACAGTTAATTAGTGTTCAGTTCAGTAGTTACATTATTCACATTGTGTAAACAAATCTCCAGAACTTTTTCATCTTGCAAAACTGAAACTCTGTACCTAGTAAACAATTGTCCGTTCCACCCTCTACTCGTCTCTGGTAACCACCATTCTACCTTCTATGGCTATGAATTTGAATACTTTAGATTCCTTGTATAAGTAAAATCATACAGTATTTTTCCTTTTGCGGCCTGCTTATTTCATGTAGCATAATGTCCTCAAAGTTCACCTGTGTTGTAGCATGTGACAGGATTGCATTTCTTTTCAAGGAATAACTTTTCCATTGTATGTACACACTGTGATTGTTTATCATTCATCCATTGTTTCCACCTCTTAGCTATTGTAAATCATGCTGCCATAAACAAGGATATACAAATATCTCTTCAAGATACCTGTTTTCTTTCTTTTTCTTTTTTTTTGATAAATACTCAGAAGAGGGATTGCTGGATCATATGGTAGTTCTATTTTTAATTTCATGAGGAACCTCCATACTGTTTTCTAAGACAAAATTCTTAATTCCTCTCTTCCTGTTATCTCCATATCCCATTAGCCACTAAGTGCTATGAATCTTTTCTAACTTGTGCTTTAATGCCAGAGTGGCATGCTGTGTCTTTCGCACATGCTAGCAGATACAGTTTGGCTGGAATCAGGCTTGGGACTACCGCGAGGTGAGTAAAGTGCTCATCTCATGCCAAAATTTTAATGAAGTGCCCCCAAAAACACATTCATCAAGATAAATAATACTGTAATGTAATTTTTTTAAAAAAGCAAAACCAGTGCCAAAAAATCACGATGAACAAATGCTGAAATTTTAAATCATGTCTTGCTGAGCCATATTGGGGCCTGAGGCAAAAGGAAAATTCAGTAACACTGATCTTATCTTTTGTCAAATTTTTTAATTAAAATATTATTCATCTTGATGACTGAGTTTTGTTGGCACCCCCTTAAATTTTGCACCGAAGACAGGAACTTCGCTTGCCTCATCCCAGTCCTGGCCTGGCTGTGATACTCCTAGATTGTTTAGAATTTTTCCAGACTTGTTTTTATGTTTTGAAAATGCTGAGGGCGGAAATCTGTCTTTTGTTTATTAAACCATCTTTGCCACTTTTCCCTCTCCTCTTTCACTGAATGCTTTAGTCACAGCAAACCATCGAGAGGTCTCTAAACATTCTTTGCTTTTCCGAACCTCCAGTCTTGGAATACTTCCCCCCCACTTGATAAATCCCTAATCATTCATCTGACCCAGTTTAACCGTTGTCTCCTCCTTGAGTCTTTTTTCACATCCTCAATTAGAATTTATTATGTACTTCCTCCTTCTGCTTATATTACAGTAGCAAATGCATTCTGTATGAGAATGTTACGATGCATTTATTGGTATATTAAGAACAATGTTTATTTTAAATTGGTTTCAGAATACCTTAGAAAGAGAATTGTCTTTACATTCTCTTTGAGAGCACAAGCCATTTTTACTTAGATACCAAAGGCAGAGTGGCTCCATTATGTTTTTATTTCCCCAAGAACTGTGAATTCCTTGAGAGCAGGGACTATGTCTTTTCCATTCTCTAGCAGGCATGTGTTGGGCTTTCAATAACATTTGAATAGAACTTGGGCTAAGTGTACTAACACTGTTTATAGTCTATGGAACAAAACATTACTATTAAGAGCTATTTGAAAGACAAATTCTTTTTTAAACAAATTAAGAACTATGTGAAAAAATAACAAAATGTCAACTTAGTGGTGGAAATATAGTTAGTGGTGAGATATGTAAAACCCTACAGCAGAGAAACAGGTCTGGAAGCCAAAGACACAGAGCCTGGTTAAGGAGAAGCTGTCAATTGTGCTGCATCTCCTTAGACAGGAGCTGAGTTAATTTGAGGTGAAAGGCTTTGGGGGCATAGGAAGATAATCACTGCACCGCTTTCAGTGGAATTCTTAGAATCAGAAAACTATTCATTGGAAAGGAAAGGGTTAGCAGTTGGCTATTTTCTCTCTTACCCTGAGAAGCCACTGGCAAGGAAGGAAGGAAGGAAGGAAGGAAGGAAG
>NW_006436282.1:17799212-17818463 GCF_000325575.1 Pteropus alecto
GGAGGAAGTTAGCTGGCTTGATCAAATCTCCTTGTAAACATATTAATGATAGACCTCTGGAAAGGAAACTGATGGGTATTTACTAGTAAGAGAGTCTTTATCTATGAAAAACTTTTTAGGTGAATATACCTGGTCAGTCTAGAATGGCTGAGCTAAACGCACCTGGAATCTTTGAATTTATGGGGCACAGCTTCCTGGAAAATGACTTGTAAACTGTGCAAATATAAAATTGAGATGTTACATGACGCAAGGTGTTCTTTTTTGCCTTAGTGATGACCATGTACATCGCTTAGAGACCTCATATGTTAAATCTGGGCCAGAGCAAATCCTAATGTGGCAAGAAAGGACTCAGAGAGCAGCTTTCATGGACCAGAATCTGCAGGATTCACCTGTACCTCACGACTACCTGTATTCTCAGAATTGTTACTACCTCGTTGCTGGGCAAGATCTCTAATTCCTGTGAGTCTGATCTGACAATCTGATCCTTTGTGTTATCTCATCTTGAATATCCGACTCTTTTACAGAGTTTATATTTTATTTTCCATAGTTTTTAGACGTATTGCTTTAAGTGAGATAATATTTGTAAAGTCCTTAGTGTCTGATAAAGCACTTAATAGCTATTAGCTTATTATCCTCCTTTTTGTTCTTCAGAAGTGTAGCCTGTCTCAGTTGCAGTAAAGCACTTAATAGCTATTAGCTTATTATCTTCCTTTTTGTTCTTCAGAAGTGTAGCCTGTCTCAGTTACGCTTTTGAAAAAAGGAGGGCATCGTGCGATGATGGCATTTGGGATAGAACTGAAAGAGTCCACAATCTATCGGGAGCTCTTCTCTGCTTATTCCTAGAGAAGTTTCTAAAGGAAGCCCAGAGGAGGCCATGAAGGTCACGAGGGCAAGGTCAGGGCTCACCCAGGCAGGGTGCCCTTTGTCAGCTAATGACTCAGTGTGCAGCACAGATCTCGAGTCTGCAGGCTCAGATGCCTGATTTGTCGGTGCCCTGAGGGAGAAGTCATCTTTTAGGGACAGACTCAGATTAACCAAATTCACAGAGGCTGAAGCGTACAAACTCAAGCATTCATGTATTTCTTAATACGAAAGTTAGAGCTATTAGGACGAATAGACATCCCTGTCCTCTGGCTGGCGCATCATCTACAAGCAGTTTCTTTGGAAAACTAAATTCGAGTCAGAAGTTCACTTGGTGAGCGGGCATTTATTCAAAAAATTTTATTTAGTGACTACTAACAGAGATTTTGGAAAGAGGCTACAACGGTCAACAATATTTACAATGCCCTGCCCATGCAGGAACACATTCCTAGGAAAGAGGAGCCCGGAAACAAGTAAACAACAATTAAAACCAGCGCCAGACAGAGATAAGTCCTATAAAGAAAACAAAACGAGATGAGGAATAGGTTGTCCTTGGTGACAAGGGCTAGGCGTATTAGGGAAGGCTTTCTGAATGACGAGAAAAAGGCAGCCTTTTGAGCCAGGGCTGGGGAAGTAGCAGGGACAAAGGTCCTGAGGCAGAGTTTGGCAAGTTTAGGGAGCAGAGGGAAGGCCTCTGTGGATATAAGAAAATAAGTGAGGGACAGATGGGTGGGGGACAAAATAGAGAAGGAAAGTGGAGGTCAGTTCTCATAGGGCTTCCAGGGTTATCATGATGAGTTAGGGCACTGTCCTGCATGCAGTTTGAAGCAACTGGATGATTTCAGGCATGGGAGCGACTTCGTAAACGATCACGTGGCAGCTGGGTGGATGGGAAGCCAGAGCGGAAGCAGTGAGAACAGTTAAAAGGTCGATGACTGCAATAGTCTCGATGGGCAACGATGGGGCTTGGAGTAAGAGCCATGGTGAAGACAAAAAGATTCAAAAACATTTTGTGGGGTGCGACGGATGAGGATCCTGGACTGGATATAGAGGAAAGGAAAGAATCAAGAACGCCTGCGAGGTTTGGGGAATCAGAAAAAGGGCATTAATGATGCATGATTTGAATAGTTTAGATATCTGGCTGCATTAGTCTACTGAATTCCTCTCTCTTCCTGACTCCCAAACCAGAGAGATGGGTGAGGACTCTCCTCTTCCGGGCACTGTGTGGGTGGAGGGTCCCTGCTGATGCATCCATCCAGTTCATTCGGCCAGAATTTATTAAGCACTGCCTGCACGGCTAGAACTGTTTCAGGTCCCGGGACTGTAACAGTGGGGAAATAATAACATCAAATATCAACAGTTTGTTGAGAGGGTTTGTGCTCTGTGGAAGTTGTTCCCCATCCCTCTCTTCTCCTCTTTCCTCTCTCTCCAGCCTCTCCCCTCTGCTATAAAGCTTCCTGTGGGTCCTCTCTCTGCCAGCCCACCCTCCTACCCGAACTCTCCACCTCCACCCCTGCTCCACAGTGGGGCAGAGCCTCAGCAGTCCTACACACTCAGTTTCCCCAAACAGTCTCTTTGGTTCCTCCCCCACCTCCAGCTATGGACATTTGGCTCTCTGGACTCTTCCCGATCTAGCGTGCCAAACCAAAGTTCAATCAATCACCTTGCAGCTGAGGTGAGGCTGGATTTCCTCCAGACAGAATGTAGGGGCTGAGCTGAGAGAATGCAGGCAGCAGCAGGGATTGCCATGAGTTCAGTTGCAACCAAGGGAATCCTTCTAAAATACCTTTACCTCTGTGCCCATAAAAAGCCAGCCTCTCTCTCATTATCTCCTACATCACATCAGAGCAGTGACAGCTACTGACCAGACCTCCACTCTTATTTGTAGAAATGTCCCCTCCCTGACATTTGCTTTCTCCCCTCTCTACATATAACCAACCATTTTATATTTGTACAACATTTTGCAAGTTAAAACATGCTTTACCTATTTGACAAGATCTCATTTCATCTTTTAACAACCCTGGGAAAGCAAACAGTGTAGATATAAAAATATCATTTAAACATGTGACTGGCTTGTCTAAGACCACAGAGCCTATCTATCAGTCCAGTGGTATTTTTACTGTCATGTTACCCTTTCGCTCGAAGCTTTTTAAAGAGCACCTTCTTAGTAATCCCCACACTTCTATGATTATACACCTATCTGCTGTATCTAGATAAAGGAAATGCCCATGATCTGAAGGCTTGTTGCCCACACTCACTTTTCTCAGAGATTCCTGGAAACTGTCTGCTCAAGTGGATGCAAGTTTCCCGTAGGAAAACGTAATCTCTGAGAGTTTTATTACTAACCAATAACCCAGTATCAACTGAATCATAGATTAGAACCAGAGTGTGTTGAAAAAGCAGTGCTCGGTCAACTAGAAACTTCTAAACTAATGTGATTTGCTACTTAAAATGGTAACTACTGGAATTTAGAGTTAGGAGGAAACTAAGAGGTCATCTAAGGCAGCTCGTATTTCCTGCAGATAAGGACCTTAGACCCAGAGAGATGAGACGAATCCCACAAGTCCATCTATGTATCTAAGCAAGGCAGGGCCTGGGGCCAGAAGGGAGCTTCTGCTTCCTGCCTGGGGCTCTTTCCATCACTCTACTCACCTTCTGAATGAAAGGCCACACACACTGATAGTGGGAAGAACTCCACTGTAGGTGAGGTTTGTTGCTGTTGTTGTTTTTTTCTTGTTTCAACTCCTGGTTCTTTCAAAACCTGAGAGATAAATTACATACAGAGGTATTAAGGGAAGAGTTGGATGGGTTTTGACAAATGTATACACCTAAAAGACATATCTGGGAGTGGAGCTGATGGGTAATAGGGTAGATACATATTTAATTTTATAAGCAACTGCCAAGAAGTTTTTCAAAGTGGCTGTACTACCCGCGATTTATGAGAGTTCCAGTTTCTCGGCATCCTCACCACCACTTGAATGCTCAGTCTTTTAAATTGCAACCATTCTGGCAGATGTGTGATGCTAACTCATTATGGTTTTATTTTATATACCCCTGATGACTAATGATGTTGTATATGTTTTTATGACCAACGTCCTATTAAGTATATGTAGGATAATTTATAAATTCAACCAAATGAATAAACAAGCTAAAGAGTGATTATTTTGTTAGTCCTCTTAGAATTACGTGCTTCCACAGGGAAATTTGGATATCCTGGAGGTTTTTTTCCCCCTCATACACTCTGATGCTTTTCTTTTTTCTTTTCGTAAACTCCGATGGTTCCTTCTTTCAACAAATTACTTGTGGCAAACAGATATATTCAGAAGTATGCCATTAGTGATTCTTTCTAAAGTAGTTGTTCCAGCAATTAAATATTTAATGATTTCAGTAAGGACATTAGTTATAAAAATTTAAGAGGGGCAGCAATGGAGTACAGGAAGAAGTGTGGCCTTTGAAGTCATAGAGAATTAGATTTCAGTCCTGGTTCAGGTTCTTATAAGTTTCAGTTTTCTCCCCTATAAAATAGAGACAAAAATACCTACTGTACTAGTTTTTTTATCGATGTGTTAATAAATTACTACAAACATGGTAGCTTAAAACAAACAAATTTACTTTACAGTTCTGGAAGTCAGAAGTTCAAAATGGGTCTCACTGGGCCCAAATCAAGACGGCATCAGGGCTGTATTCCCACTGCGTTTCTTTGCCTTTTCCAGCTTCCGGTGGCTCCCCCACGTTCCTTGGCTGGGGGCCCCTTCCGTCTTCAAAGCAGAAATGGCAGGTCGAGTCCTTCTAACATCACATCCCTGACTCTGCTTCCACGGCCACATCGCCTTCTCTGATTCTCCCACCTTCTTTTACTTTAATAAAGGTCCTGCGTGGATACGGGGCTCGTGTGGATAACCCAGGAAATCTCCCCATCTCAAGGTCCTTAACTCAATCACATACGCAAAGTCCCTTTCACCACAGACGGAACATGGTCCTGGGTTCCGAGGATTAGGACGGAGACAACTGAAGGAGGCCGCTATTATTATTCTGTGAACTATACCTACTTTTCAAGGTTGTTGCAAAGATGAAAAGGAGAGATATGTAGAAGATCGGGCTCGTGAAGACTGTTCGATAATGAAAGACCATGTTCAAAGCGGGGCCAAGTTCAGCACGCAAGGCCTAAGGCATGACTAAGGCTCAAATGATTTCTGTTCCCTTCCCTTCCTCCCTGGGAGAATCTGAAGAGCACTGGTCTCCTGAATCTCATTCTCTTGCCAGTCTGCTCTCTGCTGTTTACAGCAGTGAGGTAGCCTTGGCCAGAGAAAAGAGGTCCAGATGGGAGATTAGAGTGGTCGAGAGGAGAGAAACAATCAAACTACTTTCCTTTGGGGTGATAAGGAGCCTTTATCGTGGGCATTTGTGGTTTAACAAGTGTTTTCCCAGCTCAGGGATGGGGGAGCCCAACTGACCACAGTCACAGTAACCGAGCAGCACTTCTCTGACTTACGCCCGTAACCCTCACCCCCCACCCGCACAAGAGCCTTCTGGTTCCAGCAGAGACCTGGGGCAACTCCCGAGCTATTCTTGTGGCAGACTGTGTTTCTAACTGCTGCTTCCCGCAGAAGGTCCCGTCTGGGTTCTCCAGCACGCTGCACCTTCCTCCCTCCCCTGCTGATGTGCTGGAAGCGTCCAAGAAGCCTGTGACACTAGGGCCAAGTCCTGAGCCAGGACACTGTCAGGCCCGACACACCTGACCTTCTCCAGGTCACCACTCTGTCATCTGCTCTGGGCCCGCGGACTGGGCACACACTTTTACCGCTACCATCCCCATGCCAGTTCTGTAGGATTATGTGGCCCACCAAGGCCTGGTCTCCACTGAAGCCACCAAAGCTGTGCCTCACTATCGTCCCTGCCTCCACTTCCTCCGAGCACACTGCACAAGTCTCAAGAGCACCATTCTTACCATTGTCATTTGTATATGTGCGTGTCTATTACAACAACTATCCAACACATAGTCTAGAGCCTCGAGAAAGGGACCCCTTTTCTAATTCACAAAAAGGTGCCATAAGGAGTAGCAGCACTGCCCCTACCATGGAGGGGCCTCGAGAGCTTGTTGTCCTCGTGGCACATGGGAGGCAGATTCTGCCCTGCGGACCCTGTAGTCTCAGCCCCTGATGTCATCCCCAGCACGAAGGAGCCGGAGGCAAGTGCTGGCATCGCTGAGCACAAAGAAACCCAGCATGTTCGCTCATCCAGGCGAAACGACAGAGGGACCCCTGCTGGGCAGCAGGTGCCTCCACGTTCTGACTCCCTTTTCGTCCCTGGCACCTCTAGAAGAGAAGGTCTCTCTCATTCACTGCAGCACTATTGACAATAGCCAAGGTATGAAAGCAATCTAGGTGCCCATCGATAGAGGAATGGATAAAGAAGTTGTGGTGTACACATACAATGGAATATTACTCAGCCATAAAAAAGGAATGAAATCCTGTCATTTGGGACAACGTAGATGGACCTAGAGGGTATTATGCGAGGCAAAATGAGCCAGACAGAGAAAGACATATACATTGTGATTTGACTTATATGTGGAATTTTAAAAAGTCAAAACAAATGAATAAACCAAACAAAATAAAAACAGACTCTTAGAGACAAAGAACAAACTGATGCTTGCCAGAGAGGAAGTGGGTGGAGAGAAGGGAGAAAAAAGTGAGGGGGAATATAGTCGAAATAGTGTGATAATTTGTACAGTGCCAGATGGTTACTAGACTGAGTGTGGGGAGCACATTGTAAGCTATGTAAATTTCAAATCACTAAATTATACACCTGGAAAAGTAATATAACATTGTATGCCGACTGTACTTGAATTAATTTTTTTTTAATTTTTAAAAATTAAAAAAAAAAACTAAAAAAGGCAACCCTTAGTTGATTGCAAGAGGGATGAAGCCTCCCATGTTCCCTTTCTACCCTGCCCCCAGGTGCTACCCCACAGATGTATTGGGGTCGGGGCTTGATTTCATTTTCCTAGGTAGCAGCAGCCTCTCCTTTTCTGACTCTGTGACTCCGTGAAGGCATCGCAAACAAGGGGGTTCCTGAACGGGCCTCGAAGAGCAACATTCGAGGTGCCTATCGGATGGCTTTGGATGTACTCGGCGTGTAATGAGAGGCGTGAGGAAGTGCAGCCTGCCTGTTCTTACAGAATGAGTCACGCTGAGCAGAGTGTGTGAAATATTAAATAGCACGGCCCAGAGCACTCTGCTAGCTTAAAGGCCAGTCACTGCCACGGGAAGCGGGGACTGTGCTGTGAGGAGTGACCGGAACTCACAGACCCTCCGGCTCGGGCAAATGTCAAGAGAGTCACCACAGAGAGAACAAGTTATCAGTCGCCAATTATATCAATTAGTGGCTGCACAGGTTGGTGGAACAGTGACACCAGAGAAAGAGATGATTTCTCTGTGGGGAATGAGCTGGTTAGTGGCTGACAAAGAAATTAATAATGGAATTAATGATGAAATTAATGATCCACTGGCCATGAGTGGCAGTTCAACAAACATCAACAAAGAGACTCCTGCAATGGAAAAACCTCTAGACTCTCTTCTTCCTTTCTTCCCAAGACGATGAGGTGCTGAGGGCGCACACATGCACACACGTGCATGTGCACAATCACCCATGTTCGATGAAAGTGAGAATTCTATGAAATGTTTCAGTTTTCTTATGCCACATACACTGCTGCCAGAAAGCAGTTTTAGGAAGATTCATGTGTTCTCCATTTTTTAGCTTTTTTCTCTGAAATGCAGCAAGTCTTAACTGCTTTCCAAACATTGCTGTCTGGAAAGATGAATAGCTTGAACAGTGATAGACAGAATAGAAGTAGAATAATAATCGTAATGATGTAATAATATCATCTAACTTTCTGTACTTTAAAATCTCTCCTTTATATTATTCCATCCGAGGCTATCAATATTAGGTGCTATGGAGAAAAACAAGTAAAAGTGATGGCAAAGTACTTTGTAAATAATTAAATACTGATCATTCATCCTGGTAGTGTTCCAAAGGAAAATGGCCTGAGGTGATTTTAAGAGCTTTCGCCATAAATAAGTCACCATATTAACATCAGTCCTCCCTTTAAGTTGTTGTTCTGCCTTTTAAAAATGTTGCTGGGCTGAAGGGAGCAGAGCAAAGGTTTCAAGACAGGTGGATAAAATGGGCTTGTAACAGTCTCCTCAGGCAGCAACTGAGCGCGATATTAACATTTAATTGCACCAACTCCTCCACCACGTCATTTTAGGACGTGGGGTTTTTTCCTTCATCTTTTAGCCAATATGCAAAGTCATGTTTCTCCTGGGGAGCCCCCTCCACCCTGACCCCACCTCATACCATCTCTCCCCTGGCAGGAAATGTCACCCAAGAGATTTTTTCTTCCCTATCCTTTTAACAACTGTGATAATTAGCATATAGTCTAAAGGTTAAACACCACCTAAATTTTGATTTAGTTGCTTTCCGAAAGAACAAGCCAGGCACAGTTGTTAATTTTTGTTGCTTGCCTTCTGGCTCTGAGTTAAGAATACCTTACTTTACAGTTACAATTTGGCAGGTTAGTGGTGACTTTCAACGAGTACAAGTAGGTTGCCTGTCGCTTTGCTTTTTGGCTTGATGTTGCCAAAAAAAAAAAAAAAACAACCAACTGACAGTTATGTAATAAGGGTCAAGTCCCCCTCCCCCAAGGAACGCCCCATTTTTAGGTAGGAAATGGGCCGAGTCTTGAGTCTGAGAAGCAAGAAGGGGGTTCCCCTACTGTTGATCCCAAGATGCACAGGTCAAGGTGGAAGGGTGATTTTTCAGGATATCCTGGGGCTGCAGCCAGTAACCTTGTATGGACCTAGCCACTCTGGCCCTGAGGGGGTGTCTTGGGGCACCCACAGTGAGCCAAGAGTCAGAGATCTCCTTTTCTGAGTGACCTGGGACCCAGAGGCCCGATGGCAGATCAACTATTGTGAGCCCACTAGTGGTGGTTCTAGGTCATCAAAGGCTTTCACTTAGGTGGCCAGAGATCATATCAGACCATGGAAACCCCAGGTATCAGTGGTAATATCTGCCCAGGCCCCCACAGATGATCTGACAGTGGAAGGAGGGGGCATCAGATGACTGAACAGTCCACTTGTAGGGATTATTTTTGACCCTGGCAAGAAGCTTTGAAAATGTTCAGGGTGATAGTTTAAGGATATTACTAGTGGGTTCGGAAATCATACAAAAATTGTCGTGAATTTATAAGGAAATCACTTTGAATTGTTTTTCATTGACTATTAACAAGAGCTAAATATCTAAATGCAATAAATTTTATTGATTTCTTTTGAGAACGTGTTTGTTAGGTGCTGTCACGGGAATGTCAGTCTGGGAAGGGACTTAAATGTTGGAAGTGTTTGTATGTGTGCTAAGAGAGAACGTGGGGGAATACAAGAATGATTGGCTGGCTTTAGAGGCCCAGGCACGATATCGGTCACTACCAAGTAATGCTCTGGTTAACACCCCGGCACACCAGAAGCAGAGCAGTCTGTCCTGACAGAGCCTTACATTCCAGTTCCAGCGGCCTGTCTCTAGCCACAGCCAGCTGCAAGTCCATTGATTCCTACAGTAACTATCTATCGACTGTCCTTTACATCTCAGCTATTAGCCTAGGAGCTGGGGACAGAGAGAGCACTCACCAAAGTTCTGTCCTCATGATACATATTTACAGCAGAAGAAAACGAATAATAAATGAATATGTTAATATATAATCTAACGTCAGGCAGTGATGGGTGCTATACAGAGAAATAAAGCAGGGAATGAAGGTGTCGGGGAGATGTCATCTTAGCACGGTCAGAGGACACCTCTCTGGTGAAGCCATACAGGAGCCAGACCCCGAAGGGGGACGAGGACTCCGAGCAGGAGTGGCCAGTGAAAGGACTCGTGGTGGCTCATGAAACTGTTAGGGAGTCACTGCAATGGGAGTGAAGTGGACCGAAAAGTCACAAAAGATAAAGTAGGAGAGATAATCAGGCCAGATCACACAGGGCCTAGGCAGGCTGTGGCAAGGCATTTATTTAGATGTCATTTTCAGTGAAATCGATGTCACTGGAGTATTTTGAGCAGGCAAATAATTTTCTCTGATTTACTGTGTTGAAAGCTCCCCCTGTTCGCATGTGAAGAATGGACTGTAAGCAGTGGGCAAGGTCAGAGCAGGGAGGGTGGTACCGGAGGTGACGTGTGCTGTGCAGGTGTGATAGTGCAGAGAATGGGTCCTGCTCTGGATACGTCTTGAAGCCAGAGCCCAAAGGAGTTGCCGTTGGGTTGGATTTGGTAATGAAATCTGGGAGAAAAAAGAGTCTAGAATGATGCTACAGTATTTGACCTTTGCAACTGGGTAAATAGTGACTCGATTGACTGATATGGGTAAGACTTGAGGAATAGGTTTTGAGGGGAAAACAGAGTTAGGTTGTTGATACCTTAAGCTTAAGACCAAGTGGCAAGATCAAACAAGCAGCTGGATATGGAAGCTGGGGTTGAAGCGGAAGGTCAGGGACAAGATATTAATTGGGGAGTCATAGTGTATAGATGGGGCTGGACGAGATCACCTGGGGGTGGGCTGGCTACAGAAGATGCCTGAGGCCCCCCTCAGGCTGGAGCTGGAGCACCCCTCAGCAAGGGATCATGAAGACGAGGAGGATTCATCCAAGACTCGGAAGAAGAGACCAGGGAGGTCAGAAGTAAATCAGAAGAGTGAAACCTGGAGATGAGCGGGTTTAGCGGAAGTAGGCTGTGATCGGCCATGGCACTTGCCATCAGGATGGGTGAGTACCGCGGATCCACTGAACATTAGATTTGGCAACATGGCGAAGAGTGTTTTTCAGGGGATGTGGCAGAAATAAAAGCCTGAGTGGACTGAGAAGGGGAGGTGAGGAAGGGGAGACAGTGAGTACAGTCAACTCGAATTTTCCTGTGAATGGAAGCAGAGAAATTGAGGAGAAACTGGAGGTGATACAGGGTCAAGGGACGACTTTTTCAAAAATGGGAGATATTACAGTGTTTGTTTGCTGATGGAAATGATTCAGCAGAACAGAAAAAAAGTGATGGTGTAAACGTCCAAAAAAATCCCAAAACAAATAATCCAGTTTCTCAACGGTCTTGCATTCCAGACGTGTGTTCCCCACGCGTCCCCACCTGCTTCACTAACACCTAGAGTATAAACCGGTAAGGGTCCCAGATTTAGAACAGGTAGGTGACAACGGTAGGCAATACATGTACTCTCATATCCAAGTTTCTCTTATAAATTACCACCTTATAATATCATGATGCTTTGCAACAGGATTTTACATTTAATTTTTGTTTACCTTCTTCAATCTGTCCTTAAAAAAAAAAAAAAACAAAAAAAAACTAAAACAGGAAAAGGACTGAATTGGACTAGAGTGACACCTAGTGGCAGCAAATAGCACTAGCTGAAAAGAATTTAATTCCCGACAGCCGATTTTCCATTTTTTTCTTCCTCAGGTGAGAGTATCCAAACTGACCCTTTGTATTGAATAAGCATTCCTAAAGATTGCTTGGAGCAGTCTCAGGAGAGAGGTCCTCAGAGAAGAGAAAAAGCCATTTTCCTGTTGGGTAGGATGGAGACCCAGAGTCAATATAATTCGAGTATCAAGGATAAACTATTCATCCTCTGAGCTTAAATGCTATTTGGATAATTCAGGGGATTGAGTTCTCCTCTGATTAAAATTTCCCGAGGAGTGGCTTGGGCTGTTACGAACAATTCCTTTGCTATATAAATTGGGAGGGTTGGTATGGCCTATGGCCAACAGAGGGCCTAACCTTATGACTTTGAACTATAGAATAAAGGTAGTAGCAGGTGATCAATTCTAATGACTTTTGGTTGGCTCTTAATTTATAGCTTCTCCCAAGACCCCTAAAGAAGTGCCACAGTCAATTTTAAAGACAGTTTTAAATTTCATCTTTTCTGCCAACAGCTTGATGCTACTGAAGGTACTTAAGAATCTACAGTTCCTCGGATGCCACTCATGCAATCCCATTAGGAAATATGATAGGTGCATCACATTCTCAGTCTTTATTTTAAAGAATGAAAAGTATAAACTGTGCAAAGAGGTGAAAACATCCAAAATCATAAAAGAAGAAACTCACACAGCTGAAAAAATATTTCTACCCTGAAGTATTTATCATAATAGTGCTATAAAAGGTCATGGCACATATGGGAATATTACATGGATTAGAAGATAAATAAAATCCATTGGGTTGGACTTGAAAATCAACTTCTCAGTTGGATTCTGAGGCAAATAAAACGAAGCTGTGCTGGCAACCCTCTAGATTTGTACTAGGTGTGGTTTTCAAGGTCTTTGTGAAAACAGAATTTTCCCCATCCTATTCCAACCTAGTATATAATTTTGTATTTGCTTCATTCTTGGTTTTGTTTAATGTGCAGGGAAAAATTTATGCTTCATTGGAAACTGCACTGTCTAACCCTAGAGGATACCCTCTGAAAGCCATTTTATAACTCAAAGTGTAGAGAATAATAATTATTGTCTATAGATATGCAAGCTCTGTTCTGTCTAGTAGAGGTTAATTGACTTGCTTCTTCCCCAGTGAAAGGAACCAGTTTTGCCTCTATTTGTACTTTCATTTCAATATTCCTGATCTAGAAATACGTTTTTCAACTTCTCCCTTAAACTGGTTGTCAGACCTTTACCTGTTTCCTCATCAATAAAAATCTTTAACCCATTTTCACTTTGATATCTGTATTTATGTCATGAGTCTACCCTATTTCAAAAATTATCTTCTGAAAATTATCATTTTTTAAATTATCAAATTCTTTTAAAAATAATCTTGAAAATTATCATTCTTTTAAAAAAGTTTTTACCTACTACTTTTATTTTACATTACCTTACTATATTTCATATACTTCTAAGTTG
The DNA here is from genome assembly GCF_000325575.1 of Pteropus alecto. NCBI lineage: Eukaryota > Metazoa > Chordata > Mammalia > Chiroptera > Pteropodidae > Pteropus > Pteropus alecto. The sequence goes on from NW_006436282.1 coordinate 17,812,007, forward strand.
CTTAAATTCTTTCTGAGATAAGCTGGGGTATAAATGAATAAATAGCAAGTGCTTAATAATCAAAATGTTTAGGTGATATCTAAAGTTCTTCGATATTCTATGTATCTGGAACTGGAAGATCAGAAGTAAAGCTTCTTGTCTCATATCTTTTTTATTATGGTAAAATATACATAACATAGAAGTTACCATTTTAATCATCTTTTAAAGCATGTACTTTTTCAAAAACAGGGTATAATATGAGAGTTCCCTGAGAAAAAACAATTGACCCAGAAAACAGTGATGTCTTAACCATGTCCCAAGTTCAGAATTCAACTTGCCATCAGGGTTCTCCACTAGCTAGCCGGGTTTCACAATTTAGAGCAAAGTGCCCTTGCGTAAACAGCATAGCTTACCCCACTTCCTACTGTCACTGATGGAAACCACGAATCTTTGATTTAAGTAAATTTTTGAAAAAGGAATTCAGTAATGAAATTCCTTATAATTACCCTGCTACCTGTGACTATAATTAACCAGGGAAGAAAAACAATCATTGTAATCAATTGAATACAGGGACTTGTGATACATGCTGACTTTGATAGCCTTTGCTTTAGGAAGTTGAAAAAAAAAGGCCCGGAGGGTGGACTAGTATGAAATTATCAGGATTTTCAATGATCTGTATAACCCAAGACAGAAAAAAGTCTGAGTGATTTTATGAAAGAGCTTAGAGAGGCTGCTCCCTTTTTTCATTCAAGAGCAATGAAAAAGAAAGCTTCATTTTTGTTCATTTAACATTTAAATGGCCCACTGGAGGTAAATACAGGCTGCTCTTGGCTGCGAACAACCAGCCTAGGAGTTTAGTCACCTTGGGCCCTGACCATCCTTGGAGGGCAGAGGGCATCCATTTGTCAACACACCTGTAACCATTCAAGCATCTGAGTCAGGAAGCCCTATCTTGGTGACATAGTCTCCAGCCCCTCCAAAGGTAGAACAGACACTCGTTGGCCTAAAGCTCTCACCAACATCCCATTGTTAGACTATCTGGTGTGGTCCGAGACCCCCAGGTAAACAGAGACACTCTTATCAGGTAGGACATTCCAAGGGACTAGAGATCAGGAGCCAAAGACAAAACCAAGTTAACCCTTTACTACGTACACAGGTAAAAGCTATCAACCCTTCACCAACCAGGAACAACTCTGAGCTGTTAATAGGGAAATCCAGACGGACACAAATCCCCTTTTATTACCACTAAAGCTTGACTTCTCAGTTGAGGTTGAAGCCTAGAGTTCTACCTCTTCCATGAATGCCCATCCCCTGACTCAGGGCACTGGGATTTGGCCTCATTCTAAGAATTTAGGAAAACAACCGTATCAGCACACAACACTTCTGTTCCCAATGCCCGCTGAAAGAACTCACACACCCGGGTGGGTAAGAGAAAACACATTTCCTCACAGCACAGGATCGAAACGAAAAGTAGCAATGACTATGGGTCCCCTACTGTCCCACTCATGGGGAATTCTTCCACTGCTCCATTCAGCCCCCCTCGGTCCTCAGGCTTGCATCTCTGTTAGTTGGACTTACAAGGGGTCGGATGCTGCTGAAAGAACTCACACACACGGGTGGGTAAGAGAAAACACATTTCGTCACAGCATAGGATCGAAACGAAAAGTAGCAGTGACTATGGGTCCCCTACCGTCCCATTCATGGGGAATTCTTCCACTGCTCCATTCAGCTTCCATCTCTGTTAGTTGGACTTACAAGGGGTCGGATGGTCGACCCGTAGATTTCCACAGGTAACGAGGATTCTGAGTTGAGAATGTTTTAGTCCAAGTTTCCCCCAGAAGTGCAGCCTGAGACAAGCGCTGGCAAGAGGATGGTTGATTTTGGGAATTCGTCCCGAGGAGGGGGAGGGGAAAGGGACTGGGAAGAGTGAAGCAGGTAAGAAAGGAAAGCCAATATAAGGTATGTCATCAAGAAGACCACCGTTTTGGGAACTGAGGCTGGGGATCCCGCTAGAGACTCTCCAAGGAGCTATGAAGAACGTGTGTCAGAACTGTCTGCCCTGGAGGTGAAGAAGACTGTGTGTATGCTCCGCCTCCCAGTCCGTTTAGGGAAGGGTTGCTTCCTGGAGTGTTAACGCCCTTGTGCACAGGGGTTGCAATGGCTAAGGAGCTCCCACAGGTGGTGTCAGAGAAGCAGAAAGCAAGAGATGTACAGGGTCACACCTGCATGGGTCACTGTAGGAGTGGCGGGGGAAAAGAGGTGGGCCAAGAAGATGTGAGGTAGATAGAGCACAGGGATATATGACAGTGGAGGGAGCAGGCAGCTCCGGGTTATCTGTTCTTAGAGTCTCTTCTGCTCTGTGATAATAGCATCTCCTTTCACCTTCCACCTTTCATGTTGAATATTTTTCATCCCTCAACTGGTCTTCTGGTGTTATTCTCTTTTTCCTTCCCTGGGTCTTTGTTATCTGGTATTTTGGAAGTAAAAATATGGCCCTGCAACTTTCTCTCCAAGAGGATAATCTTTATTATCTAAGTGGGCAGTTTCTTTCGATTTTACATCTGCCTCGTTGTGGGCCGAAGGCAAGAAAATAGCCCTTAGGGGAAAAATGAGGAAGAAGGATAGAAGAATGGAACAGACTGAATATCCATGAAGCAGAGACTGGGGAGCTATTGAAGGCGCCTGTGGAGAGAATGAGTGATTGGCTGTGTGAGCCCCTTGAATAATGCAATTTACCTCCCCGAACCTTCATCTTCTCATTTCTAAAGTAAATGCGTTGAACTCTCTGTAAAGACTCTTGGGCCTAAAACTCCGTGGAACAGGAAGGAGATGGTTAAGGAAGAGCAGCAGTGTGCAGGATGGATTAAAGCATGGACATCCTCAAGGAGGGAGACCAGATGAATGAAAACTGTCACCAGAGACCAGGCCCCACGGGTGGGATTAGGGCCGGGACTGAGGCGGTGGCCAGAAAAATGGAGAAGAGATGATATAAGCGGCATTTGAGGAACAAAATCAACATGACTTAGTGACTGGATGACTATGAGAGAGAAAGAATGAAGATGAACCAACACTGGTTTAAAGTTCTGAGTCTGGATGCTTCAAAGACTGTCAGGAACAAAGCGTCCCGTCAGCCCCAGCATCGGAATATCTTGTCCCTCACCCCACTGCTTACGTTGCAGGGCTTCGGACAAGACCAAATAAAAAGGAAACAAAGAATGGTGTTGCCCTTCATGGAATCTAGGAATCTGGGAGAAAAACAATCAACTGGACAGGGAAGGAGAAGAGGAGCTAAAGGGAGAAATAGGTCACACATGCTAAGGCTGGAGTAGCAGTGTGACTGGAGCTTGGGATTGGGTGAGGGGACATAATCACGTAAGAGATTTAGAGGTTGTGCATTCATTCGTTCACTCAAAACTTTAGGAGCATTTACTGTGTGTGAAGCATCAGTTAGACAGGAATGGTAAGTTCTCAGATGGGAAGTGTTTGGAGATGATGGAGTAAGGGATCTTAACCATTGCCCAAGGCTCGGGGTTGGGATGAGAAAGAGAACTCAGTGGAGAAAACCTTGGGGGGTGATTAGAGACACAGGAGAAAAACAGAAGCCAAGGGGGCTGTTCACAGAAGGCCATCCATGGGCTGTGGCCACAGACACTTCAAAGGGGGAAGAAAAACTTGATTTAAGGGAGCGATTTTAGTAGGTACCACTTTTAAGGCATCTTTGAACTCCCTCTGCTAAATCTGTCTCCAGGTTTTGTGTAACAATACAACGCTTTGTGAAAACAAAACATTCTACGAGAGGCTATGATACAAAATGTCTTTTACAGTTATTGGATTTTCAGATCAAGGAGGAGAAATTTATGGCTATTTAAGGGAGAGGGGTTTTACAAAATGAAACTATCCGCTAAAATTTCTCTCAAGTCAAAAATTACTAATGAAAGAAAATCTCACTCGTCAAGAGCTGACTGTGAATAACATTCTTGTTGTTATTATTCTTTTTAATCATAATCTTTCCTGAGAGATGAGCACAGCAGAGGCAAATAAAATTAAGTAGGAAACTGGAACTGCCATACGACCCTAAGACTCTGCTTTGTAATCTGTCAAAATTGAACGTGTTTCCACACTCCAGGACAGACCTTTCATCATTGCCATCATTATTGTCATTGTTGTTTATAAAAAGAGACTCAGTGTCAGGACACCAAGACAGAAGATGAACAAAAGCATGCGACTATTCCTTTCTTCTTGACAAAATGCAAGGCCTCACACGACCCTGATGTCATCTGCACTAACCCTGCCCTCGACCTGAAGAAGCAAGTCTTAATTATCCAGATCGTCCAGAGCACAGCAACTGGGCGTGTGGGGGCAGGCGACGCAGGGGTGGGGGCTGTCCCCACTCCAGACCACTGTATCTCTGCCAGGGAGAGCAGTGACTATTATAAAAAGGAAAGATGTTCTGACCACTTTTATTGCTTTCCTTGGGGCATAAAATGTAAAGTAGAGGAGATATGCAGTCATAACGCTTAGAGACGATGATGGGTGAGATTTTTTTTTCTTTAGTAGATGGATTAAAAAAAAGAACCAGTACAACATTTTTACAGAGACATTCTTCATGGAAAGGTGCAAACATAGGTAAGTGCTTTTCTGTGTAACCAAACCTGCAGTCTGTGTCTTGGGAAGGTACAAACGGATGCTGGCAATACCTTCTGTGAAAAAAAATAGGTAACACTGAAGAAACTTCTTATTTGATCTATTATATAATCATATAATAATATGGTCACATGTCATATATGATTATGTATTTTTATTAATATAATTAATTATATTTATACAGTACACGAATGTTTTTCTATTTATGATATAATTATGTAAATAATTATATTAATATACATTATGTTAATAAATATATTAATATAATCAGGACCCATAGTTGGTCATCTAATCAAAGATTTTGGTTAAAATAGTAAAAATTTCATTAAAATAGATACATACACATCTGCAATATTTTATTTAAACATGTTACATGTAAATGCACATTTACTTTGCCAATCATTTGATTTAGGCTTTTATTTCAAGGCTTTTCCCTGACTATCTTTTGATTTGCATACTGCCATTTTTCTTGCATGAATTACTTCCGTAAAGCATCATTTGTGATTTCCAGTTTCCTTTCTTGAAATAGGAGCTGGGGCTTAAAGACACTTTTAAAACAATCAGAATGCAGAAATCTTATTAAAATTTCCTGTCCATCCCAAATTTTTAAAGTCAATTTAACCATCCCTAATATGATATTTTTTTAATGACTTGGGTTTATCACTGTAGGATAGACATTCTATCCCAAAGAAGTAATTTTAAAAATGGAAAAGTTTATGGACTAAGATGTTCTATGCATCATCATCCATATTAATAAAAGGAAAATTAATGTAGCCTAAGTAAAAAGTAGCATTTGCCTATTCAAGGGACTTGTATAGAGTCATTAGGAATTTTTACAATTATATACAATGTCACAGAAAGTGCTTATTATATAACAAGTGAAAATAGGTATAAAATTATACATGGAGTATGACTAAAATTATTTTTAAAACACTATATATTGAAAAATAATGTAAGGAAATTCAATTAAATATTAATGGGAGTTGTGTTTGCTAGAAATTTAAGTGATTTTTTCTCTTCTTTTTATTTTTATTTTCCTATTTCCTTTGTGATAAAAATAAAATATTTAAAAAAATAACAGATTTTTGTTTAGCATTTTTGTTTTACAAAAATCTTTCATAAACTGTATACCATATTTAGAAATGCAACAGTCCTGTGTGATGATCAAGGCAGGAAATATTAGTCCCAATTTACAAAAGAAGAAATAGAGGCTCAATGATTTATCAAAGGTTACATTTGTCCAAGTGTCTGCATAAATGACACATGAAAAATAAATATTTTTAAATGCCCATGAAACTTCATTTCAAATTTAAACTATATCCATGAATTCATTATGATTAAACCTATGTCCATGAAGTCATTTGGATTGTCATCAAACAGGAAATGGAACAATCTTATTAATAACCACAAATTTCAATGGCAAGACTTATATGGCAACCTCTTAAATAATTCAACTGTCTTAAACTGTTATGTCTTATCTCACTTAACTTTCAGAAGTTTATTTGGTGGATATACTTATTCTCATTTAATAGATAAGAAAGCCGAGGTCCAGACAGGTTAAGCAATTGTCCAAGGTTGTATAGCTAATAATTAGCACTTGGTGTCTGATGCTAGGTCTTTTGACTCCAAGCTCAGAGATTATTCTGTTACACCACAGCAGCCCATCACAGCCATATATCCTCTCCTCTCTTCTAGACAAAGTACTAGCATGTGGCCTTCCATTATCCAGGCTTATTGCTCTCTGCGGAAAATGATTTCTCATTACTATGGTGGACTCAGTGCCCAGTGTGGTTCTGGCTTTGGGAAAACACAGACAGAAAAGAAGCTGACCAGT
>NW_006436282.1:17818497-17825162 GCF_000325575.1 Pteropus alecto
TTGCAGCCTTTCTCGGTACCAGGCCCTTCAGAGAATCTAACTGTCATCTCTTTATTATCCATGACCTTCACTGGCAGCCTCACTTGTAGAGCACATCAAGACTTTTTAAAAACTTATTACTAATTTATTTTTATTTTTAAAAATATGTTTTAATTATTTTAAAAATTATTAAGTACTAATTATTAATAAAGAGTAATTTCTAATGACTATAATGAATCACAAAATTTTAAAGTTTACTTTAGTTATAAAAGTAATATTTGTTCCTTATAAACAAAACTAACATGCAAAAACAAATATTAACCTTCTCTGACTTCTCTCTATTCTTCACACCTGAGGTAACAGAAATAAATAGTTTATATATAATCTTATAAATATACATAAATATGTATACGTAATTTTGTGGTTTGATATTTACAAATGTAAAATCATAGTGTACATATGACTCAGCAATTTGTTCTTTTTCACTTAATATATCATGTATATCTTTCCAGATCAATAGGTATATTTGTTAGGATGTTTGGTTGCTATATCAAAGATATTACAAAATATAGACACTTAAATGAGACGTAGGCTTACATATCTGTAATGGTTAATTTTACGTGTCAACTTGACTGGGCTAAGGGATGCCAAGATAGCTAGTAAGACATTATTTCTGGATATGTCTGTGGGAGTGGTTCCAGAAGGGATTAGCATTTGAATTGATGAACCAAGTAAAGCAGATGGCCATCCCCAGGGTCTGTGGATATCGTCCAGTCTGTTGATGGCCCCAAAACCCATGGCCCCTACTCTTGCAACACTGCCTTCTAAAGCCTCATGTGGAGTTTCCAACAATCAGTTGAAGAGGAAGAAAAATCTCAGAACTGATTTACAGGTGGTTGGTTCTTCATGAGATTTAGGCACCACCTAAAAGTAGACAGCTGTAGCACTCCAGCCCCTTTCTGGGTCATCCCTGAGGGACAGTGGTGAAGGAGAATTCTCTGAGTGAGAACTTTGGACAGTGCACTTGGTATTCACTTTACCTGAAAGGAGAAATGGCCAGACATATGATTACATACCAATTCATCGGCTGCAGCCAATGGTTTGGCTGGATAGTCAGGGACTTGAACATGATTGGAAAACTGGTAGCAATGAAATTCGAGGAAGAGGTATGTAGCCCTCAATGAATGGACAAAAAAGTAAACACTAGCCAAAGGGTAACCTCAGCAGAGGAGGATTTTAATAATCAGGTGGATAGAGTGACCTATTCTATGGATACTAGTCAGCCTTTTTCTCCAGCCACCCCTGTCATCACGCAGTGGGCCCACAAAGAGACCATGGTGGCAGGGATGGAGGTTATGCATGGGCTCAGAAACATGGGCTTCCACTCACTAAAGCTGACTTGGCCATAGTCACTGCTGAGTACCCAATCTGTCTGCACTAGAGATCAACACTGAGCCCTCTATATAGCACCATTGAAAACCACAAAGATTTTCTCATCAGTAACCATAAACAGTGAAACAATATATTTAAAGTGATGATAGAAAAGAATTCTCAACCTAGAATTTTATATCCTGAAATAATAACCTTCCAGAATGAAGGTGAAATAAGAAAACATTCTCAAAGGAAGAAAACGAATGGAATTTGTCTCCAGCAGATCTATTCTAAAAGAAATGCCTTCAGGCCAAAGGGAAAGGATATTCAAAGGAAATTTATATCTTCAGAAGTGAAGAAAAAACAACAGAAATGGTAACCATCTATTAATATAAGTATAAAATATACTATACATAAGTATAAAATATTATTTTTTCCTCTCGAGTTCTTTAAAATATATATGGCTGTTGAACACAAAAATTATAACATTGTCTGGTGGGGTTTCATTGTATATGCATTTAAAATAAATGACAACTTTAATATAAAGGTCAGTGGAGTATTAGAGGAAGTATATATATGGTTGTAAGGCTTCTATACTTTAGTTGAACTGGTAAATCTTAACTCTAAATAAACTATGAAAGTTTAGAAATATATATGTAATCCTAGAGTAATCACTGAAGGGAAAAATACAAGGAAAGATAGTCAAAAAGCAAATAGATTAGGAAAGAATATGAAAAATTTCTCCAAAGATCCAAAAAGAAGGCAGAAAAAGAGAAGAGAATGATAAATGCAAATAGTCTGAATATATCAATTAAAAGATAGATATCATCAGATTGAATAAAAAACAAGCCCCAACTATATGTTATTTATGAGAAACCCCTTTTACATATAAATACACATGCACAGGTTAAAAGTAAAGGCTGGATAAAGATATACCACGCAACACTAATCAAAAGAAAGCTTGAGTACTTATACTGATATCAGACAAAGTGGATTTCGGAACAAGGGATACTACCAAGAAAACATGATGCTACCAAGAATAGGAGTGATATTACAAAATGTTAAAAGGTTAATTCGCCAAGAGAACATAACAATCATAATTGTGTTTGTACCTAATAACAGAGCTTCACATTGCCTGAAGCAAAAATTGATGAAATTGAGTTCAACACTCTTCAAAGTAATTGTTAGAATAAGTAGACAGAAACAAATCGAAGAATTAGAAGACCTGAATGACACTATCAACCAACTGGATCTAATTGTCATTTACAGAACTCTCCCCTAACCCTTGCAGAATACACACTCTTTTCAAGTGTACAAAAAACATTCACCAAGATAAATTATTTTCTGGGCCATAAAACAAACCTGAATACATTTAAAGGAATTGCAATCTAGAAAGTGTGCTCTCTGACCGTAATGGAATTAAACTAGAAATCAATAACAGAAAGATATCTGGAAATCTAAATATTTATAAACTCAAATTTAATAAATATTGCCTGAATGTTTCCCCAAAGGCTTTAGCAAAGCAAATTCCTATGTGTGAGAGTGTTTGTTTCTTGAAGAGAAGTTCTTTCTTCAAAGGTTGTTTGGAGGACAAATAAGATTCATCAGTGATCCCTTTGGTATAAACACCTTAGAAGAGGAAATATATATAATAGAATAGCATGAGATTTGGGGCTAACTGGTTATGTGACCTTAAGGAAAACACTACACCTCTCGAAATTTCACTTCACCATAGCAAAGAGTCACTACTGAAGCCACCGGAGTCTGATGACTGGGCTACCACTCCTGTCACCATTGCTTACTAATATGTTACCATTATTGGGCAAATTAATTAACTTCCCTGAGCTTCAGTTTTATCACCTGTACAATAATAATGATTCAGGTCACCCTAAGCCCTGGTTTGCCTGGGACGGTCCTGGCTTATGCTTGTTGTTCCGCTATCACTGTTGATAGTGTCCTGGTTGCAGTGATAAATATATGCTCGCTCTAATAACACTACCTACATATTACAGGGTTGTCGACAGGAGTAAGTCAGCTATTTTGTATAAAATGTCTAGAATGGTGCCATGCAGTCAGGATCATAGCCACCTTTTCAGTATATCTGAGTGCCCGCTATGGTCCAGGCACTTTCCCAGGTGCGAGCTACGGGGGGTGGGGAACAGGACAGACACTCGGGGTGTGGGGCCCGGTGTGGTGGTGAAGTGAGCAGGCTCCGATGCTAGACTACCAGAGGATGAATCCTGGCTCTACTCACTATTGGCTGTGTGACCTTGAGCAAGTAATTTTAGTTCATATCTGTCCTATGAGTTGTGATGAAGATTGAATGGGTTAATACTTGCAAAGCACTGAGACTAATACCTGGTACATAGTAGGTGCTATATACATATTCGTTAAATAAAATAAATAGAACTTACATTCTAAATGTTAGGAAGATTAGATGCATTGGTATATGCAATGGTTATATGTATTTATACTGGAGACTTGTCTTTTTAAACTAAAGTTGTTCATCCTGGTGGTTTTCCCAAAACAAAAGAAGACGCCTCCCAAGGTGAATGATGTCTCCTCCACTTCTAGAGCCAGAAGACTTCCAGGAGCTTTTAGAGGGCAATTTTCCTAACTTAAAAAAAAAAAAAAAAAAAAAATTACCATCCCATAATATTTTCACAACAACCATAGAAAATAGATATTAATATGGTTCTTATAAGGAAACTGAGGCTGAAAGACTCTCCAAAGTTATAGAGCTTTGTGTCTTTTTGATCAAGTTTTTGGCGAAAGTGTTAAGGTGACTGTGGTATTTAAGTGTGCTTGCTAGAGGACAGCAAGCCAGCTTCATTTGCCGAATCAGGCCAGAACAAGTTCAAAGAAGACATCAACTACGCCCGCGTGAAGAAGCTAGACTGTTCCATTATTGGAGGTGGAAAAGCTGTAATAACGAAACCGTAATTCAAACACAGGCAGTCTAGCTCCAGAGAACATACGTAGAACATTGCAGTGACAGGAAAGAAAGGGACCCTGAAGCCAATCAGTGCTATGGATCCAACAGTCAGCCTTTGGCTTTCATGGGAGGGGACAGCACACCCACGCCCATGTGCCGCCTGCAGCCTAACGACTTCCAACTTGGTGTTTAAGGACCCTCCCCACCCACCAGCTCCCAGGCTTTTTCATAGATTTCACCCATCACTATTTCCAACACCCATAAGCACAGAAGCACTTTCTTTTCTGTCAGGAGACTCCAAACATTTTGAATGGCTAATGCACATGGACCTAATTCAGACTTTGCTGACTGAAGCCTGACCACCATGACGACCTTTATTCGCCATAATATACGCACACCTATGCGGTTAGCAATGCTTCTGCCCTCACCCTCCATCTCTTGGAATGTGTAAAATGTGCCTGTGAAATATCCTAATCCTTTTTACTCTGAGTGCCTTTTTCCCTGGAGCCTTGCAAGTGCTCTCTCTTCTAATGGCCTGTTTTTAAGGGTCTCCTCGAGACCGGAGATGAGACCAGAGATGATACTCAGGCCTTAAATCTAATGGCATCAGAGCCTGTCCCCATTTTAAACATTTCTAATAGGCTCAGAAAGAAGCCCAGGAAAATGGACTACCTTATCCTTGGTTTCTCATGTGCCCTAGGGAAGTCCTGGTTTAGAAGACGCCCTTCTAACTCTATGAGAAACTGCAACTGCTGATGACATCTGACTCTGGCCGCTGTTTGATATCCCTGACATAGGTCACAAGCTTTTGACCCATCTTCCAGTCTTCTCTGGACAATTGCGTGGTTTTTCACAGATCCGAAGAGAAGAACAAAGGGCAAAGACTGAAAAATCTCAGAGTTATAAAAGAGGAAGAATCGTAGATGTTTTTTTCTTATTCAAAATGCGTAATTTTAAAGATGTATTGATGTTGCTTGACAGTCCCCGTAAGAAAAACTTACTTTCTTTTCTTAATTCTGCTCCTGGACTTCCTTCCAGCTATTAGATGAAGTCAGAGGTGAAGTCCATTGAGTAATTCCAGGCTCTGCTAGAGACCCTATGATTCACTCAGTTCTGAATTACTTGGTAACCTGACGGCGGATGTTACCTTTTTTATACTAGGTTGTGAATTTCTAACTCTTGAGATGCCAGGCAAAAACACTGTGAGAAGGAAAAGGATAAAAGGACGAAGAATCTGAGAAAATGTGTTTTCCTTTGGAAGCCTTTTCTGTCTCCATGCCATGGGGGACAGCGGAACCACCAAGCCCTCATTTATAATTAGCGTTAGTAAAACCAGAAGCTTTGGGGAATATTGGTTCCAGACCGAGGCATGAGTGACAACTCTTGATCAATTTTGTGAAAGAGGAGACAGGATTTTAAAAAGTTGAAATACAGAATGTCATATATTAGTTGCTAAACTCATAGGGTTCTACTTAAGATAATTCTTACAACAAATATTACAAGGGTAAATTCCTTTTAAAAAGAAACAACATATTTTTCTTTTTTGACGGGGAGAGCAATGTACTCTTTTCCTGGAAATTACCAAAGCTACAATGCGTCATTGATGTATATCATGCTGATTAATGCCTGATGGGTAAGAGAAATCCAAGAGTGAAGTAGTTCAATGTTGTCACCCAACGGGTGGCGACACCTGCTGGAGCCTCCAGAGTGAAGTTCATACTATCTCCTGTGTTTTACCAGGGTCAGAAAGAGCCCAGTAAGAGTCTGAGAAGAGTGGAGCCTGGAGCTGAGCGTGGAAAGGGTTCGTTTGAGTGGAAGTAGCTTGTGAACTCGCTCAGAAACCTCCTCTGAGCTGTTAGGGTTGTCTTCCTCTGCCAGCTCCAGGACGTCCAGTGAAGTAGTTTGGTTTTCCCTTTTGCAGTGAGATCCAGCCAATTGGCCACATGGTGCTCATTCCACATTTACTGCTCAAATACAGGCAAGTCAATCCATTTACCTCTCTAAAAATACTGGGGTCTAAGGTTATGCTCCTAGAATATTCAAGAAAGTGAGACACATGGGGCATGTGGAAGCTCCTGGGGCTTCCTGGCATTCAGGAGCAGGGCAATGGGTCATGCTGTGCTTAATGATTAGGTTTTTATCCTATAGCTCTGTACCATTTACGACATTATTGGGGTGGGGGGACTTGCTTTGGCACTACATAAATATGTGAAATTATTTTTACCAGCATTCTTTCGATCCGGAGGCACCATTGTTTGGTGGGAAAGATATAGCTTTGGAGTAAAGCAGTATTTTACCTCTGGTGCCTCCATGCAGCAGCTCTGGGACCTCAGAAGCTGAACACTTTATTCTTCTAACCTCCATTCCTCATTGGTAAATG
>NW_006436282.1:17826134-17829628 GCF_000325575.1 Pteropus alecto
ACTGTATTTCATATTAAAGCCTTTCCTCCACCCCAGCTTGAGGAAAGGAGAAAGGATCAGCTTCTCTCTTCTTCCCTGTACCTTTTGCTCCTCCTTCTCAGTCACCAAGGATGACTGGCAATTCCACGGTGGGCAAGAGCTGGGGTAAGGGAGGCAGCTGAACAGAACCAGGAAAGGTGGAACTTCACAGGCCCAGATGTCACCTGGCACTGTCTTTGATGGTGGCAGTACAGAACACTGTCCGTAAACAGGGGAGAGCTACTGCCTACATCCCTAAGACTATAATAAATCAGTGTGTGTTAACCAGACTGAGGCTGTGAGGGTATAAGCGGCAGGTGGGATCAAATGTCGATATCGCCACCCACTGGGCACAGAATATAATGCAGCACTTAGAGCAAACTGGGCAATGCTCTAGAATTTAAAAAGGATTATCAAGAAAGGTGGTTGAGGCAGCATGTGTACACCTTTTTTAAAAAAGTTTGGTAAAAAAAAATAGATAAAGTAAAGTAGCTAAAATATGTGTATTTAAAACACTTTTCAATTATCAAACCACATCACCAATAAATACAAATCCTATAAAAGAGAAGAAAACAGAATCCCTCAACCCTAATACAAATATGGTTAAAATGTTGGTGAATTTTCTTCTAACGTTTTCCTTATAATGACAATAAACTTTACTAGGTGTCATTTAGCAAGCTCATATTATGTACCAAACACTTTCCTAAATGCTTTTAAAATATTCTCTCAAGTGGCAAGTGAATAAACAAAACGTAGTATACACGAACAGTGGAATATTATTCAGCAATAAAAAAGAAAGGAAATTCTAACATATGCTACAAAATGGATAAACCATGAAAACATGCTAAGAGAAATAAGCAACTTTCTGTTGTCTTAAGCCACTAAATTGTGGTAATTTGTTACAGCAACAATAGAGAACTAATACAGTTGCTATCTTTATTGCTGCTTGTATTGATCCATTGTAGGCCAGTGTTATCCTTTTCAAATTGGCTTCTAAATCCTTTAGTTTCCTTGCTTTCTGGTATGACAAGATGTTCCCAGCCTACTTACTGGTAAGCTCTTAGAATTTGACTTCTACTTCAATTTCTCTTGTTCTCTTGACTGTAACCAGTGATTTTAAACAGAAAAATCCAGTCTTTTTCATTTTTGTCTTCTCTGCAGCACTTGGCACTACTCTTTTCTTTTCCAAAAGACACCTACCTGCCCCCTGTGACCCCACCGCAGAATCCCGTTTCATTGCCCTCCGTGGCTCTTACTTCCTCAGCCCCTGTGGGTTTTACTTCCTCACCCCCAAGGCTGCTTCAGGCCCCATTTCTTCTTTCTCCAGACTCTTCCTCAGTAATTCTATCCATGCAATAATCCCCCCGGGGCCAGTGGCTCCCATACCTGTATTTCTCTCTCTCCCTGTGCTGGTACCAACACAGGGCTTCATTTCTAACTGCTTGTTGATAGTTGCCACCCGTACGAACAGCCTGCGTGCCTCAAATGCGCGGCAAAGCCTTTCCTCCCGTGGCCCCACGGTTCCGTCCTGTGTCTGTTAATGGTCCTAGCTGACACCCAGCTTCAAACTCTGGGTGCTATCTTAAAATCTTCCTCTCCTGTGACCCTCCTAAAATAAGAAATATAACTGCCACAAATACTTAATTGTAATATTTTCATTATTTTTGTTTTGCTTTGCCATAAGAAACAAGATTTTTAATGTTTGTTTTACCCTTGAATGTCCATGCATAGACACAGACCTCCCCCCGCGCCACCCCAAGAAGTCACATAATTGTCAGAGGCTGCTTTGTGAGCATGGAAATAGAGCGGGGAGGGTTAGATGGCTCAGAGTTCATGGTCTCCTGCTAAAATGATGTGAGTGTGTGGGCCTTCTTATGGGATGGCACTTGAAGTCTTTGCTAAGGCTTCCTCTTCACTGAGAAAGCTTAGATGGTCCCTGCCAATGCTTCTGCAACCTTTCTTTTTATACCCTCGTGTCTGAGCAACCTTATTTTAATTCCTTAGAAATATCGATATCTTCAATCTGGCAAATCTTACAGGCACATACAAATCACAAATTTAACTGAGATGGGTATCGACTAAACTAGAGGCGTATATAGCTAGGAGAGAAGCTCTATGTTTTTGTTTAACACTTGGTATAACTTTTAAAAAATATCACTTGAAAACAATTGTATGTATATAATGCTGTGACGCTGGATGCAGGCCTTAGTGGCCTGGGCATCACTGTGGAGCTTAGCGCCCTCTTGTGTTCATTGCAAAGCACAGCTGGCTCTCCACGATGTGCCAAGTGTGTTTCAAAGGCATCTTATTTTATGGGAAGTGTCTGAGTCTGGCTACTACTTTTTAAAAGGAACTGTCACGTGACAATCATATGTACACAGAGCCAGCATTAGAAAAAATTAAGAAAAATGTTAAATTCTTTAGATTCTTTATTTATTCTTTCATCTTACTCTCTCCAACACCTTTCTTTTCTAATTTATTTATTCCCTCCAGAGCTCCCAGATCATATTAATTCTGTAACTTGTTATTAAACCATCTCTATTTAAATTAGTGTAATTTTTTATGTTTCCAAGAAGTATTTTCATATATTAGGCATAGATGGAACCAGAGAAAACTCATTCACGTGCATCAGATAATACAGGCACTGGGGGAGTCAGGCGATGAGGACGAGAACTGGGAATCACTTCTACTCTTTTCTGACCCTCAAATAATGCCCCACGTTCTGAAAGAGTCTGGATGGCAACGTGGGTGGGCGGACTGATCATGGACTTTGACGGTCATGGGTTTTAAACCTCCATTCTTACTTTCACCAAACATGCAAACTTGGATAGGTTATTTAACCTTCCTGAACTCAAATTTTCTAATGTGTAAAATGATAATAATAATAATAATAATAATAATAATAATAATACCTATCTCACAGGGCTTTTAGGAGGACTAAATGAGATAATGTAGGTAGCATATTAATAGTGAACAAAATGTATATTTAAAATTTAAATGAAAGACATAAGGCAAATATAATACTAAAAGGCCAAATTGGGACAATGTGAAATTGCTTATTTTTATAAAGGTGCATCCTGAATGATTCTGGGAGAGGAAAGAACATAGTGCTTTGGTAAATGATTATTTAAAACTAAAGGGTCATAGCTCTAGGTTTCATTGGGGAAAAACGTTTAATCTCAGAAACAGGTGGGCTTTTTTTTGTTGAAGGCATGGAACTTACTGTGAAGAGAGGGATAGATTCACAAACTCTTCCAGAATCTCAAAACAGCAGTGACAGCTGCCAATCAAAGAATAGGACATTTATAACCTAGCTCAATGACAAATATTCAGGCTCATTAAACAGGATTAAACTACACATAGTCATGACATTCTTCTTACTCTCCCTTCAGATAACTTAAATAAATATTCATTTTGAACACCGTGTAAGACCCTTGACAAACATGTTAATCACAGGGCCTGTCAGGCCCACCAAT
>NW_006436282.1:17829927-17830635 GCF_000325575.1 Pteropus alecto
CTCACAGGGCTTTTAGGAGAACTAAATGAGATAATGTAGGTTGCATATTAATAGTAAACAAAATGTATATTTAAAATTTAAATAAAAGACATAAGGCAGATATAATACTAAAAGGCCAAATCAGGACAATGTGAAATTGCTTATTTTTATAAAGGTGCATCCTGAATGATTCTGGGAGAGGAAAGAACATAGTGCTTTGGTAAATTATTATTTAAAAATAAAGGGTCATAGCTCTAGATTTCATTGGGGAAAAACGTTTAATCTCAGAAACAGGTGGGCTTTTTTTTTGTCGAAGGCATGGAACTTACTGTGAAGAGAGGGATAGATTCACAAACTCTTCCAGAATCTCAAAACAGCAGTGACAGCTGCCAATCAAAGAATAGGACATTTATAACCTAGCTCGATGTTAAGACCCAAACAAATATCCAGGCTACATTAAACAGGATTAAACTACACATAGTCATGACATTCTTCTTACTCTCCCTTCAGATAACTTAAATAAATATTCATTTTGAACACCGTGTAAGACCCTTGATGAACATGTTAATCACAGGGCCTGTCAGGTCCACCAATTACTTCCTCCTTGAGAGACCTCAGCTAATGAAGCAGGCCCTCCTTGGAGTAAGAGATGGCCATGGATTAGGGCAGAGATGGGGACATGAAAACCTATGAAGTGGCTTGGTTTTAAAAGCACTACCTATAAGAGAT
>NW_006436282.1:17830682-17868160 GCF_000325575.1 Pteropus alecto
GTCGAGAACAGATGTAGACAAGACATAAAAAAGAAGCAAAGTCTAGAAGAGACGTCATATTAATGGCACCGTGTTGGATTAAAGATCCAGCTCTGGTTGATGGAGCAAACATGTTAATCTGGCCTCTGGAGCTGCCTTAGACTGTGAACATTGTTATTCTTAGAAATCTTTGTGATACCAGCCTCCCTCCTGGCAATAATTTAAAAAAAAAATAAACCCCCATTACTTGAGATAGTGTGAGATTTCTGGTTCATGCAATCAAAGAGGAGTAATTAAAAGTGGTGTTTAATAAAAATTAAAGGAGATAGTCTTTGCCATTATAGACCCCAAATTGTAGTTGGGAAGACCATGCATATCAACCCACAGAACATTTATTAGTTTCTTACCGTCAAGTACAGCGATCTCCGCCCTTACCCACGGTTTCGCTTTCTGTGGTTTCAGTTATCCGTGGTCAACTTAGGTCTGAAAATATTAAATGAAAAATTTCAGAAGTAAACAATTCGTAAGTTTTAAATTGCACACCATTCTGAGTAGTGTAATGAAATCTCATGCTCATGTTGTGTCACTCTGTCCCACCTAGGATATGAATCAGCCCTTTGTCCAGTGTATTCACGCTACATATAGCACCTGCCCCTAAGTCGCTTAGCAGCAGTCTTGGTTATGAGAGAGAGAGAGAGAGAGAGAGAGAGAGACAGAGAGAGACAGAGAGAGAGAGAGAGAGGAGAGAGAAGTCACCATAGTATACTGTTGTTATAATTGTTCTATTTTATTAATAATTATTGTTAATCTCTTACTGTGCTTCATTTATAATAGTATACTGTTATAATTGTTCTATTTTATTAGTAATTATTGTTAATCTCTTACTGTGCTTCATTTATAAATTAAACCTTATCACAGGTACGTACGTATGTATGCCTAGGAAGAAACAGGGTTTGGTACTGTCCGTGGCTCAGTTTTAGACATTCACTGGGAGTCTTGGAACATTTACCCCGTGTGGGGGCTACTATAAAAAACTTTTAAAGCAGAATGAACATGTGCAAAGGCATAAAACAGCTCCCCCTGTTGGGAGAAGTAAAAAATCAGAAGGGACTGAGATCAGAGAGTGGGGAGGGACAAGGTGCTGAGATGGCAAGAGTTAAAAGCGAAACAGTAGTCAGGGCCCAGGTTATAGAACGACGTTCTATAAAGAATGAAGACTTTGTCCTGGAGAACATTAACAAGGTCCGACGGCTGTGTGATAACGTCGTTGCAGGGAGTGCACCATAAGGAGGGAAAACGGAGGGCAAGGCTGCCAATCGAGAGGCTGACTCGCAAGTTTGGTCTAGGCAGAGTGTGGGTGTGAGCTAAGATAGTAAAACAAAGACCGACCATGAAAACAGAGACCATGAAATTAAGATGTTTTTGAAAGGTAGAATTGATAACTTGGTAAGCAATTGGAAGTTAATGGTAAAGAACTGGAGGGTTCAAAGATAAATCAAAGGCTTTTCAGCTTGAACGGGGGTGTCTTCAACTTAGAAAGCAACAGGAGTGGAAGAGAGATGTTAGTAAAAATAAAATAATGATTTCGGCATTGGCCTTGCAGAGCGTGAACTGTCTGTGGACCGTATATTGAGGATTGGGGTTGCTGTGTAAATGGGGTTTTATGCTGATGCTCAGCTGAGGGCTGCAGGGGTGAGTTTAGCTGCATCTTTCTAATATGCACAAGGACCACAGTGGTGGATCAGGGAAGATGTCCAGTGGACAGACAGAGCAGAATGGAGACCTAGGCTAGAGATAATGCTATAGGAGACACAGCTATACAGCTATACAGAACTGTGTTGACCACTACGTTAGCCTATAGCCACACACGTCTATTTAAATTTAAAGTCAAGATAATTAAATAAAATTAAAATTTTACTTATTCAGTTCCATGAGCCACATTTCATGTGCTCAATGGCCAGTGTGGTTCGTGGCTAGCCGCTCTTTCAAACGGTACAGATATAGATGGTTTTCGTTATCACAGAAAGTTCTATGGGACAGTGCTGGCGTGGCACATGTAAAATAAGAGAAAAGGTTTAGGGACAGAACCCCGGGAAAGAGGGAGGGAGGGAGAGAGGGAGGGAGGAAGGAAGGAAGGAAGGAAGGAAGGAAGGAAGGAAGGAAGGAAGGAAGGAAGGAAGGAAGGAAGGAAGATGAGGTGGAATGAGAAGGAGGAATCAAAAGAGTATAAAGAGAGTTCAAGGAGACAAAATAGTAAGAAATAAGAAAAACTAAAAAGAGGTCAAATAAGTAGTAAAAATTTAACTTAAGGTCGTTATTTTACCCTGGCATGTGGTACAGTGTTGGAGTGACTACCACTTTCTTCCGATGTAAAATAACTCAATGAGATGAATTCTCCCACTCAGATGACAGGTATAGCTTTTAGAAAGAACTCAGGTGCCCTGTCGATAGGGAAGGGAAATGTTGTTGGAAATGTGACCATTCTCTTCTCACATTTTGATGAAGGGGAGGCCTTGCCCATATGTCATCCTTAGCTATCATCCTTCTGGGAGTTTCTAAGAGTCGCTAATTAAGGTCTCTATCATTGCCGAATAGATTTCTTGAAATCATATGTTTAATAACTATAGTCAGACAACAAACAGCATA
Organism: Pteropus alecto; assembly: GCF_000325575.1. Taxonomy (NCBI): domain Eukaryota; kingdom Metazoa; phylum Chordata; class Mammalia; order Chiroptera; family Pteropodidae; genus Pteropus; species Pteropus alecto. The sequence continues at coordinate 17,833,308 of NW_006436282.1, forward strand.
CAAAATTCTCTCCTCATATCAAAAATCAAGCTGATAGAACAGCAGTTACTGGGGACTAGGGGTAGGGGAGGGGGAGTGGGGAGCTTTTCTTTAGTAAGTACAGTTTCCGTGTGAGACGAAAAAATACTGAAGATGGATAATGTTAATATTTGCACAACAGTGTGAGTGTCACAGAACTGCACACTCGAAATTGATTAAAATGGTAAATTTTGTTATGTATATTTTACCACAATTAAAAAAAAACTTTTTACAGAGCTGAACTAAAACACGTAACATGGGACAGAATCTAGAAGAAAGCTCTTATAATTCTTGACACCTGGGAAATTTAAGATACCAAACAAAAGTTGAAAACGTTGCTCACAAGCATCTGCTACTTGAAGTAACATACGTGTTTGTATTAGATGTACAATATTAGGTGTGAAAATATGGGTTTGATAAGTTGTAAGGTATTAAGCATCTCTTATTGCTGTTGATATTGTCTCCTGTGAAACGGTCATGGTCTGGAAAATTTAAAAAGTTAGAGTTTTAAATGGCGCTAACAGAACAAAAGTGTATTAGGTCAGTTTCATAATCAAGGTGGTATTTGTACCCTTCTTTACTATTTGCATCTCAAGTCAGTAGCCGAAGTTCGCTGGTAGAAGAGCAAAGCATGAATATCAGAAGTAACCCCCGAGGCAACCATGTTTGCACAGGCAAAATGCTCACTCTGCAATTACAGGACAAGTACTCACGAATCACTCCTCATGCACTCTCTGATAGGTCTAGAGTAAGGCTCAAGGTAAGATAGCACCAAAGAAATTCGAAGAGAAGCCAGTGGCTACTTCCCTTTGTGTTACTGCAACTAGCAAGCAGAAAACGAGGCTAAAAATGAAAGAAGGTGAGATTTCATGAATGTAAAATAATAGTGAGCCAACGAATGTTTGGTCCAGAATTTTTATGTTATATGATAAATAATCTCATATAGATTTTAACTACCGACTGTCTCCCATCAGCATCCAGACTTTTCCTGTGAACATATTGAAAACTAGAAGTAAATACTTGCATATTCATGGATCTCACAGTTTCTTCTCCAAAGATATTAACCAAATGTAGAGAACAGGACCATCTTTTAATCAAATCAGTTTTCTTTAGCTACTATTTGGAGCTCTGCTCAGATTGTACAGGGGTTCTACAGATGTCACAACCTGACAAATTCTCCTCCTGACTGGAAGCTAAAAAGGCACTGACACAATGTGAAAACAGACACAGGAAGTGGAAATCAATCAAAGAGGAATAATAAAAGAAGGAAATGAAAAAGGCAACAGAAATTTCAAGAGTCATACTATACTTACAACTTTCAGCCTCACAGTCTGTTACAAATTGCTTATCATTGTCAGGTACCTGAGCTGAAGAAAAAAAAAAAATTAAACTAAGAGAGAAGCTGCTAAGGTATAAGGAATGTCAGGTAAGATTTTTCATGTCAGATCTTTTTAGGCTGAGATCAAACCTATTATTATAGTCTGTCAATGAGCTCCTATCTTAAGACAGCATTGACAATACTTGGGAGGGGAAATAGGGTGATCGCTGATGTCAACTAGAAAATATATATGTCAGAAATAAAATGGTGGCAGTCCCTCTGAATTTCACCTGCCAGATGGAAATAAAAAGACATGCAAAATAAAAGAAGCTACAGGATTTCTATTAGCTGCAATGTTTCTTTTTGCAAAAATGGAGTAAAAGGTATTTCAATTCACCCACTGCCAGCACTTAAGAGCCCACTTAAATTAACCACACGATTCTTTCAAATGATGTGCTGTTATCACATACATCCTTCCTATTTACAAATGCCTGCTTTTGGTGTGTTTGTCTATTGCAAATTAGATTACCACAATTCAAAATGTTTGCCCTAAATTTGGCCAAAATATGCAACAGTTTTTTTTTTAAATGAAATCATTGTCATTGATTTTGGTCATATGCAATAAAATATTATATGTCAATGATTATGGCTATAATAATAGAATAATAAACAAAAATAAACTCCATCTTTTCATGCAAAATATTTTCCTGGTGACTATTAAAAACCAATAAAAGGAATACCATTATTTTATCAGCCCTAATGGCAAATGACTTCCCTATTTTTAGTAAAGAAAAAAAATATTGAATAGCAAGGTCTTAATGCATTCAGCGGCAATCAAAACGCAAGTACACATTTTCACTTCTAAAATATATTTATCATAATTGATTTAGATATCAAAATAACCTGTTCCAAATTGACAGAATATTATGAAAATGAGTTTTCATATGCACACAAATATTCACTCACACACATATGAACTACACAAAATAGAAATTGGGTTACTTTTAATTTGGTAAAAATATAATGGGCTATCATTCTAATTTAGCTATGATCTAATGTGCTAGTAGTACCTTACTAGTATTATCTAATACTCAAAATTTGATCCAATCAAGTCATATTTAAAAAAAGTCAGCTAATTTTTTTTAAAAAGGCTCATTCTGTATGAGGAATGCTTATTAAAATAATGTCAGTTGAAAAAATGTTGAATCAGTAATTGAATGAATTAAGAAAAATTCTACATAAAAAGAAATTCTATATTTTAAAATTCTCTATAAAAAAGGAATACAACATGCATAGAATTAAAGGTTGTTTTTTATCAGTATTTTAAATAGTATTTTTAAAAATATTTTGCCGAATAAAATTTACATTATATTATTAAGAGCAGAATCGATGATAATTTGGGCTATTATCAAAACATATGCAGTTTGACATTTAACTATGTTCTAACAACTTTCTTCTGTACACCAATACTTAAGCTTGTTAAAGGCAAATTTCAACCTCTGCCACCAAATGAAACCAAACAAATTAAGAACATTCTTTTCGAATTATAACGATGCCTATTTCATCAGCCTTTGCTGGAATAATTTTTTCTCATAATATCGGATACCATGGGTAACTAAACTCATGCAAACTTTAAATCACAGTTTTATGACTTGCTAGCTGTGTAAACTGTGTACCATTATTTAACCTTTTGAATGCCATTTGACTCATTAGTTTAATAGGGATAATACAGGTTTTTGGTGAAGATTGAATGAAATTGTCTAAACACAATGCCAAATACTCAAGAAATGTTACTTTTTTTTTTTTTCTTTCCAAACCTGCACCACTCACCCATTTTTGTTTTTCAGTTCACACACATGACCATCTATAGTAGTTCCACCTTATCTGAGGTTTCGCTTTCTGAGGTTTCGGTTACTAGTGGTCAACCACGTTAAACTGTGATCTGAAAATGTTAAATGGAAAATTCCAGAAATAAGCACTTGATGAAATCTCGCGACGTCTGCTCCATCACGCCCAGACGAGAGCCATTCCTTCGTCCGGCGTCTCCACGCTGTGTATGCTCCCTCCCATTAGTCACTTAGTAGTCGGCTAGGTTAACAGATCGATCTTCTCAGCATCGCACTGCTTGTTTTTTAGTAACCTATTTACTTGGTAATGGCCCCAAAGCGCAAGCGTAGCGATGCTGGCTAGTAGATATGCTGAAGAGAAACCGAACTAGAAGCTCGAGCTCAAGAAATTCGATGTTCTAACTCTGGTCCCACATTGCCTACAAGAGGGTGCTTAAGTCTGCCTAACTCTTGCCTTAAGCTTTCCAACCTCGTCTTTATCAGTCAGTGAGATTTAATTTCCCATCTGCCTTGTTCTTTGTTTTATTTTCGTTTTGTTCAGAACCTGGGTAGGGAGGAGAGATCATTATTTGGACCCTTCTGGAGACATCAGCACGCACGTGGAGTTTTTAAAGAGCATGTGAACTCCTCCGACCAGTGTTGTCTAGACCATTGGTGGAACTGGACCGAAAGCCAAAACAGATTGGTCAGTAATATATGACTTAAGGTCTGGGATGACAACTATGAGCTGGGCCAGATATATGTTGCACTGAAACCAGACAAAGAATTTTCCAGGTGTGCAGAGTGTGGCTGAACCCCAATAATGGTAGTGCTCTAGAGTTAAGATCTACAAACTCCTGCCATCCTCCAGCTCCAGATTCATTCCTGCATTTTTATAAAAGTCCATGATTTTGTTGGTAGACAATTCTCCATGGATCTCTCATGTTCTACTTACCTTGTGAACAGAGGCACTGTTCTAGGGAATAGGGCCTTTGTCTAGGCGATTTTTTCAAGGATATTTTTATAATGAACAGCTTTGGAAAAGGGAGACAGAGGGAAGGTTTGTTTATGCAGAGGGCAGGTTGTTTACTGTTCAGTAAAATTAGGATGTTTCCCAAGGGGCAAAGGTCAGGTGAGCTTAGGCCTATTATAAAAGACTGGGTTTTATATATTCTGTGTTTCTCATGTAATGTAACCCACTGTGTGTGCAGGTATTATCTAACCCTCTTGGTGTTGCCCTGTGGGAACTAGGATTGGGGAACTCACACAAAAGTGCTGATACCCTGACTTCTCTCATTGCAGTAATGGATAAACTATCCTTTGTTTCTGATTAGTCTCTCACGGCAGCAAGCTGACTTCTTAGCTTGCAAGTAGGGTAAAAATCTCTGACTCATCACCACTGACAGTATACTTTATAAAAGCCTTCAAAAGTTCCCTTTATCTGAGATGAAGTCTCTTTTCCTTACTAGAAGCGCTAACTAGAACATATTTAAAACAAATCATTCTTGGAAAAAAGGCAGTTTCCAGCTACAGAAGTGATATAAATGCTAACTAGGGTTGAGAAGTAGTAGCACATGCAGACCTGCCCAGGACTGTGCCCAGGAGTCTCCCTACTAGAGGACCAACTCGGTGCTTACATGGGCCACAATTCCGCTTCCCCATCCACATTCTTTTCTCTTCACCTTTGTGTAATCCAGGTGAGGCCAGTAGTTCCCTTAGATCCCGTCAGCAAGTCAGTCACTAATGGTTGTGCCAAGAATCTGAATGTTTTTCTTGTTAGAGATAACAAGATACCTAAAAGCCTTCAATCTTCTTTATGTGTTCTCTGCCACTAACTAGTACTTAGACATAATATTTCTAAATTTTGTTAGCCTCTAAAAATGTCCTGTGTGTCATTGCCTTTTAACTGTTCTGTTAACGTGATGAACTGTTTGAGTCACACTCTCATCAGGAGCCCCTGGGTGGTCACGATGACTAGATAGGATTGAGGTTAGAAATTGTATGTGGCATCAGATATGGACAGCTAAGGGTCAGGAACTATTAGAAAGATAAGGGCTTTGCAGTCAAGGAGACTTGACTTAGAACCTTAATTTTACCATTTACTAGTGAGCAATTAAACATCTCTCTGCTTCGTTTTCTGATTAAGTGCAGTCAAGAATTACCTCCCTCCACCCCCATGCACAAGACTGTCATGTTAAATGAGACCAAGCATAGAATACATCTGGTACTCATGCAGTTGGAACACAAAATATTAGAGCTATAAAATAGCTACCATTATAGTTTTTAATGAGGATCTTTGACTCTGCTTACCAAAAGTCACAAACTGACTAACTTACAATTTGCAGAAGAGAATGCAACCTACAAGAAGGCGATCAAGGTTTTATTTGGGAGAATGAACTGAAAAACAGAATGCAAGATATCTAATAGGGAATGAGACATTACCTGACGAGTCAGTTAGAGTTATGGACTCGAGTCATGGATATAAATCTCTAGCTTCAGGCCCTTCTCTCCCACTAAATCACTTCAGTTGGAAGAGTCATCTTAGCATCCTTTCGCTTTTATGCAATCTGTTCACTTGACAAATTGTCCTGTCCGTCCAGTTCAAAATTGGTTAACATTTGAGTGTTTACTGAGTGCCAGGTAATGTGTTGAGTCATTCTGTTGTTTAAGCCTTACAACAACCGTAAGGGCTAACATAATTAATGTTACATTACGGATGAGGAAACTTAAGGCACAGAAAGATAGTGTGCCTAAGATTCCATTAAGCAGTATCGGCAGAGGGCTCAGATCCTTGGGCCGTCTTCCTTCAACATTTACCAGTAAAAGTATAGTTTTTGTCTTACTGACAACATGGTCTGTTCCAACTGAGGGCAGGTGACTAAGAAAATTATCTATAGATTTACCCTATTGTCCCTAAACTGGAAAGATCAATCATCTTAGTCCAGAGGTATTGCCCCTGCCCAATTCAGGGACAGTTACAATGTCATTAAACTTAAATCGAATAAAAAAAGATCTAATTTATAGAACTTACACAATGTATTTGTTCTGTTGCAGATCCAAGTTGAAGTTCCTACACTGAAATGAAAGCATTTAGCTCTCCCAGTTTTGATGGGAGAGGGAGGCAGAGAACAAAGGGGTTGGTGATGGGTGTCAGGTTGACCACGCTGTAGCCTACGTGCCATCTGGAGCTAATGTGTGATGTAACTGAACACTCTGAACCATATTTGAAGTTAAGAACACTGTTGAAGGTAGAGGATGGTGAACAACGAAAACTTCGGAAGTGGAGAACTCATATCTGAAAGGGGAGGGAAGGCCACCTGCTGTGAGAACAGGGGACAGGGATGAGATAAGCTTGAGTGTGAACTTCTAAATTAACCACAGGGAATGCTGGGAGAGAAAGGGTACTTACAAGGACAGTTATACAGGGTTTCTGCTGGTTCAGCTGAATCAGTGATAGAAAAGAAATGAGACATGGAGTGACACGAAGCCGTGATCAGATTGCTACAGTGGGATTTCTAAGTTCAGAGGTGGGAGGTTCTGGAGAAATGACAAGTCTATTGCAACCATGGGGAAGAAGTGCCGAGAAGGGTTAAAATCAAGTAAAAAGTCTGTGGCCACAGTGGCATCAAAGATGTGTCATTCGCTCACCTGCATATTGCTATTACCGGTATAATTTAAAAAATAAAATTAAAAAAAAAAAGTCAGAAGGAAAAGTATATAAAAGCATATAAGCTAGGCGCCAAAGTTCTCAGTGAACGCAATTGAGGTCCAGAAGTAGACAACAGCAAAGGGCCCATGAAGATGTCACCAATCTCACAAAGGTAGTTAGTTCTGCCTGTGAAAGGAAGAGTAATGATCTGGAAGATGCCAAGTTCACAAGGCCACTGCTGGGGACAGTGTGGAAGAACAAGCAGGCTCCACTTGTGAGGGCTGCAGAGGAGTCTGGAGAAAGACCAGACTCCTGTAAGGAAAGTGTGAGCTCTGTAAAGAGGCTACTAGAGGCAACCCAGCTTATGTTTTAGAAGGCACCACGGAAAGGTAGTGTCAGGAAAGGTACTACCAAGGTCATGCCCTGTGACCTTTGGCTGTAACAAGCTGAGACTCTTAGGTATAAAATAGGGACAACGCATAGGTCCTCAAATGACTGTTGTAACGCTGATATCGTAGGAACTTAACTCATTTCTATCAAGTAGCCTATGGTAAAATTAATTCCACCGTATGTCATTTTGCTCAAGTTGCAGAACCAACGGACAAAGGACTTACTGTACCTGTTCCATATCTTACGAGGTGGTGAGGATGAATTAAGATGTGAATGCACCTTATAACTATAAAGCAATTTGAGTTATGGGGCTAGAATTCGGGCAAAACATCATGCTGAAGTATGTACGTATTTGGGTTAGCAACAGGTGGTTATGGCTCTGCGTGCATGGTTATCATGATGCCAATGTGTTTTATTCCATGTGAGTACCTTAAAGTGAGGGAGGTAAGAAAATACCAGTCAAGGGTGTCAAATGTCCTACAGAACCATCAGAGACAACTGAAATAAAAAAAAACTAGAAGTACTAGGTCGCTGCAAACATTTTTCATGTGATTTTCAAGGAATTTGACATGGATAGGAAATGAACAAGTATTTCAGTGCTTACCAGTTAAGAGCTTTCACAGATATCATTCAACAAATGCTCAGCAGCAATCTTGTGAGGTAGATTGTTTATTTCTAGTCCCCAAATGGCAAAAATGAGACTGTAAAGCCCTACTGTAAACTGAAGGTTAAGAAACTTTTTCTGTAAAGTGCCAGTCAGTATGTTAGGCTTCGTGGGCCACACAGTCCGTTGGAACCAGCTCTGATGTTGTATGTAGCAAGACAGCAGCCCTCGATGACATAAATGAATGTGGCTGTGTTCCCACAGTTTGTTACCAAAACGGGTGCCAGATGAGCTTGGGCCCACAAGCCGTCTACCAACCCCTAAACATGATTTTTCTAATTTCAAACCCAGCATTCTTTGCTTTACACCAGTTAAGTCCACTGGTCCTTTTTCAAAGTACACTTTAAGCTACAGACACATAATTTAATAGCACCAATGTGGAACACAGCTGCGTTTCTAATAAATAAAGAAAAAATAGAGAAAGGAAGCTCATTAATGTCTGGGAAAAGGGGGTTTAGACTAAGACTAAATAGGTATTTTGGTTGTCATTCCAGCTATGTTGCTCAAAAACTACATTTCTTTTTTCAATGTAGACAATTTTTATTGGCAGGTGTTGAGTCCAAAATGGCAACAAATCCAGAGGGATGGAAAATGAGGGGCATGGCTTTCCGCCAACTGAGGGGCCTGTAACCGGGTCAGTGGGGCAAGAACACTTGACTGGCCACTTTGGGCCCAGCATCCTCCAAAGAACAAGATACCAGGCAGGAGGGCTTCTTGCAACATGGGGGAAGGAAGCAACACCCCAGGAGTATGGGCTATGCTCCACCCCAGGGTGCTTGGCTCCTGATTACCTGATCACTGCTAACCTTGGACCCTCAAGAGGAAGGCTTCACTTGCTAAGATAGGAGTTTTATGGGACTAGGCTAAATCAATCCCTCTCCAAACCGAGGTGTCTGTATTCCTGTTCACCTCCTCCCAGTGATGTTAGGTTGGACCACTAGGTCCTGTTAGTGGCCCAGCCCAGTAGAGTGGTTCCCATAGTTTTGAGCCTAAGTCAGGTTAATTTCACCTCTCATCTGTATAAAAGCACAGCTGGATCGTGAAAATTGCTAAGATCTCTTCCAGTTCCAACATTCTAGGACTTCTCTATGTTGATTAAAATATCTCATTTTACCAAAGCTCTAGCAAGTTAGTCTATCCTGCCATTTCTAAAAACTGTCAATGATGTATCAATTACCATACACAGGTCTTCTCGCCATTGTGTATTTCTATGGATGGAAAGCGACAGTTTGCTAGTGATTATGTAGGGAGACTACCAGTGAAATTCCTCCTGAGAACCTGGACATAGATTTAACCTTTGGGAATTAAACTAATAAACATAGTAAACCTTTTTAGCTTTCTGAGTGAACCAAAACAGCAGCCTGAGGTTATGACCAGTTTTCAAATACCAAACTCCAATTGAGGTAATCTGAAATCCACCTGTTCCTAAGGAAGTAGAAACCTAATAGTTTTATTATACTCTACCTGAACTCCAGGACGATGGTCTGGGGCACAAAAAAATGTAGCCAAATTAGTTAAGTAAGCCCCAGCATTGCCTAGAGGAGTGCCATCTGGGAGACAAAACCTCCCAGTCTCTTTAGAGGTGTATTCATATGCTGTCAGGCATCAGCCCTGCCTGTATAAACAATACATTAATTAGCTACTCTTATTCCATGCTAAGCAACATTTTTTTTTTTTTTACGCCTACAGCACCTGGTATTCTTAGGTGAGAGCAACATCTTAGCTTTCAAAGTACTAAAATGAAGGGAGCCAAAAGACCCCATCAATAGAAATGAATACTCGCCATTGTATGTAAATTAGTTTTGGTTTACTCTTGTCTGAGCCTAACTAATATAACAGCCTGTGAATTCCATCACAGCCTTTTCAATTTACAACAATCTTCAGTGGTTAAAAAGCAAAAACATCTATAAAGAAACTGGAGAAAATTGCAGGAAAAGGAAGACGAATAGGTATATTCCTACCAGAATGCCAGCCACCGAACATCAATTGCAAACTTATTAACGGACTAAGCAAAACATGGTAAAAACAGAGGTGAGCACATCGGATTTAGAAACAGGAACTGGAATCAGTGTTCTCAAGGGCACTATAGTGTATCTGCAAGAATCCTAGAATAAGAAAATAGAAAGCCAAGGGCAAGCACTTTTGTTATAGACCACTGGCTCTAGTTCCAGACATGTGCTATCAACACACTAGCCACTAGCTTCTTGTGTTACACAAACTGAAATCAACTAAATAAAATTAAAGTTCTGTAGTGACGCTTGCCATATTTCAAGGAGATAATAGTGGCTAGGCTACTGAACACAAGTCCAATCCATCTTCACACAAAGTTCTACTAGTGCCCTTCTAGACAAAATCCAGAATGCAGGCGACACCTTAAAGAAACACACCTTAAATACATCTGGCTCTCACTTTTGATACTACTCACCAAGTCACCTATAATGAAGCACTAGGAATGAGCACATATAGGTGATATGTGCTAACTTTTTGTCTTCATTTATTTCTAAGAGCAGATAGCCCTTACAGGTGGGAATGGCCCTTCTTTTAAGTTAACTATTAGGATCACTTACGTTATAAATAACCAGAGACACTGAGTATTAACTGGCCTAGAACGCAGCAGGTACTCAGCAATTATCTCTGCCAACATATGTCTTAGTTGATGTAAGTGGCAGAGAAATAGATTAACTCCCTGGACTCCATGTTTTTCCACAGGGGTCCAGAATTCTCTTAGAAACTAAAATGCAACACTGACTCTGAATATCACTAATTTATGCAGGTATCAAGTCCTGTTACAAAGGCTTTTACCAGGATGCATTTTTTAATTCCCTATCATTAACACCCACACTAGGACTTAATTTCTCTCACCATCTCCATAAAATTCCTAGGGGCTACTCTAAAAGTATGGTATAAACTGGAGAAAATAATTTAGTACACAAATAATACACTGTTATATACCACAAAACAATGGCCAGAAACACGTTGTTCTATCTGTGTAAGGTTGTAGTGCTCACACACTGGGCAAAGGAACTCTAATGACTAAGTGTTGTCCTAAAAGCTCAAGTAAACAATCCAGTAGTATGACAAGTAACTCTGCTGCTTCACTATTCAATACTGTACTTTTCGACCATGAAAACACCGACATCAATCATTAAATCAAGCACATTAGAAAAATCATAATGTGATTTTGTTTTTAATTATCTTAAGCCTTATAATCACGCAATTTACAATTTTGTGCTGATAATCTATCCTTTAATCCTTCCAGTGGGATAGCAAAAGCACCATTACCAACCATAAGTATACAGCATTCTACAGTTGTTTTTGAACAGTTAAGATAGTCCTGAATAACTGTCTGACTTAGTAAAGAATTCACAAAGTTTGCTACTATATCCTATCATCTGAATTTTAAAAACATCTGACCTTATATATCATCTATAAAATATGAGAAGTGTTAAATACTCTTTATTTGATAATGTATATAAACCACACTAAAATGCCTTTAAGTAAAAGGCAACAGTTTAGATACAGGGAATTTAATTAAATTGGCATAGATAGGACCAAAAAGATAAAGCAGACATTGCCACCTTATCTTCTGCCCTTTCCTTTTTAACAGGCCAAAGAACACAACCTGAAACACAACCAAGTCTTGCTGTTCCATGAGACAGCTAAGGGATATCCTCAGCATTTAAACATATTAATATAACCAGTTACATAAATCTAAATGTAAAACCAATCTCCTACAGGTTTTCAGATGGCATTCACTATTTCTGTGAAAAACTGAGCATTACTAATTATGTCCTATCACAGCTTTAGAAGGGGAAAACAAGGATAGCACTCACGGAACCAAAAGTACCTTCAGAATTAAAAAAACTGACCGTATTCATTTAACCACAAGCCAATCTTATTTAAATCAGGACTGCCCTAAAGAAATGTTCTATCAGCCATTCATGATCTGAATTCTGGTATATGAGATCAATTTAAATATGGTACACATAAAAAAAAAAAGTCATGAAACATTTCTATTTTGTAATAAATAAGGCAGTGGCCAACTATTACTCCTTGGTAGCTTTTTTGAGATAAGCTATCAAGTCTGCCCTTTCTCCAGACTTCTTAATGCCAGCAAAGATCATTTTTGTTCCAGGGATGTACTTCTTGGGATTCTCCAAATACTCCATCAGTGTCTCCTCTCCCCAGGTGATGCCTAAACAAGGAGAGAGGTATTGGTCAGTATTTTACACTCCTGATAAAGGGTGTAGCATAGGTTACTTCCATGCATTTGGTGCTTCGGTTACTTTAACTTCCTCCCTCTTACCTTTGTTCTTGTTGGCATCCGTGTAAGAAAATCCAGGGGCCTGACCTGTCTTTCGCCCAAACAGACCATGGAGATTTGGCCCAGTCTTGTGCTTGCCTCCTTTTTCCACAGTATGGCACTGGGCACACTTCTGAACAAAAATCTTCTTGCCCTTCTCAACATCACCCATTTTTAAACCTAAAAATGAAAAACTCAATTTATTTTCTTCCAAGTAAAAATACAGTAGAAACCAATCAATAATAATTACTAATCCACTGCAAATCTATGACATTAAGTACCACGGTAGATCTTGTTTTACTTAGTGCACTTGAAAAAGGCTGTCTAATACCAAAAACAAACAAACACACAAACATCAACAACAAAAAAACTATTTGGAAGGAGAACTTCCTTAAAAACACATCTGTATTTTAAATGAGGGAAGGTTAAAGCCCAAGTAAGCAAATGGGAACCTGGTTCAAAACTATTTCAAAAGATGAGGTGTCAAGGTCACAAGTAACAAATCTGATCAGGTTTAAAGGTGACTACATTAAACCAGAATTCCAACTAAGAATGCTTAATTTTTTATTCGTACTACAATTTAAAGCCGTCGCTCTGTAAGGATGAATCAAACCACATTAGAAAGAGAGGTCACGGTTGATTCTGCCTGCTCAGGTCATTCTAAACTGCCCTGCTGTGAGGAAGAGGTCAGCGGCGGGCCGCGAGGTTTCCCAGGGACCCCTGTTCTCCAGCTCTGTGATCCCCGGGGCGACCACGAGGTCACCCATCTAGGCCAGTTTCAAGAATACCGTGATGAAACCTATCTTCCTGAGATGCCTGATCAATTGACTGGCGGAAGAGACTTGAGGGAGGGTGTGAAGCGTTGCGCCCCGTCCTCCCACTCCCACTCGCAGCCCCGGAAACCGGAAAATCTTATCATTTCCACAGCCCCTCAGCCCCGACGACGGATCCGCAGCCGGATCCGTATCCAAGCCGCCTCCGGGCTTTCAGGGCGTTGACCAAGTCCTCGCGTCTACCTAGCTGCTTGAGGTTTCACACCAGCTCAAGCTGTAACCTAGCGGGTTCGGGCTGGCCACAGTCTGGGGTCGTAACCCGCTGCCCTGCCCGCCTGCCCGCGAGGACTCCGCTCCGAGATCCCCGGCGCAGGCCTCCGACCGCCCGCGCGCCCCCACGGATAGGCCTTCCGCCCCCTACGTGCTCCGCGCCCTGCGCTCACCGCTCTTTCGTCGCGCGCGATACTGAGACTCACGCTCGCAAACCAGTCGTCCCGCTCTCTAAGTCCAAGGACAAGCCGGTCCGCATCTATGTACCGGTGTTGGTGCAACCGAACTCGCTCCGCCTTCTTACGGCCCGACGTGAGGCCGGGCCGACCGCTACGCAGTGACGTCGCCGCACCTCATTGGCTCTCGTCTTCAGGCCCCGCGTCAGCCACCTGCTCGCGCATGCCGGCTAGCAGGGTAGGGTGTACTGCACTCGTGCCCTTCCTCTCGAAGCCTCGCTTGCCCGGCAGTTACGACAGGCCACTTGACGTACGACACCGAGGTGGTGCTGGGAGGGGATGACATCACCCTCCGGCCTTTGTGTGCGTGCGTGCTCCAACGTGGAGGGTGGAGCGGAGTCCGGATCAGGGCGTTATCCTGCTAAGGTAACTGCTCTTGTGCTCGATGACGTGTTGTCTTTGAGGGAGGAGTTTTGCCTCCCCGAAGGGGGACGGCCCAGTTTTGACGCACCTGGCCTTCTGGCTACCTTCCTTTCAGCTGGCGATCTTTACACAAATGTACACAATTATACTTACACAGCTGGAGGGATGACCTGGAACCAGGAGTTATAAAGAATTGGACACGTGCTCCTGATCTTGTTCTTGTTCCGCCTCCCCAGTTATTTTCAGTCATCTTTCAGTTCTCCCCTTGATGGATGACCCAGGACTGGGGAGGTGCTGCAGGTGCGGCTGAGGCTGGATTATAGCTCTGGACACTCACCTGCCGGCTTCTTTTCTGCCAAGACCGGTCGGTCTCTCGTGTTTGTGTGCAGAAAGAACGAGGAGGGTGTGTAAGGCAACATGGTTACATGGTTAGAGAATTCTTGGAAATCTAGAGAAGATTTTCATACCATCTAACCTGGGTGAAGGTAAGCTAATATAGTTGAAATTATGTTAGGAATGCAGGTTTGATCACCACAGCTTCCAGCTATGGTGATCAAACCTGCATTCCTAACATAATTTCAACTATATTAGCTTACTTACTTTTTCTCCAGAACTAGTTTGCCTTTCTCACATGCTCAAATTTGTCAATGGGAAGTTTCTTCTTGACTTCCTTGTCCCTCAAATTCAACCTCTGAGTTTTAATGATTTTTTTCCTTCTTTTTCACAGTCTGTCTAGCTCTGCTTATTCATTCAGTCCAGTGTTTATTAAACGCATGTTATGTACCTAGAGTAAATCGATGAGGACTTTTTTTTTTTTTTTCTGATGGAGCTTACATTCTAGGAACCTTTCGCCCGTCTTCAGTTTCAGAAATAGATGAGATTAACCTAGATACCTTGGATCTCTTACAAACCACTGGTCCTATGATTTCTGCTCTAGATCACCCAATTTCCTGTATGACTGGATTATTTTTATTTTCTGTGTCCTGACTTCCAGTTCCTCTCTCTCTAATCTCACACACCACTGCCACAGAAGAATGCTGTTTTGCAGCACTTATTAAGACCTTTTGTGGCTTTTGGAAGGGACCAAGATAATGAGCATTTAGGTGTCCTGAAGTAGGCTTGTTCGGCTAATTATCCAAGTCTGTAAAAGACCAAGCTTAGCAGCACCTTGCAAATTCAGCCTTTTGAAGTCTGATTGTTGTCTACCAAGCAGATTTTAACAAGAGCTAAAGATAACTTCTAGAAATGAAAATTATATTTGTCGAAATAAACTACATTTAATATGATAAGCTCTTTATAAAGCTTAAGGACAAGCAAACTAAGCCATATACATGCATGTGTCTGTGTGTGTATATTATATGTATATATATATATAGAGAGAGACACATGCTATGTGTTATAGCTGTACATAAAGTAAATGAAATATATACATGACAACAATAGCATGTAAGTCAGTAGAAAAGTAGTATTAAAATATTCTAAATATCCTTGTGCTAACCAAGAAGAGGGTATATTTTAGATTCTTGGGAAACTAATAATAGAAAAGTTGTGTATATTTTTCAAAGTAATGAAAAAATAGAATAGCAATTAATTTTTTTTAAAGGAAAGAAAAAGGAGGGCAAAATAAACAAAGAAAAAAATTTAAAAAATTAAAACCCAAATAGATCAGTTATTACAGTAAGTGAACCAAATTCTGTAGTTATCAAATATTATTAAATTGGATTTTTCAAAAACTAAAATATTGTTCTTTACAAAAAATACATCTAAAACATAAGATCTACAAAAGATTTGAAAGTGAGAGAATGGACTAATTACAAGAGATAAACATCTGGTAAGAACGATCAAGAAAAAAGGCACTAAAAATCCATATGAAAATGACAAATCTTGTAAAGATAATAAATATTTTATGGAAAATTTAGATCAAATAGAAATTTCCTTGAAAAATACAATTTATCAAAATGGGAATAAAGAGTAAACTTGAATAGTACTATAACTGTTAAAGAAATGAATCCATAATTTAAAGCCTTTCCACAGAGAAAACCTTAGGCCCAGATGGCTCCAAGGATAATTTATAGTAAATATTTAAGAAAGAAATAACCGAAGTAATTTTAATAAATTCTTCCAGAGGACAGAAAAAAAAATACTCTTATTACATATAGAATAGCTGTTTCAATTAGCGTCGTCACCTTATTAAATTTAAAATATATTCTCATTTTCCCAAAGCCATTTATCTTGTGAATAGATCGAATAGGTAATTTAAATGGGATGTGACAGGAATAATTACCCCTGGATTTTTCAAGTCCTCAGTGGTGGCACTAATACCTGTGTATTCTCTTCACCCCCTTCCTCAAGATGTGGTATTGATTTCATTTTTGGGGGAAGAGGTGCTCAGATACTCTGTATGCCTTTACTTTGTGGGTTAGGGAGCCAAAGCAGGATTCTGCCGGTTGCTGAATTATCTGTTCTAATGACACACTTGAACTCAGGGAGTAAGCACAGCATGGCTGTGTTCCTGTTTGTTCCACCAAGAGGCAAACTCAGGTGAAACCTGCTAAGCCTCTCTCTACTGACTGGTGGATCATGGTGGTCGTGTGGGTCCCAGAGGGTTAGGGTTAGCTAAGAACCAATGCTTAATAATCTTGAAATGAATAGGTATTTCCCTTTCTGCAGTGCATAGTTATTCCTTGGATCCTGTTGTGAAAGGCTTGGTAGAAGATTTGGGATACTCACTGTGGTTTTAATTTGCATTCTCCTAATAGCAAATGATGTTGAACACCTTGTATTGTGCGTATTGGCCATATGTATATCCTCTCTGGTGAAATATTTGTTAATATCTTTTGCCCGTTTTCTAATTGGACTGTTATTTTACTGTTGAATTTTGAGTTGTTTAAGCATTCTAGACGTTAGTTCTTTCTTTGTTAGATATGTGGTCTGCAAAATATTTTCTCCCAGTATGTAGTATAGCTTTTCATCCTCTAACAGGATCATTTGCACAACAAAAGGTTGAAGTTTTGGTGAAGGCATTTATCATTTTTTTTCTTTTGTTGATCACATTTTGGTGTCAAGTCTAAGCATTTATGCCTGAATGAAGCAAATCTAACAAACATTTTCTCTTTAAGGTGCATCACAGACTTCTTGTACCTGGGAACACTAGCCCTTCAGCACTGCCTTTGGGGGTCATTTTAAACAGCAAAATCACTGACAAAGACATAAAAATGTGAAAAACGTGGCATGACATAGACCCTGGAAGGGACACTTTGTTTACAGTGTGACAGTTGAAACAAGAAGGCAGGATGTTGCCTTGTTCAGCAAAAATGTGAAAAACGTGGCATGACATAGACCCTAGAAGGGACACTTTTACAGTGTGAAAGTTGAAACAAGAAGGCAGGATGTTGCCTTGTTCAGCCTCAGCTGGAAACTCTGGGAGAGTCCATATTTGTCAGCTTTCTGGTAGCACAGTTGGGAAGGGAGTTGCACTCCTCAGCTGGAGACTCAGTATTTATAAAATCACCCTACTGATTATCCTCTTCTTGCCTATCTAGGTCCATTTGCCACGTTTTTTTTTTTTTTTTTTTGGTCTTAGGACAAGAGTATCTACGGACTGCATCACCTGAGCCCCCTTGCTCTCTGGCTTCTGGTTGGGTTCACTGGTGGGAGGCACTGTGACACTGGGCCCTTCCCTTTCCTGGAGGGTTGGGAGCGGTAAGGCTCCTTGTTATTGCTAGTTCCTGGATACCCCACTATTGGAGATTCCTGTAACCCTGACCACATCTTTGTAAATGGTCTCTTCACTAAACTATCCTCAATGAAATCCTTTGAATGTCTGTTTCTTGCTGGGACCCTGATTGATACAAGTACTTATCCCCTCTGTTTTCAGAACAGTACCCAGCCCTCAGCTATGCCTGATGTTCTGCATGCCAGAAATCCTCTGTTTTACCTTTCTTTGGAAAATAATCCTCAGGACTTCTGTGGGGGTGGGGGGTGGGGGGATGGGGAGTTGCCTAACAATGTGGAATGGGGCGTGGTGGGACAGGTGATAGGATCTAGGGAAGCAAGTGTGTCTTAGCTTTCACTCAATTTTCCTTGCTTTTAGCTACTCCCACCCCCACTCAACCCCATCTTTGCTCCCAGACCCTGAGCCTTTTGAGGATTCTGATGTGTAAATCTGGCTATTTTCCCCACTGCCAGTGTAGGGTTCTATTATCTTTAGCTAGTTAGGACTCATCTTTTATCCATCTCCTTTACAAAATGTTCCTAATGTCTCAGCTCCTGTTCCCCGTATTGACCTGACTAGTCAATAAATTTGCCTTCACCAAAACTTCAACCTTTTGCTGTACAAATGATCCTTTTAAGAGGGTGAAAATCCAATAAAAAACAAAACCAAAACTCTACCGAAGTTGTAATAGGTTTTTTAGAGTACGTGAAATTAGATGCATGGATTCATTCTATCTTAATCTGGAAGCCTCCATAAATATTTTTTGAAGTTGAGCTTGTGATGAGCATCCGTGGAGTATAGGTATTCTGTCACCTAATAAGGCCAAATGGATTAGCCTTAACCACCAACAGATTTAGGACTAGGGCTTGACATCTTCTTATGAGAATTGAGGATGATGACCGAGATGTCTGAAGAGAAGACTGCACTACTGCTACATAGAGGTGGGTGGAGTAAATACCCATAGTCAGAATGCAGTTCTGCATCTCTGCAACCCAGGGGGGAAAGTACAGTCAAAAACCCCAATTTCTGTATGGCAGTTGCATCTTCCAAAGTTTGTTCTTTGTAATTGTAGTCCTATGATATGTTCTAAGATCAAATTAGTTTGAGAAATGTGTATACTATATCCCCTTCACCTTGGACATCCTCAAATATGGTACATATTAAAGGCTATGGAAAATTCTGTGATTAAGTCATGTGATTGGCTTTGTTATCTCCACTTTTCTCCGATATTATTTTACCATGTAACTTTTTGCATCCTGTATTACCGAATAAACTTGTGCTATAGAATAGTTTGGAAAAAATTCCATAATTTTAGTCCAGAATAGTTTTAAAGAAGGTGTAACCAAATGACATGTTGCTCATGAAACAAAGATTAGAATATCAGCACAACCCTCTTAGAAATTCCTATGAACTTTCCATGATAAACTGTATCTACAGTGTACCTCTTAGAACATTAATTGAGTTGACCTGCATCTGGGGTTAGCTAAACTCTTGTGGACACCTTCCAAAAATGATGACATTTGGCTTTACAATAATTGATATTGGGCCATCTGCTATGGTCTAAATGTTTGTGTCCCCTAGAATTCATATGTTGAAATCCTAACCCCCAAAGTTATTTTGGAAAGTGGTGCCTTTGGGTGGTGATTAGTTCATGAAGGTTGAGCCCTTCATTAAAAAGAGGCCTCAGAGAGATCCCAGGCCCCTTCCGCCGTGTGAGGTGACAATGAGAAGATGGCCGTCCATGAGGAAGCAGCCTCTCGCCAGGCACTGGATCTGCTGGCACCATGACCTTGGACTTCCAAGCCTTCAGAACTGTGAGAATAAAAGTTTGTTGTTTATAAGCTACCTAGTATGTGGTATTTTGTTACAGCAGGCCAAGTGGATTAAGACACCATCCTTTCTTGCCACAATTAGAATTCAGCAGTTACTAATTAAAGCCATTGCCAGATCTTCGAAATATAATCATTTTTTCCCTGCATAAAAGAAATGGTTATATTTCTCCACCATAAACTGTTCAAAGAAAAGAAACATCCAGCTTAGAATGCATGCATGCAGAGCATTTTAGATTTTATCTTTTCCACTGACTTTTGTTTACACATTTACATAAAGGAACAAGGCCGACATATTTATTTTATTAAGGTAATGTAGTTTGTAGAGTTGTCCATCCCTCAGTTAATTGGACATTTAAGTTTTGTCTTTTGTACCTAATATTATTTTGTACAAACATTTACATAAAATGACAGTATGACAGTGTTCACATATTTATTTTATTAAGTTACTATAGTTTGTATAGATCTGTCAATTATTGGGCATTTGAATTTTTTCAAATGTTCATTTTTTTTAAACAATAATGTAAACTTTGTCATACACATTGTTTCATGATTTTGGAAAATTTCTTGGAATATAATTTGAAAATGAGATTAAAGACTATAAATTTTTCTGGTTCTAATATTTTATTGCCGAACTGTTAAAACTTCTCAAGAAGTCAGAACATCACCTTTTCTGGGTTCCTCTGACCAGATTCTGACTTAAATTCTAACTTAAATTAAGGTCATTGTGGCTCCTTTACAAAACAGAGTCTAGCAACAAGGAAGAAGTGTGTAATATTTTTTTTCTTTTCTTGTAAGAGGCTGGGTTTTGAGGGGAAGGATGACTATCTCAATTATAGAAATAATAGGAATTATGGCCAAAGAATTGGTGTTTCATTCCTGAATGCCCCTTATCCCTGAGGTCTTTGTGGTCTTCTAGAATTGATTTATGGAAACGTTTTTGTGTACCAGTTTTTGAAAAAGAGTTCTTAAGCTCCAGGAGGTCAGTTTGAGGCTTGGCCACTCCAGCGGTAGGAATCCAACCCAGGAGAGATTTTGTTTCTTCATCGTTTTCAGTGTTCAAGGTCAAATGTTCTTCTGGCTTACTTAAAAGACGTTCTAGATTGAGATCTAAGTCTGATTTATTTTGTAAAATACTAGGCTTACTAAGGCTACCAGGGGTTTGACACGTAGCATACTGGTCATGTAAGGCAGATTTAAAATGTTCATATCGAATGTAATTGCTTGGGTTGCAGTAAGGTGTAGGTTGGGGTTTTAATGATAACTGTCTCCAGTACAAATCTTCTGTTTTTTTAGTATCTGTAATTTTTGGAAATGGTTTTATGTCATAAATGTTAGTCAGATCTTTAGTTGGATAACAAGGTGAGTGTGCATAGGTAGATAATAAGCTTTGTTCTTCCTTAATCTTGTCTTCGATTTCCTGGCATTTACGGGTTATATCCGCTGGTGTGTTATCGTTAAGTGCCATCATTTCTGTAGAACTGGGTACAAAGGTATGAAAATTACACAAAACTCTAGGGGTACAATCTGGACATGAAGGCGGTCTTTGCTGGATAGTAGCCTCCAGAGGACGTCGATTCTGAATCAGTCGGGCGATTCGTCCTTCAAAGGGTCTGGAGGGTTTAAAGACAGAGTGGAATTTTTCTTGCTGTAGTGGTGGAATAAAAAGGAGAAAATTGATAAATTAATAAACCTGGCATTGTGAGGATATTGCCACAAATGGCAGGTCAAAAGTCACACCCATTTTCACTGTTTGGACACAGGATGGGTGTAGGAAAACACAGTCCACTGTTCTTTTATGTTTAAAGACATTAAAATTGGGATCCTTAATAAACACATTTTCCTTCTCTACCAATTTTTACTAATACGAAAAGGACATATTTTTACTTGGCTATAGAGAGATTTCTCTGTATAGGAACTCTTTGCTTTCAAACTCTCAAGGATAGAAAAGGATCACCGGAACAAACTTCTGCCTATCACTAATAGATGATAACAGTTATGTGCAGTTATGTAAATCTCAGCCAAAGCTTTCTTTATTAGGCCAAGGCAAGGGTTCTCAAACCTTGGCTGAATCAGGATGAGCTGAGATTCCTGAACTTGATCCTCTGAGACTGTGATTCAGAAGGTCTGCAGTGGGGCTCAGAAAATGCTTTTTTGACCACGCATCTCAGGTGATGCTGAGGCTAGTGATGTGCTATGCTTGGAGAAACACTGCCATTTCTATGCTTGTTTTTTAAGATGTTTTTCTAATTATTGTGAACTAGTCATGTCTGTAGCTGCAAAAGTGCTAAGTGTATTTGAAGGGTTATTGATAGGTATGTGTCTGTGGGGGCAGGAGGAAGAAGGGAGGAGTTGACTTAGGAGGATCATGAGGGAACTCTCTGGGATGATGCTAATTTTCAATATTATTGATAGGAGTTTGGGTTACAAAGGTGTGTGTATTTGTCAAACTCATTGAATGTACATTTAATATTTGTGCAATTTCATTGAATGTATATTTACCTTAAAAGAAGAAACTGCAAACAAATTGAACTCTGATTAATGATAAGCATGCTGAATGTTTAAGGGGGGGTGAAATATACAAATGTGTTTAATTCATTCTGAAATGCATAAAAAATGTGTACTGATGGATGGTTGGAGGGATGGAAAGATGGATTATGTAATAAGTATAGTAATATGCTAATGGTAGAATCTAGGTGATGGCATATGCATGTTAACTATAAAATTATTTAAACTTTGCTGCGTGTTTGAAATTTTTTATAATACCTTGAAGAAAAAAAACTAAAAAAAGAAAAGATGTATGATGATGATGGAATAGGTAGTGGAGATAATAAAAAATGTGACTGGTGAGAAAGTTCAGACTTAAAAAACAAAGTGAACTTAGGAACGGCCTTTTGGAACCTACTTTGTTCACAGCTGGAGGAATTTCCATATTGTTATTAACTAATCCGTTACAGCCTTTTACTACCCAGGTTTGAGTAGATTCTATGAAAAAAAGAAAAAAACCCCAGCTCTTTGAAATGCTTTGTTAAATTTGTCATAAACAAAAAATATAGGGTGTATCAAATCCTACTTTGACAGTATCCCTTTATGCGACAAGTGGTTTTTGTACCTTTTTTTAATTCTACTACAACCAAATATTTCATATACATATTACCACTAACATATACCTTCCCAGAGTCATTTATTTTTGCTTTAGTAAGAAACCAGTAAGATTCAATAAAACTTTCTTTTAAACTTCCAACTATTTTAGCCATATTTTATTTTGTTACTAATAAAAATTAAAGTGTTTATTTACTTGCAAAATAATTTTGCATACAAGCATCCTTTGTATAACTGTACATGTTTTCTTTATGAAAATGATCAAGCTGCTTCCTGAGGAGCTGGACCCTGCTGAGTCAAATCTGTGGACATCTGGACGGTTGCTGAACACACCCGACAATGTCAGCATATACATATCATCTTTTCTAGCCTTAGAGAATGCTTGTTGCAAGTGAAAAATAAAATTAAAAACCCTTCAGTGAATGATAAAGCAGTTTATGGAACTACTTCCGATGTTCTGATTTTATATCGCTTTGGGAATTACTGAAGCTAATATAAAATACATGTGTTCAGTCTAAAAAGAGTTCATGTTGAAATAGCTTAGTTGTTTTTTATGTATCTTTCCACAATTTACATCTTAGAAAATACTAATTTTGTTTTCAAAACTTTGTAGATATAGAGGATAAAATTTAGGTCCCAAATAAAACAATAAACAAATACTATTCGGTCATTTTATTTCATTTATATAAGCTACTAATAAATTATAGTTTTTATCACTAAAGGGCTTGATCATTCTATCAGGCCATTTCAGATAATCAATTAAGAACTCTCTATTGATTTTTACAGAGCATTTATTGGCTTTTGATTGTAATTCAGCCAATTCTCAATTATTGTAGATATCAGAAAGCCTTTATTTCTTTAAAAGCAGTGATAATGTACAAGATATACAAATATACAGATTCATAGAATTTAAGACTCTCATTAAATTACTAGGTAAACTTTTGTAAACCATTCCCTTTGTAAATTTAAGCAACAGTAACAGTATAAAATCTGTTAAAAAAAAATCCAACTGTATTGTGAAGAGAAAAAGAAACCTTGATTGTTTTTCAAAATAGTGGAGAAAAGTATTCAAACCAGTACAAATCCATTCACATAACTTCTAAAATGAGTTAAATTTTCCCTTTTATAGCTTGGTCACCAATACTCATGAAGCAGATAAGCAGTGGGCAAAGCAAGAAAAGCCCAACACCTAGATACTTTCCCCCCAAATAAGTGAGAGTCGACTGCAATCACTTACGGGCTCTGGATCAAATCCTATCTGTGCGGTTAAGTCTGCTAACTCCTTTTCATGGTAATCATCCAGTTCAAGGGGGTTCATGGGCCCCAGACCTTAATGGAAACATCATATCTTATAATTTTGTTAAATGAAGAATGGCACATAAATGAAAAACTTTCTAATATAATTAGAACCAACAAAATGATACCCAACTTTATCTCCCAGTTACCCACTAAGATAAACTTACCACCCATCTTAATTGCTATTAGTACTTCAGTAAGAAGCAGGGAAAAATATCATAAGATGAAAGCTTGTGACAGCACTCATCAAATATCTAATTTCTTTTTACTTGTAGTAAAGTAAACTCATACCTGTAAAATCATGAGTGTATGAAGTGATCCAGTGGGACCTCTCGAGATTTCTTTGTATATTGGCTTCTTTTAGAGAGTTAATAGGATCCCATGGATTTAAAGAAGGGTTAGGAGCGAAGGTTTTAGGAGGTTTTGGGTAGAATATTGGCTTGTTTTTCCCAACACATTTAGGAAACTAGAATAGGAACATAAAAGATGATGGCTCTTAATGTCATCTCATGTAATAAGGGCTGATTCACTATCTCACCAAGCATGGGGACAAAGGAAATTCCAGGCTCTAAAATAGTCAGATTCTATTTTTTAATTCATTAATTACTAATATTCTGCAACTGTAACCATATTTAGAGTTAAACAATATTTTATCAAAGGAGGTCTTTTCTAAAAGTCTTGCTCTTGCGGGCACTATGATGACGTACATTGGAGAGGTGTTCCTGGAAGCACTTGGCCTCCAGTGAAGTTTTAGAGGTGCTCCGTTGGCTAAGTCTAACCAGAAGTGTGTGCCTCCCACTTCTCCATGCTTGCCCGGAATGACACCATTCGATCTCTTTTATGCATGTGATAAAAGTTAAGTCACTGCAATTCAAATAAATTTGTTTTTGTTCCATAGACTTAACTACTTACTATGGAGTTTTATTTTGTATTTTCAAAAGAGGTAAAAGTGAATGCATGAATGAGTTTCATTGTAGTCTTTTTGGTTACTTAGAAATTCACCTTTTTTCAGATTGGTGATGTTCAGTAAATTATTTACTGAGCACCTACCTATATGTAGTGGCAGGAAACAAAGATAGTTCAGAAACAAATCTTGCTATCCAGGAGTGAATTGGCTAGATAAGGAATGAACACAAATGGCTACTATAAGATGAAAAGTCACTCTTTGTTATAAAAGAGGTTAAGACAAAATTATGTGCAAGTTCCGAGGAGGGAGGGATTGATTCTAGCCGATAGGGAGTGGGGCTGAGAGCAGAGAGGGGGAGGAGACAAGAACCCGTGTTATGTCATACCACAGAAAGTAGGCCTTGAGTGACATGCAGAGATGCGGAGGCCAAAGGAACAGCAAGAGCAGGGCTATGGATGGTGGTGAGAGTGTGGAATTCACCTTTCTCGAACCCTATGCACTTCTTGCCCTCACAGCCAGGCCCATCCTTAACATTTGCCAGCCCTAGAGCTAGAGTACAAATGGGAGCCCACACGCCATTAGTCTGAATAGTTTAATTTATAAGTCAAGCCAATAAACTTAAATAAGTAAAATATGTTCCATTCTCCTACCTTGACAAAATACCTTCATAACAACCTGAAGATTAGGTTCAAATTTAGACTTCTTAGACATTGCACTGGGACCTAGTAGTTCAGGAAGAGCCGGCTGCTTTCTTCCTACCCCCAGTTCCATTACAAACTATGAGGTACCTTGAATACCTGGGGGTACCCTAGCCTTCAGATTCAACCTCATCTACCTCTTCTCTCCACTTCCAGCAAAAAGCCATCTTTTGGCCACCGCTTTGGCCTAGAGATATGTACTAGCTTGGCAGCACTGTCAACCCCGGGAGAATGGGCCTGAGGATGCAACCCTGTGAAGGCTCTGGAACAGGGTTCTGAGTCGTTTTGTCAGAGGATCCTGCAGTCCAATGTCAGTCTGGGGTGGAGACCGTGGAGCGTGGGTTGCATATGAACATACCCTCTTGCCCCCACAAACTCCCTGCCCCTTAGGGAGGGGCACAGCCTCTAAAGCATGGGACCCTTTAAAGTTCCTGAGCCTAAGGGTGATGCTGCTCACAGCAACCCTGTGTGGTTGGAGTGATCCCCAGTTTACGTATGTAGGGTAGTCATGGTAAAAGGCACTTGGTAAAAATCTGCCTCAAGAAGTATTAAATAACCTCACCTTTAAATCTTTAACAAATCTGTGGTTTGCTTATTCAGGGCTAAAGAAAGCCCTCTTTATTCTCCTTTATTATGATTTGTAAGGCCAGCTTATTTAAAAATAAGGACTTTAAAAAATTTTGTTCTGAGGGGCCAGATTAACCTTGTGTCTCACTCTGGTTTAAACTAACAGTAGTGATCTGGTGAAATGCATTCAAGGGCACAGAGGAAGGAAATTGGGAGTGTGAAATTTTACTGTAGACTATGGTGCCTTGGGAATAGTTTAAAGAGTCGGGAAATATCTGGGAGTAGAGAGCTGGCCAATTTTCAGTATGTTAAAGTGAAGTTATTCTCAGAGAATCATGGAGAGAGTCTGGTGGTGATCATTCACTCCATAGGTGTTTATCTGTGAAATATACCATTCACAGGGTAAAGTTTGCATCTGATGAGGACAGTAAGTACAAGGCGGGAAGAAGAATTCTAGTTCCTGAGATGTTAGACAGACATCCTAGTCTACAGAGGAGTGATGTTAGGTGTTTTGAATTTGGAGTCCATTCTCAGAGGAATAGTACTATATAAGTTGTAGTTATATTTCCAGCATAGCCCATGAAATCTGTGTAACTCATAAGTTATTGAAAAAACTTTCACCGAATGTTTATTACATGCAAAACTATGTGCAAAGTTCTAAGGGCCCTGTGCTGGGCATGAAAAACTTCACAAATTGTCATTAAATAACAGAAATTAATACTGTTGCAGCACATTAAGTAAAACAAAAAAATTATAGTTTGTTTGTTTGTTTGTTTTGTTTTACTCTTGAATGATGGGGCTTAACCAGGTTTAATAGGGGAACAAGGAAGTGTTTATGGTGGAGACCACTTCATCCTTTGGAGAGACTTTAGCATTAAGGCCACTGGTTCTTCATTGGATCATATTGCATTCGATTGTGCCAGCACCCTTTTTACATTAAGAAGTTACAATTAGGAACTTTGTTCATTTACATATGAAACGTATTTCTACATATATACAGCGAGAAGGAGCGAGAGAGGAAGAGAGAGAGAAAGCTCACGCAAGCACTTCGCAAGGAAGAGTTGAAGACAGAAGATGCACAACAGGAGGAAAGGGCTACCTGAGACATGATGCAGGAAACGTGGAGGGTGAAAGACAGTAAATAGAGAGCATACGCGGTAGGGAAGAGAGAGTCTTCCAGTTTCCCATCTGGATGTTGCCGGGAGTGTGCAGGGGGGGATGGTGCGGCTCGTGGTGGTGGTGGTGATGGAGAGGGGTGCTGTGGACAACCTGTTATTTGATAAGATGACACATTTCTAAAGGAGGTGTCTGCATGCTTGCCAAATTCATTATGGTTCTTTGAGGATGAGTATGGATTATGGGTGCCATTCTGGAGAGACAGAACTGTCCTAGGACTATGAATGTATCTGCAGGAGGTGGATAGACACCTTAGATTGGAAAGATGGCCAATGCTTCAAGAAGGAAAACTGCATCCCTTTATAAGGGTGATCACGAGTGCTGCTCTTTCCAAGGGAGGCCAAAGGTCTTCCGAGTATTTAGAGTTATGGAAATTGGGTAGTCGGCTCAGTTTGGTTTTGAAAATGGTTTGTTAAAATATTTCAAATAGTCCAAGATTGGGGAGATTTATGGCACTTGACCTCTGTGATTATATCTGATCTTACTCAATGGGTGATTACAAGGTAGATTTCATCCTAAAGAGTATTTTTGCACGGCAAAGACTAAGATGCTTGAGTTTTTGAAAAATAGAAAGGACAAGAGTCTTTGACCACTTGAGCAAGTAATGATATAAACAGACCCAAACAGTCAAATATTATAACCTGTTTGTTGGCTATAAAAGGAATGTTCTGATTGGCTTGGTAATGGATGGGAATGACCAGTGAGAAGAAATCGCTAAGGGAAGAGAATGGTAGCAGGAGAGGTGCTGGCTAGAGCGACAAGTGCAATGATCATTAGTTACCACGGTGGGGAAAACTGGGCCAAGCAAACCAGACAGAAGGGTTGGGCAGCACTAGGGTCTGGGTGGAAAGAGGTACCTAGATTTCTGTGATTCTCAAAGGCACAAGCTTCATATACATGTAATGTAAAAGATTGAAGGCAAAGTGGCATTTAAAGTACTCTGTCAGAATTAAGCCCCAGCACTTAAAATAGTTATAATTATTGCAATAATACTGACAACAGCTAACATTTATTATGAGCTTACTATGTGCTAATATGGTGCTGAATGCTTTTGCATGCATTTCATTCTCAAAACAACCCTATCAAGTAGATTTTATTATTATTCCTGTTTTATCTAGGAGGAAACAAGTATCAGAGGGTTAAATGTTACCCAGAGTCATACGGCTGATAAGTTTTAGAGCCACTTTAAAATTCACACTCTTTACCAGTATCTTATACATATTTTCTTATTGGCTTGGATGAGAAATAACTAAAATATGGCTCCTGGAGTTTTCTCTTTTACAACTAGGAGACACATGGTCAGAACTACTTCTCAAGTTATTGGTGTCACTTCCTCTTCTGCTGGGCATAGGGTAGAGTAGGAGGAGAGAGAAGACAATTAGCCCATAAAACAAGTTATAAGTTCTTGAACGAAGCATTTCTTGCTATGAGATTCACCCTCAGAAAATGAGTAATACAGTTATGTAATCAGTTGTGGTGGGTGGGGCAGAGCCTGGGAATGGGAATTTGTAAAAGCCATCCCAGGTGATTCTGATGTGCAGCCAAGGTTGAGAACCACTCCTCGAGCAAGAGGAAAGGCAGATACTATAAAAAGTATTCTCCTTTAGCAAAAAGAGAACATTGCAGATAAAGTCGAAGACTCTTTGACTACTTCCTCCTTAAGTGGTGAAAGGCAGGGGAGGACAAGGACAGGGTATATCCTAAAGGAAAAAAAGAAAGATGAATCTCTGGTTGTCCCATAAACCTGGATATCAACTTTATTTTTATTTCTTTGTCCAGGGAAGTGTAAAGTTTTATTAAGTTTGGGGATGAGCCAGAAAAATGAAAGTCTGAAAATTAAGATTGGTTAGAACAGATTTAGGAAGTGGAGATTAATCATTACAAGAAGAGTCAAATAAATCAGTCAAAAATATTTATGCACAAAGTGCTGTGAGGGAATATATTATAACGTATTTTTAAAGAGCTTGTAATTTAGTTGACAAGATATAAAATACATGTGAAAAATTATTTTTAGTAAGTGTTATAGAAGAGGGAGAAATCACTTGTTAGAGTAATAATAATATTACTTTTATAAAATTGCTTTATAAATTATAACACTTTTTCAAAGTGCTTCCATATCTTTAATGTGCTTCTCATATCCTGTGAAGTTTGTAGGACAGATTTTACTGAAATTATACTGATATATTTTATTAATTAAAGCTCAGAGAAGAGGAAGTATGTCTAATATCATTTAGAAACAATGGCAGATAGACGACTAACTGGAACATGGGTCTCTTGAGTTGGTTCTCTTTCTGTTATACAGCAGAAACAATGGCAGTTGAGCTGAGCCTTGAAGAGTAAGCAAGTTTTAGGCGAGCAGAGGGGGCATGAAAGGAGGGCATTCCAGGAACGGGAAACGGCCGTGAACCTGTTGGAAGACTGGCGAATGGAGCCGGCTCTAGGGATAGAGAAAGGCCAGATCCCGAATGGTCTTTGTAGCTCAGATAGAGCACTGAGGTTTGCACGTAGGTAAAAGGGAGCTAGTCAAGGTTGTTGCAAACGGGTGTGAAGTGGAGAAAGGAGCATTTTCATGAACAGGTAGAAATGAAGGAAATTGGAAGAAGAACCAAAAGTTCAGAGCTGGAGACTTTGGCTGTCAGAACATGTAATGATAAAATGGTCTCTAGAATCACTTCTTATATTTCTGGGTTGCTTGGATATAGATTTTGCTCGAAAGAATCAAAGAGATCCAGTAAAATAGATGATTTTTAAAGATTTTTCCTTGATGTATAACTTTACAGAAAACAAATAGGAAACCACTTACTTCATACATGACTGTGGGACATTGCAGTGACCACACTGGCCTGCCACAATGGCCTTTGCAAGTAAAATTTAAATGCTTCCAGCACTCCATAATCACATATTGTCTACCTCGTAGATTGTTCGATGCCAAGGAAAATACTTGGCACTGCCTCTCACAAACTCGATGGCCAATGAATGGTAGCTATTATTATTTTCAAATTTCTAGATATTTTCCTTCGTGACTTAAAATTTTCTCTTTTTATGCATGTGGAATCATGGTATGGATGTTAAGAGCAGACTTTAAATCAGTCTCACGAGCCTGACTTCTGAGCCTCAGTTTCCTCCTCTATAAAACAGGGATGGTGATACTAACCATATGAGCGTATTGTAAGGGCTAAATGACATACGGAGTCTAAAGTGGTTAGTGTGTATCAGTTTCTCATAAACAGTAGCTATTGTTGTATTTTATTTTTGATCCTACGCAAGTTTGGGACAATAAATTGCAGATCTTTCTGAAAATGTCCCATTTGCTCTATGCATATGTGGATTTATTTGATATATTAAGAATCATAGGAATAGAGTTGGGGACATACAGTGAGTGAAGTACAATCCTCCTCCACCTTTTGGGAGGAACCTTTTTTCTGTAACTGTGGAAATGTTATAAATTGCCAAAAGTATATGAAATCGGCTAAGAAAACAACAAAAAAATGTGAATCATAGTCAAAATCTCAAAGTTTTCACCCAGATAGAATGTAAAAGCAGTACCTGTTGGATTTTTATAAATGTATAGAGTAAAAACATTTTTTACTTTGTTTTAAATGCACATTTAAGAAGATACTTACGTCATAATATACACTCTGACCTGGCCAAACCAAGCCTTTCTTCTTTGAATCCATGGGAATATCAATTAGTTCATATCTGTAAGGATTACCTGAAATTTTCAGGAAAAGCACTGTTATCCTGAATGTACAAGAACAGCCTTCTAATTAATGGGATTTATGGGTACAATAAATAGAAATAACATGAGGTGGAGAGGGATGCAGGTGCACATTTTAGCTGTGCAGTTATATCTTGGTTTGACTTCTTGCCCCCTTAATGAGCAGCGTGTGGGCCACAGAGAGTGAGGATGACTCTAACCCCAGTGCTCATAGCAGCAGGAGCACAGTGCCGGCCCCCCACCCCCAGCTTCCCCAATATAACTAGGCATAGCGCTGGACACTAAATGATAGGTACATACACACATATGCATGTATGGGTACCTACCTGTAGATGCTGTAGATGCATGTATTTTATACAACTTTGACTACCTGTTGTTAGCGCTGACTGGACTGAGAGGTAATAGAAAAGTTCGACATGCTGCCTACATACTGGAATCATTATATGGCAGCAGAGTAGTAAAAATAGTAACTGCTAACACATCTCTGTTATCTGTGAAGTAGGCACTAATATTCCCATTTTATGGATTGGGAAGTGGAGACAGAGAAATGAAGATACTTTCCCGTGGTCCGTAGTGAGTAAGTGGCAGAGCCAGAATTCTACCCACGCAGTCTGACCTCATGCGCATGCTCTGAAACATGCCGCTGTAGCCCTGTCAACATGCTGCTCTCATAAGGTGGCGAGGCTCATAGTGCTGGCGGCAGTATTCTGTTCTTACACTTGGGTTCAACTATTCATGTACAGAGAACCTGCGTTATAAGACAGTGCTTGGGTCTAACCTCACAGCCTGAATTCATTCAGCAAATATCTCTCTCTGCCTCCCCTGTGCCTTTTCTGTCACCTTCAGTCACCTTCAGTCTTTCTCCATAGGATTCTCTATTTTGAGATGACTAGTGTAAAGGCCTACCATCTTCTGTAATAAAACACATCTGAGAAGACCCCAATGTTTGCATCTGTGAGAAAATGCTCCAGGGTGTTAAGAGGACCTGAACAAACTGCTTCCATTACTTTCCGAGTCTTATTTCAGTGAGGATCTTTCACTGTCATCACAACCGCTACATCCATGTCCAGACTCTGGTGCTCGGAACCAGCCATTGTCCCCTGTGCTGATCGTATAAGCTGCGGTGGAATTTTTAAAAGCTAAACCATAGGAGAGAGCGGGAAGGAAATAGAAACAGAAAATAACAAGTAGAATAAAAACAACCAATTCTACAATGTTTGCTTTCTGATTCTACCATGGGACCCTCTGTATAAAGAAGAAAAGAGCATCTGCAAATAATCTGATCTAATTGGTCTGTGGTGAGGTCAGCTGAGTCTAAAGTGCAGCCACAGTTGAGAACAACTTTCCTAACAACTTTCCTAACAGGTCACACTTCTATGACTTGAGTCCTTTGCACAAGAAGAATTAATACTATTCTGATTTAAAATCCTGTTTTACCTCTCGTCTTCAAAACCGTTGTATCATACGCCTTCGTTGGCACAGTGGGAGGAAATGGCTGTTGGCTTCGGGCTTTGATGCCTGTGTAGAGGTCCTTAGGTGATGTGAAGGTCGGGAACATGGCACCACGAGAGATGTGTGTGTGGTAGGGGTGTTCGATCGGATACGGGGAGAAGATCTCGCTGAGATTTAGTTGAGCAAACAAAACAGAATAGAGGAAGCACAATAAAGAAATTATCAAATACTTATTGGGATCCTTCTTTGTGACAAGTACTGTTCTAACTCTTGGAGATAGGACAGTGAGTTAAGGCCCTGTACTCATGGAGTTAGCATTCTGGTGGAATATACATCATAAAACACATGACATTTTCTTAATCCTGCTAGACAAATCAAAAATAGATTTAATTTAAAAAATAAATGATACTGCATTCTTTATCAGTGAATAACTTTCACAACGGATAAAAGAATGAAGCAGAAGATACATACATTTTGCAGTTCTTAGAATTTCTAGTTGCTTTCAGTTTCCTGCTTCTTGTTTTAAGAGGACCTGAGTACTTTAAGGAATTGTTTTGGACATTCAGCTTCAGTGTGCAAAGTGATCTCTAACCGTCTTGGATTGGGAACTTCCAACCCATGCCATCTGTTTCTTTAAGCATTCAGTCAACAAAATATACTGCTTGTTTATGTACACAGTACTGTTTAGAGATCATAAAGCCAAAAATAGCTAGTACACTGAAAGACCTCCAACAAGATAAAAGTCCACAGGGTCATACTTTTCCTATCATTTGAAGAACTAGCAGAAGTTTAAAATAAACTGTGAGAGCTATCTAAATTAGAAGAAAATTGAGATTAGGAAGTACATGGAATAGAGAAATGTTATATATAATTAGAAAATAAAGTAAGGAAAGGCAAGACTGGTCTTAGTGGTTGAATTATGTCCCTTCGAAATTTGTATGTTGAAGTTCTAACATGCAGTATTTTATTTCTTTTTGGAAATAGGGTTATTGGAGATGTAATTAGTTAAGATGAGGTTATACTGGAGTAGGGTGGGCCCCTAATCCAATATGACTGCTATCTTTACAACAAAGGGAAATCTGGACACAGATATGCACACAGGGAGAATGCCACATGATGAAGGCAGATCAGGGTGACACGTGTACTAGCCAAGGAACACCGAAGATTGTCAAACTGACAAGAGTCGGGAGAGAGTCATGAAACAGATTCTCATATCTCTCAGAAGGAACCAACTCTGCTGAAACCATGATCTCAGACATGTAGTCGCCAGGACTAAGAGACAGTAAATTTCTGGTTTTTTTTTTTTTTTTTCAGCTGATGTAACCAGAGATGACTCAGACCTCCAGTAGAGCACACTCAAGCAGTTAGAAGTAAACATGTGCCAGGAGTATGGGTGCTCTGGGTTCTTAGAGGAGAACAGCCCAACAAAGAGTTGAAAAGATTGACTACATTTATAGTGCTAACAGTTGTAACCCACAGAAGTTTTGGGAAAGCTATTTAATGTTATATTTACCAGGTTATGTCATGCATGTTGGCGTGAGAGTCTTATTATAGCATTTTCCTTTCCCTATTTTCTTAGTTATCAGCAGAGTTTATATCATAGCTTCTGTAAGTCACTATGGATGGCACAATTTTGAAATAATGAGAACGATTTCTATAAGAAACATTTAAAAGTGTCATTCCCTTTCCATCACTTGGTGTTTTTCAAATCCAAGCATTTTTGGTTGGTTTTGCCATATATTTGCAGCAGCATTAAAAATCAAGGTATCAGAAAGAAATAGCTTCATAGACCAACAGCTAAAATGGCAAATTTATTAAAGTATTGTAAGTTATATAATGAAGCCTCGATATCAAACCCAGATCTCAGTGTGTCATCTAACAAGCTGTGGTGGCCCCACCCCAGATTCAGGCTCCTCCCCTTACTCAGCTGCTGATGCAAATCTCTCCTGAGCCTGGCAGACCTGGCATCTCAGTGGGCTCGCTGAAATACCTAGCAGGTTGAGATTCTTAGCAAGTGCCTGATCTCTTATAGATACCACAAGAAGTTAAGATCGGGTTGTAAGAGAAAAAGTCTGGATCCCAAGTAAAAGTTATTTATGAGGCCAGTCAGTTCTTTTTATTTTTGTGTAAAGTGATTCAGTTTTCTCATCCTTATCACAAACTCTCTCATTTGAACATATTTTAGAATTGGGTATGGCATTATTTTATTGCTAATCACTAAACGCTTTTCGATTTTATTTGCTTTGCTTAAAGAGTGCCACATCAACTCCTATACAGCTTGGTACAGGACACAAGGAGTTCAGCTCCGATGAAGACATGAGAACAGAATCAGGGCACTTCTGAATTCCACCTGAGTGATGCCCCTCGGAGTCATGAAAACTAGTGTAGTAACTGCTCTTTCAATGAAGTAATACTGACTGCGCTTCATTGTATATATTATACCATGATTATCATTTATTCTAAATAAATATTTCCAGTATCCAATTCAATGGGTTCTATAGGAAACTATCCCCCTTGAATTAATTTCCCCTTACAAATCTACCTGAAAATAAGTATTTGTAGTTTGGGCGCACTGTCTGTGTG
>NW_006436282.1:17868178-17877800 GCF_000325575.1 Pteropus alecto
TGTGTCATGTCCGATTTGTTCAAGTCAGGAAAGGATGAGTTTACTGTGGTCTAATAAAAAGCCCATGTTCGAAGGGAGGTTCTTGAACATTCAAAACCTTAGGGGCTTGCCTCATTCTCCTTCAAGTAGAGTAGGCAATAACAGGGGACCTGGATAAGAAAGGGGTCCTGGGGACAGTGGGGAATGAAATGAGAAAGGCTGAAGTTCAAATATTGTCCAATAGCCATTAGACGGTCACAAAACATACTAGAAAGAATGGTTCATGAAGTAACTTGAGTGTAATGGTTGTCTTAATATGTGCTAATTAACTTTTCTGGGTAGAAAATTCATTTTGATTCTCTTGGGTTCTTCTTGGTCTGTGCCAGGTTGAGCTAGGACGCAAGAATCGGTGGAATATGGAATCAGTGGGATTAATTTTTGAACTTCTGATACCATTTCCCATGGACTCGGTGCAGTTTAAGGAAATGTAGTATGAATGTTTCACAGAATGGTCACGCCTGTCCCCTCTGGGGACAGTGTCTCAGCAGGTCATCTAGGAGGTCCTCAGACATTGTAGCTGCGGCCTGAGCAGGAATTACACTGAGAGGGCATCGCTTTTAAATTTGGTTAACACACTTAATAACTCCCGCACAAGGCCCTGTGCTAACTGCTTTATCTACGTTCTTTATCAGAGAATCATTTAACAAGCTAAACACTAATGTGCATTTAGCACAAGGACAGAGGCCAAGGCAAAGCGGCCCCATATTCTACAAATTCGACGTTGGTAAGGACGCCTTAAATGAAGGCCATTACGTTTGTTTTCATCCTACCTTGTTCTCATCAGAGACATGACCAGAAAGTACAGATTAATTTGTTAATTCAGAAAGTTCTAAAGGCCAAGAGCATGTTAAATCACAAAAAAAGAACTGCAAGAATCCCATAAACTATTTCTTCCTGGGGATTGGTCTCCTTGACAGGAGGTAAATTTGCCAACTATATATATATATATATATATGTATGCAGTTCTTGAAATCCTCTGGTTTTGTCTGTGGCTGGGATTTTGACTTCGTGAAGAAAGGGTCAAAGGTGGGAGTTAGGAAGGCAGTGAGATGCCTCAGTTAATTCTGATTGCTGGGATTAAGGCAGAAATTTTTTTCCCTTGGACTGTAGAAATGTATATTTCCTAGAAAATGTATTAAGTTATATCTGGTAATGATTTAGGAAAATGTGGCTTACTCTAAGACCTGAAAGCTATGGACTCTCTGTGTCTTGAGTCTCTATATATTACGAGATTTCATTCAATAATATCGCAAAGGTTATTTTTGTTAGTTAAAGAAAGTTGCAAAATTATACCTTTAACTAAATTTTCAGGTTGTACCCCATTCCAGTTTTGAGTGCAACTGTATTAAATTACCAGAATGTATATTTTTTCCCTTAAATTAAGAGTAAGTAGCAAATAATTTTGTTCTTGTTATACTAAATGATTTTTAGAGATTACTTTTCATTTTGTGTCTTGAGTCCCTAAATAGAGAAGAAATAATAAAGAAAAGGTATAACATCAATTACTCACTTAACCACATACACATTTAAGTAAAAGAATTCAGTTTCTTTTCTATAAATCATTCAGTTAGAGGCATGGGCCGTCTCCAGACTCAGTCTGCCCTGTTGGCCACTGGCTGTGGCCCCCCCTGGCCTCTTGTCTTGGCCTCAGGCTGGCAGTGCTGCCCCAATCCCCCTGCCCCCTCTCCTCAACTTACAACATGTACCCGCCCTGTAATAAACTCGTGTCCACAGGACACCAAAAAAAAAGATGTTACGCAGTTCTTCCATGTAGACGTTTGAGGATCAAGTCAAAGGAAGAGAGTGTAGAATTTATCAGGCAATGAGCAGAAAGGCGATCTGAGAAAAAGAACCCAACCAAGGACTTTACTTTTCATATTGCTTTGAAGAGAATTTGAAAAGTCAAAACTAAGGGCTTACCTGGTTGTTTTTAAAAAGCAAAACCCCAGACAACCTTTAATTTTAACAGCCTTTTGAACAGATCTTTGCTTTCACTGAAAAACAGTATTTAACTGTTGACTTATTTTCAGTTAAGATCGATAGTGACTCTAGGAGCACCAAGCACACCTAGTGATTACATCTTGGTTTCCAATACCATTCTCCAGTGGAGGGGACTGGGCTCCTGAGAGAAATGGCTGATTCTAAGAGTAAGATAGGAAATACAGAAGATGAGTATGAGTCTGGAGCATCTTGTAGTACCAGAAAGTAAGGAAATGCTAAAAGGAAAAAAATAAAATCCACAACAATAAATGATGAAGTATACAAACAAACACACAAACCAACCACCAAAACCCACAACGATAGGGATATGGTGATAAGAGCCGTCTGAAGGAGTTCCTCATGGTCAATTTGAGTAATAAAGTAGCACAGAATTTCTACTAAAGCACCAAAGTACAAAATCAATATTCTTGAGTCCATACTGATATGAATGTGATTGAATAAATAAATAAATAAATAAATAGACAAACAAATAACGAAATAAATAGGAAGAACTGACAAAGCCCCATACAGAAGAACGCCAACTAATTTCTGTAGGTATTGTGTCTGCAAGGAGGTGAAGCATAATTCCAGATCCTTAAGTGTAGGCTGCACATATTGACTTTCTAAAGAGTACAGTATGGAAAGCGGAGGAAAAAAGATTACACAGTGGGGAAACCTGATAAACACCATCTCAGCTAGGTAATCAAGGTCAACATCAACAGTGATAGGTTGGTAGCATTTACTCTCGATAGAATGCGAAGAAAAATTTGTCACTTTACCTCTGTGGCCTTCCTCCCTAAAAACGCAGTACCTAAGTCTAATCATGAGAAAAACACCAGGCAAATCCCAGTTGGGGGACAGTCTACAAAATATCTGACCAGTAATTCTCAAAATTGGTCATAAATAAAATGGAAAAAAAGGAAGCCTGCGAAATAGTCACAGCCAAAGGAACAGAAGGAGACACGACTACTAAATGTAATGTGGTCCCTTGGATGGGATCCTGGAATGGAAAAAGGACATGAGGGAAAACCTGAGGAAATCTAAGGCAGCGCGGACGCTAGTTAATAAGCGCACATCGGTATTGGCTCATTAATTGTGACAAGTGTACCATACTAATTAATGTAAGATGCTAATAGTAGGGAAAACTGCTGGGTATAAGTTATAGAGGAACTCTCCCCAGGATTTTCCCAATAATTCTATACAGCTAAAACTACTAAAATTAAAAGTTTATTTAAAAAAAGTGACCAGGGCATATAAAATTGAGGGAAATCAGTAATACTGTCACCTTGACCTTGTATCAGCTTCTCCTCCCACTTGTTAAAACCTTTCATGACGTCTCATTTGTCCTCATACTAACCTATGGATTGACAAAAAATTTTTTCTTGATTATAACAGAGAAAGAAAATATAAGTTGTATACTCACCCTACTGTTGAATTAGGTGGTTTGGGCATCCTAGAATAAAAATAGGAAACACATCCTAATTAATATTAAGGTCTTTCTAAAGCTTATGTTCCTATTAGAAACTTGCTTAAGAATAAAGATGCATGCATTTTCCAAATGGTGTCTTTAAGATTGGATTGACTTTATAATATCTTGATTGACTTTCTGGAACACTGAATAATTCACCAGAGATATGATGTTATCATATCTCAGCTGTCCAATGATCATTTTTTTTCCATTCTGCTTATTCTAACTTCAGTCCCACTCACCACCTATTTCACGTTTCTTATTTGCAGTGCAAGTAGGACCGACTCCTTCCAATGACATTCACCCTCATAGGCAGGCAGTAGCTGGAGTGCTCCGAGGCAGCCTGACACCATGCATACGGTGCAATTACAGGACCTACAGTGACCTGTGTGTGGCCCGCTTGGGGAAGATATGTTAGTACCGTGTGTGCTTTGTCCCTTTGCTCAGGATTGCTGATCTCTCCCAGCTAGAACAAAACTGAACAAGGTCCTAGAGGCATGCCTTTTCCGAATCAGTTCCTTTGAAGGTTGTGTATTTACTAATTATTCCGAGCCGTGCACGCCAAGAAATAATACTGCAGCCTAGCGACAAAGTCCATACCAGGGACAGATTGTCATCCACTTGCCTTGGATTCCAACAATTAGTTTCAGCCTGTGCACATATTTCTGAAATATTTCAGGCATGAAAATGAACGGAATGTTAATCAGTCGATAGCAAAGATCAGTAAAATTGAGTATACTCTTTAATTTTTAGAAAATGGTATATTAGTCATATAATTTTATTAGTCTATAATATATTACATAATTCGCATGAACCATAAAGAGTTTATATCTTTCTTCATTGTAGTCTTGGAACTAAAAAGAAGCATGTCTTGTCTTCCAGTTATATTTCCAGTTGAGTTGGGAAAAGGGCAATGAGTATAAGAATCCAAGGGGTCTGCAGCTACTAGATTGGCTCTTATATGTGAAACATTAAATCGTCATCTAAAAATTTTCTCATCTGACAAATTTAGCTATGATATTGATAAGTATATGCCTAAAATTGATTTGGTTCAAAATGGGGAAAAATATTAAAAGAGAAGCTTTTAAAAGACATTCAAAGATTGAAAGTGAAATGAATGAAAAGAAAAAATGTTCAGAGACACCAGTTCCTTGACCTGAACCGGTCTGTTATTCCACTGTCACATTATATATCTACTTTTCAAAGTTTAGTAATCCCAAAGGGTATAAACAGGGCCTGGTAATCACAAATTTTATGTCTTTTTGGCTCCCTCTTGTGGCCAAATTCTATACTAACTTCTTTCCTGTAAACAGATTCCTAACAATTCTAATAGTTAGAGGCAAATAAGTGGTATTTTCATTGTTACTTCTGTACTGCCAGTGTTTTATTTTTATCTGAAAATTAAAAAGTATGCTTTTGTATTATATACAACAAATTATATCAAAGAGCGAAAAATAATTTAATTACTAGAAAATAATTCCTCTAAGCAAAGGATAAATGAATGAACAAGTATTCCTTATCCAAAAAAGAGACTTAGGAAGTAATTTTATTTATTAAGAGTTGCTTGTAGATTGTCATAATGAACTTCTCTTCTCATAAAATTCTGAATAAGATTATTTTGAGGGCACTGGGGCATTTTCTATGAACCTTTTAAGAAACACGACAGATTCTTATTAGATTGAGTAACTAGATCAAAGGCAAGGAATGGACAAGGGAGACCTGTATGAACCCCTCAAACATTTACTATTCTGTATTCCCATTTTTTTCTTTACTTGTTTAAATGCCACAAACGATTAGTGGGTTTTTAGTTTGTTTTATTTTTTGTTATTTGTTTAGTCTTGTTTCTATTACTAATTATCTCTATTGAAAAAAAGGAACACTTGTTTTTCTAAAAGGTCTCATTTTGGAGCTTTTTTCCCTCATATAACTCATTTCCACTTAAAAATGTTATTTGATCTCACATAAGGAGAAGAAACCCCAAACTTACAAAGAATCACTTCCACAGATGTCACTTTTTTTGTTGTGCGTCAAATAATAGAGTTGTTCAAAAGGAAGCTTTCTGAAAAGAAAGAAAATATTAGGTTGAACATCTTTTCAAATTAACACAGTGTAATGGTGAGATAGGAAAAGACAAAAAGACTAATATAACCATGTGTATATGGAAAGATAACATTTTTAATCAGTGGAAAAGGATTTACTTTTCAACAAATGCTGGAAAAATTCACTAACCAGTTGGAAAACAATATATTTCATTGGATTAAAAATTTAAAGAATTGAAAAAAAAATGTAAAGAATTGGGGAAAAAACCTATACAAACAAAATATAGAAGAAAATATACAAGAATTTTTTTTTCTTGGTGGTAGGAAAACCATTTTAAATAAGGTTTTTCTTTTAAAACTCAAAAACCAAATGGAAATCTGATAGCATCAAATGAAAAACTTTTGAAGATAGGACAGCAAAAAGCTCAAATAAAACACAGATTGAAAGAAATATTTGCAATAAAGATATGTAAAGACGATTAATATCCAGAACATAAAAATCTAATAAGAACCTGTAGCTAAAAGACAAACAATAAAAATGGAAAAAGAATAAGAACAGAAAAGGAAATGTAAATGGCTATACATAAGAAAACATAACAGAAAAAAGTACTCAGACAGAGAAATTCATTCTGATAACCGGGATACCCTTTATACTAATTAGGTGGGCAAAAATCACACAGTTTGATGACATAATACCGTTGGCTAAAAGTATGGGGAAATGGATACTTTCAGAAACTACCATGACGATATAAAGCATTTGGGCTATATATTAAAATTAAAAACATTTATATATTGTAACCCATAACTTCCACTTAGGATTTTCCCTTAAGAAACATTTGTGTATGAGCTCAAGCAGGCATATACAAACATGTTCATTACGTATAGTTAATGCAAAAAAGAAAATATTATGAGAATGGCTAAATAACCTATGATGCATCCGTGTTTTGGAACACAAGAGTGAGAGAGAACTATATTTACAGTCTCTATATTGCAGAGAGAAAAAAAATGAACCAAGTTGCCTAATACTATGTGTTAAATGATTCCATACATAAATAAAATAGTACCATATATTTTCAAGGGGTGCATGTATAATTATGTAAATGCATAACAAAAGGTGTGAAAGGAGGCACACCAAAGTGGCAACGGTGGTTCTCTCGGCAGGAGACTGGGCTTGGTGGGGTGGTGCTCAAAGCAGACTCGACCTCATCTTAGATTTTTTTAAATAAAAGACTTATTTTGAAAGAGCAGCTTTAGGTTCACAGCAAAGTGGAGGGAAGGTAGAGAGATTTCCCATGTACCCTCTCCTCCCCACATGTGTAGCCACACCCACTATCAACACCTCCCACCAGAGAGGTACATTCATCATCATTGATGCACCTGCATTGACACGTCATCATCACCTAAAGTCCATAGTGTACATTAGCCTTCACTCTTGGTGCTTGTAATGTTTTAATATAAATTGTCATGCTCAGCTATCCCTCGTGGCTGCCCCAAATCTTTTGAACACCCACCCTGTATCATCACATCTACCTAATGTAGATTCCAAAAAAACTTGCTTTCTTAGCCTCTCAGAAAGGCTGTAGAGCGTGAGGGTTCTTCATCTACCTGACGTAGATTCCAAAAAAACTTGCTTTCTCAGCCTCTCAGAAAGGCTGTAGAGCGTGAGGGTTCTTTGTACTCCACAAAAATGCTCATCGAGAGAACCAGTCAGGCTTTCTCCAGTCACCCAAGTGCTTGCTTAATGACTTCATAAACTAAGTTATCATGGGGCAGGGACAGGAGTTATGTATAGAGTCAGCAACATGAACTTTCCCTCATATTTGAGTCTGCCAGCAGAATTTACCAACCCTAAGTACTTCACAGAGAAAAATCACTGCGTGTACTAGTCAGCCACCTGGTGGGAGGCTGATTACACTGGAGCCTTCCATCATGAAAGAGGTGATTTATCCTCACAGGACTAGACACTTCTAAATGTGGATTTTCCTTTCCTTCTCACTATTCTGCCAATTACATCATTAATGTACTTACTGAATGCCTTATTCACCTGAATGCCATCTTAAACCAACATTACTTTTGACTATGGAACTCAATTTTCACAAAAGAAATAAGGATTCACTGGTCTTATCATATTTGCGGGATAGCCTGTTGAAGATTCAGTTATGGCTGAGTGTTGCCCTCCAGAGGTGTGGCACACACTCTGAACCAGTGACCAATAAAGAGCTTCCCCCATAGACAGAATGCATGGTCTAAAAAGCAAAGGGTGGGAGTGGGAGTGGGAGTGGGAGTGGGGCTTCTCACTGTTACACTTCCCATTACACTCGAGAAGAATTTTACTTCCTCCGCAGCCACTTGGGCTTTGCGGGTAGAGGTCAGGGGAGAAATGGTTCCATCAGAGGACACCACAGTGGTCCCTTTGAATCGGGAGTTGAACTGATGATGTGATAATTTGGGACTCCTTATGAGTCTGGAGAAAACAGACAAGAAAGGACTATACCATGTAGGCTGGGATGATTGATCCTTAATGTCAAGGGCAAGAGCTCCGCTGCTACAGTGATGGGGAAAGGAGGATTTATTTCT
This sequence comes from Pteropus alecto, assembly GCF_000325575.1. Taxonomy (NCBI): domain Eukaryota; kingdom Metazoa; phylum Chordata; class Mammalia; order Chiroptera; family Pteropodidae; genus Pteropus; species Pteropus alecto. The sequence goes on from NW_006436282.1 coordinate 17,876,282, forward strand.
AGGACATAAGGAATCTTTGGACACCTCCTGGTATTGCTTCCAGTGCCATAGCCTGAAACAGGCAGAACCACTAAAAGCTTAGATCCCTCAGGAACAAAATTTGGAGTTGCCCCACCAGGTACTGGCTGAGGGCAAGAAAACGTGGAACAGGTAGTGGAGGAAGGAAGTTAACACCATCAAGAGCCTCATGACCAGCTGCAGAAATGAGAACTATAGTCATGGCTTCTATTTATTTCCTTGCTGTGTCCTGTATACTTTTATATATTTTAACTAATTTTTTCCTCTCCTTTTTTTTTTTATTATTTCATATAGGGTGCGTTGGCAATGGTTTACTTTATGAAGTGCGTCAGTGTGGACTGTCAGGACAAGATCGTAAGTGAACTAGAGAAGAGTGAAGGTCACCCAGAGATCCTAGATTTGGAGCTGGATGCAGGGACCGATGAGACTCGGGTCTCCCCCTTTTGGGGAAGTGAGTACGTTTTCATTTGTATGAACAAGTGTTGCATTTTCTTACATTGGAGCAGAAGTTCTCAAACTTTGCTGCATGTTCGAATGATCTGAGGGAGTTTATTAAAATGTGGAATCTGTTTCAGTAAATCGGGGGCAGGGGTCCAAGGTTTTGCATTCACCATCCCCTAGGTAATGTTGACCTGTTGGTCCATGAACCACAGGTCGAACAGAAAAGCACGTTATCGTTGTTGCTGTTGTTTACAGTGACAGCGACTGGCGCTGATGGCTCTCTAACATCTCTCCAATACCTTCTCTACGTTTTGCTAGTTTTCCGTGTTTTGAACAGCCCCTTCCCCAGGTAGAATCCAGAAAATCCACTTCCCAGCCTCCCTGGGAACCAGGGTGCAAATGTGCGCTCTGGGTTCTGCCAGTTATCTGCATCTGCACTAGGCTTTGACTGGAACGTGAGCAGCCTGAGACACAGGCTCCAGGTGGGGATTCGATTCGTACTGCTAATCGGAAGCAGCAGAGGTGTCCAGGGCAAGCAGAGGTGTTTCCCCTACGAGGCCAGTGCTGGGGATGAGTCAGGCTGTTATTCTTGGAAGCTCATCAATTAGCTTGTTTCTCCAGTCCTTCCACAGTTCTGTGAGTTAACCTAATATCCTCAAATAGAGCCTCTTCTTAAACTAGCCAGAATGGATTCTGTTGTTTGCAACTAAAAATCCTAATGTGTACAAATGAATAACTTGTGAAATTAAAATTTAATTTTAATTTCAAAAGAAGAAAAGTAACTTTGTTGGAAAAATGAACTTAAAAAAGAGCAAATGCAATTTAATTTAGATGAGATGATGTCTCTAAAGCCCTTGGCACAATGTGTGGCATAGAGATGGCACATCCTCATTATAAAAGTTTGCATAATTATGAAAAAGTGTATACAAATACCACCGTGCAGAATGTGACTCTAGATCTCTCTAAAAAATAGCTGTAAGGAAGTGCGAATGGGGAGATCTTCAGCTCTAGCCAGAGCTGAAGTTTCAAGAATAGGTTCAAAGTTCATGTCATTTCTTAA
>NW_006436282.1:17877842-17884832 GCF_000325575.1 Pteropus alecto
AAAAAAAAAAATTAATTTTAAATTTTATTAGCATTTAAGAGATGAAAAAGTAAAACTGAAGGAATTCCTGACCATAGGTAAATATCTGTTCACTATGTAGATACACATTTCTAAAAGTTCTGTGCAAAATTTTAAAAAAGTTTTTCACATTTAGGATGTTGGAGTCATTATTTTTTAGATCCTTTTGATGCTCAGGCATGAAAGATAAGATGAGCCCTGCTTCACTCGCTTCCGCTTCCTCTCCCCGATGGCTTCGTTTTGGTCGTTTATATAATTTGTACTTGGCCAGGGCTTATAACATTTACCTGGTTCCGTCATAATACTTCTTCAAATCACGTTGGATAGATTCGATGTTCACCATCAGCCCTTTTGTCACAGCTTCTCTGTTCTCGAGTTCTTTATTTTGATTAATTTTTCGGTTTGTTAAATTTCGTTCTCAGATATTTTTTTTTAAAAGAAGGACTGATTGGGTGCTACATACTCCAGATTCCCTCATGCTGCAGATGTCCGCCTCTAGCCTTTACGCTTGATAATTTTGCTGCAGTCTCTTTGGCTTATATCTCCTTTTCCTCAAAACTTTAAAGATGTGTCTTCTGGCATTGAATACTGCTGTAGAGGCTAGAGGTCAGCCTCATTTTTCCTCCTTGTAGGGCCTTGCCTTTCCTGCTTGAATGTCTAAAGAACTCTTTCTTTATGAATTCAATAATAAAACCAGGTTGATCTCAAAGTCAATAGTTCCATTCTAGTTGGGTTTTTTTTTTTTTTCCCCCATCACATGTTATGTTCTTTTGATTTTCAGATTTAGCTCTTTCTTAATTTCATGGGAATTTTCTTGTATATCTCTGAACAACTTTTTCTGTTCTACTTGTTAGATTCTGTACATTTGGGACATCAGTTTTCCTTATGATGATTTACTTGTTCTTCATATCCATAATTTTTTATTGCTTTAATATTCTTACCTTTCCCTCTGCCTTCCCCATGATTTATTGTGCTTATACACCACTGTCAATTTTCAGTCACATTTATTCTGTTTCTTCTTGGTTCTTTTTTTCCCTAGATTTCTGAGTTGTTTTGCATTGTTTTTGTATTTTTTTTCTTAGTCCTGTGATCTCCCATTTTATAATATTCTGTTGTCCACTTATCTGGTCTTTTATCAGATTCATATACTTATTTAGTCCTTTTATAGGGAATCTACTTTCATTTCCTGGGCTTTGTTTTTTCCTAGACTGGTTTTGTGTGTGTGTGTGTGTGTGTGTGTGTGTGTGTGTGTGTGTGATATGTCATATTTTTTTCTCTTCCTGATTTACGAAGTTGCCTGGCCATTTGTTCTCTTATTATATGTGTTTAATTAGACAGCGCTGTCTAATCTAAATCCAGCTATTTGCTATGATATAATGCTGGTGAATTCTGTTTTTTTTGTTTTTTTGTGGTTTTTTTTTTTTTTGCCATCCAAGGTCAGTTTGCCTTCTGTCTGTGCTACAAGCTTGATGGCTCAGTATTATTCTCTCCATCTTCTTCAGCCTGTGGGATGGAGACAGCAGAGAAGTGCTCCCATGGTGTCAGATAGAGCCAAGATCCTGTGAAAGGTCCTCTACAGGGCACATTCCTTCCATTTGGGAAGGACTCATACCCGTGGACTTCTGCCCATTTCCTCAAGTCCACACAGTGTTCTGGAAGACTACACATTCTACGGAACTTTATCTCTCTTGAGATCTTGTTTTAAAATAGGGGCTTCTACTCTTGAGTCATTTTTTCTTTTCTATTAGGATTCCCTACTCAATCTTTAAATCTTCTCTTCAAATTGGAGAATTATCAAGATTTTGTAGACTCACCTTTCCTCAATATGCATTTGGAATGTAGAGATGGGTTTAGGCTTAATGCCTCTCAGCCAATAGTGTAGCTTCCCCTGGACCCCAACACTTCCGGGGAGAGTTTGAAAATATGTGTGGGTGGTTTCATCGTTTGTCACAGTGAATGCAGAATGCTGCTGGTATTTATAGGTTAAGGGTCAGAGATGCTAAATATCTTAGAACATGTGGGAAAAAGAATTGTCCTGCCCCAGATACCCTCTTGAGAAACATTTAGTTAGGAACTGCAAATAAACTACATAGAATTTCTTGGCATATTAAAATTAATGGCATAAGGCAATGTTCCCTTTTATTGTTTGGGGGATGCTGGTAAATTCTGTATTTGTTTCATTTTTTTAGGCAGCAGGAGGGGCGTATTCTGTGATTTTGCTTCATATGGTCATATTAAACTTCAAGTATTATAACTACTACAGCTATCACTGCTTTTATAATTATTAAAGAGGGCTGGTTACCAGGAATTTCAAAGTATTCTATAATTCACAGAGCACTACATATCTATTTAACAGGTTTTTAACATTTGACCGTACATTAAGAGGAAGAATCCATTTTGTTTTTCTTAGACAAAGTAAAAATTATGCTACTTCACCAAACTTAGGAAGTATTTATGGAAAAGAAAATTATACATTTTCATTACTTTGTAACTTCATTTTTCTAGTAAATTAGGTAATGACTGACTTTGCTTAGAATTTCTGAAACATTGTGGTTAAGTAAATATTGCTAAGATCCCTTTAAAAGAGTTTTACTTAGATATAGTTATGTCTAAAAGTGTCAGAAAGGACAGTGATGTCCCACATGACATGACACTGACATTGCATTAGAACATGTATATGTAATATATATATATAATTATAGTTCCTCTAGGAAGCCATGTTCTCAGAACTTCTTAACCTCAGATGACATACTGTAAGATGTCTCACCTAGACATTTTCCTCAGAAGTCGGTACTTTTAATTTCCAAAGATATGTGACTTGGGGAGGCAAAGGAGCGACAGTGTTTCTCACACAGAGTGGGGTGATGTGTGGCACCACAACACCTCACTAAAAATCCCCTCCAGGGGAGGCGGCAGGGTGCAGTTGTAGGGATAAGCTTCTGTATGGACCAGAGGGGCTTAACCCCTCAGAGAGCGAGAAATTTTTTTGTTATTTTGTTTAAAAGGCTCTTTTTGAGGAGAAAGAAATATATTGTGATATAAGTTATTTCCTTTTAGGAAACCAGATAAAACATATTCTGTAGTTGCTTGTCAAGTGATTTGCATTTTATCAGAAGATAGGACTGTCTTAAATATATTTTTAAGAGATAAATATGGCAAAATGATAACATTTAACATAAAAGGATGTGAAGAGAATAGAATTCATTAACTTGAATTTCTGAGTCAGGGATGATTGGCATCCAAATTGGGATTGATAATATTTCCTCTACCAGTGTCTCGAGCTGCATTTAATGAGGCACCAGACATGAACCTCTCATTTCAAGCTGTATTTCTCTTAAGAAAAGAGTCTTTGACTTTCTTTCTTAGATGTTGGAATCCTGCGAGTATAATTACAATTCTTTTAGAATATTGTACACTTTTTTACTATATAAAATTTTGGGACAATAGCTATAAATTTCATAAGGAGCTTCACCCTCAGTCTCTAGAACATGCTTGTTATTGCTTAAGTTACTGAATAGATAAATGAATAGCTGGAGTCAATGAATGAGTGAACAGATGAATAGAACTTGGGCTTTGGAGTCAAATAAATCTGGGCTCTAGTCCCAGTTCTATAGTTTTATAATTGTCTGACTCAAGGAAAGGAACTGAATCTCTTGGGTCTCTGTTTATTGTAAAACCAGGGTAACAATATCCACTTTACAAAGATATTATAAATCCATGTTTTATTAGAAAGTGAGTTCCGTGAAAGGGGACCTTAAAAAATTTGTTGGATGCTTTAACGAACTTGAGGCTCTCACGGTCTATGTGTCAGTATCACATCTTTCCAATTGCATTGTTTTCATTTGTCTGCTTTTTATTGCTTTACTGAGGCTTTGATAAGGCCGTCCGCCACCACGTGTCCCTATATTTACCGTTTCTCTAGCTGTGCCTTGTCTTTCCTAATTTATCTCTTTTAACTGCTTTAGAACAACAAACTAGTTAGATAGCTTGTTAGTAAACTAGGTAAGCAGGATTGTTAGATAAAGCTGGAATAACGAGGCTCTATGTGAAGGTTTGATCGATTTTATTTTGAGTAAATTTTATAAATTTGAGTATATAATATGACATTTAATTTGTTGCTCTGGGGTTTTTTTGTTTTTGTTTTTGTTTTTGTTTTCTCTTTAGTCTTGACCTGTATTTTGAATAAAGTTGCTGAAAGAGTGACTTTAAAATTTGTAAATGATTATTGAAATATTTTAATTATTGAAAACAATCCCCATGGACTATATTGACTAGTGGTTACCAGAGGACTATAGACTAGTGGTTACTAGTGGGGTGGGGGAGGAGGAGATGGGGTAATGGGGGTCAAATATAGGGGGATAAGGGAAGGGTGAAGTGGGTAAAAGAGATCAAATATATGGTAGCTGAAGGAAACTGGACTTTGGGTAGTAAACACACAATAGAATATACAGATGTCAAATGATAATGTACACCTGAAAATTATATAATTGTATTAACCAATGTTACCCCCAATAAACTTAATAAAAAATATAAAGAAATAAAAAAATAAAATAATGTCCCATAGATTAATGAACAAATTAGAAATCAAAAGTTCCAAAATATCTAGAACATCTCTATAAATTAGGCCAGCCATTTGCTCAAGCAAAAACACATTTAATTTAATCTCTCTCAGGAATATTCCCATTTAGTTTTAGATAAAATGTGACTAGCAGGGGAGTGAAAGTAATCAAAATTCCTGATCATAATACTTGAACATCTCTAAGGACGGCAGAGACATCTATAAACACAGATTTTTTTAAACTGACTGCACAATTAGAAATCATATAATTAGTTTTTCCATCTGTGTCTTCTTATAAATAGTAAAAGAAATCAGTCTGGAGGTAGATTTAAGTTAACAAAGGACTCTATAGAAATAAAGAAAAATGAACAACCAAGACCTCTACGTGAAGGGCAGAAAGATCATTTACCTTGGCCAGGTTTCTTCACCACATCCAAAATGCTGATGATGTCCCCTGCCCATGACACAGGGAAATTCATGTTTTGGCCTATGTCCCTCAGGGAGTGAAATAGGTATCATCCCACCACATTCCCTGTCAGCGCCCCATGGAAGCCGACATTGATGGAGAGACTCCCGTAATTCCCGATACCTGTGAAATAAGAAGGACTTTTGAAATATCTTCAGCATGGAATAATATGGTCTGAATGTCTGTACTCCCCAAAATTTATATGTTGAAATTCTAATGCCCAATGTGATGTATCAGAAAGTAGGGCCCTTGGGAGGTGACTAGCTCTAATAAGAGACTCCAGAGAGCTTGCTCACCCCTTCCACCATGGGAGGGTGTGGCAGGAAGGTGCCAGCTATGAACCAGGAAGAAGCTTCCACCAGAACACACCCATACTGGCGCCATGGTCCTCGACGTCCAGCCTCCAGAACTGTGAGAAATAAACGTTTCTTGTTTATAAGCCACCCAGTCTGCGGCATTTTGTTACAGCAGCCCGAATGGACTAAGACAAACAACTAAAATTCCTATAGCTTCAAAATTATTTTTAGGTTACATTTTCAGGGCACAGAATTCTCAGTCCTGGGTAGATTGCGATAGATTCCGGTTATTTAGGCATCATAGGACTGCTGTAGGAATGAGGTTAAATTCCCGAGGGCATACGGAGTATCATTTTTTTCTTTCTTTTTTTTTTTTTTACAGCTGTAGTATGGGTGCTTATTTCTTTTAAACATTTTTATTGAGATATAGTTCACATGAAATACAATTTATCCGTTTAAAGTGTACAATTACTTGTTTTTTTAGTATATTCACAAATATGTATAATCATCACCATAATAATTTTAGAACATTTTTATCACCTCAGAAAGAAATCCTGTATCCTTTAGCCATCATACCCTCCCCACCCACCACCCTAGTCCTAAACAACCACTAATCTACTTTCTAGCTCTATAGATTTGCCTATTATGGATACTTCATATTAATGAAATCATATATGTGGTCTTTTGTGACTATATCACATATCAGTAGTTTATTCCTTTTTATGGCTGAATAATATTCTGTTGTATGGATATAACACATTTTCTTTATCCATTCATCAGTTGATGGGCATTTGGATTGTTCTACCTTTTGGCTATTGTGAATAATGCTGCTATGAACATTCATGTGCAAGTTTTTGTTAGAATATTTGTTTTCAGTTTTTTTAGATATACACCTAACAATGGAATGCTGGGTCATGTAGTACTTCTGTGTTTAATTTTTTAAGGAATTGTCAAACTGTTTTCCACAGCGGAAAATTTCCACCAATTTACATTTCCACCAGCAATGTATGAGGGTTCCAATTTCTCCACCTCCTTGCCAACACTTATTTTCCTTTTTCTTCCTATTATACCCATAGTGCATGTGATATCCTATCTTTTGTGGTTTTGATTTGTATTTTCCTAATGACTAATGGTATTGAGTATCTTTTTACATGCTCATTGGCCCTTTGTATATGTTCTTTAGAGAAATGTATATTCATATCTTCTGTAATTTTTAAATTGGGTTGCCTTGTTATTGAGATGCAGGAATTCTTTATATATTCTAGATATGTCTCTTGTCAGATATATGATTTACAAATATTTTCTCCTGTTCTGTATACTATCTTTTCATTTTCTTAATAGCATCTTAGGAAGCACAAAAGTTTTTAATTTTGATGAAGTTCAGTTTATCTATATTTTGTTTTGTTGCTTGTGCTTTCAGTGTCATATCTAAGAATACATTGCCAAATTAAAAATTTTGAAGATTTACCCCTATGTTTCTATGTTTTCTTCTGACAGTTTTTGTTTGTTTGTTTGTTTGTTTGTTTGTTTTTTAGTTTTAGCTCTTAAATTTAGGCCTTTGATCCATGTTGTGTTAGTTTTCATGCATGGTGTGAGATAAGGGTACAATCTCATTCTTTTGCATGTTGAGATTCAGTTGTCCCAGCACCATT
>NW_006436282.1:17884937-17892892 GCF_000325575.1 Pteropus alecto
TGTAAAAAAATTGAAAAAATAAGGCATTGTAAGCTGACAAGGTCCTTGCAATCTGTGAGGTCAACCCAGGGTTGCCTCACCTTAAAAAAAAAAAAAGGTGGGTACCGTAAAGGGCAGCAGCACTTGCTCCAAAGCTCTATCTTGAGCTTCTCTAACAGTCCTCCAGGTGTGGACCACAGAGCAGCGCCATCAGCATCTCCTAAGAGCTTGTTAGAAGTACAAATTCTCAGGCTCCACCTCAGACCTAGGAATCAGAATTTCTGGGGGTGGGGGCCAGAAATCTGTTTAACAAGTCTTCTAGATGCTTCTTATGCATGCTAAAGTTTTAGAAGCATTGCCTTATTTAGCAGTTACCTGTCCCAGAAATCAAGTTTCTAGTAGCCTCCCCCTTTACAACTGTGTCATTCAGTGGCCTGGAGACCTGGAAGTTTCCTAGATTGGCTGGTAGGGCTTAATCAGATCTTGAAAACTGGAAGTTCAGATGACTTTTTCTGCTCTTTCTTAAAAAGGGAGTGAAGGGCAGGGACTCCATCCTGTTCACGGTTGTATCTGTACTTTAATGCATGCTTGCTGAATGCATGCATACCTGAGTGAATGAGCAAGGCAAAAGAGTTAGATTTGTTTCCTGGACAGCAGCCTATGACACAGTAATGAAAGCTTCAGGCTGGGGAGAAGGCCTCACAAAACACTTAAGAATATCTGGCAAAAGATCTGCTTCCTAATTAGGAAGGATTTAATGACTTCCAGTTTCCAAGAATGGTACTCTAGATATGTAGGCTAACCTTCCCACTAAAAACAACTAAAAATGCTGAAAAGGGAGCTTCTGGGTGGGTGAAAACATGGAGCTGTGGAGAGAGTAGTAGGCTCAGAGAGCATAGAAGCTCCATGCTCCTTCCCACATACCTTGTCCTATGCACCTCTTTAATCTGGCTGTTCTTGAGTTAAATTCCTTTGTAATAAACCAGTTATCAATCACCAAGAGGTGAGCAGTATAGAAAACAAAGACCACTGATTCATCACAGTTTCATAGCACACCAATGGAAGACAAGTCACTGTAGACAAGGTCTCTGCCACACTCACCTCAGAATCCCCAGGATATAGCATAGTGTCTTACAAATAAATATATGATGCTCAATAAATATTATTTGACTAGGTAGTTTTCCTAGAGAGCAGGCAATGATATAAGAATATTAAAAAGGAAGCCAATTGTACCTTAGGTTAAATTTTCTTGGGGAAGTTGAATTCTATTTCTATTTCACTGTATTGTACTGCCTGGAGAAGATAAAACAAAACAAACGCAAAAATGCTGAAAAGGAGGAAAAAGAAGAAAAAAAGAAAAACATCTTCTTAAAAGGAGCTAATTGTGAATAAGACAGAAAGGCAACCAGGGCTGCATAAGAAGGGAAATAGGAATCCAGAGAGGTAAACAAGACAGAAGACTTGTTTCCTGTAGGGCAGTGGTGATTCTGGCAAATTTCATTTTTGTTTTAAGGACTTTGCAGGGTGAGAGGTTTAGAAATCAGCCAGGTGAGGAATCTAAAGGAGACTATCTCCCACAATAGGCTGGGATCCCAAAAGTCTGCCCTCTCATGTTAAAGGTGAGTGAGATGTAAACCAGCTCTGTAGTTGTCTTCTGCCCAAGTTTGTGGCTGCCTATGACTTGACCTTGGATTTAAGTGGTCTAGGATAGGTAGTATACCCCCAGGCACCTTGCAGGACCAGCAGGATTCCCTTCTGGAGGAAGGATTCTTTGGGGAATCATTGTCTAAGATGAGTTCTAAAGGAAGAGTAAGACATCTAGGTAGAAGAGAGGGAATACTCCAGACAGGGGGAATACCATATAAAAAGGCCTAGAGATAAGAAAGGTTAAGGAATCAAAAATTCCCGACAGTGTGGCTCCAGGATCCTTCTTAGGGAAGGACCTGCTTTGTTTGATAAAATATTGTGTTAGGCCACTTGATGTAGAGACAGAGACTCTACAAGTATGGGTGTTGGTAAGAGATCCAGCAACTTAACACTGATTAAGCTGCTCTGAAGTGGGGATTTGGTTTTTTGCTTTTTTGAGGGGAAGATGAAAAGGGAGCAAAGGGAGAAGAAAAAGAGAGAAGCCAGCAGGATGGCAGGGGGCTAGGGTCTGCATTGGTGAAATGCCAGTGAGAGAACCCTGGTGATAATTAGGCTAAAGAACTTTTAAGACTGTGGAAGTTATGGCTAATAAGGGACTTTAAGTTATGTACTGTATGGTGTGATGCGATTCTTCCTCTTGACCCCTGATAGTGACGTGTACGGGGCTCACAAATGCTCCATGTGGATGAGGTCTTTGTAGAAAATTGAAGATGACTGAGTGTTGCATCTGAGTCAAAATGTTGGATAGAAGCAGCTTAAGTGGAACCAGGAACCCAAAGTCAGGAATGGCCACCCTCCACCCCCATCCCAGGGATTCGGGTAAATTCTGAAGAAGGCTTTGGGCTTTCAGAAGGTGTGGAATAAAAGATTTGAGTGGAACTTATCTAGATCTTAAGGGCTGAGAAAATAGAGTTGAATTTGGGGCCAAATCAGTAGAGCTGGTATAGAATTCAGGAATTTGAGGCACAGGAGGGAAGAGCTGTGGTGAGAGGTAAAGCAAGAGAGGAAAGCAAGAACAATACCCGATGGGGCCATTAAGCCTTTTGGACTTAGAAACATGGGACAGGAGCTCAGGGAGAGAGGTACGGACTGTGAAGCTATTTTCTGTTTTGTACCAGTACAGCGCTAGGCTTGATGTAATCCCCCTGTAAACATATGCTGAATGGAATGAAGAACTAACACTCAGGACTGTCTTATAAATGAATGCTTTAGCTCAGAAAGTCACTAGATAGTGGTTGGCAAACTATGGCTCATTGGCCAAATCCAGCCTACTGCCATTTTATTGGAATGCTGCCCAAACCATTCATTATATATTGTCTCTTTTCTAAGGCTGTTTTTGCCCTACAATAGCAGAGTTGAGTAGTTTGACAGAGACTATAAAACCTAAAATATTTACTATCTGGTACTTTACAGAAAAAGTTTGCCAACTGCTGCACTAGCTAGTCAAGGAGAATCTGGGAGACCATTGATTTGGGGTGCTGTAGAAGAGATGGTGGCAATTTGCTCTCAGATCTCTGAGGCCTTAACCAGCTCTATGACTGTGATCAACAGACATGGTTTGGGGCGCATGACAAGTGAAAAAATTTTAAACACATTTGATTAATGAGAACGTAGCTTTAATATCTAAGTTTTAAAAGTTACGTTTAAATTAGATAAGTCAGTTTCTCAACATCTGAACCCAATACATTACACTGTCCCAGGAAAATGAGAAAGAGAAATGTTAATCATTCATTTGGGTCGGTATTCATCTAAAGCTAGTAAGTTGAAGAGAAACATGTAAAATAAAAGGCAAAGCAAAAAGAAGTCATATTTCCCTTTTATTTTAGGGTTTCACATTTCCTCCCTTAGGTTTAATAATATAATAATAATAGCATTATTTGAAGGAACTAATTAAAATATGGAAGTTTTATGATTAAATAGTTTTAAAGCTTAAATAATACATGTCTCCATAACAAAGAAAATAATAAATGATTAGTGCTGCAATCAGTAGCCACATAAAATTGTTTACTTGTTTTTGAGAAAGATATGATCCCTACAGATGAACCAATATCTTACTTTGGAGTCATTTTACAAAATTTAAGCATTACATTCCATACTTAGGGGCCTGAATTTAGCCAGTAGTTATTGAAAGCCATGATAAAAGGAAAGCTCAGAACAAACATACTGTCATTTTTAGTTGCCAGAGAGCTAATAGTCAAAAATTATTCAGGAATCAGAAAACAAAGGAATGAACTCATAAACAAAATGGAACGTATCATGAAGTCTTAAGCAATTCTCAAGGCATCTCCTTAATTGATATGTTTGTTTGCCTAATGAGCTAGAGAACCTGCTAGAGGTATGAGATGTCCACTGAATGGAAAAAGGAGATAGGCATCTGTGATGATTTTGAATAGCTGTACCTGCCATTCTTAAATTTTCAATGGAAGAAATACAAAAGAACATCACCTATTAACATTTTTAAAGGTAATGAGCTCATAGAGTATATATATATATTAGTGACTACTGTAATTTCTCCAAAATATGTCAGTGAAGAAAGTAACTCAAGTATAAAGATTAACTAGTCCTTGGTCGATAGGTAAGCCAGAACTATAATTCTGGTTTTCTTACTGTTTTCAGTGCTTTCTGCTAGCCCAAAATAAGTCAGAAAACTTCTAAAAATGCATATTCCCTAGACCCACCTCCTACCTAATGAGCTAGAATATCTACAGCTATAGCTGCTCAGGTCTTTCAGTGTACCCTGTCTGCACACTAAAGCTGAGTAGCAATGGTGCCAGACTGTTTTACCTATTCTGGAAAGAAAAAAAAGTAGGCTGATGTGAGCAAACCATTTTGCATTTCTGTTAAAATTGCCGAGTTAGTTCAAAATGCATTATGATATTTAAAAAAGGCATCCCCTTAAGTGCATCTATGTTTAGAAAATTATGCTGCTGAGAGGTAACATATGCTAGGACTCGTGTTCATCCTAATTGCTATGAAGGGTAATTCCTAAAAGCTAGGAGATTGCTGTTTTGTCTTGCTTTTGAGATTCGAGCTGGGAGCCATCGACCCGTAACCTGATCTAAAGAAGCCTCAGCATTGATAGAGCAGAAGTACCAATGTCATCCTGATGACACTTTCCAGAGCAGTCCAGAAGAATAACACTGAAAGAAAATGAGATTCTGTTTCTGTACACTGCCCAGCTGCTTCTTAAGAGGGCATTATTAGGCGGGGTTCTGAGAATACACAATCATTTCGGCTTTCCTATTTGGGACTATGAAAGGAAAGAATTCACGTGGCATAAAAGGGAAAGAAAATTTTAGTCATTAGGAAGTAGGTTGCACCTCGATATTGCTTCAAATAATACTTTATTGTAGTTTGTAGGTAACTGAACATGTGTTTAATTTTATAGTCAGTTAATGAAAAGCAGTTACTTTCTCAAAGATGCTCCTCTTAAATTTCATGCCAGTTAAAGGGTTTTGGAGCCAATTACTAACCAACCACAGGACTATTTAGGTAGAAAGGATCAAAATTTCAGTGAAAAGCCTGAGATCAGTACTTCTGAGGGGATAGAGAATTCAATCAGCTATGGCGGCCCTAAATTCCTGCTCAGATCCCTTTTGGCCAAATATAAAACCTCACATTGCTGCTTTTGAGCTAGGGTCAACTGCTCCTATCCAGATTACACATGACTTACTAAGGGTTTCCTGGGACTCAAGGGATGACCATTGGAGCTGAATAGGAATTGGGGGCTAACAGCCACTTTTGGGAGTCAGGTAACAGTAGAAGAGTAGGTAGGTAGGTACAGCAAGGACGAATTCAGCAGAAGTCCTCTTTCTCACAAACATCAGGGGCCTCCTTCCTCATGGAGATCCCTTCTGTGGACTCTCCTTCTCATGAAGTGAAAATAGTTTACAAAAACACATTGACTGTGATCTTTAAATGTTAAAAAATGGGGAGGAACATATTGAGATGTTAACAGTGGTTTTTATTTCTGGGTAAAGGAAGGACAGAGGTTTACTTCTTTGAGCTTTAATTTCATAATTTTTTTCTGTTGGGAAAATGGAAAATTTGTTTTCTGAATGGATTTCCATGATTTCTAAACTACTTATAAGGAACGTGTTAGTTTTTTAATTAGGAAAAAAAAAAGCTTTCTTTTTCTTTTTTTATATGAAGAGCATAGTTACAAATTGGAGTGATCCGTACAAGTCTGATCAGGACAGTGAAAGCCTAGAAGCAAGAAGACAGAGAGTCTGTTGAGAACCAGTGTGTAGTCCGGCAGAGAGAACTCTCAGCCAAAGGGATCTTCGAACTCTGGAAGGGCTGCTGTCATGGAGATGATGGATTTTTCTTGTTTTGCATAGCTTCAGAGAGAAGCACCAAGATCAGCAGGTAGAAATTAAAAGGAGGAATAATGTTCTCAGTAGAAAAACAATTATTTAACAACCAGGAGCATTCAAAAGTAGAGTGGGCTGCCTGTGTGGGAGTGATGTCCCATTTTAGAAGTGTTTAAACTGAACCTAGGAGACTTCCTATATGATTTCTTAAAGAAAGAATTCTTAAATGAGAGGTTTGACCAAGTGAAATTAAAAAAAACAAAAAACAAAAAACAAAAGGAGCATAATGAAGAATCAACCATATAGGCTTTTTTTTCAACATTCAAGTGTTTTGAGAACTTTTTGCCCCCTCAAAATGATTCAGGTAAATATAATACAAAAGCTGGCACTAAGATCTTAGAAAATTACTTGTTTGTACCTGTTATTACTTCATATGTAAAATAGGGATAATAATAGTACTTTAGGGTTGTCGTGAGGAGTGAGTAAAAGAATTACTATGTAGAAAATGTTTGGTACAGTATATGTTAGAAGCAGTTCTTTAATTAACCTGTCATTAATATGTTATAGACAATTTAGTAAAGCAAAAATTTAGACAGCAACTATGAATAACAGATTCTGAGAGTATTTTTGACCAGGTGGTGTTGGGAATCACTACACTACTCTTTAAATAGATTAATTTCTAAATGAAGGAACCAATCATTCTAAAGTTCTAAAATGTAGTGGATGAATTTGACATCTACCATTTAAAAATATACACACCAAATACAACTATCAAGTTCATAACAGCTGTGGACACTTCGATTTAGTTAATTTTCACGTTATGCCTTTCCTGTGATGTGATAAACAAAAGAGCCCCGTAACCGTGTTTTCTCTCACGTATAAAAATATACAAAT
The DNA here is from genome assembly GCF_000325575.1 of Pteropus alecto. NCBI lineage: Eukaryota > Metazoa > Chordata > Mammalia > Chiroptera > Pteropodidae > Pteropus > Pteropus alecto. The sequence continues at coordinate 17,891,771 of NW_006436282.1, forward strand.
ATACTAAAACCTTTTTTAATGTTTGCTTTCTCTAGTTTTTGTTTTACCTGTCCTCTGAGGCTGTTGGACGAGTAGATGTTTGTAGCGGTGTGTGCAGTTCATTAGAGTAAAGAGTGTCTGACAGTATGTCAGCTCCTTCAAGCTCCCTGCAACGGTAAGGCCTGCCATGAAGAACCTCCATGCTTCTTGGCTAAAAAGGCACAATCTGGAAGAGAAAAGGAGGACATACTTGGTCCAAGAGTGGACTGACTTGGCGGCTATCACACTGACTCTCCCCCTTCAAGGCAGGCAGGAAATGTGCTTTGTACTGATAAATTGTTCAACCCAATGCTGCATAGAAATCAGGGGCCTCCTTCCTCATGGAGATCCCTTCTGTGGACCCTCAGATGTCACATCACTAATAAATAGGAACTGAAGATCTGTGGCAATGAATTTCAACTGAAACATCCACTAAGTGAAAGATGTTCCTGAGTAGTCTGAACGCTACGTGGACGATCTGTAGGTCCATACAAGGCCACCGCTTCGTGGACATCGACTGAAATTCAGTTCTTGCCTCAAATTTAACCATAAATATTCAAGAAAACTCAGCTCATCTCCCCCACCCCCAACTCCAAGCTCTTTCTAAACAGCAAGGAGATTCATTATCCAGCAGAACCAGCAGCTATGCTTCCAAAGGCTTTGGGGATCTTGAACGAGAGAAGTCCTTTGCAGGGAGGGAGGTGGAGAATCAGTGGTGAAGCATGAGCGGGACCCCAACGGGTGAGAATCCCACCCCTCCCTCGGACTTGGAGGGGGACGCTGAGGCCAGAAGCTGCGGCCGAGCCTCCCGGGCCATCAGCACCCCGCCCAGCGATGCCTCGGATTCGGACGCACCTGGGACATCAGCTTGGGAGAGGCACCGGTCCGCGCCTCTCCTTCCCCTCCCCAGAGCTGGCGGGCCTTTGCGGGGCGTGGAATTCCGCGGTCTTCCGCACCTGCGGCCCGGGGAGCCTGCGGGCAGGTGCGGATGAGGTAAGGCCAGAGAGGGACCTCTGCAGGCCAGGGGTGGGGTTGAGGGTGCCTATGACGGTGACTGTGACCGTTGCGCTAGGTAATGCATTCTTGCGGGGCTGTGGGTTTCGG
>NW_006436282.1:17893112-17909719 GCF_000325575.1 Pteropus alecto
CATCGCTGTCTCCCTGGGGGGCTGCGCGTGCCAGCGGTGCGCCCCGGCCGGGCGTTCTCCCTCGTGGACCGGGCGGAGGAGGAGCACAGGGCCAGGGTACAGGGTAGAGGAGACCCTGGCGAGGCGAGAGTGCGCGACCCGTATCCCTCCCCCGAACCCGGCCCCACCCGCTGGAATGGGGGACAGTACGGCGAGACCGAGGGTGGCTTCCGCAGGACTCCGCCAGCGCAGCTCCGGGGACTGAGCCGTAGCGGAGCCGAGTTCTCCCCGCCCTGGGTGGGCGTGGACATGGCAAACCCGCAGGTCCGCCTGCGGTTGCTCCACCCTGTCCCCAAGGACCCAGCCCCCCACCTCGATTTCCTCAGTTACCCCCATTCAAGAAGCGAACGTGAAGCACGTTTCTGCACCTTACAGGGCCATCTGTAAGTTTCTGTGGTGGCTGAGAACTGAGCCCCTGAGAAGGGCCGGGATGAGGGAAGGTTCCGTTTGGGGAGAGGCTGGAACTGAGCCTGCAGGAACACAGGGAAGGTGGGGCCAGAAGGACCGCCACCTCTCAGAAGGGAGGTGTAGCAGAGCCGTCCTCTGTTTTACAACTTTTTAATCAGCCCGTAAATGGGTTTTCATTTCGCGCTGTGGCTTTTAGGCGAGTGTTCGCTGACATGAGGAGAAGAAACGAGCATGGGATAGGCAAGGTGGTAACTTTATATTCTTGGTCCCTGCACCTGTCCCTCCATTCCTGCAGTTATCACCCACTAAGCCTGGAAGGGTAGATTCTGGGAATTAGAAGAGTTGCGAATTGGATGGCTTGTCTTTATCTTTGACCCCGTTATACATTTTTTTTTTTCAATTTCTTATAGAAGTCCATCCTAACCTTTTCGCCTCTCCTGTTTTCGGGATGGCTCATTAAATTCCCTCCCATTGACTACCCTGTTAGCCCAGCCTATTTCAAGTATTCAACTTTCCAGTACTTTCCATACTCTACCTTTTCTCTATACTCGACGTTTGTCCTTTTGCCTCATGACCTGATTTATTCCTGGGAGGTAGTGACTGAGCATAATACATTTGATCAGGGATATCTCTCGAAGCTGCATCGCCAGCCACGTGTGACCGTGTAGGCGGATGGTTGTGATACCAGGGAAGTTGGGGCAACTCTGGGTTGATGGACTGCGATATATAGTGATAGCACCTGGGTCCTAGTGGATTTGAAATTTTATTTTAGATTGAATGAGTGTAAAAGGTAGGAAAATATAAGTGCTTCTTTTTATCTTTGTTATTATTTATAGATAAAATGTACAGGCAAGAAAAAATTCATTGTCAGATCTTTGTAAAACAATTGCTCACTTTGGAAATGCTTCCCCATCTGAAAGGTTCTCCGGGATGTCAGGATCAGGCCTATTCGTTTGACCAACACTCCTTATTCTAGGCTTTTGTGATTTAATGCCCACCGCCTCAGGCCATCAGGTGATGTGTATGTGAACCCAACAACACAGAACAGCCGTCTACCCAGGGGTGCTCAGAATGACCTACTTCTTAGGGGTCAGCGGTTTCCGATCACCTTTCTACTGACATGTTGATTTCTCTTTCACCACCTCATTTACCTTAATGTTCCTTGTGTCACCAGTAATCCAACAGGGAAGAGGAAACTTGGGAATAAAAAAAATACATGCAGAGAATATTGTGTCTGAGTTGATAAAAATTCTGAACCCTTAGAGCTAGACCTTTAACAAGCAAGGAGTGAAAATACAGGAAGTAGGTAATAGTGTAAAGCATGAATTATATACTCTGTAGGTTTTCTTTGAACTGTTATAGAGATCTTTAACCAAGTGGTATTTGGTAAGTTTTTGAGGAACGTAGTACTTCTCGTCAGATGTGAGTATTTAAAAAAAGTTTTCTCCAGTTTTATTGATATAATTGACATACAGCACTGCATAAGTTTAAGTTGTACAGCGTAATAACTTGATATTTGTAAATATTGTGAAACGAATACCACAATAAGTTGAGTTAACATCCATCACCTCATATAGTTACAATTGTTTCCCCTTGTGTTGAGAACTTTTAGGGTTTACTCTCTCAGCAACTTTCAGATGTACAATACAGCATTGTGAACTAGTTATTCTGTACATTCTGTCTCCAGGGCTTATTTATCTCATAGCTGGAAGTTTGCACGTTTTGACTGCCTTTGTTTAATTCTCTCGCCATCTACCCATTGCCTCTGGCAATCTCAAATCTGATCTCTTTTTCTATGAGTTTGGTTTTCTTTAAAGATTCCACATATAAGTGAGGTCATATAGCATTGTCTGTCTAATGTATTTCCCTTAGCATAATGCCTTCAAGGTCCATCTGTGTTGCTGCGAATGACAGGATTTCCTTCTTTATGGGTTAATAGTATTCCATTGTATAGATATACCACCTTTTCTTTATCCATTCATCCGCTGATGTGTACTTAAGTTGCTTCCATGTCTTGGCTATGGTTCGTAATGCTGCAATGACCATGGGAGTCCAGGTATCTCTTTGATATAGTGATTTCATGAATTTTTTTTTTTTTTTTACATTTCACTGAAAAAATTTTATTGGCCTTTTGGATAAAAATGGGAATTTATTTGCCAAGAAGAATGATCCTATCATACTTCTGCTGGACCCAGTGCATGGCCTCCTAATTGCTGATTCTGTGTTTGGCCCCAATGCAGCCTGTCCTGCGTTTCTTGTCTGCGATGCTGACACCTGGCCTACCCAGCAGCACATAGAAGTCCAGGCCATAGATAGCCATGCTTGGGTCATATTTAATCCCCAAATTGAGGTATTCCTGGTTCCCAAAACCAAAGTTTCCAGTATCTGAGAAATTATTTTTTTGTAACCTTTGCTGATTCTGTGTTTGGCTCCAATGCAGCCTGTCCTGCATTTCTTGTCTGCAATGCTGACACCTGGCCTACCCAGCAGCACATAGAAGTCCAGGCCATAGATAGCCATGCTTGGGTCATATTTAATCCCCAAATTGAGGTATTCCTGGTTCCCAAAACCAAAGTTTCCAGTATCTGAGAAATTATTTTTTTGTAACTCGTACTCTCACGCCTTTAAACCTTTCTCCAAGATTTCTTCTGCCTTGGCCCCACGGACTGTGCAGTGGACGGCAATTTTTCATTTCTCCTGATGCCAAAGGATCTGACAGTGTATCAAGCTTTGGAGAACACAGGGGTCTGGCCTGAGAGCTGCTCCAGGACCTTGACTGCCCAGGTCAGTCTGTCTCTACTCTCCCCCACACAGACATTGAGGCAGAGCTTGCGGATACGAAGCTCCTGCATGGGGTTCTCCTTTTTGCCTTGATCCTGCGCCATCATGAGAGACAGGAAGAGCTCATGAATATTTTTTAAATGAAAAAACTTTGAGTCTTATTCCTTGCCTAGAAGATGTGTTGGAAAACCTCTTTAGGTGACTTTTAAATATGCATTTTAAAAACTTAATACTTTACTGGTTATCTACTTAGTAGGATGGCAATTAAAATACACACACACACACACATTCCGCTGGCTTTAAAATTAAACTACAAATAAACTAAATGACACTTTAATATTAAATTGAGTATTTTGTCTTGAGTAGCTAAGGAACTATGCAGTCATGGAAATGACATAATTGCAGCCAGTTACATGCTTATTGCCTAGAATGTGTCAGGGATTGTTCCAGCTCCTGCCATCTGTGGGGATACGGAGCGATGAGCGGTCATAATCCAGTGGGTTAGGTGCCATGTCGGGAGGCCAGCACACTTGCTTTAGGTACCTCATCAAGAATCTTCTATTGTGACTGGAGAAAAAGGGGTAAGGATAGGCATGGGTTGCAGATTAATTTCTAAACTGGAGAAGAAGCTTGGGATGGGACGCCGAGAAAGGTGAAACAGGTGAGATCATTCACTGAGAATAAGGGCTAGAAAGAAGATGTGAGTAGTGAAGCTTTGAAATGTTCGCTGTGTGGAAGGAGAGGACTTTCTACAGAAAAGAATAAGTACCTTTTACATAGAGGCCACACTCTACACTTTCCACGCTGACCTCCCTTGAGCCCAACAGCTTCGTTGGGCAGGAGAATGCGGTATAACATAGAAGAGCAGCTGGCCCCCTGGGTTCTTCAGTGCACTGAACCGACAGGCAAAGACGGGGTTTCCTGTACCGGCTGGAATCAGTCGACCCCCATCACTAAGGGACAAGGGATTGCTGCTGTACAGCGGGGACAGGGGAGATTCCTGAGTTCCCTGGTGTTTCTGAGGTGCTTTGGTCCATGCTCAGAGATAAAAGTCAGTGGGAAGCCATAGCAAGCCCCAAAAGGCAGCACCAGTGAAGATTCAGGTCCCCCAGGAAAACCTTTTACCTAGTGCTGTCTGGGGGCAAAGGGAACATGGAATGGGTGGTAGAGTAAGGAAGGTGTGCATAGCTTTCCCCGCCCCGGGAACCACACACATGATGAGGGCTGCAGTGATGCTCCGCATTTTCTCCCCAGCTTCTGGGGATGAGGCTCCAGAGATGGCCCCAGTGCACCTCACCTCCCGCCAGTGACGCTCACATGTTAGTTCCTCCCAACGTTTGTATGGGCTGGGTTGCGACTCCTGTTAACCACTTGAGTGTAGTGGAAGTGACGTTGTGACAATTCTAGACCTAGTCCTTAAGAGGACTTTCTCTCTCTTGGGACACTCACTTTTGGGAGCTCTGAACCACCATGAAATGTCTGACTGCCCTACTGGAGACCCTGTGGAAAGACAACACGGAGACAGAGAACGGCCCTGTCATCTGAGGAGATGACTTTCCTGTTGTCATAACGACCCTGTCATCTCAGGAGACGACTCGGGACCCAGCTGCCATCTGACTGCAACCACATGAGAGGCCCCAAGTGAGACCAGCAGAAAAACCACTTAGATGATCTCCGGTCAACCTGCGGAATCACGAGAGATAATCAAATAGTTGTTCTTTAAAACCACGGAGTTCTGGAATAGCTTATAATGTGGCAATAAATAACTGAAACACTTGTTACACATATGCCTGTACATATGACATAATTTGTTTTCTTCCTGTTTTAATGGTAGGTTGGTTGTCAGTATTTAGGGTGCTAATATCTTGACGGCATTGTAACTAAACTTACAGGAGGAAATAACATCATCCAGAATGGATATGGTGATTATTAGGACCTCCTGGGGAAAGGGTGATAGTAAATTCATTTGTATGAAAAATAATTGCATCTTTTTAGGTGGAAATGTGCCGTATTATTGTTGCATTGACATTTAAATATGAGTAGAAAGGTGTGTGCGGATACTGAGTAGCCAAAGGAGTGAGACCTGCTAGTTATTTACCTACTTCCATCACCTCCGAGTCCACTCTTCTCTGTGTTCTCTGCAATTCTGGGCCGGAGATTCTGTAAATTACATTTTCCAGACTCTCGCCGGTCAGCTGACCTTTGTTAGATTTTGCCGATGGGAGGCAGAAGGGGAGAATGGATTTCCTTGCTGTTTCCAGCTCCTGCCCTGAGAGGTGGCAGCTCTCGCTCCAGCCTCCAGCTCCTTTGGCACGGCCCTGCCTCAGTTCTGCTGTGCCCCTCAGTGGTACAAAGTGGCTGTAGCCAGGTTTCACTCCACTGGCAGCAGGGGTGCCGGTCACGCCTCACCCTGTATCTGCTGGGCCGTGCCCTGGGTCATCTGTACACCTGCTGGGTTCTGCCACTTTTTCGGAGGTTCAGGCACCAGCTATACAATGTCCTCTCCTCAGAGATCTGAAAATGAGCTGTGAGAAACCCCTTGCTCCTAGAGGCCTGTGCGCCAACCCACATGGAACCTCCTCCAAGCTCTCACAGTCTGGAAACAAAATCTGGTCTTTTTTGGCTGCTCTGCCTTAGGGCTAGTAGTTTATTTTTGCAGTTATAAATATCTGGGTTGTTTCTGCATTTCCATTTTGCTTTTTTAAACCATGTGTAACCAATTCCCTATTAAATCCTCTGTGTTTGCAATGCCTAGTGTAGTTTTTGTTTTCCTTACTGGAGCTTGAGTGATACATCTTTTCCATTTGTGTCTGACGATGTTGGTAGTAGGTAGGGATTACCCAGGTGAGTCAGTGAAATATAGAAAAGTGGCTGGACGGCTGAATTGTAGACCAGGAATCTGCAGAGCAGTAGTCTGAGCAGCTCAGTAGTGAAGGAATTGACAAGTCAGATTGTTGGATTGATCGGTTTCAGTATGAAGTTTTGTTGGGCAGGTGAGTCAGAACGAGGTAGGATGGGCTTGAGGTATTAAATTAGTTTTGATGAATTAGGTAGTTGTGGGATCTAGGTTTGATAAGAATTAATAACATTAATAACAACAAAAATTGGCTTTCACTGAGTGTATACTCGATACAAGCACCTGTGTGAATCACTTTCATGTTTAAATAACATCACTTGGAAATTGTGGTGTTGGGATTCAAAACCCAGGAAGTCTGATTCCAGAGCTTTTTAAAAAAAGTAGTCGCAGTGTAGGAAGAAGTCAGGAGTAGCTGCAGTGGCTTCCATGATTTGCGACAGTGGTTGGCACACCTTTTCAGAAAGGGGTCAGATGGTGTTTCAGGTTTTGTGGGCCACGTGGTCTCTGTCCCAGCTACTTGGCTCTGCTCTTGACTGCTTCTACGCACACGTGACTTACACCAATTTCTTCATATTTCAGTGGCCAAAGGAAATTGCAAGGCCATGCCCGACGTCAGTGGCCCGGGATGCATCACGCGCTTGTGTGCCTGGGAAAGGAGGGAACTGGCAATGTCAGTGCGTTCTAGTGGAGTCGCTCACAGCGTTCTGCTGCGGCTTCGCCCCTCTCCCAAGGTTTGCCTCCACCCTGTCCTTCTCCTACACCAGCGCCGGGAGAGCCTAAACAAAATGCAATTCTGGCTCGAGTCTTGCCTGAAATCCACCATAAATCCCTGTTATTCACAGAATGAAAGCGACTTCTTAATTTGAACAAATGCCTTCATAACCGAATCTGCCTGTCTCAGCCCCGTCCCACGTCCGCCCCGCCTCCAGTTATACAGAACTACTTGCAGTTTCCCGACTTAGCCTTTTTTTCAGTCTCTGTCCCTTTCCACCTGCCCTTCCCCCACATCAAGTTTCATCCTTTTTGTTAACTTTATATATCAGTCAGTGTTCAGTAAAGAGCAGAAACCATACTCATTATTTGAACGAGACAAATTTAACATAAAGGATTATTAACGGTAGAAGGTGGTTAGCTACTAAGAGAGGGCGATTCAGACTCCTTGGGAGATGGCGTGGCTGTTGTAGGTGCCCACAGCCTTCAGATGGAGAAGACGGTTGCCAGGGTGCAGGTAGGCACTGGTCTCGAGGACGGGTCGGCTCTCGTTGGAGGGTGTGAGTGGACCATACTGGCCTGTGGAAGTGGCTTGTCATTGCTGGAGGGTGTCGGATGGATGTGGCTGCTGGAGGAGAACGTAGTTCGAGGACGCGGCTGGAGCTCTTCTATGTGGCTGCTAAAAATAATCATAGGACCAGGACCTGCAATGGAAGCGTCTTCCTCACATCATTGCCTTACCCCGGTCATTCTATTGCTCTCTACTCACGAAGTTAAATTCTACCACCTGACAAAGGAGAAATGTCTGCTGGGTTCAACTTCAGTATCACAGAGCAGGGCCAAGAAGAGTGGATTTGGAGCTCAGAGCCAATAAACTGATAACTTGCACGCCTTAGAAATAATGATACAGTAGTCCCCCACCCCTTATCTATGGTTTCAGTTACCCACAGTCAACCATAGTCCAAAAATATTAAATGAGAAATTCCAGGGATAAATAATTCAGTAGTTTAAAGTTGCACACTGTTCTTAGTAGCACGATAAAGTCTTGCGCTGTCTTGTTCCGTTCTCCCTGGGATGTGAATCATTCCCTTGTCTAAGTGTGTCCATGCTGTATACACTCTCCATGCGTTACATAGACACATGGTAGCCATCTCAGTTATCAATTGGTTATGAGAGAGAGAGAGAGAGTCATGATCTCTCTCTCTCTCTCATGTTTACATGACTTTTAATTCAGCACATTGTTATAATTGCTCTATTTTATTATTAGTATTGTTGTTAATCTGTTACTGTGTCTAATTTATAAATTAAACTTTATCATAGGCATGTATGTATAGGGAATATATAGGGTTCAGTACTATGTGCATTTTCAGGTATTTTCTTGGGGTCTTGGAATGTATGCCCCAAGGATGGAGTTTCATTTTGGGTTTCCAATGCCCACCTTTAGTCCTTTGTACTTAATAGGCACATAAATGTTCACCTAAGGAATAATTGTTTGGATGTTCTGCTCTTGAAGCCAGTGCCAGTGGGCTAAATAATTGTTCACACAGAACATTTTTTAGGATAGACCATATGTTAAACTACAAAACAAGTTTTAACAAATTTAAGAAGATTGAAATCATATCGGGTATCTTTTCTGACCACAATGGTATGAAACTAGAAATCAAAAATAGAAGAAAAATTTGAAAATTTATAATTATGTTAGCTTCAAGCTAACATTATAGTCAATGATGAAAGGCGAAGGCTTTTGCTCAGGGAGCTGGATGTCCACTTTGGGCTTTATTCCCACTGGAGAAACTATAGGCCATGGTGGGGGGCCCTCTTGGGGTGGCACTGTGCAGCTGCTCCTCTTACCCTTCTAATGTGGTCCTTCTCAGTTTCTGAGGACCTGGGAGAGCTTCAACCTCACTCCCAGCTTCTGGATTTTCACAATGATGTCTTGTCTGTGGCCAGTTGCTAGTCAGTCTTCTTGTGAAGGGGACTGAAGTTTGAATCTTGATTACATCACTCTTTCTGTCTGTGTTTAATGTAAGTTAAAGGAGGTGAGAGAACTGCACACTGAAAACTATAAGACGATGATGGAAAAACTGAAGAAGACACAAATAAATGGAAAGATGTCCTATGTTCATGATGGGCAGAATGAAGATACTACCCAAAGTCATATGTAGAGTCAATTCAATTCTTATCAAAATTCCAATGACATCTTTTATAGAAATGGAAACAATCCTAAAATTTGCGTGGGAGCACAAAAGGCCGTGAATAGTCATAGGAATCCTAACAAAGAAGAAAAAAACTGGAGGCATCATACAGCCTGATTTCAAACCAGATTACAAAGCTGTGGTATACAAAACAGTATGGTATTGGCATAAAAGCAGACACATAGACCAATAGAACAGAACTGAGAGCCCAGAAATAAACCCATGCATATATGATCAGTTGATATTTGATAAAAGGGCCATAATATTCAGTGGGGAAAAGATAGTCTCTTTCAATAAATGGTGCTGGGAAAACTGGATATTCACAAGTAAAAGAATGAGACTGGACCCTTATCTTACAACACTCACAAAAGTTAACTTGAAATGGATTAAAGACTTAAATAGAAGACCTGAAGCCGTAAAATTTCTAGAAGAAAACACAGGGAAGAAGCTCCTTAACAGTGGTCTTGGTAACAATTTTTTAGATATGACACCAAAAGCACAAGCAACAAAAGCAAAAATAAACAAATGGGACCACGACATACTAAAAATCCTCTGCAGAGCAAAGAAAACAAAACGAAAAAGCAACCTATGAAATGGGAGATGATGTTTGCATACTACGTATCTGATACGAAGTTAAGATCGAATATACGTAAAGAACTCATGCAAAAAAACCCCCAATAATTTGATTTAAAAATTGGCCAGGGACCTGAATTGATATTTTTTTCCAAAAAAGATATACGAAGGGCCAACAGGCATGGGAAGTGGTGCTCAGCATCACTAACCCCCAGGGAGACTTGCGCATCGAAACCACTGCGTGGTGTCGCCGCACGTCTGTCAGGATGGCTATTTTCAGGAAAAAATAAAAAGAGATAGTAAGTGTTGGAGAAGATATGGAAAAAAGGGAACCCTTGTTCATTGTTGGTGGGACTGTAAATTGACACAACCACTATGGAAAACAGTATGGGGATTCCACAAAAAATTAAAAATAGAACTGTCGTATGACCCAGCAATTCCACTTCCAAGTATATATATTCAAAGGGCATGAAATCACTGTCTTGAAATATCTGTACTCCATGTTTATTGCAACAGTATTTATAATAGCCAAGACATGGAAACACCCAAGGGTCCACTGACTGATAAATGAACAAGAAAATATGATTGTGTATACATAATCTCTCTCTTTATAATGTCACATATATTATAGATAATATATACACACAATAGAATTAGTAAAAAGAATTTGAGCATTAACTCTTACGTGTATTTTAATCACACACATATCTCTTTACCAATATGTTATACACACATGCACACACACACATACACACACACACACATCTCTTACAGATATTGGTGGTAAAACAAGCACATTAAAATGAGAACTTTTATATGTTTGTATTTACTGCTTACCAGTTTTTTCATTTTTCCCCCATTATCTCATTTATCCCATTAATGTTAATTGAACAACTACTGTGTGTCCAACACAAGGGATACAAAGTTGAAAATATCTGATCCCTAATCTCAGAAAACTCCCCAGTTGAGTAAACCATTGGCTTCCAAAGTGGGATGAAGCATCAGTAAGATGGCAGAAGATGACTCGATAGGGCATGGAAGACAATACTAGAACTTCTATACGTTTTTTATCTCAACATTTAAAATTTCTATTTTTTAAATATTTTATACTAGACTTTATTAATTCAGTGATTCCGTAAAGGAAGGGTGTGAGGAAATAGGCACTCATATTTTAAGGGAGTGCAAATTGGTACACTATAAATGGAAGGCAATTTACCAAAGTGTATTGAAATTATGACTGTATAGCGTTTCGACCTAGGAATTTTTCCTGCACACGTACATACATAGGGCTCAGACACAGAGATTATTCAGTGCACCATTTTATGTAATAGGAAAGGATTTGATATGACCTAAATGCATATATAAGAAATGTTTATATATATATGTGTGTATGTGTATGTGTGTATGTATATATATATATGTATATAGATAAAACAGAGCTAATAGCTTGGGCACCAAGTCTGATTTTGAAAGCAATCTAAGTCACGTGTATCAACAATGACATTACTTTTCCTACCCCTACACTTTGTTGAGAATTTGGATGGATGTAAAATCCCAAAGCGTGAAGGAGGAAAAGTCATTTTTAGATGAATAAGTCTTCAAACAGTATACCTTCCAGGCATCTCTTTTCTATTTTTTAAGTCAATGATCTCCTCCCTTTGAATTCAAAGACAATTTGTAACTGATAAAAGTAGTATAATATTTTATTTTGTTTTGTTTTATTTTAGAAATTTGAAGCCATATAGAAAAAATCCTAAACAAATTGAAAGTAGTTGCTTCTGGGGAATAGAAATTGGGAGTGGATGAGCTTGGGGTTGGGATATAGTTTTTCATCCAACTGGGACACTTTTCGGGGTGGAATGGGGGGTGATATTAAAATTGCACTGGGATAATAAGCATAAATCAGAAAAGTTCCCGGAAAGCTAGATGCAGTCACCCTAATTATAAGCCTTGTAGAATTCTTTTGACTTTTAAATTTTGTGCACGTATTTTTTTCTAAATATAAAATTAATCTTAAAAGAAGACTGATAATGTTTTAGAAATCAGTTAGTACAGCTTCACAGTTCATGCAGAAATGACATTTGTAATATTCCTGATGCATAACCGGTCATCCGGTCTTCGCTCAAACACCTTTCCATGGCTCATGTTAGGTTTGTTACAGGGCAGCTGTGATTGGTAGAAATTTCTTTCAAACTTGCCAGTTTCACCAATAGATAATACTACAGAACACTTTCTCTTCTGTGACTAGCCCTGATTTTAAAAGTGCATTGTTTTCATTGGTCCAAAAGAAGTGGCGCTTTTACCCTGTCTGGTCCCCCAGCGTTTCTGTACCATTGTGCTGTGTTTATTACTATTAGAGTGAATACTGCCCACAGACCTGAAAAGTGGGGAGAGCAGGTTTACTTAGGATAAGAAACATGACTTCAGAAATGATTTAGCATTTTGGGTAAGGTCATTTGTAACTCTATAAGGTAAAAGCCTTATCAGGTTTGAGTGACAAGTGAAAGGCTCATGCATCAGAGAAATGGCTGACTTCAGTGATGGACAGCCTCTGGATCCATGCCTGTTCCAGGCCTCTGTCAGGCTGCCACCATTGCCCTCTTGCTGTCCTAGAGGTAGGATAGGCCAAGATTGACAAAGAAGCTTGAACGGGCAGTTGTTAAAATGTCATCCACTCAAACCAAAATCTAAATGGCTTAATTTACCATACTGTGTTTTAATGAACGTGAGTGAAAAAGTGAAGAGGTTGTGGTTTCTAATCAAACAAAGTAATGCTTTAGTTACTGAAATGCTAATGGCTTAATTGGGAGGGAAACAGAAGTTAATTAGCTCAAAAAGCTATGTTAAGAAGAAACTAAAAACATCTTTGTCGCAATTAGATCTGGTTTGTGGTAAAAGGAGGTATAAATAGAAGTTAAAGGGTCAGGAGTAAATATTTTAAAAATTGATCTCTTTATAACCAGTGACTATTTCAGTTTTATAATAAATACAACCTTTGCATTTCATTGCAGATATTTTAACATAGAATATTGCTGGTTCTTAGTGGGCACTAATTTGTTTTGTTTAAGTACTCTGCCTTTCCTTAAGGATGTACTGATTCCCTGATGCTAATAATTCTTAACTCATAGCTAGACTCAGGCTGCAAAAGTGTTGTTTGCTTTTGCCTCTCATAAACTGTTGAATTGAGGTGATTGTACATTATTTAAAAAATTTAAAGTGTTAACTGAGCCTTAAGTGTACAGTATATTGTACAGTATAAAAACAAGAGAATCTTAAAGACTTTTTGTTATTGTGGTGGTGGTGATTTTTTTTGGTTTAAGAATTTAAAATGTTAAGTACTAATGTGGAGCATTTTCTGCCCTCTAGTGGTTAAAAGTGATTTTGCCGTATTGGTTACATTTCAGTGCTGTAAATTATAAGGAGAAAGCTACATATTTTAAAAGCAGTTTGAAAATTATGTAGGTGCATTGCTATACCTAATTAGTATTGTTGCAGATTTCAAGAGAGATAAACAATAGTTTTATGTTTTATTGACCAAAATATACCAATGCCTGAAATTCTGGCAAAAAGTAAAATAAAAATAATTCTTCAGCATTAAAATAATATTTCTCTACCTCTACAAAGAAAGTATTAATTTGACATTAATATTATTATAATTTAATTTTACTCCTGATTCTAATAGTGACTTTCCTTTCATACTTTAGTTTCTATATTTAGGAAGAGAATAATGAGTGATAATACTTCCCATTTCCTAAGCTATGCATGAATTTAAATGTTACATTAGTGTTATATTATGAAAGGAACACTTCATGACATATGAAAAAAATATACTATTAGGAAGAATGTGATAAAGCACAGAAGTTTAAAGAAAAGTGCTATAAAATAGCATGTGAATGATTGTTGGCCATTTTTCGTTTCTCAGGAAAATGAAACTAACCAAACTCTTTGTTTCCATTACTGTTATGAAGTAAATATCTCCTCGTACCCGACTGCTAGCAGAAACCTTTACTGTGCCAGGTATTTCTAGAGAAGCATTAGCTCTGTCTCCAGGTGAATGCGGTACATTATGAGCTGGCGAGATGATAAAGCAGTTCAGGAGAAAAAAGATCAGCAAAAATTATCCCCTTTCAAAACATGCTTAAAGGGAATATAGGGAAAATTTGGAAAATTTAATGTTCTAGTAAAAAATGTGACATTCTTAAATATATACATATATATTTAAGATATAGATATATATCTTAAAGCTGTCAGAGTCAGTGCATCTCTCAAAAGCATCAACCTTATTGTTGTCATAGGAATTTTTTTGGTAGGCAAAATAGCACTGAAGCTGCTGATATGGTTATTTAGGTATTAACAGTGTGAATATAATTAGAAAATAGTCTCAGACTATGTAATAGGGAAGTGAAATGTACTTAATGTCACTGAATTGTAC
This sequence comes from Pteropus alecto, assembly GCF_000325575.1. Taxonomy (NCBI): domain Eukaryota; kingdom Metazoa; phylum Chordata; class Mammalia; order Chiroptera; family Pteropodidae; genus Pteropus; species Pteropus alecto. Next base: position 17,907,109 of record NW_006436282.1, read on the forward strand.
TCTAATAATGGTTACAATGATAAATTTCATGTGACGTATATTTAACCATAGTAAAATAAAAAAATAAAAAAGACAAGTGAAATCTCCCCGATTTTTCAGTACTTCTAACAACAGTGAATACAATATGCAATACGTAATAAACATTTTAGGAACTCAGGGCCACTTAATAAATAGTAAGTTAAAATAAACATTGGATATAATAAAGAGGGACAAGTGTTCACCACATAGTTTCCCAATTCAAGCCTGACTCCGAGCAACGAAGTGATTTTATTTTCCACAGGGCAGTTGGTAACGGACCTCCCCCTGGGTGAGAGGAAAGATAGGGCTACGACACCCCGATACACCTACACTTTATGTCGGCGGGGCCGGGGCTCCCTTCTGGTTTAATTCCTTCACTGCTTTGTTCCTATTCACGAACAAGATCTGTAACAGGTTGCAAACAACCCAGAGATTGACAGCCCAGTCCTGGTGGAAGCTTATCTGCTGCTGCCCTTTTCCTCACCACACTTGCCAGTGACCACATATTTCAGTGGTTCTCTTCACCAGTTCAGGTGTCCCACTGAAGCAGAAACTGATAGCTGAGTTTCAGCATCAACAAAGCACTTTGCTAAGGTGGGGTTGGGAGGTGGGAATCACTGGTTGTTCCTTTAGAGTCTAAGATAAAAGTGGTCCAGCGTTTGTTTATTCTGTGATGTTCTTACCCCTTCTAGTCATTTCTTACTGATAAGGTAGGCATCTCCATACAGACTCTTCAGGTAGATACATTATTAAAGCTGTCCAGGAATCTATGGTCTTTTTCCTTTTCCTTCCTTCCTTCCTTCCTTCCTTCCTTCCTTCCTTCCTTCCTTCCTTCCTTCCTTCCTTCCTTCCCTCTTTATAAAATCTATGTAAAGTGTTCTAAAACACTGAGGATTTATTTCTGGGTTCTAGAAACTCTTTAAAAAAAAAAAAAGCTTAATTCAACATATGTTTCCTGAATGCTTAAAATGCCCGAGGGCTGGATGGGAGGTGGTTGGGAGGTGGTGGACAAGATGATGGAAGGAGGAGGAGAGCACAGCCTCGATGCCAGACAGGCCTCGGTTGAGCCCATTCGTTAGCTTTGTTTCTTCAGAAAGTTCTTTCTGAGCTCAGTTCTCATGTATAAAGAGGAGCATAACAGAAACGGTTAAAACAGCATTAAATGTTAAAAACAGACGTAGTTATTGTAACAATACACAGTCACTTATTATTCAGCTGGGGGAGGGGATAAAGAAGAGCAGGACAGTCTAGTGCGGTGGTTCTTACTTAGGGATGATTTTCTTGCCCGGGAACGTTCGGCAATGTCTGGAGACATTTTTAGTTGTCACATTTGCAGGATAGTGTTACTGGTGTCGAGTGGGTAGAGGCTATGGTTGCCGTTAAATGTCTTGTGACGCACAGAATAGAATTATCAGCCACCCCCAACAAAGAATTATCCAAAATAGCAATAGTGTTGGCCTTGGCCAAGTGAAGGAAAAAAATTTAAAATATGTTATATATCTATTATGTAACAAGGAAGTGAGCTCACTTCGTAGAGGCTGGGCAGACCTCCTAGTTGTCCATCTAATACCCATGCTGTTTTCTCCATAATAATAGTGGTTGGGGCAAGGCGTCCAATGGAGAGACTGACTACATTCCCCAGTTTAATGTGCCGACTGGGGAAGCCAGTGACGTGAAAGAGGAAGTTGTTGGATAGGGTTCTTCAATGGCCCTTCAGAAAAAGAGCACCCCTCGGGGATCGTTTCACAAACTATATACATGTCGAACCAATGTACTGTATACTTGAAACCAATAATAAAATAAATACATAAAGATGGGTTAGTATTACTGATATTGTCTTTTGCCTCAGGCTCCAATATGGTTCAGCAAAGCACTGTTAAATATAGCAAATCCTGTATTTATTTAAAATTTTGATTATTTTGTTCACCATAGATGTTTTGTGCAGTGATTTAAAAACATGGCATTAAAATATTATTGTTCTTGAAAAAAAAAAACCAAACAAACAAAAGAAAAAGAGCACCCCTTTGCCTTGCTCCTTTGTTTTGATGCGATGGCCTGCTGGGAGCTGTGGACTGAGGACAGCGGAGCAGAAAGATGACCAGATTCTGGATCCTCAATGACTATTCCCAAACCAGCCCAGAACAGTGCCCTTCCATTCATTTTTATATGAGGGGGAAAAAAAAGTCATTCTCGGTGAAAGCAATGTTATGTAGGTTTCCTGTCAAATGCAGCTGCATTCAAATTTGACCTGGGTCTTAGAAGATTTTGAGATGAAGGAATTGGAATGAAGAAAGGTACAGAAATGAGAAAGGGCGTGTTTCTAGGAATAACATGTAGTTTGATAAGTTCCGAAGGAGGAGTGTCATGTAAAGTCTGCAGGAAGATCTTGGGGGGGGTGGGTGAGGAAAACACACACATGAAGTAAGAGGGGACCCAATGCTCTCACCTTTCTTGCCTATTTCATTTTGTTGGTCACACTCAGGTGAACAGTGACCTTTCATTTTTCTTGCTGAGAAATTGGTGCCCGAGTCAGTCCATTTTTTATTCCTTTTTGTATTTCTCAAGGTCACTGCCATAGGATGATGTATGAAAT
>NW_006436282.1:17909736-17939523 GCF_000325575.1 Pteropus alecto
GTGGGCCCCAGAGCAACAGTAAAGGCGCCTTCCATGAAAATCATCGACGTATAACACGTGTCATCCCCAGCGCCCACAGAGGCCCCTGCACCCCACTCGCATTTACAGGCTTCATTCAGGACCAGTCCAGTTGGAATTTCCTTGGGGAAGGGAAGCGTGGGCAGAGAGGAGGGGATACAGAATGGGATATTTTGGGGGACGTGCCTGGTAAAGTACCCTGAGGAGAGGAGTACTTTACCACCTCAGTTCTATTTTATGCTGCTGTAAAAAGCCAGTGTTTGGAGGAAGGCAGGGCTAAACCACTCGACTCTGATTGTTTTGGCATTATGTTCACCACATTTAAATGGCCAGTCAGATAGCAATATTCATTTATAAATTGAATTAGATAGTAATTTAAAATAATTCTAGAAATAAAAATCTTCTATTGCAGCGATTCTTGAAATTCACGGAATCGCAAACCCCTGCGAGAATTTAACACCAGTATTCCAAACTCTTCCTCCCCAGAAAAATGCACACGTATATGTAATAATTTAGAAGAATGGCCGTTTTTAGCAGCTATAAGCATTCTTTATAAGGAGAGATTCATCGGTATTGCAAAGGATGTCAAAAGTGAAGTTTTAACCTAAATACCAAAATCTAATAGGTGTAAAATTTCAAAGCAAGGTCACCATTGGCAGACTTTTGGGAGGAAAGGCTTCAAAGTGCTTCTCCTAGTCCTCACTTGCATCACTCACTTGGAGACTACAAAAGAATGAGATCTGGGTTCATGAGATTTCTTTGGAGAGCGTTGCTACCTTGCCGTGAGTGCCCCTTAGCCATGCCCAGGCGTGGGAGCAGGTAGGGGGGACATGGAGTACTGTGTCCCTTACTCTTCACCGGGGAGGGGCTCCCGTAGGATGAGGAAATGTGTTCCACGTGAAGCAAAGGACTGGGTTCTGACTCCAGGCCAAAAGGCTAAAGCATTGGGAGGCAGCAGGAGGATGGCATCCGGGGTGGGAGGCGAGTCTCGGGCGACCAGATAGAGACTTCGGGAAAGAGATTTGTGGAAGCCGTTTTGAGTCCTGTTGAACTCTCCCTCCCCAGAAAAATGCACACATATGTGTAATAATTTAGAAGAATTGCCATTTTTAGCAGCTATAAGCTAAAGAAGAGAAGTGGGCATGTGTGGAGTGGGTGCCTGTGCCCCCGGGTGAGGGCTGAGGCCAGCGTGAAGGTTGAAAGGTATCATGGGAGACAGAGCGGTTGCCGGGAGAAACCCTGGGAATGGCGAGCGGTGCCACCTTCTCGGTCTGGAGAGTGAATTCGTCCGCTCTGGTGACTGTCCTATCCCCTTGCCCCTCATCTCACATGCTCTCCCGTCCCACTGGAATCCAACAAAGCAGGCACAGGTGAGACTGGAAGAGAGAGCAGACAGAAGTCGGCCACAGTCCTGCCCCTAACTCAGGGCTGACACGGGAACAGTGGAGCGTGAATGAATGAGTGAATGAATGAATGAATGACTGAATGAATGGCTGAACGCAGATTGAAATGTCGATCCCAGTGAAATGAAATTGAGACCATGTGCTTTTGACTTAGGCCAAAGGTCTGACATCACAAGAGCAGCAGTGAAGTTCATGGCTTCTGGCCAGGTGCTCATCCAGGGCCAGGGGAAGATTGCTGCACGCCCCTTCCCTGATCCTTACATTTAAAGGGGGCGGTGGGAGGCAAATTTCCACCACGTCTCACAAGTCGTGCAGTTTTGTTTATACTCACTGTAGGATGTTAGCAGACCTCCCAGGCCTATGTGACAGGCTGGCCCTTGTGTTTCACAGAGGAAACTCTGATACATATGGAGAGGGGGTGGATGTTGGGAGTGTGGACACAGGAGCCAGTAGCCCCAAGTTTGGGGGGAGCAGGACAGGCCTAGTGTAAAATAAAAATAAAATATGGGGCCCTTTGTTTAAAGTTATTAAGAATTTCAACATAGTGACAGCAGGGCATTTAACCAAACTCGGGGCCCTGTGTGGCTACATGGGTCGCAAGCCCATGACATCACCTTGAGGTGAGCAATAGAGGTCAGGAAAGGAGGGGACCTGCTAGTGGCCGCGTTGGAGAGAGCTTGGAGAAGCGGCCTGTCTACCTGCGACTTTCTCAGTGAACTGCTGTGCAGCGTGACCCCCTCGGCACAATTCCATGCATCCTTGGTGCAACTGCAAGTCCTTTATGTGAATGGGTTTCTTGTGGGGGCTGGCGAAGGGCTGGCGAGGAGCTAAAACAGAGTAAGCCACGTAGAGAAGGGGACACTGACAGCTCTCCTAACATTTTCCATGAATTTCAAGTGTTTAGGTTAAAGAACCCATGTTATCCGATGAGAGATTTCCTTATGTCATAGTTTCAAGAGACCAAGTGGCTTTTTGTTTATTTTAGTGCAGCAGGATGTTGTGTGATACTTTCTCTGTTGCTCAGAATTAGCAACTGAGGACCAAATCGGGAGGCACAGAGATGCTAAATAGCTGACATTATCATGAAAATCATGGATGGTGAGGGGGCTACACCCCTTCAGGGTTCACAAAGAGATGTCAGTGATACCAACCTCTGCCTTGTCCGCACCCCTGCCGGCCATGTACGAGAGGTTGGCCAGAAGGGGGCCCGCCGCCCCTCACCCCAAAGCCAAGCAGAGAAGTTCCTAGAAAATCGCCGTGGAGAGTGGGGTCATGAAGACGGGACTGCAGGTTCATTTCTGACAGGCGGTTTGCTTAGACAGTGACTTACCGATGGTCCCTGCGCCTCCTAAGCGGGGCAGAGGGAGAGACACCTGGGGCAGCGGGGGGTTGGCTGAGGGGCAGGCCGCAGCCCTGCCCTTGGCATGGCAAGGGCATCTGCATTTTCTATGGATCAAGTGGATGCTGAGAAAGTAACTGGCCTGAACCTTGCTTGCCGGCAATGAGAGGCTGTGGAGGTACAGATGAGGTGAGGGTGGCTGGAAAAGATCGGGCGCACCCATGTCTCATGGGTCAGTGTGAAGATCGCAGTAATGCTTCTGGAAGAACTCCCTTGTAGACGCAGCAACATTATATAGAGAGGACGAAAGACCACTGTTGATCCCCACCCCCATCCCTCCTTTGCCCACCCCAACCCTGTAGGACATAGGAGAAGGGATTGTTTTCCAGCGGTCTGCCATTTTCTCTGCCACCACCCTACCTCTGAGGTAAAGGAAGAAAGAGCCAGAGATGCTCCTAGCCCACTGCAGGGTCTTTCAGCCGTCCGCCCAGCCGGCGATGGGGGAGGGGAAACTTTGCTTCGGTTGCGAAGTTGACATCTTCAGCTGGACTTGACGGAGTTTTGTAATATTAAGAAGTGACTGAGGAAGTTATAGAGTGTGCAGGGTGTCGTTAAGGGGGTCTCTACCCACCAGGGAAAGGAGGTTCGACATGGTCCAGCTGGGGGCAGGACGAGTGAAAAATAACACCATTTCTGGTTCGTATCCTGCGGAGTCGAGACTGGTCCAGTACTATCGGATTAGGGTCTTCATGTTCTTAAGGCTGATGTCAGATAACTGTGCATTTGTGTTGTGCTCTACTGTGTTTGTAAATTGTTAGTTTTGGCGTAACCAGATTCTTTCTGTAAATCAAATACTCGAAATATTAAATGAGGAGAAAAGAAATACACCAGAAGGCAAATTTCTAGATACAGGAGACACTTAAAGAGGTATCTAATAGTTGCTTTAAAAAAAAAAAAAATCCCTCTTTTAAAAAAATTTCAGTCTATTGTAGATTTACTAACAAATGGATGTATAAAAGCATGTTTGTAAGTGATTTGTTATTCATGTTCATTTATTTGTCAACTATGTTATTCTGTTAAATTATTTGTCATCATAATATTCGTTAAGCTACTCTTCCATTTAATTTTTTACTCTAGTGTAACTGTGTCCATGATTTTTACATAGAAAAGTGATATGGCTTTCTATCTCTCTCTCTCTCTCTCTCTCTCTCTCTATAACTGTGTCCATGATTTTTACATAGAACAGTGATATGGCTTTCTGTCTCTCTCTCTCTCTCTCTCTCTCTCGCACTCTCTCTCTCTCCCTCCCTTCACCCGCCCCTCCCCTCCCTCTCCTCCTCTCCTCATTACCAGAGGCTTCTCAAGTATTTGCAATGCTCTTTTTATTTAGACAAAAATTATTTCACCTTTACATTATAATATTCTTTAAATTTTAAATAACTTTGAAGATACCAGCTGTACTGATAAGAAAAATTGTTGCCAGTGATGGTCCATGAGAAGAGTGTAGTGACTCTTCATTCACTGCTGTCTTCACTGTAGAGTTGTTTTCAGATTACAGGTCACGGCTTCATCTTGTCTTTAGGGACAAGCTCCAGATCTTTTATTTTTCTTGGTTTAATGCTGTATCATCTATTTTCTGGAATCCCAGTCTCCTAAAACGTTAAGTAGTACAAGATGTTATCCTGCATCAGAACAATAGCATGTAAGGTCATATAAAATTACAAGCCATGGTTTTAATCGCCTAATTATACTTAAGTTGAATTGCGTTACACTTGGAATGAGTGAGATACTGATGGGGTCCTGAATTTGTAATGGGCACTCAGACTCGCGAATGTACCGTTGACTCGTCTCTCTCCCTCATCACTGCCCCACTCCCAACCCCTGATTAGTTGACAGTTCCTACCCCTGTATACGCCTGAGGACCTCAGCAGAAACATCAGTGGTTCTCCTGTTCCCGATGAATAACGTCCCCAACGCTCAACCTGGCCCTGAGTGTCTGCGTCCTCTGCTCTTACTCCGTTCTTCTCGCTTTCTTTCCTCTCCTCTGTGTTCTTGACAAACTGAACCCCAGTGGTTCCCAGACCTCCTTGCTTTGATACCTCTGCTCATACTCCTCTCTGCCTGAAAGTACCATCTCTCTTCCCATCAGATTCTGAATGATCAAAACAGAGCCACCTTTCAAAGTCCAACTCACAAAACATCCCTGGAATCCCATATGAAGAAATCTCCTTTTCTCTTTAACCTTTGGTAGGAACTTATTTGTGCCTCTCATATCATTTCATTCATTCTGTCAAATATTAAAGGCTTACTATGTGCCAGACACAGTTCTAGGCATGGAGGATATGGAATGAATATTGTGGGATTTATAGAACCAAATTTCTAGTAAGGGGGATAGACCCTCGATATATAATATGGCAAGTGGTGATAAGTACCATGGTTAAAAATAAATAGTGTTCTGAAAAGGTCTTACTGATAAGGTGTCATCATGTGTCACCTGACTTCCTTCAGATCTTTAAACCTTTTTAAATTTAAAAAAGTTTTTTTTTTTCACATATACTCTACTAGAAAATAATATGCGGTAGCTTATTAATTTTTGAGACTTTTATAGTACCTTGTGCTCCAATTTGTACACAGTAGATATTCCATATTTACTAACTAGTACAAAGACCGATAATAATAACAGGAATTATTTATAACATGAAATCCAGAAAAAAGAAAAAAATGCTTTAAAGTTGAGGAAGAAAACCCGAATCTGAGACTTGGATTACTGAGATGGTGTCCTTTATACTTGCAGACAATCCCTCATATGGGACCTTTACTGTTAGAGAGATCAAGTGCTAGGCAATATGTCATAGGGTTAGGGTCCCAATCCTGTCGTCAAATATTCCCACTTAGTGTGTGGCTGATGAGTGCTGAGATGTCATCTCATTACTTTATACCCATAGTCATGTTTATATCTGACCTTCTATAGTTCTTAGTTTAACAGGTGTTTATTACCCTGTGTCTTTGCCTTTTTCCTAAGAAATTTAACTTTCTTAGAAACTGCTTTTGAAAAGATAGAACCCTTTTTAAAGTTTCTGGACCAGCAGTACGTAACTATGCATGCATTTTAACTGGTTTTCAGGTATTTACCTTGGATGTTTTTGATCAGGATTCTGGCTTTCTTGGAGCTGATAGGTCACGGAGTAAAGTAACTTATTGACAGATGGTGAATGCATGGATTGTTGGAGCATATCACCCAGTGTCTTGGTGACACTTTTGGCTGTTGTTCTCCCAAACCTTTGGGGCAGATTAGGAACACGTCTCCAGATGCTTTCCTGAAAGTTTCCTCTGAATCTCAGAGGCGGGTCGGCCATCCCTCTGGTGCTTTCTTTTTCCATGGTCCTCCCAAATCTCAGCGGCAGGTTGGCTGCTGAGTGTGGCATTTTGTTGACTGCAGGTGTATTCGTCTTAAGGACATTTTTTGGACCCCAATCTTTTAATTCTTCAAAATTGAGACTTCTTTTCTTTTCCCCTTTAAGGTCTCCTCTAGGCTATCATTAGAAATGACCGTTAAAATTATTCATTGTTGTTAAAAGCAATAGATTTGAACCCCAAATTAACTTAAATCAAGGCTTTAATCCATAGAATTGTTAAAGCCATAAGCAAAGTTTGTGTTTTCATAAGCAGACTATTTTAATAAATAATTTGCATTAAGCTTCTTAAAGCAATCTACTTTCTCTGTCCCTGGACTATTGTAAGAGAACTACTAATATTAATAAAAATCTATAGTGAATACAGTAGGGTGTTCAAGCCACAGGAACATAATGAGATATTGAAATGAAGCAAAAGTTTATTTTACTACAGTGATTGTCTTTCAGTTTTTGATTCATGTTTAAGGAGTATTTCATGTATTTTTATATTTTGATTTTAGAGAAACCTCCACTGCCTCTTCATGTCTCTTGTTTTCCCCTCCTTAAAGACCAAAGTGGTGGATACATGGAAACAGAGATGCTAGCCGGGTTTTGGGGTACAGTCGGAGGAGGCTCCTCTGAATTTCTTTTTATCCAACTCATATTCAGAGTTCCAGTGTAAAAGTATTTCTCAAGAAAGTGTATTTTTAGTAATATATAAATATACTTTTGGTAAAACACCAATTAGTTTGTGGGTTACTGTACTATTAATGTACTAAATTTAAATAAACTATTTAAAAATACAGCAGCTATATAATTAGATTTAGTTTAACTGTGAAGGTTGTCCATCTAAAAAATTTAAAAGATTGTTCTCTGATTGTGAAAAGAGGCAGTGGAGGCTTCTCTCAAGTCAAAATATAAAAGTAATATATACTCATTTCAGCAAATTTGGAAAATATCTAAAAGCATAAAGAAGAAAATAAAAATAACTTGCAATTCCACCATCTGGGGATAAATCTTTTAGCTAGATACATACAGATTTACCGCAAATTTACTAGCTCATAATTATTAAGTAGAAAATATGAATGTCATAGTTTTTATTGTTTGTAGCTGAAGACAGTTCAGATGTCCAGCTGAAATGTATCCAGACATTATTTTTGCAACTATTTGTAACAAGTGCGTACTTCTGAGTCAGTTGAAAATTATTAATGCACCTGGTGCTTGCTAAGCATCATACTCTGTACTTGTCATTAAAGAGGCCAGGTTGTTTGCTATTGTGGTAAAAAATATAAGTTATGTCAATACACTGTCATAGGAAGACCGAAGTTTGACAAAAAACAAAGCGCAAACTGACTCTTCGTTACTCTACAAAAGCATTAGACTTGGACAGCCATATAGTTAATGCCTATCACGTTAGATAGAGTTTAAAAAATCTTACCTCAGAATATTTGTCATAGTTTTCTTTTCTGTGAAGTTTGGACATCATTAATTCATCTGCACAGAAGATGGGTGTTAACAAGCTTGAAGTGACTAAAGTCAATAAAAGGAATCGTTTTGATGAAATAACTTCCATTTTGTCCAAAATCTAGAATTAAGTTTATATGCACAGTCTGATGTCTACAAGAAAGGAAACTGTGGTCTTTTTATACTGTCTTAAAAACAAAGGAAAGTTTGCTTTAACAGTGAAATCAATCCCACATTTTTAAGTGCTAATGTTAATTAGGGTGTTTAACTAAAATATGTATGTGAGGAACGTGAATAATGCATTCTGGGAAGAGACAGCAACATTTTTGCTTACAAATTCATTAACTTTGAAAATAATTTTCCTCATTAAAAAGGAGCTTCTAATTAGGTAAATTTGGGACCATAGTAATTAAGATTCCAAACAAACAGAATGCTTAAATTCTCTGAGCTCAAACAACAAAAAATATGTTGGTGTTTGCGTCAATTCTTGAGGGAAGGAAAAAATAGTATTCAATACATGCTAGCCATGTAAAAAAAAAATTATTTTTTATCCGCACAAAAGAGTTAGGCATAGCGTTTTCAAAATGTCAAACAAAATTAAGACTGTGAAAAGAGTTCTAAGTCTCACAATATCCAAATAAAATGCTATTAATTAACTTTTTGTAAAATGCTGTTCGGCTATTAAAAAGCTTCCAGAGAAAATGTCAGCTGCAATGTGAAGGCTGTGCGTAAGATGGTGCGATAGGCATTTTGACAAACTGGCTGTCTCAGGAGAAGCCGTAGGCAGTTCAAAGCCTTTTGTTTTTGCCCTGTGGGCCTTATTTGGCAAAACTGTATAAATCACCGGGATTTTATTTCGATGAGATGCGGCCCCCTCCCTTCTTCTTCAAAGCCCTTAAGAACCTTAGCAAAGGTTTGGTGAGTCACACACATGCTGATTTTGTGGCTCCCCTGGCCCAAATTAGTTAGGTAATCTCACATTGCTACAAGCATACTGACATCATGGCATAAGGAAAGAATTTACAGAAATAGATGCTTATTTACTGAAAGGCCAGAGCGAGTCTCTTTTGGTGCAGGTGACATATTCTCAAAGACTTGTCGTATCACTAGACTGCCTAGGTGCCAGAGAAATCATTATTAGTTCCCACCTGTCCATTCAACCCTCGCAGGAGAAAAACACCTTACGTTGATTGATTTCCAACACTCGAGCTACTTTTATTCACAGGTACTTAGCGGTGAAGTCACAAAAGAGGGAGTCATAAAATTGCACCTTTTGTGTCAAGAATTGTACCACCTCTAGCCTGTCTCACCAGCCTACCATAATCTGAGGTCTGCGATGGCCAGAAGTGAAGACCTCTGTCTGTGTTATAGATCTCCAGAATAAATCAGAAAGTTGAAAACAACAGTGGATAAACTCCTGGGTACCCTCTGCCTCTCTGAAGGCGGTTGACATCACTGGCCTCATTTGTTTTGGTCCTGTGGTAGCTAAGGAGCTGCACAGTAGGAGGCAATTAATTCAATTCTTAGTCTAATGTTAATTTTGTAATGCAGTTATTGGAGTATTTGGATTTAATTTCCCTGAGGATTTAATACAGTTCTCTTCTAAGTTGTTTCTTTGCAAACTGCTGACGGAACTTCCTTTTTTTTTGTGGTCAGTGGATCCAAACTTTTGAGAAATGGGAGACGCAAGGAGTAAGTTATGTTGGTTGAGTTAGTACTCAGGGAAAGTTGAAGGGATCGGCCCTGGGTGTGTTTCAAAATATGTTTGTATCTAGCTGTTTCAAACTTTAGCAGTTCACCAGTTTCAATGCTGCTTCTTAGGGTTTTGGCACGTCAGTTAGAGTTTTCCTGTTTGCAGGTCCAGAGTAGCTGATGTGGCTGATTACTCCCCTGCCTCCACCAGGTTTAAGCTTCCAAGTTGGGTGTGTAACTAGTTATCTTATTATTAGAAAGACTTGGCTCTTTTGAATCATATTTGTAGTTAGCTTTGAAAATGTTGATAGATAAAAAAATGACATTACCTAACATACACAACACAAAATTATCATGTCTTTTGATGAAACGTGCTGCCATATATAATAGCACATTTAAGGATTCTTGATGCGACGAATGAGCATACGAATATTAAAAAAGATCTCTGTCTCCCTGACATGTGGCTTTTACATACATGCTTCATTTACTAAGATTTTGGAGACCTTAAGCCTACTCACTTCTAAGCCTCTCTCTCCAGCTTGGACATGTCTCCTGAGCTCTAGACCCCCAAGACTATCAGCTTCCTGCCAGACAGCACTGTATGTATGTCCCGCAAGCACCTCGAGTCCAAAGTGGGATTTATCTTTTCAATACCTGTCTCTCCTCCTGTGCTTCCCATTTCGATGAAGAGTACTGTATCTATCAGGGTCCAAGTGGGAGACAGAAAACAGAGTAATTTGAACAGGAGATGGTTAACATAAAGAATTATTAACTATAACAGGGACTAACTATAAAAGGGTAAAAAATAACTAAGGCCACGGGAGAGTATCCAAGGAAAGGACAAATTGACTGGAATTCAGATCGTATTGGAGACGGTTGGATGGCAGGGAGGTTTGCTGGGTTACACCAGGCCAGAGCCTGTCCACAATTACAAGTGGGGAGACACCTTTCGAGGGTGCAGGTGCACCAATCCGGGCAGGCGACTTCTGGAGTATCTCAGACTCAATGGGAATCTGCCACTGAAACTTGATGGGCGGTGAGTGCTACTTGATGTTCCCTACATGCACCACTGGCAGCAAGAAAAAGCAAATGGAAGCACAGCTGATCCAGAAAGAGAAGTCTCTTCTGCTGCACTACCCCTCAGGTGCCTTTTATTGAAATGGCCAAACGCCAGCTGCAAAGGAGAAATACGTACCGGGGCCTTCATCATTTCAGAGCATGAAATGAAGCGTGGATTTGGAGCTAAGAGGCAATAAATAGGTAGCTGGCACAGTTACTGTCATCAACCCATTTGTCCAAGCGAAATCCTTTGTAAGATCCTTGACTGCTTCCTCCCCTTTCCTCCCACATCCCATTCTACAGTTAACAAACAATCGTTTCTAGTTTCGAGTTGTTATGCTCAATAGCCAATGTTTTTTTGAGCACTTATCCTATGCCAGGAACTGTTCTAAGTACTTCATGAATTAACTTGTTTATCTTTCATAATAATCCCACGAGTAGGTACTATTATTATTGTTCTTACTCTACAGAAAGGGAAACTGAGGTGCAGAAGGATGAAGTCACTTTCCCCGTAAGTGGCAGAGTCAGGATTCGAACCCAAGTCTTCTGAACACTTACTCACTCTGCTAGTCTGCAACCAAGTCTGGTCTCTTCTAACTTCTAAGTAGCTCTTAACATCTGTTCATGTCTCTCTACCCGCATTGCCATTACTCGGTTCACCATTTTATCTTGCCTAGACCTTTTTCTTGGTTTTCTACAATTCTTCCTCCACGGGGTGATCAGAACATTTTAAAAATAAAATACAACGTATTTATGATTTCTTCCTCAACACCTTTCAGTGATCTCCCATTTGTTTCAGAATCACTTAGAGAGCCAGCTCTTCATTACTTGCGCTCTTCTTATTTCTCCAGGATTCTCTCTCTCCACTCCCTACCAGCTCTCTGTTTTATGACAAACTTCTTGCTGTTCTTCTGGTTGGATGTGCTTTCTCTTGCCTCCGGGCCTCTGCCCATGATTGTCCTGTGCATGGGATATTTGTCCACTCCCCTCTCCTCCTCACACCGTTTCATTGTTTGGGTCTCAGCTGAGGCATCACATGTTTCAAGAAGTCTCTCCTGACTTCTGGCCCCAATAAGTGGCTCTTTGCTCTTTCCTAATCATGGCTCTGTCCACTGTCACTTGTCCGATTCCTTGTCCCCCCTCTGTTGCTCTGGACACTATATGGGGGTAGGACCTTGCTTGTGCTCATCATAGTGGCATTCCATGGTCATGGACACTCAGGAAATGTTATTTCTAAATGAAAGAACAAGTTTTTCATTAGCACCAGAAATACGAATGAAAAAAAGTTGCTTGTTAATTATTTTCCCCAGTTTTGGCTGTTGACCAGAGTTTTCTTTTTAACGTGACTTACACATTATTAGAACTTAACTTTATCAGCTTATCCTGAAATCATAACATCTTAACATTCTCCTCTTGAGGATTCACATCTAAAGCTTTCTGGGACGGAGACTCAGACACAGACAATCAGGCACGACTAGGCCGAATGTGAGTGTAGGTTTGTTTTGTTACAGTGCAACATACAGCTTGTTAAATTCAGTGTGGTCTGATGGACCTTGCCAGGTTGATGGGCCCAGACACCAGGAAGAGTGTGAAAAGGGACTACACAGCCCCAAGGAGGGCTTCTCGATATTTCAAGGTCTCCCACCAGGCAGTCTTCATGGTGCTACTGGCTCTTCTGGCTAAGATCAGTAAAGGCCTCTCTGACTGCTTATTTTCCATACCTACTAGATGCTCCCTAACTTCTAGCAGGCAGTTAGAGCCAGAGGACAAATCATTTCCACCAGTCAGGAACTGAGCTGATTTGAGTTGTGTTTAGGACTTTTTAAGGCTCTGGTTTATCTGTACCTCTAGTAAAATATTTAAAATAAGAGGTTGCTTTTGTGCAGTGGGGCTGCAAGTTTTTATTTCAATCTTTGTGTAGAAGGGCCAGCTCACTCCACACATTTATCCATGCCCCCTGAGGCCATGGTGAAACCTACCAAAGAGGTGGTGAATTTTAATATCCAGAGGAACCTCATTAAAGAACCCTTCTTCTCAACCTGGCCATTTACTTCCAGGGCATTTGCCTATTTACACTGTTCATTTCTTCCTTTCCATCTAAGCATAATCCAATCATGCTATGCAGACGAATTTATGGGCAGTATAGTCTTATTTTGCATTTCATGTTTGCGAAGTATTTTGCAGCCATTCGTTAACTACTTTCAGGCCCTCTTTAGAGGTGGGTGGCGGAATGACTGTATAATTCATTTCAGGATTATGTGTGCAAAGAGAAATAAGCACCTGCCTTGGTTTCAAATAAAATCATCCTATGCAAATTGTATAAAATTACTATTTTTAAAATGTGTAGTAGTGCCTTTGTTTCGAGATTTATGAGTGGCTTGTGATAATGAGCTTGTCATATTTTTATAGCAGGGTTGTATTTACTTCTCTGCTTTTTATGATGACAGATTACAACACCAGGGCCTTGAAAGGTGCCGATGTGAACGTGAGGCAGAGATTATTCCTCCATGTAGTTAAAGTGGTTGAAATTCAATTCCAGTTGAAGTAACTTAAGGAATCAATTTGTATGATATAAGAATAAACATTAAATATTTATAAAAATTAATTCATATGATTTATTCTAGAAAGTCAATTAAATGGAAAGGTTCCTATGCCTAAAGGGCATATTTTAGAAGAACATATTGAATAAACTTTTAGTATCAGTATTAGATCTTTCAAACAATATAAAGTAGTACTGTTTAAAGAAATTTTTAAAGCACCATGCAAAGCTGATTAGGAAGCAGCCTGTCTACAGCACAGCTTTCTAATTCGAGCTTTTTAATGTTTTATTTTTATTGACTTTTTTTCTTTGTAGGAAAAATGTGTGATTTTTATAGGCCTGGCACAGGGTTGTGTTACTTCTTGCCAAAGTGTCAAGAATACTCAGAATTCTCTATGTGAGGAACAAAGACCATACATTTGGTTAAAACAGCACATAGTTTTGTACAAGTACAGGTAATGGGAGCCAAGACCTTTACTCAGATTTTTTTCTCTTTCTTGGGCCAGTCTTGCTTTTGATATTTTTGAAATAAGTAAGCAGCCATCTTGTTATTTCAACCTGAGCAGAATAATTTAGTTTCTTACAAAGTGTGTGCATTTTCAATATCTTGTTTATTTTTTATTTTTATTTTTTTGTTCTGTTTAATCTTTGTTTTGGAGGATTCTGCTCTAAGATGTGGAATGTGCTCTTCAGATAATACTTTGCTTTAATAAAAAGAAAATTTGAGACTTTCAATATCTTAGGAATGATGTAGTCTAATCCTTAGGCTTTTTCCTCTAGGCTGGCCACACCTTCGCTGGGGTGGAAATCTGTTGCTTAAATCTATAGTGATGTGAGTTTTGGAGGGTGTTTACCAGAACAGCTGTTTTCTCATCTCAAACAGAAACCAGGGCAGATGGGTGGCTAATAAAAATGAGCATCGTCGCTAATGTGAACTCTCCCTAGATGCTCTTTCACCTCTGATGAAAAGAGCCGATAAAGGGCCTAATTGAAATATGCATATGAGTGGGTTTTTTTTCTTTTTGATTGGGGGTCATGTGGCCCCTATGCCCCTGAGTGCTATCGGTGAGAGCTTCCGAGGAGGTTCACAGCAGCCATGCTGATGCAGTGATTCCGAGCAGAAGCTGGCCTGGCCCTGACCACTTCTGCATTAACACACTGGGACTTTGACTTCATTCTTTCCTGTGACTAGTTCTTTGCCTTTGGCCACACCGCCTGCCCCTCTGCTCTGCTTGAGGTTTGAGCTCACATGGGTGCCTCATATCAGAGGCCCCTGTGTCACTTGGGTCCCAGTGGCTGGACTCCCTCATTCCCTTCAACATTGGTTCTGTAGGACCCTGAAAGGGACGTACCCATGCCATAGCCAGGAATTATGGCATGGCAGTTCTGCTGCTTAAACTTGCCCAGTTCCAAGACAGCAAATAGAAAAACCCTCCAATGGTTTTCTTTGGAGGAGCACTCAAAAACACGCTTTTAAATCTAACTTTGTATATAAATTTGTATACAAATTTGTATAAGTAACTTTGGATATAAATTTAATTAAAGGAGACTATTTTCTGGTGATCTCCTGATTCTAAAAGGTGAGATCTGGACAGAAAATTCTGTACTTACTGAGGCTAAATGAGCTAAATAAATGCTAATGTAATCCTATTAAGTACCTAATGGATTTAATTCTGTATTGGGTTTTGTACCCAGTGAGTTTAAGAAATCAGATATTTCTCCTTTGAGAACCTGTAATAAAGAAGGTAGACAAAGCTGGTAAAGAATTTAAAACATATTTAGAGGCACAAGCAGGCATACAATCGCTAGGGACAATAGCCTATTATAAACACAGGCTTGAATGACCCAGAGCTGTTTTATAAACGTGGGCTTTGGCTAATGGGCCCTGTAGAGCCCTCTCTGATTCACTGATAGGAGTGGCCAGTGATCCACGATCTAGAAGCATTCCACTAGGAGACTGATGTAGATCATCCAGTAAATACCACCTCTGTCCACGCCCCACCCCCAACCTCTAGGTCAAGAGCAGTGGAATAGCCTTCTATGTTTCCACATTCTTTAGGCTGATCTGTTTATTTAAATTTACCACTTCAGAACTTCCCTTAATGTGTATCTTAACCTGATCTAACTTGGATAACATTATCCAGGGAGAAGGAGACTCAGAATTCTGGGCTGAGTAGGGCATGATGAGATATGGAATAGGAGAGACATTACTGTGGGCTCACTTTGGACCTTCCTGTCTCTTGAGCAGTTTCCTTGTAAATGTTTTGTAGTCGAGGCTTCCAGATAAGGCACAGCTGCAAAGCTAGGTTCTCCTTTACCTGACATATTACTCAGAGCTCCTTGGTTACATGTTACTGAAATTTCTAACGTGTTTAAGCAAAATGGGGAATTGGTTATGAGGGTACGGGGATGTCTTATGGACGGGATTGGGGCCGACAGAACATCTTGGAGCCAAGGACTTAAATCACCAACAGGACTTTTTCCTGGATTCTCATTTCTTCTCTCAGTGCATCAGTTTCATTAACCCCTCCTACTGCCGTATTGATTTCCCCACTTCTCTACCCATTTGTTCATACCTTCTGAGTTGACATGTCCTCAGTTTCAGCCACCCTTCCTCCAAGAAACCGCCTTATCTCAGTTACATGGTCAAAATACCAGGGAAAGATTTTGATTGGCCCAGTCTAGATAAGGTGCCCTGTCCTGAACCAATCATCTGTGGCGAGGAGTGGGTCACATTGCACTAACAAAGAAGATGCTATTGCAAACCTGTGAAAGTTGGAGTGGGTGGTTCTACTGGGAAGACAGTATGAAGGCGTCGAATACAGCTGGTTAGATAGACGTAAGGGAGAATTGGATTCTTTTCCTCCCTGAATCCATGTCCCTGTGCAGAGGAAAATTACTTCCTAAGCTGGTGAAAAACTAAGTTTTGAGTCAGAGGATGACTTAACCATTCTGTGTCAGAGTGGGCATTTCTGTTTTTCTCTAAAGATGCTGACGAGGTCTCCATCCTAGCCTGGCGATACCAGTAGACAATGCTTTCATCTGTGCCATGTGAGTCTTTGTTTTTGCAAGCAGGTGTTCTCGTGCGATATTTTTGTGGCTCATGTGGGGCTTTGATGGTAAAAACCAAACCAAACAAAACAAATTCTAGATCTTCCTTCCCCAGGGGCAGCTGAGGGCACAATTCCCAGGTATTTCTCCGAATATCCATCAAAAGCAGTGCCAGCTTTGGGAGCCTATAAGATTCCCTTTCTCCCCTGACAGGTGAGAGCCCTGGCTCAGGTGTTTCTCTTTGGCATTTGGAGGTGCTCCTGTTTCCAGCATTATGCTTAGTACCAGATATGAAGCGCTGTCCTGAGAATTTTAAGACCAGGTGGTTTGGTCCCCAAATGATCCTAAACTCTTTTTAACTTGGGCCTTTTTCCGAAATGTTTCAAGCCCTTTTTCTTGCTTTAGTGATACTGCCTTGCCTCATTTCTTCCCAGTGAGCTTATTAAGGTAGGGTCAGTTCCGTGACCTGGAGTAGAATGGTTCATTGCTTTTTGAGCAAGAAAGTTTATTTTTCTATTAAGTTGGCAGGTTTGCCATTCTGTGCCTGACACTTGGATAATCTTATTTTGGAAACACTCCAAAATTTCATTTCCCTACGTAATAAACTGTGTAGAGATCAGTAAGGAGTATTTATTTTGGAGAGAGTAAAAATAAGACTCGCGTGTATAATTCCAAATATAAGCATATATTCTTTTGGTAATTAGCTTCATTGTTCTCTGTCAATTTTTTTTGACAGTATTTACACTAAATTAGAAGTAGTAATAATGGGACATCCTAGTCCAGTCCACAAGTGTATCTGTCTACAATAAAATATTTGCTTTCAGTGATGGAAAGTATTTTAGAAGTGTTCATTAAAACAATTTGATAACTGCGTATCCATTATTAATAACCCAAGACAAGGAGTTACATATTACGCGACTCATGTAACCAATAAGGAAGCTGCCATTTCCATAATTATAAAGAATTCATATCACATTCATTTTACTATTCTGTATCATTTGACCCATTTATAGCTCATTCTGCAAGAGTGAGATTTAAAAATTTATAAAGTTTTTTAAATGAAAAATCTGCCAGGAAATTTTTCCCCTCCATTGCTGCCAGTAGGCGCTCCCCACCGGAGAGGCCGGGCCGTGTGGTTGCACCCCCCTCCCCCCGCCAACTGCTAACTACACACTAGCAAAGGAAGTTAGTTCATGGTGCTCTGGGTTATGCCGACCCTTTCCCCTGGGGTAGAGCCTGAGCAGACGATACACGCCCCACTCCCACTCCGGGAAGCCTTCTGTGAGGTGTCAATTGTGATAACAGTTGGCGTGGGGGAGAGTGATGTGGGTTGGCCACATTCTGGGACAAATTAAAGCCATGGGGTGAAGGGTAGCCCGCTCGGTGCTTTCTGTTCAGTGGTCCAAGTCAGTTTCTGAACAGCCTATGTAGAGAAAAAATTGAGCAAATACTCAGCAGGGCTGACTGAGTCATTAGCCCAGAAAGTTCCCCCAAAATGTCAGTTACTGGTTGCTGCCACTACTCTTGCTTTTATTCTTACTATGGTCTAGATTTAATTGTGGGGTAGGAGGAAGAGGAAGTGGGGTGCAGGCTGGGTGGGAGGAGAGAGTAATTAGAAAGAAGGCTGGTAGAAGATGAGCTTTGATCTGCTGGGTTTCCTTTCTGGCACGGAGACAGAACCAGGCCTCATGAATAAGTCTTGGCCTGTTATTCTTTCCTCTCACCCCCAGTTTCAAAAGTAATTGAATTTGGAGCATCTTGTAATTAGGGTCAAGGAGATCCAGATTTTTGTCACACCCGAGAGCCTGGGCAACATTGTTTTTAATACCGGTAAATTGGTGCCGAGAGACGCTGACCCCTCGAGCTCGTGCTCCGATGGCGTCACCCTCTCTCTTTGGAAGGGCCTGTGAACAACAGTTGCTGAAGTGATTTTGATGAGATGTGACATTTGCGGACTGTGGCCACCGACCAAAGAATCTGAGCTACGTTATCCAACATTTTATAGGCTACAAAATATGAGCTGGCCAGCATTTATTGCTTGTACTGACAGCTCGAGCCAAGTTTCCTAAGCCTACAGAGCAGACCTCTTAGTGCTGCTAATTTTACTATCTGCAAACAAAAAAAATTTTACTAGCTAGCAAACAATATGCAACAGCGGAATGAGAGTTTTTGAAGGTGTCATACACTCAGGTAATCTGTAGAGAGGGCGACTTTCTTTTTTTTCCGAAACTCTAAAAGGACTCAATTTGCACAGAAATAAAATGGGGGAAAAAGTCATGTAGAAAAATCGTAAGCAGTGATTTCATCTGCACTGGCCTCTCGGGATGGCGGTGATTTACATATTAAGGCAGCCGCAAGGGAAATGTTAAAAACTCTGTAGGGAAAAAAAACATGATAGATAGAACTTTAATATTAATATGGGATTCATCATGATAATGTAAGTCATAGATCTAAATCTCCCTTCATCATGGACTCAGCCCTTTGCCAGCTTATCGTACAGGTAGTATGTACTTTAAATAGTGCCACAGGCCTGAGGTCTTTATCTGTAGTTTTTGAAGTTCTGTTCATGGGAATAGTGACTCACTGAGTCATTCATCTTTTACTATGTTATCTAGACCATCTGCATTTCCTTTTTTTAATTAATGGTTAGTGCTCCTTAAAATATACTAAAATTGTGTTTTTTTTTCACAAATAGAAAATGCATAATTCAACATATACTATTTCACGTAAATGCAGTGAGTTTGAAGGGAAGCCCTGATTATTAATCTATTTGTTGATCATTATAGAAAGAAGACAAGTGATTTCTGGGTTGCTGTTTAGTTGAGTTGTCTAGTACGTAATTCCCAACCTTACACATGTGTATCGTTCAGTCGTCTTCTCTGAGTTTTCTAGTCTTCTTGTCACACTGATATCAAACGAAATGGGGGCTTAGCTTCTCTAGACGCCCATAGGACGATGACAGCCCTCTGGAATGAGAACGATTATACTGTTGGTAGCAGTAACAATAAACATTAAGACTTGTTTGCTGCTTTTTCCAACAGGGGTTCAAACATTTATTAGTGGAGCAGACAATCACCTTTTCTTAGTCTAAAATATATGTGAAAATAAGGCCATATGTACAGATCACGAATACAGACAATGAGTGTGTACACAGACAGGTCAGACTCTCAAGTTCCATAAAGAAAAGAGGGGCTTTCCTTAAGCCTAGGATTCACTGCAGACTATGTCCCTTTTTCCTAGATTCAAAAGATGCATTGGCTCCACTCCACTCCAGTTCCATGCCCACAGAGTAACCAGTGTTGACACAGGTATGTCATCTCAAGTATTTGGTTGGCGTAAATTTTGAGAGTGTAAAGAGCCTAAGAAGTCCTGCTGTAAAGGAAACTGTTTAATGTTGTAGAATCCAGCATTTCCTAAATTTCCTTTTGACTGTGGGATCCTTTTCTTTCTTTTCTTTTTCTCTTTTCCCTTTTTTTTTTTTTTTTTTTTAAAGTAAGATGTATAAACATCAGCCTAATGGAGGCCTTTATGAACTTGGCCTCTTCTATTTTCAGGCTTTGACTTTTATTGGAAACTTTGTGATGAACCCCAATTCATCCCTTAACTGTTGGCTCAGGTGTCAGCTTCCTCTGTAAAGATGTTTTCACTTGTGCTCGAATGGATATGCAATTATCCCCTTTTGCCCACTACCCCTATAGCATTTGTGTGTGTATGTGGGGGGTCAAGGTTATGTTAATGTTTAGATCACGAGTTAATTTATTTATTTTTCATCTTCCCCCTTCTAATCTACAATCTCCTTTATTTTAAGGAATATGTTTTTATTCTTAGTGTCCTACAGGATGCCTGGCTCATTGTAAGAGTTCAACAAATATCTTCTGAAGGAATGAATGAATAAGTAGAGCCTGGGAACTTAAGCAGAAAGATTATCTTTCTGGTGTGTTGATATGTGATTAATGAATGAACCCTTTTGAGTTAAGCACTTTTTCCATTATAGTGACTAATTTCCATACAGATGATTGGATTGAGATTGACTCTGATGTGAAATGGTTAATCATTTAGTCTGCCAAAAATAAAAGATTGACTGTTCAGTCTGTTTTCTCCTTTGTATAGACATGAGAGGTATAGATGAGAAATTCTAGCATCCAGTCATGACAGAGACATTTTAAAAAATCTATACTCAGAGTCAGTCCATAACTTAAAATTTTCCTTTTTTTAAACTGCTACTGGGAAAAAATAGAATTTATAGACTTTTTAAAAACCTAGCATTATCAATTTAAAGTATTACAGATTTAACTATATTATGCTTATAGCCTTTTTATTTTTAATACTTAAAAAATTTATTTCTGGTATACGCTAGATTTTAGGCTTACAAATTTCATTGTGGTTTAGGTATGTTTTCTTCCCTTTACTTCCTTCTTCCCTCCTCCCTTCCTCCCTCCCTTCTTACCTCCTTCCCTTTTTTCTTCCCTTTCAAAACTCTTTAAAAATATGTACTAAAATAAAGATAATAATCTCCTTCTCTGTCTGTACCCCACTCCTGTTCTATGCCCAGTGTGAACATGCTGGTATATCACTCCATGTATGTGGTTGGCATAAATTTGGGGGACATGTAAGGACCCAGACCAGGATGGAGGCTAGAAGGCTACATCTATAACATTCTTTTCTATATTTCCCTATTCTTTCTCTATTTTTAAAAGTTAAATTTTAGTTGACATACAATATTATATTAGTTTCAGGTGTATAACATAGTGATTTGACATTTATATTCCTTTTGCTGCGATCACCATAGTAAATGTAGTAGCCATTCGTTACCATATGAGGGCATTAGGAAAATATTGACTCTTTTCTCCTATTCTCTTTTGAAGATCATTCACAAAGCCCCAACTTGGTAAGGACATCAAGAGGAATTAATACACCCAAGAAACTTAATTATGTTTCTGTCACAGAGACTAGCCGGGCAAATTAGCTAGGGTTAAGTCAGCTCATTCTTCAGTGTTGTTAGAATGTGAAAAAGAGGCAGCACACTTGATTGGAAGAAGAGGAGGAAAAGAGGAATTAAGCCAGAAAGACTGTTAGACTGGGGTCAGGAACACCCCTTATCAGCCCCTACTCCATCCCTTAACTTTTTTTTTTTAGCAGTGAAGGCTACTACTGCAGCTGAGTGCCACTCATAGGTACCCCTGGCACCTTGGGAAGGTCTGAAAAAAAAGCAAAAAGGATGATAGTAGTTGATGAGGAGGGGAGGGGAGAAAGGAAAGGAAGAGAGGAAGAGGAGAGTGAGACCATATGATGTAATGGGAAAAGCACTCAATTTAGACAGTGGATTTCTAAAAGTACTCTATTTAGAAAGCACTCAATTTAGAAAAGATTAATTCTCGGGCTCTGTGTAACTCTGGGCAATTACTTAGCTTATAATTTCTTCATGTGAAAAGTTTGTGGATTGATCTCTAAGGATTCTAAAAGTCAGCGCTGGTGATATGATGAAGAATTTGAGAGAGCTAGAGAAAAGAAAGAGACGTGTGTCCGTGATTGGTGAAAGTCGCCCAAATCAGGTGTCCCTGAACTTGTCGGCTCAGGAGCAATTCTTGATTTCCTTAAATTTGGGGATAATTGATTAGACCTCGAAATTTCTGTTCATTAGCTTGGGTAGAGGTGAGAATCTGGCTAAGAGAAAGGAGCCGTTTTATATATAACACTTGCCAGGAAGCCAGAAGATGGTGGGCAGTAGATAGAGTCTGTTAACCAGGTAAGTCTCACACATGCAGGTTCATCCCAGGGAACCAAGTATGGAAACGGTAACTGGATCCTCAAACTTTCCTCTTTAGCTGAGGTTATTTTGACAGACACAGTCTCCTTGGCTAAGTACCAAAGGTTCCTGAGAACCGATCTCTGTAGCAGGGTTTAGATTCAAGACTATTTGAAGGCCAAAATAAAGAGAATGAGTTCCACATTGTGGTGCAGCTGCTCTGATGTCTGAATTCCAAAGGTGCTTTAGAAACAGAGCTCAAACTTGGACCCCTGACCATCGGAGTTCTCCCCATAGCCCATTTCAGGGTAAGCTGGGGGACATTCAGCTGTGGAATGTTGGAAGAACAGAATGAGTTTCCAGGGCTGTAAGCTCTTAGTTGATTTCCCAGAAAGCGGTCCTGTGAAGCCATTCTTACTTTTACATATGGCATATCTGAGAAGGGGATTACTCGGCGATTGCAACATTTTTTGTTTTATGTGCCCCTGAAGGCAAGATATGTTTTGTCCTCCATCAAGTCTTAAAAAATATTTATCCTGGCATCTTCCCATTTTTCTTTCCACATGGAAATTCTGATATTTTTAAGACTAGTTGTGAAATCATTCCTAGGTATGCACATTATATGGAGATCTTAGAAAAACTTTTAAGGAAAATGAATATAAGATGATATTTCTTTTACGTACCAGACATTACAAACCATTCTTTTGTTGAACTTTTCTTCATTAGCAAGATGTAATAAATTGAAGTATATTCTTACCCTGTGGTAGGTATGCTTTATCTAGTGGGATAGCATATTGAAAACAGCGTGGAAGATAAGAAAAAAAAAATGAGAATTTGAAAAAAATGTTCTCATGATAGCCTTGTGAAAGCAATATTATCTTCTGATTAAATAAAGCACGAGCAATAATTTGGGTTAGGTATGTTCTTCAATTATGCATTTGATTTTGATAATAAAAGACGCATGCTTTTCAATAACGTTTGGAATTTAAATGTACTGTTCCTTTTTCCCAGTCTTTGGGAGAGCACTTAACAATGCAAAAGTTACCTCTAACCCATTTTTGTCCATTAAAAATTAAATGCTTTTACAGTAAATTATTAAAAGTGCTAGGTTGGCTGCAAATCATCAAAGGTACCATAAACCATTACGCAAGCAAGCGAGAAGTCTGATTAAATCTAAGGAATCAGAAGGCACATGCATCCCTCGATATCCATCACAAATCCTAAACTACAAAGCAACCATAAAATGCTACATTAAGTTACTTAAAAAAAAAACTCTTCCAGGATTTTCAAAATTCAACAGCAACTTGCCTTTTCAATTAAGTGCGAACTAAGACCCTCCTGCTAAGTACAGATAAACCACTGCTTACAGGTTGCCTCCGTTTTCTTTGAACCTGCCGCAAAATTAGCCTTGTTTTTCCAACTGATATCACTCATTCAGTGGAACTGAGGCATTCTAAACAGTTTCCCAAAAAACTACTTATTAAGTCTTATTTTCCCACAGTGTCTTTACTATCATTTGATCACACTGGGAAAAAAAAAATGATGGACCCCAAATGTTACAAAATCGTATTGTTAGAAGTATTTAAATAAAATGTTTAAAGAAAAAAGATAACGCACGGGTTTGGTTTAAATGAGATAATATATAATCAGATGTAAAATGCCTAGCCACTCACATATGCATAAAATGGTCTGTTGAAACAACTCCTTGACAAATAAAAAGATGTAGGAAAAAGAAAAATACAAACATGGAATATTTAGTCAAATGTTGTGGTAATTGTGTGGGAAGGAGGAGCAGCCCAAACAAGCATTTACAGGGATTTTAGAGCAGAATCTGTTCCCAAGCCTCCCACCCCTTGTTCCCATCTGCCAAGTGAGGTGAGGATGAATAATTCTGCAGCTTGTTGGGGTCATTTTGGGTGGCTAATAAATCTGGATGCATAAGTGAAAAGCAGACATTTGAGGGCCAAACAAGTGTCAAGTGATTTCATCTGACAGTGGTTCTAAAACTTTCATGTACATCAGAACCACCTGGAGGACTTGTTAAAACACAGATGGGGGTGGTTAACCCCTTTCTGCTTCTGTAGGTCTGGGGTGGGGCCCAAGAATTTGCATTTCTAATCAGCTGGCAGGTGATGCCCATGCTGCTGGTCCAGGGACCCCACTTAGAGAATGACTGATTTAGGTTCTCTAATTATCACCACGACCCTGTGAGCGTCTGCTTGCCTTCTCGACTGCTCTTTGCCATGCCCACCGTCCAAAAAGTGATCGAATGCAGGGGCCGCGTAATGAGGTGGAATAGGGACTAAAATAGGAACCAGAATTTATTTATTTATCCTATATTTACTGACTGTCTTTCACATGCTAGTCCCTGTTATAGGTGCTGGGGATAAAGTGGTAAGTAAGGATAGATAAAATTCTTATTTTTGCATTCTAAGGGCCGTGAGTGAGACAATCAACAAAGTAAAAAAACAAAACCAAAAACCCAGGACATTTAAGAGAGTAATAAATAACTGTGAAGAAAATTAAAACCACATAATGTTGGAGAAAATGACCAGAGACTCAGAACTTTATAAACATGGGTCTAATGGTTTAAAAAAAGATGCAGAAAGAAATGTGGAGGATTGAGCCTATCATACCCCAGTTCTCAATATTTCAGAGTTCTGAAATGTTCTCTTTTATCCATGAATATAACCCAAGATTCTCCCTCCAAACATCTCAAGAAAGTATTTTAGTATCCTTGGAAGAGGATCTCCTATTTACATATAAACAAACTACAAAAAGCTGATAAATATACATTTGAAAAATTTTCGGGAATACATTTTGATATGAAATAATAGTATGTGAGATCATGTATATAAATAACAAAAAATTTAGGTGTCTGTTTTGAAGACAAAGTCATCAATCGTAGTAATAATTGGTTCAAACAAGAATTACCCATAGATGGTCCAGCTAGTGTGTGAGCCCCTTTTCTCTCAACTCCAACTTGAGTGATAGCACTGTGGCAGCTTCAAGTCAGCCATAGTGGGAGTATTTCAACCAGGAAATTGGCAAATGATACAGTGTAGACTTTTAAAAATTATCCCTTTGTTCCCAGAGGGCTGGTTGCTGTTGGGAGAAACTCCTCCGTAGGTCGTTATGGTTCTACTGGGTGTGCGAAGAATGCAGGGCCCTGTCTTCTTCTCATGCAGGTTATTTCTCAGGGTTGTAGCTGCAGTGAACAACTTTGAAGGATGAGATAATGTCTCCCTCTGGGACAAAAAAGCAGGCTTGCTTACTGCTTTCGATAACATTGGTGGATTCTCGAGAGTGTTTCTTTTCTATAAGGTAGCACACTGCATATGCAGGTGTCCATCTGGGTCCTCCCTGTTGCCCTCTTGGGATTTAGGGGCCCAGGGAACCCATGTAAGTGTGCTGATGCTTATGACGCTTGCTGTGCTGTGAGTAATCAAGTCTGTGGTCTCTGTTACAGGAGTCTTGGGTTTTCTGCAAGCATCCATGAAACAATAACAGGCTAACTTAATAATTTATAACAATAAAACCAAATTGTGGCTTTGACAGTTTTAGTGACAAGGATGGATTGCTGACAGAGACATGACTTTCTAGAAAGGAAAGGACAAAGTTTCCATGAACCAGGTTCAGAGAGATGAGAAAAATTCCTGGGATCTGGTAGCAAATGTTCTTCCCGAGCTATGAGGAGGAGGGGTATGTGTGTGGAGGGTGGGCGGGGGGCGGGAGAAGGGTTGCCCACAGTCCCGCCTGTGAAGGACAGGCGTTGAATGAATGCTTCAAGTCTGAGCTACAAAAAATCGGACTAAGCAAGCCACCCACCCAGATGGCACTTGATTCTTGCTTATTCTTTCCTCTTGGTGGGCAGAGGAAGAGATGTTATCATGACCATGGCTAAGTAAGCTCCATGGCCGCACCTGAGAGGCAATGTATCTGTGGCTATTCAGCCAGGAGGCCACCAAACCAAACAATTGGTGTCAGCAATGAGGACCTTGCTATTTAAATAGAGCTTTGGGTGAACAGAAAACATTGGCTTGGATGAATTAAAAGCACTGGTTAAGCCATAAGCAGAAAGAAAAGTGTGCCTGATACCAGACAGGCACTGTATTCATCTACCCGGCTCTTCCACAGCTCCACTTGGTCGGTGAGGAGATGGGGCATTAGGCAATGGGGTCATTCAAGGCCCTCAGAACAGCGCCGTGGAACTGTAGTGATGTGTGTTCAAGAGCAGAGAAGAGGGCATCCAGGGTCCTGGTGCCTGCGGAACACCAGGGAGTATATGAGGGAGAAAACAGTACTGATGCTTAGGTGGATTCTCAACCCCTCTAGGGCGAGGGGTTGAAAGAGGGTTCAAAAGGCTAAGGATAAAATTTCCTTCCTGCCTCGCCTCCATCCCACCATCGCCCTGATTGTCCCGCTCTTTACTTCCTGCCCTCCTGCTGGGAAATAGCACGATCCGGAGACTTGCCGCAGACGGACGTGCATCCAGGCTGGGCCCCTTGGTGCCTGAGTTCAGCTTGCGGGATTTGGACACAGTTCGTTGTGGGGAAGGGACGCCGAGGTGGCCGGCTGCGTGGGGCTTCTGGGCCGTTCAATGCACCGTCGTTGCGGTTTCCACCGCCGAGTGAATAATCGGTAATGATGTTTTATAAGCTGGTACTATGAATGACCATAAACGTCAGAGGGCATTTTCCTGTTCACGACTACCACAGATACTATCCCCCCCCTACTTGGCCCCCCGCCTGGTCCAGCAGAAACGATGTATAAATTCAGACGGAAAAAGGGAAACCTCAGCTGTCCCCACGGGTGTGACGACGGCTGGATTCTAGGAGAGTCCATTTCAGTACAATAGCTCCGCCTTTCTGATGCAGCCACTGAACACTGTCCCCACTTTTTTCTAAAGGCAGCTGCTGAGCTGCTGCTAAGCCCTTGCTGAACCCTAAAGCCTTGCCAGTGGAAGCCTGCGACTGCCAGGTGGGATATCCCCACCTGGGGGATGGATCAGCATAGACTCAACAAAAATGAGAAGGCTGGATCCAGCACATCTGTCCTGTCAGATGGCAATGGTATATTTAAGGGCGCAGCTCTAGTGGCCTCTGAGTTTTGCATGAAACTCAGTGAGTTTCATGGAAGTTTTACATGCAAGCCTGAGTTTTACAAGGGAAAAGTGCAGTCATCTCATTGGGAGGAACTGTATCGCCCCATTCCAGTACCTGAAGCAAAGCTGCTGGCTCCTAATCAGCGAGATTCACCTGTAATTCTGGGCCTCATTCACTTAGGCTCAGCTAAATGAAAAGCTGACGGTGTCCACTAGGTGGCAGCAGCCATCCAACCCCAGAGACAGTTCAGCAACAGGATGGACTACATCACCTTTGCCTCAGACCATATTCTTAAGGACTTCCACAAACTTTCGGACAGTTACCAGTGGCCTAGCCAGTTGGCCTACGCTTGGAAGACGAAGGCTGGCCGATTAAAGACATCCACCTGGGGACCATGAACTGGGTAAACGATTCGTGTCTGCCCATCAGGCAGTCGGGGTCACTTGTGTAGATGCTCGTGGTAAGGGCCTGTTCTCTGATCAGATCAACTAGAGTTAGGCTGTTGATCAAGCCCGCAGTACCCAGATTGCCACCATCGACACTTGGTTTCATCATCGCATCAGACACAGCAACACATTCATTATCACGGACAGGGCACGTTGCAAAGGAGTATGTGTTTCTGATGGATGCAGAAGCTTCCACTGCATACCAGACTTGTGACTCCTGCAAAAAATTTGCCTTGTTTCTTCAGTGGTGAAAGAAGCCACATTCCATGGAACGTTACCCCTCTCTGTTCCTGGAAGATTGACTACGTCGAATCTTTGACTGCCTTTTAGGGCTACTGATGTCGCCTCGCTGCTTTGACCTTTCTTCGGTGTTGCCGTTCTGGTCCAATCAGCTACATCTACCCACACCATTGTGACTCTTACGACTAAACTGCTTCATGTGTTAGGCTTTCTGGATCATTTGCAAAGAACATTCAACGATGGGCTTAATAGTCACAGAGTTCAGCGGACATCCCATGCTCCCTGCCACCTGCGGAATTGTTGAGTGCTGGAATGGCATTGTCAGAAATCAGCTCAGAAGACTTCTGACTCTCTGTCCCTTGCCCTTTCTTGGTGCAGATCCTTTAGTAAGGCAGTTTGGTTACTTAATATGGCTGTCTCAAGAAGGATTCATTCTTTTTGGTAACTCCTGGTTAATGACGAGGACAAAAGGAATAGAGATTTACATAGACCTATTTTGAAAATTTGAGATTCCACCCTGACCATTCCTGGGCGTGATATATCTTTTTTTTTTTTATCATCCTAATAGCAAACACAAGTCGGATCGGTTGGTGTACTTTCCAGGTTGCAGCATGGGCAAAGGGGGCCTGGAACAAGGTTGGCCTTGAACTATTCTGCAGTGTCAGATGCTGTCAATAGTTACGAATATACAATCTGGCATAACTTCGTTTCCATCTCAATAATAGGAATTCGCATGCTTCTGATGCCTGAGCAGCGTTGCGTTATGCCATGTATGGAGACTAAGGCTGCAACTACTTTGTGACACTGCCTATCATTATTAACTAAACCAGTATAATGATGATTCAAATCAGGTTTAACTGCACATCTCGTGCTGGAGTAACGGGGATGCTTTCAGTTTATCTGTTTGTATGTAGAGATGAATGGGGAATGAAATGTCTCGCCACTGGAGATGGGAACTACTTTTTAACTTACTTATTCCTCCCTTTAATTATTGGCAATAACACCAAAGACCAGCGATTTAGTCTGACCTCTTTCGTGTGGGTCATGATAGATAATAGACTGGCCTTAGACTATATCCTGTGGTAGACAGAACAGTGGCCAGTCAAAAATGTCCACACCCTAATTCCCAGAACCTGTGAATGTGTTACTTTACATGGTAAAAGGGATTTTGCAGATGCAATTAAAGATATTGATGTGGGGAGATTATCCCCAAATTAGCCGGGTGGGCCCAAAGTAATCACAATAGTTAATTAAATAAAGGCAGGAGGATCAGATGGAATCAGAGATCAGAGAGGAGAGAAGATGCTACACAGCTGCCTGTGAAGATGGAGAGGGGTCACAGGAACGCAGGTGTCCTGTAGACACTAGAAAAAGCAAGGAAACAGATTCTCTTCTAGAGCTTCCAAAAAGAATGCAGTCTTATATGGAGCCATCACCAGGAACTGGACCAATGGAAATTGTGTGCTACCTGAACAGATGCAATGAGAAGAACAGAACATTCATGAGAGTTCCATCAAAAATCCGTAACATAAATCTAATCTTGAGGAAACACAGGACAAATCTAAATGAAGAGTATCACCGGCCCGTGTTCCAGATGTCAAGGTCTTGAAAGACACAGACTGAAGAGTCGTTTCAGATTAAGGAATGCGAGAGGAGATGTGTGGGCCTGGACTAGATTCTGGAGTAGTGCGAATGTTGTTTTTCTCTCTTGCTATGAAAGGCATTATTAGGACAATTGATGAAAATTAAACAAGACCTATTGATTACATAATAGCTGGGTATCAATATTACTTTTTTAGGTTTTAATAACTACTGTGATTATGTAAGTGCATGTCCTTGTTTTTTTTTGATAAAAATGCATTCAAGTCTTTATCTCTGTAACTTTCTCCTAAACAGTTCAGGACATACAGACAGACACACACACAGACACACACGCACACATGCATGCACATTTACGTACATGCACAGAGGATGATAAATAAATGTGTTAGAACATTAACATTTGGCGAATCCGAATCAAGAGTCAAGAGTGTATAGGGATTATGCACATTTACGTACATGCACACAGAATGATAAATAAATGTGTTAGAACATTAACATTTGGTGAATCCGAATCAAGAGTCAAGAGTGTATAGGGATTATCTGTGTCATTTTTGAAACTTTCCTAAAGGTAAGACATTACCCCAAAATTAAAAAAGGTAAATGAAGAATCATAATAGACAAGGTAAAATATCCACTGCAAGAAGATTTAGGCATAAAGGGAGTCAGTATTCCTAGTGTATTTTCAGGGGAG
>NW_006436282.1:17939730-17971837 GCF_000325575.1 Pteropus alecto
TAGAAGACCTATATGCTCTTCCTTACTCTAATAGCTCGACTTCAAGCAAGTCATTTGAGCACTTGTGACGTTACTTTCTGTGTCTCTAGTGCAGCCCTAGCTGTGAGCACATTGTAGTGCCTGATAAATATGTTGACTGAGCGAGTGGATGAAGTGATTCATCTGACAGACGAAGACAAGATAGGATTATCTCTAAAGACTCTCGTAGCTCTAAAATTTTATGATTAATTATTATTTATCGAATGGTCGCAGAATGCCTGCCATGGTGTTTTAAGTTGGAGGAAGATGTCATGAAAAAATGCATGCTCCTGCTTTCACTGTGTTTATAATCCAGTGAAATAGGCATCCAGAAAAAGTGATGCAAAATTTGGCAATAAAACAGCCTTACCCAAGAGTCAATTCTCTTCTCCTCTGCTTTTAATAGATGCATTTGTTCTCCTGGTGGAAGGTAGTTTGGGTCCGTTATTCTAAATTTGAAGATATGTAGAAGACAATTCAAAATAAAATTTAGTACAATCTGCTTCTGTAGACGAAGAGATCAAATTTTACATTTCTTTAACTCAGGAAAACTTTTTAGCCGAGCCAATAGTAGACTTGATGCCTGCAGGAAAGAATGATCTCTTCAGTGAGAGAGCATTTAGTTCTTTTCTCATCAGGCCTGCAAAATGCTGATAATATTAATCACCTATAGAATGCTACTATGTACAGGCACTGGGCTTGGCGTTTATGTCTATTACGATCCTTTGAACTATGCTGCAAGACAGATATGACGACGACGATGATGATGATGATGATGATGATGATGATGATGATGAAAATTTAAAAAAATTTAAGACATTAAGGTTCTTGCCTAAGGTTCAGCAAGCAGATCCAGGTTTCAAACCTAGATTTTTGTGATGCTACTGCCCATACCCCTTTATGCACGGTGCTTCCTAGGTAACCACAGATGTTCCTTCTGGTTCTGATCCCTTGTCACTCAACGACTCTGTCATTTTCAGAGTAGTACTCCCAGCGTTAGCCTGCATCAGCAGATGCGAGCACGTGGTAGGTGTTAGGGAAGTGGGTTGACCCAGTGCGCGATGTGCTCTCCGATGACTTGTATACTCCCATTTCAGACAGCATGCCAGTCTTAACGGTGTAGAGCACAGTGTTGTATTGGTTAGGGTGAAAGCTACACTGCTGTAACAAAGAAGCCCAATAGTGTAGTGGTTTAAGGAGCGAATAACTATTCTCATTCCCAAAGTAGTCCAATATGGATAAGTGGGTCCATTGGCTCTGCGTGGTCATTCAGGTTCCTTCTATCTTGTTTCTCCCTACCCCTTAGGGCACTGTCTTCTCTCTGGTTGAAACTAATTCACAGGCATGTCCATATTCTAGCTCACGAGAGAGGTAAGAACATAGTAGAGCACAGTACAGTGTTTTAAGTGGAAGTGGCATACGTCACTCCAGCTCGTATTCCTGATAGGAAGGACTTAGTCACATGACTGTATGTAGTTCCCCAAGAGAGTGTTCAGGTTGTGGGGAGCTGGCCATGTGCTCGGCTTAAACTCTCTTACTGGGGAAGAGAGTGGAATTTCCTTTTATATAAGTACCGTGCGCTAACCAGTTGTGCCACTGGAGCTCCTAGTGGAATCCGTGTTGGCAACAGCTAGAAAGCTTTGCCATGAGTACCCTCTGCAAATCACTGTCATAATATGGGGAACATCATTTTATTTATCTTCCTCCACTGTCCTGTGAGCTCCTTGAGGACCAAGGACTGTGCTTTCGCTTCTCAGTCCCCAGAATCATGCCCTTCACTGCCCTTCACGTGTGAAGCACTCTGTATTTCAAAGAATGAAGGAGGCAAGTTAAGTGTGTGTGTGGTTCGCATAAGCAGGATGAGGGCAAAGATAAGTGATAATGTTATAGTTCGGAAAGCAAAGCTGAGCTCACCTAGGGCACTGCCTACCAGGTATGTATAAGGCGTTTGATGAAAAGCTTTGCTGTGAAAAGAATGAACTAATTCAGCTGAAAAAAAAAAGAAAAAGCAAAATTCAAATGTGACACTCTGCAGCTCAGCTCAAAAAAACAAAAAACAATTGTGTGATTGTCACCAGGTGACCTCACTTTTCTCCGCAGTCATGGGTAGATATAAAACAGGTGAACCTGTAAGTTTGCATGACTTTTACACAGAGGTAGAGGTTGTAAAAGTGGTTTTGAAGCATATGGGAGGAACTGCTTATGTAAAACCTGATTTCCCAGCTGCACGGTGAGATCAGAGAAGGGTCCCTGGACCTTTGTTCTTTTGCAGACCCCTCTCTTCACTCCCGATAAAAGGAGAGTCTCCATCTGGCTTAAGTCAGCAGAACCAAGCAGGGCGACCCATCCCGGGCTCCTGGAGACAACAACAGATGGCAAATAGGCAAAGCAAATTAATCAAGCCACCAAATGTTCTCAGATTTGGTTTTCAAATTCACGAGGCTATTTATACATGGCCACTGTTGTTATTGTGCATCATATTTATTTGACAGCATTGTCCAGCCCTTAAATTTCCTTCACTGGCTCAGGCTAAAGAATATGTGCATTGTATTTCAATTAGCACTTCTCAAAATTCGAGAGAGTTCTGAGGCTAAAAAAAAACAATATGCCAGCAATTTATGCACTTTGCATGGGGCCCATCGCAGTGTTCTAATACAACCTAAAGGGCTAAGGCTCGAGCTCAGTATTTTTGAAATATAGGATTAGAAAAGTTCCTCGAACATGTTACAATGTGCCCTTGGGGATTCTTGTCCATATATCTGGAGGAGTCGGTCATGATTCTTAAAATCGCTTCCCATCCTTTCCATTTCTTCCCATAGTCCATGTGAGAACCTTGTACGGACTATATAACGGACTAACTCCCGATTCATCTCTCCCTCTCTGTAGCACTGACACCCCCCAACACACACACACACACACACACACACACACACACACACACACACACACACACACAAAAGGCTTTCGGCAGGAGTATGCAGCCAAATGTCAACATGGCATCAAATGCCAAAGAAAGCACTAATCTACATGGGTAAGGGCCAGCAAAGCACAGGGTATGGATTCTTCTCATACAGCATCCTACAGGACATCTAGAGGGCAATTTGGTTATAGGCACAGAGATAAGGAGAAAGGACGAAATCAAGGTATGGAGTCAGGCACGGCGGGCACATCCCTAAGGACCATGGAAATGTCCCAAAGACATCTTAAGCTATGTTTGGACTCAGAGACTGTAGGCCGTGGGTCATATTGGGCTGAGAGAAGATCCTGGTTCTGGTCCTATCTCTGCCAGTACCTCCTGTCACCTCTCTGGAGAAGTTTCCTTTTTGTAAAATGACAGGGTAGGACTCCCTTTAATAGGCCACATCCACGTGGTGAGCCAGGTCTAAGCCAAAGTTTCATGAGGATGGAGAAGGACAAAGAGGATGAGCTACAGGCCAGGCCAATTCTGGGAGCCCCTACCACACTAATCAAAGGGTGTATTTGACACAGGCTTGACTGGAAGACCTTAATCAGAATTTTTTGCTTGCTGCCAAGAGAGTGAAAACCAGGAAAACAGTTGGCAAGATGTCGTTGAATCAGAGCTGGTCTTGAGATCAATCATAATAAATTATTTTGTTTCTATATGAGTTTCTAAAGTGCTTTTAAGCCTTACTCTTGGGGGCAAAGGGGGTTAACTCATTTTAGAGATAATGTGGTACAGAACCTGTTAGCAAGTAGTAGAGGCAGGTTAGAACTGATTATGTGATTGAAAAGAGCAAGGCTCTCTTCATTTGACCGACATATGTCCTTAAAACTGCCATCAAGTGAGCAATACCTACCCATTAACCCTGTAGCATGGGTTAGTTAGTCATCAGAGTAAATCAGTTAGCTGTCATCTAATAAACAGCAAAATTCTGAGGAAATCGGGCACAGATGAGACACATTTTGTTGGACAAGAGGGTGGAGGGAACGGCCTAGAGGCTCACATCATGCTCACATGGATAAGGTGAGTCCGGCTGAGGCTTTAAAGGAGGCCTGGAGGGCACTTACCCTCCAAGGCTGGAGCTCGGAGAGGGCTGCGATTTGGGGCAGTAGGTACAGGGCAGAGGTGGGTCCACAAAGCATGGATTTTGACATATCTAGCTATTCCACATTTTCGTGTAAGGTGGGCCCTATCTGGAATACCACATTAATAGCACAATGAAAGAAAACAGTGGATACTTGGAAGCAAGGTTCTCAAATGTTAGTGTGGCCAAGAATTGCTTATTACACATTCATATCCCCAGGAATCTGACTGTCTAGGTCTGGGGTGCTACCTAGGAAACTGCATTTTCAAATGACTATGCCAGATGATTCCAGGTTGCCATCCAGAAGATGAACAAGGGGCATTGGGCACAAAACTTGACTTGTATTCAGGTCTTCCCTTACCTGTGGGTATTCTGTGCATTGCGTTTTATTTTTCCTGGGAGTGAGCAGTGCTGGCCAGACTTGGGAGCAATGGGCAGGTGCTTTACGGTATTTATATCTGCTGCTATGGAAGAGAGGTCTTCCCACCATATTCCTGTGCAGAATCCTTGGATTGAGTTATGGAGAACTCCTGCATTTCCTCCACAGAGACACACTTCAACTAACTTGTCACTCTTGCTGCCTCTGAGGCAGATCATGTGAAGTAGTTAGGAGCTTCTTGCTGTGACTGGGAGGGGGTGGAAGCTGGAGAGTAGACAGGGAGGTTGAGCGGGAACCTAGGCCTCCAGCACAGCCATTAGAGAATGGAAAGAGCCAGTAGACTGAGTTATGGGGCCGTCATTCCGTCTCAGGGTTCTGGCAATAGCATAAGCCACTTGAATTTTTCCTGGTTAGTTTATGAACACTTTACCCTCCCCATCCCCACCCCACCTCCTGCCTTGGAAGATTAATAGCTCTGTAAATTACTGTTGTATTAAAATGTATGTGTTAGGTCTTAATAGGTGGCTTTCCTATGGGTATGAAAGTGCCTTCAACTTACACCTCCCTGGGTGACATGTCTTGCTCTGTGCACGAATGCAGTTTCAGTTTTGCAAAATAAAAAGGGACTTCTACACTGATAGAAGCTCCACAAAAGGCTGTGGGTCTCGAGTGCGACCGTTCTGGGCAGCTAAACGACAAAGAGCAAGAAAAAGATGGACGTTGGAGGACACCCAGGAGAGAAGCATGGTTAAGCTAGGGAACTCGGGCCGGTCGAGGGGAGGGCACGTGTGTGAGAGAGAGGAGCGGGGGTGTTCCTGAAGGCACAAGGTATTTAGTCTTTGAAGCCAATATACCTTTGAAGATTTGTACCTTTGAAGATATATTTGAAAAAATATACCTTTGAAGATTTATGTGTAGGGATGTGATATGATGAAAATTATATCCAGGATGAAGTGGTTGCTAAGGATGGCCCTAGGGTAGGTAGGCTGGTTGGGCCAGGGGCACGAGGAGAACAAGGAGTTTTATTTGGAGGCCACTTTGTGTAATGAACACTGTCTCAGATTTCTTGGATTGCGGGTATTTGGGGCAGCTTGCCGAGGAGCTGGTGGGCGTGATGGGCAAGGTGCCCTCTGCTTTCCTTTGCAGAGGGCAGAGGAACTCACTTTGTCTTCCCGCCATCTGATTCTCTAGGAAGTTGTGCTCGTGTCCAGATTTCTTTCTTGGTTTTCATACAGGAACATATTACGCCCATACCATATTCCAGGGACAAGGTCAAGGCCAGTCAGTGAAAGCCACGTCTCCAGATTTCTCCTTCAGTGTCCCCTAGGCTCTCTCGAAGTCATGGTATTACGCCCGAAGGTGATAATTCCCTCATTATTTATCGAAATCGTATTGTCTGGGTCCTTAAGTCAGAGTCTAGACCCTCTCCCCAGACAGAGTCTGCATCAATTTCAGCCCTCATGCCAGACTGCTAAGTAGTACTGTGGAAGGCTCTGGAAAGCAAGGGGAAGGGAAGAAAAAGAAAGAAGACAAAAAGAAAGAGAAAAAGAGTAAAAGAGGGAAGGAGGACAGAAGGAAGAGAAGCAGTAAAAAGCACCTTAAAGATAGGATGGTGGTCAGAGGGGGCTGGTGGCCGCAAACGCCTCGCGGGAGACCTGGAGCCGAGGAGTCGTCCCGGGAAGGAAGAGCAGCCTCGCGCGCTCGCCACGCGGGGGCAGACTCTCCCAAGGAGAGAGAGACAACCGGCGGAGGATTCAGGGTACAGGGGGCCTTCCCGGTGCAGAGAGGACTCAGTACTGACCTCCTCATTCACGCCCCGCCGCCCTGCGGGTCCCTAGAGCCCTGTGTCTGTCTAGGCTCAATGCCTGGGCGAATTAAAGGTGTAAAAAGCCGACTTTGCTTAAACTCAGATTTTCACATAACATGGAGTAAAGAATTACAGTTAAACAGATAATACAAATTACAAGACGCTTTGACATCTCACCTTATTCTTTAAAATGTACAGTTACCCAAGCTTTTATGCAGAGCTCCCTTGTCTGTATGCCTTTCTCTTCACTGCAGGGTTATTGCGTAGACATTATATGTGCATTATTGGGCCGGGCATTTCAAAAGGTGGAAAGCGCTCTTAATTTCTTCAAGCTTCATCTCGATCGTTGCCTCTGTTATATTTTCAATGCAAGATGATGGAGTGCATGAGTGTGTATATCAGTTTCCAAAAAAGTAATAATTCATAAAACTCTGAGCCTTCGTGTTAAAGGAATATTTTTATTTGGAGAATGGTTGAAAAAACCAGATTACTGCTACCAGTTCTGTGGTGCTTAAAAAAGCAATTGTCATATGCACCCGATTGCTTCTGAACTTAATGCGACTAGTATAGTGGGAAGTCTGAGCTAAGATATTAAACGGGAACCACTTCCTCGACCCCGTAAGTTAAGTATTATTCCAGATAACTGCATTGCAATGTCTGGGCTGTCTTCCTTCTGGTAGAATTTGCCCTTTTGTGAACCATATAGATTGAGTTCACTCCAGCAAGTATGTGTGTTTTCTAAAATAGACTTTCTAAGTAGCCAATTAAAAACAATCTCCTAAAAATAAAAATGTTTCTTTGAAATAGAGATTGGGCCTCTGAGATAAAGAATCTCATTTGCAAGTTTAAAAAGGATAATAAGAACTTTCTACTGGTTGAGTAAGGGCTGAGGAAAATGCAACTTTGCTCTTCTAAAAAATAAAAATAGAAAAATAAAGGGACAGCAAATCGATCAAACAGTTGTGGGAAATTTGGCTCCACCGGTTTCGTGAATTTCCGTACGCCTGGTTAGCAATAAAACTCAGTTTCTGTGAGTCTTCAGAGCTGCGGTTTTATTCAGATTGTTAAACTTGGCGACACAAGAAGAAATGAAGCGAAGCTCCCCTTCTGTAGCGAGGTCTTGGGTCCCACCGTGTCCACATCCCTAAGTGTAATGAGAAGAACATTCTCTCCACTTAAGATTTACATAACTTTTTATGAGATACCGTCACTCCTGTAGTCGACGGTCCCTTTAACATTTATAATTCATTGCAGTGACTGTGAGATGATTATTTCTGAATGTGATTTTCGTTCTCTCTCCCCTATTTTGCAAGCTGTGTGTCTGTTATGAAGCCCTCGCAAGAAAAAAAAAAAAGCCTTCTGAAATGATTTCTTCTTAAAAAAGCCGAAGAACTGACTATAAAGAATGATTTACTTTTGGTCTCTGATTTGCAGCAGTGGAAAATTCGGAGAGGATCAAACATCCTCTCCAATTCGACCATCGTCTTCTTGGTTTAATAATGTTTTTTTAAAGAAAAATCTGTGACAGTCTTCATCAGGGCTATTAATTTGTACCTCGCAGAAACATGATTCAGAATTTTCTGGAATGCAGAACGAGCTGAATGTTTTAAAATGAAGAAATATAGGGACATCTGGATTTTTCTCTGAAAGCTGATGTGATTTCTTATCTGAAAATCAAAGGCTTTGACTCAGACTTTGAGGTTCCTTCTTTTGTTTAATCGTTGTTAGTAGAGAAGATTGGATAGATGCGAAAGGGCTGACAGAACTCAGCAAGATCTGTTTTTTCTTTTTCCTTTTTCTTTTTTTTGCAAACAAGAGTAGTGCCAACAACGGTTTGGCTTCTCTTATTTGGTTCCATCCCCTGAGATCCTCGTTTGTTTTTAGTACCTCATTTTATTGTTCATTCTTACTAACCTTCAAATCTCTTTAGAAAAAAAGTAAAACAAAAGTAATTACTTGGGGAACACAAAGCCCATATCTACGTATGAGATCGAACATTTCCAACCTTCCCTTGCTATTTACCCCTGAATAACTACTCTTCTTTCTAGAACTTCCCACTTGTTTTTCCGACAAACAGCAGGGAATGTCTTCAGGCTAATTACACAGGACTATTATGGGATGCCGCAGGGAGCAGGATAAAGTGGCTCCATCTTTGCTTTACTTCTAGGAAAAACTAAACCAGAAGGGAGGTCAGGCCTACGCTGACTTCTCAGATGACAGGAAATGCTGGTCTAGGCGTCCTTCCCCTCCACCAAACGGGAGGCCCTTGCGTATCCAGATGGCTTCTAGCATCCCGTGGGTAGGTGGCTTCAGGTGATCTAGTGTTGCACAGCCAACCCCGGCCCTTCATCTCATCCGGCAGGTTGAGTGCGGGTGTGAAAAGGATGAGAAACAAAAAGGAGTAAAAAAGATAACAGCAGTGACAGAAAATGTAGACGCATCTTCTCTTTTGAAAAAAGAAATCTCAACGTAAAATCTGGTAGTTATGTAGAGAACTGTGAGAATTTCTCAAAACTTCCTGTCCCACACGGCAGACTCAGCTTCAGGCATCTGCCAAGTCCTGCCTGCTCTTGGGAGCTGTGCACATTGGCCTCTGAGAGCAAGGTCTCCTCCTCCAGCTGCAGGTGACAGACACTCAATTCAGACTTCTTTTAAAAGTAGTTCCAGGGGTGCCTCTTGCTTCCGGTATCAAAATGATGTCACTGAAGTTCTGACCTCTGCATCTCTTACTTATAGTTGTTTCTGCCTGTTTATTTTTCAGCCAGGTAAGCAACATGGCCGCGAGATGCCTAAGACATAGAATCGATCACATTGGGGAACCAGCATCCTGAAGTGAAAACGAGAGGTCGGGTCTGGGTCATGCGCTCACCCTGGAGCCCGTGGTGGATGAGGTTAGCTTCACCTAAACCACAAGGAGTGGGGTTCTGTAGGAAAGACAGGCTCTGTCACCTGAAGCATACAGGAAAGTGATTCTGGGTACCGCAATCCCAAAAATGTCCAGTACACGGTCCTCATCGATACACGTCAAGAATGTCCCCGCTCCAGAATCAATACCATATTGTCATCGTCTTATAGTGTGGTTTTTATCTCTTAGGGAAACTGGTGCTGCTTTCTCTGTCCGCTCCCTTGGGTCCAGTCTGAATGGATACCTTGACCTCTGCCC
This sequence comes from Pteropus alecto, assembly GCF_000325575.1. NCBI lineage: Eukaryota > Metazoa > Chordata > Mammalia > Chiroptera > Pteropodidae > Pteropus > Pteropus alecto. The sequence continues at coordinate 17,949,144 of NW_006436282.1, forward strand.
ATGGCCTTTGCTCTCTACCTCTGCCCTCACACAGGGCTTCCCATACAGTATTAAGCGGTGGCATGATATTCCCTTTGGCTTCATCATGAGCACTCTGAGAATCCAGTATCTATCTTCTAGAGTGGACATGACTCTCCGCTCTTGCTCCAGTGGTGACCCTTTGCCTAGAGGGAGCACCATTCCTCATTCTGGCCAGATCCGCTGGGTCCCCTTGGGCCCTCTAGCCTGCTCTGTCTCACAGTCGGGCCTGGCCAGATACTGACAGGAGGTGACTTGCTGCGCTGCAGAGAGCCTGCCAACTTTGTGCATGGACTGATCCCTGACCAACATCCTCATTTACTAGCCTGCAAATAAGGGCCTGGAGAAATGTAAGGACATTAGCCTCTAGATGACAACATCGACCATCTGTGGTGGCGCGTTTCCCTTTCGTGTGAACGGAAAGTATTAGAGGGGAAAATATTCCCCTCAGGACATATTTTACATCGGCAGTCCTGTTTTCCTGGAAATTGATTTAACTTTTAACACTTCGGAAAGGATCTGATGTAAAACATTTAATAGCCAGGCAGAAGGACTGTATTTCCCATCTTTCAACACCACCATGGCTGTAAAATGCCTTTCCCTGCTAACTAAGGTATACTGTTTCATACATTACAATCTCACCACACTTCATTCATTTGCTCCCTCCGTCATTCACTCATAAATGTTTGCGTTCCAGGCTCTTGGAAAGGCGCTGGGCATAATATTATGCCTTTGCTCTCAAAGAGCTCTGCTCTCAGCCTAGTCAAAGTTCCAATGAATGGACACAGAATTCAAACTCCATGGGAAAGATGCTCCTAGGTGCATGTAGGACATTAAATAGGGGCTCCGAAGAGATCACATTGTGGGGTGGGCTAGGGGGGCAGGCAGAGCTTCAGTGGGGAGGCAGCCCTTGAGTTGAATCTTGTAGAATATTCTAGCAAGAATTCAGTAGGGAGAAACATGCATTAAGTGTATTCCAGGAAAAGGAATGTTCCAGGGAGTATATTTCGGGAAGGATCATATTGGATGGCATAAGGCTTGAACCAGCATGGTAGGTTTGAAAATGAGTACTAGGTAGAGCTTAGCACAGGTAGAGGGCAGGGAAGAGAGAGAAGCAGCAGGATATCAGCTGGGGTGTTAGGCAGAGGCCAGATCGCAATAGGTTTTGTAAATTATATTTTTCCAGGGGTAAGAGGAACATTTAAGGGCCTCATGATAGGAGTCTATCATGATTCAGTTTGCATTTTGGAAGGTCGCCCTGACGTTATTGGTGAATGAGAGAATGGGGTGGGAAGACCAGCTAAGAGCCGATGGCAGTAGTTCAGGCCTGGGATGGTGAAGGCTTCAACTAGGGCAATAAAGTTGGGCTTAGAGGCAAGGGAGCGGATTTAAAATACATTAAAAGGCATAAAAAGTGGCAAAGATTTAGTTAGGACAAATGTCTGGCTTTAGCGTTAGGTGATGTAGTATATGATAAAGCCACGAAACTAGTCTGAGGAATATGGACCTAATAGTTTTGCAGACTAAGGTACCAATTCAGTTTTAGATCTATCCATTTGGAATTAAGTGAGGGACATCTGGGTATAGATGTCCAGTAGGTGGCTGATATATGAACCTGGTGCTCAAGAGAGAAGTCTGGAATAAAGATTTGTATTTGAGAGTTGTTTATGATAGAAAGAATGGCATGAAGTTATTTAGTGAGGACACACAGAATGACAAAGGGAGAGAGCCAGGGCCAAAGCCCTGGGGGACATCAACTTTGAATGAGAAGCAGGAGGAACAGTGGATGGACAGAGACATCCAGGGCAAATGAGGAAGGTGGGGAGGTCACAAAAATTAGAGGTACATTTTAATGAGAGGAATGGTAAACTGTGCCATGGAGAAGAAAGGTGAGATGTAGACTGATAAGAGTGTCACTGAATTTGTCTATGAAAATTTCTCTGGTGACTTCGCCTGAATCAAATGTCAGCATCGTTGAGCCTCAGCTTGATTACAGAGAGCTGAAAAGCGAATGGAAGATTAGAAAGCAGGGAGATCAAATGTAGAATATTTGTATTGCTGATTTAATTCCTCATTCTCTCTCCTAGATTGTAAGTTCAGAGGGAGCAGGGGCAATGCTCATTTTGGTCAACATTATAACCCCAGATCTGAGTGCAGTGCCTCATCCATAGTAGGCATTTAATAAAAACGTGAATGAGAAGAGAGAGACACCATGGTAGATAAGGGCATAAAGTACAAGGGTTTTTATTTTCTTCCACTAAATTTAAAGGGAAAAAATAGATGAGCTTGAAAATACAAGGTTTAAAAGAAAGTATAAAGAGATTTGTGCTGTGACTATTACCACTTAAATTTGGCATTTCCTCCAGCTTTCTCTAGAAATCATCCAAGAACAAAAATGAGCTCAAGAAACAGAAACACAAACTCCCCAACTTGAGTTTTGGTGAAACTGTGGAACTGTAAAGTCCCAAAGCAATGGCAATAAAGAAGGGGAAAATTAATTTACAAGAGTAGGGAGAGAGGATGTAGAGACTGAAGGTCTCAAAGAGCCAGCAAAGGGACAGTGGGAGCACCGTCAGGCGCGAAACCGCAGCCTGTCATTGCCACAGGATGCAGGGGCTGGGGCCTCTGCACTCTATTTTAAGAATCAGAGGAAGCAGAGCCAAATGAGAAGTCGTGAAGAAAGGCTGGATGGAGGAAGTGGACTGTCTCCACGGCATCAGGAGAGAAGAGAAAGTTACTCTTGTGAGAAAGAACCATTGCTGCCAGTCATCACCACTCACAAAACCCTGGGTAATGAGAAAATGCCAGCCACGCTGAAATGTGACATTGGTCCCTTTCCAACATATACCTCAAGTAGTTGGTCCAGAAAAACTCATCTCTTTCAACAATGAATCAAAAAGCAAGAATCCATATCAATGTGGACTACAGGGAAAAGGAAGAAGAAACAGGAAAAAAATGTTAGACAAAGAATACTCATAGGAAAAATGTAGCCTTGGAGTAGATGAGTATTCGACCCAATATATTGCATAAATTAAAAATAATCAATAAAACAATTTTTTTTTTATGAAAGAAGAGCTTTGAACAGAAATGCAAAAGCCCAGGAAAGAAATGGTAAAATGTAGGAAAAGGTAAAATGTAAACTGGAAGAGCTCAAGAAAGGAATCTAAGAAAAAGTAAAATCATCATAAAGGCAAAATTGGAAGAAAAACAGTGAGACTAGGTACTGCTGAAACACAGTAAAGGACATAGAAGAAAGATAAAAAGAAATAGAATGTTTAAAAGAATGAGAGAAAATGAAAAAATGGAAAAAACAGGCAAAGAAGAGCCACTGAACACGAAAGTAAGTAAGACATGCTCAGCCTCCCTCGAGAGAACGGCCAATCAAACGCACAGCGAGATAAGGACACCTATTTCTAGCAATATCGCTAAGACGCAAGTAGGTCCTGCTCTGGGACAACATGGATATCGCTTAGTAGTTTGAGGAAAAGGAACATCTTTTTCTATGGGACTGAAGGGAAGGAAATAGAATTGGTTCAGATACAAGAGCTTCATCAACTTCCTTTCTTTACCGCGTTTTCTCTGTATCGAGGGAGCCAAGCACACCTTCTAGGGGTATGGGGAGCGGGGTGGAAAGGAAGGGAGAAAAGGCACCAGAAGAGTCCTGGATATTTGGGGAAACATCTGTGTGGATCAGAAGAGAGTGTGAACTGGAAGACGTAAAAGAACTGGGTGCAGAGTGTCTCCGAGTTGCCAGGCCGTGCAACATGGTCTCCTGCAGCATGGCTCAGGGGTGTGAGGAAGACAGATGTTGGGGGCCCCAGTGGATCAGGTGGAGAGACAAAGGGGCAAGAGTGCTGGCAGAGAAGAGAACATGGAGGGGCCGCAGGAGGTCGGTGACGTAGGATTTTAAGATTTCAGAAGCAGAGTATTCCACGTCGCGGACCTCCAGCAGAGGGGAGGCTGCCTTATGCCTTCTATTTCTTCCTTTACCCAAAGTAGAAGGCTAGTCTCCCCAGTCAGGTTCCAGGTTGTGGATTAAGCCACATTTTTTCATGGTGAAGCCAGTTCGAGAAAACATGTCAGTTCACGGATGTGACTTACTCTCTTCTTTCTTTCCCCCAAGTGACCAAAGCGGTTAGTGACTAGAGTTTATTCTGAGGACCACTGTCCATTTATCCTTCTTCTGCCTTCCTTATCTGTGCAGTTTAAAAAAAAAAGAAAGATAAATACCATGAGCTCACACCCTTGCCTTATTATTCAAGATGCAGATTTGAGCCTCAAACATTGCTTTATTCTGGGGCCTGCTAAGTTATGGGAAAAGGGTGCTTTTTATGCTCAGGCCAGCCTGCTGTGTTGGTTTCTCAGGATAAGGAGTTCTTTGGGGAAAGGACGACTAAGACCAGAGACTCTTAGCAAATATCTTCTTTACAGCACTGGCAACTCCCTCCAACATCTATTGACAAGAGGAAAGAATGTAGGGTGTGTTCATGGGCATGAGAATTGGCAGTGAAGAGAGGCTGAAGGCCATTGAAGTAGGAGAAAAAATAAAGCTCCATGTCTTGTCTTAGGCTTAGAAATGTCAGAAGCAGTTTTGATTTCAGCTTGAGGTGAAATGCTTCAGTAGAGAATTGACAGTTTTAAAACAGCCATCTCAAAAACCAGATGATGTGTTGTGGTTTTTATAATATTGAAAAGAAAAGAGGTTTAGGACTAGATAGGAAATAAATGAACAAAAATAAATAAACAATATTTTAATAAACCAATAAACCCCGTAACACCTTAAATGAGTACTAAATAGCAAACCCTGAGCTATCACTATTTAGAGCAGTATCCACAGATCTTGATATGGATGGCCACCTAAATACAGAAGTTTACATTTCAGAAGGGGAAAGATAAGTTCTGCGGTAAAATAATTTGTCATAAGGGGAATCCGAATCTCTTTACAGGGAGATGTAACAGAGAAAATCCTCTGCGTGTGATAGAACAGAGTGCTTGTTAGTCTTACTTGGTAACTTAACCTTGGTCTTTGTTGAAAGTCCTAAATCATAAACATGGCTTCCTTATTAACATAGATGATGGATTTACAGCACAGTGTCTGAATACGTAAAATACTTAATTTTAGATCTAAATGACACTTTTCTTTCTCAAAAAAGTTGTCTGTATTCCCATGGTGATAGGAATGGGGTTTTTAAAATACCCCAGACTGGAAAGAGATTGAGAGGATGCCAACTCCTTAAGAAATGGGTCCTAAAGATTTTGTAGTTGGTAAGTGGGGTGAAATTTTTGAATATATAGAGTGGGATAAAGGTAGGTAAAAGAAGTTGACAGTTTCTGTGCAGTATGTCTCTTAACAAGTAATCAATAGATGTTTGGTATAATGACTACTTTTGTATCCTTTTAAATATAAGAATCAGCTTTAGTGAAGGCACCAGTTGTTGAGTTACAGAAGTTTTGAACAAGTTATTTATCATTAACTGGGTGATTTATGAAAGTAGAGGAAGAGAAAGACTTCCTTACCTAGGAGTGGCTCGGCCCGTCTCACTAGTCCCTTTCTCAGACCAAAGCAACTCTAGAATCTGGGCGTGTCTTTCTGTCTGTCTGTCTGCCTGCCTATCTCTGTCTGTCTGTCTATCATCTATTCGTTCATCCATCCATCATCTATCATTTTCATACTAGATGTATTGAGATACAATTCACATACTATACAATTCACCCATACGTACAAGTCAGTGATTTTTAGTGTATCACAGAGTTGTGAAACCATTACTATGAACAATTTTTGAACATTTTCACTCCCAAAATAAAGTTGTATCTTCTTCATCAGTCACCCCCATATTTCCCCCCTTATCTTCTCCCTCAGCCCTAGGCAACTACTACTTTCACTCCCAAAATAAAGTTGTATCTTCATCAGTCACCCCCATATTTCTCCCCTTATCTTCTCCCTCAGCCCTAGGCAACTACTAATCTACTTTCTATCTCTATATGTTAGCCTATCCTAGGCATTTTATATAAATGGAATCATACAATATGTGGCTTTTTGTGACCGGCTGCTTTCACTTAGCATAATGTTTTCCAAGTTTCATTCATATCGTAGCATATATCAGTGCTTTGTTCCTTTTTATGGCTGAATAATATTCCATCGCATGGCTATACATTTTATTTATCTATTCATCACTTGATGGACTTTTGGAGTGCTTACACTTTTGGCTATTATGAGTATTGCTGCTACGAATGGTATACAAATTTTTGTGTGGACCTATGGTTTCATTTCTCTTGGGTATATATCTAGGAGCGGAATTTCTGGGTCACCTGGTAACTCTGTGTTTAACCTTTTGAAGTGCCTGTTTTCCAAAGTGACTGCATAGTTTTACATTCTGACCTTCAGTGTATGCAGGTTCCAATTTCTCTGCATCCTTACCAACCCATTGGCTATAACCAGCCCGTTATTGTTTATTATAGCTATCCTAGTTGGTATAAAGTGGTATCTCATTGTTTTGATTTGCATTTCCTGGATGGCCAATGAGACTGTGAGCATGTTTTCATGCTCTTTCTGACCATTTTATAACTTCTTTGGAGAAATGTCTAGTCAGATCCTTTGTCCATTTAAAAATTTGATTATCTTTTTAATATTGAGTTCTAAGGGTTCTTTATACATCCCAGATACAAGTTCGTTATTGCATAGATAATTTGCAAACATTCTCTCTCTGTGTATTTTTAGTTAATAGTTTTAGCCACTGCAGAAAGCCTTCTGAAAAGAATGAAAAAAATCTCTAGGATATTATCTGCATTTATAGTCACTACGCAGTTCTATTCAGGGGCTGTTTATATATGGATTTAGTTTTAGGGAGAATGAAAAATGCACTTTCTGTATAAAAAGTCAGCTACAAATTCTATTCTGTTTCCTATTTGGTGGTAAATTAAGAGGGAGAAGAAATTCATTTGTATCATGTATAAGGTCCTAATAGTCTACATTAGTGTTAGTGTTTTTCCTCATATTTAAAGATTAGGAGCTGATTTAGAACCACTCTGATGGAATAGCTAGACTCTGTGCTTTAGATTTCAATGGCATTTGAGAGAATTTTCATGCAGAATGTGAGATCTGACCTTTTCAAAGTTCACCCTTAACTTACTTCCATTTAAAGGAATTCGAAGTCTTGTTTACTTTGGTTTTTCAACATATTCTTTTGGATAAAATTTGTTGATTTCAAATTATTCAAAATTGAGGTCCCCAAAACAACCTCTTTATTTGTTGCTCTTTTAACAGCATCACAACCTAAGTTTCAGCAGTGCCAACTGAAATAGCTCTCCACGGTTCACCTCTAATTACATGGGCCGTCGCCATTTTAACTCCTTTTTAAAATTGCCATGGAGATTTGCATACCAAAAATGTTGCCCGATGTATACGGTTATTCAGCCACTTTTTAGGATTACTCTATGAGTACCAAGAACCATGGAAAATAGGGGAATTCAACCTTAGAGATGGTTTACTGCAACTCCTCTTATGGGTTGTAGTAGTAGCATCCCAGCAACAGCATGCTAATACATGTGATCTTTTTAATATGAGTCTGTATTTTCTAATGTTTTAGAATTAACATAATTTTATAATTCAATAATAAATTATTTAAAATTTTGACCTTTTATGATTATACAAGTAGTACTTGCCTATTGTAGAAAACATAGAAACTGCATATAAGCAAGAAAAAAAAACAAAAAACAAAATAAATATCGCTCATAATTCTACCATGCAAACATGACCACTATAAATATTTTGGTGTGGTTCCTTCCAGAAAAATCAAGATGATAAGGTAATACTGGTCTCTTACCTACTTTTTCTGCTAACAATATATTACGAATATCTTTTTATATAATAAACACATTCCATACAGAGAAAATAGCCTTCAAATCCATGTCCATATTTGACAATTCAATTAACCTTGTGAAGTAGTCTGGGAAAGTGATTGACTATATTTTCTCTATTTTATGCATGAGGAGATGGGGTGAAGAGAATTTAATAAAGTTGTTTAAGTGCTCAAACTAAAAAGTAACAGAAAGGGGACTAACATTTGCATTTTGACTCAAAAATCAGTGTTCTTTTCACTGCTAGGCTGGTAACACTAGAGACACTGAGTCATCAAGGCAGGAAATTATTGCAAATCTTAATTAAGGGCATTCCTCACTCTGAGTAAACAAAAAAATTGGATTGAATTAGGAACTACTGTTGAAAGGAATTGCTTTTGTGCCTCATTAACGGCTAATTAATTGTTACCATGTAAATACCTTAATTATGCAAACATCTTATGAATAAAGGAGAACATAATTTATAAACAAAGGAAAGAACAGATGTGACTCTATACATTAGGTCATAAAATGATTACGCAAAAAGTACTCAAACAGTGGGAGAGGTGCGCTATCACGATGATGTGTAAAGTTAGATGAAGGCGAAGTTCTCCACTTGGGCTCTCCAAATCTGCCGCATGTGTGTAGAAAGCTTCCATCATGAGGGACATCAACTTTTCTCTGTGCTAAGCTCCTTTATGGTAGCACGTGGATGGATATGTGGTAGACTGGTAGCTGTTGTATCTGTGTAGGAACAAATGGGATTTGTTTCGTAGTGTTCCAACATGCTTCTCTCTGCTCCTCTCTGCTCCTCTCTGTGCAGTGAGGGAGGTTGGCTAAACTCTATTCTTGTATCTATATCCTTCTTGGCACCCAGAAAGGCACTCAAATTAATGCTAGATTGTTTAAGACTCAGCTCAATGGCAGAGACACAATAGTGTCATGAAGCTATTGAAAAAGGCCAATGGAAGCCTTTCTTTAATAGAATTTCATCTAAAACAGAGGTCAGCAAATTATGAACTCTTGGTCAAATATGGCCTGTTATCTGTTTTTGTAAAAAAATATTTTATTGGCATAGAGCCATGCCTATTCTTTGATGTACTGTCTATAGCTACTTTTGTGCTGTAATGGCAGAGTAGAAAATTGCATGGAGGCTACATGACCTGTAAAGCTAAAGATATTTACAGAATATCTGGCCCTTTACAGAATATGTTTGCCCATCCATAATCTGCAACAAGGATATGGGATAGAGAGAAATGTCCAGTTCCAGTCTCAACTCTGGCCATTGCAATTTAAAAAGAGATAAAAGTCAGTGGAAGCATTCTTGGAGGAAAATTCACCAATATGCATAAGAACTCAAAACTGAATCCCACCTGGGATGATACAGAGACTGAGATATTTTAACTGGAAAAAAGAAGCTTCAAAGTTAGGATTAGAAGAAGGGAGTAGAAGATTCTTAGCTGAATTAAAATGCCAAAGAATGCTGAGTGGAAGGATTTTGTAGCCCCAACTAGGGCCATGGGTGACAGTTACAGGGAGACCAGTTAGTGGACTTTCTGACAGTGAAGCTGGCTTGGGAAGTGGGGTTTCCTTGTCAAAGCTCAAACTGCTCAAGGCTGGACTGGGTGATTGCACATCAGGAACATTAGAAAAAGAGACTTAGGAATAAGAATAGTAACTATTTTAGGGACACCTACTGTCTACTGTCAACTTTTTATACACATCACCTCTAATCCTTGTAAATAACGTTGTATTGTTATGAACCTCACTTAGCGAATGAGGAAACAATTCAGAGAGAGTAAAATGTCTGCCCAAACTCATGAGTCTAGTAAATGTCAACTCTATAGTCAGATGGGTTGTTGGATAAGAGTTGTTTTTTAAAAAAAATTTTGAGATATTTTGAAAAACAGAAGAGAGCAAAGAATAACATAACTAAGACAGCGATTTCTACCACCTAGAATTTATAGTTATTAGCAGTTGTCAGTTCTGGGTTGTGTAATATCTATGAAGCTTCTTTCTCTCTTTTTTAAATTAAGTTTATTGGGGTAACATTGGTTAATACAATTATATAATTTTCAGGTGTACATTATAATTTGACGTCTATATATTCTATTGTGTGATTTCCACCCAAAGTCCAGTTTCCTTCAGCTACCATGTATTTGATCCCCTTTGCCCGCTTCACCCTCCCCCTACCCTCCTATATTTGACCCCCTTAATCCCACCTACCTCTCCCCTCCTCCCCCACCCCCTACCCTCTGGTAACCAATAGTCCATTGTCCATGTCCCTGAGTCTCTGTTTGTCCTGTTCATTTGTTATGAAGCTTATTTCTAAGTTGGTTATATTAATTATATATTTTTAATATTCTTTAAAAACAATATAATTTTTATATATCCTGAAATGTTATAGTTTTAGTAATATTTGTAGGCAATATCTCCTCTTAAACCAACATCTCCATTCTGCTTGTGCCTTTTGTAGCAGATAGTCTCCAGTTCTTCATGAGACTCTCTGGTCACAGACTCATTTTGGGAAGGACCTAAATTATATTGATATTGTTTATTTTCATTGACAAGTTAATCATCCAACCCACATCTTCCCTTTGCATGGCCTTGCTCTAATAGACTCAGTAAAAAGAACAAGATCTTACATTATTAAACAAGGCCCTATTTTGTAATTAAATACACATTTTATTTAGGGCACATAGACAATTGGGAATGGCTGATGCAACTTTTTGCATCATAATTTTGTTTTACATTATTTTCCTCCCTTTCCTCATTTTACTTCCCATTTTTCGTCTTGAAATTGTCGTATAAGCTGTGCTTGACTGGCGGTCAGCGTAACTGACTGAAGTTGTTAATGTTTGCTGAACCCATTTCCTTCCATCCTCCTTGCAGTCCTGCAAAAACTGCTGTGTTCTCCAGACACAAAACGATTCTGGTTAACAGCTCTTTCTTAATGATAGAGAGAGTGGGGGCTTGCTGCTCTCCCCAAGAAGAGCAGAGCAGTCCTAGTAGAGAACTCAGTTATGGGTCATTTCCTTAACAAAAATGTTGATAGAGTTTAACTGGTTGTTTCGGTGACTTTTGTTTTTCTTGTTCCTGGGGGAATTGTGCCTCCTGCTACGTAATGGCCCCTGATGCGTTCATGGGAGTCCCGTGGGGAAAGGGGGTTCTCCCAGATATTCCCAGATAAGTGGCAGCCTCAGCTTTCCCACTTTCTTTCTACTCTGATGCCCTCCTTCCGGGGTTGTGTTCGGTCCCCCAAACATCCCATCGTGCCAGCAGCTGTGTGGTTTCTTTTGGTTACAACCTGGAGCACCACAACTGATGAAAGGAAGCCAGTGAGATACCAGAGCTCCATCTGGTTTATGGCACAGTTGAGGGGACACTGATTCTTCTTTGTTCCCTCTCTAATGAAGTGGCCACCAGTGCCGCTTATGCCCAATGCCATTCAGAAATTTTGATGAAGTCATTTGTATTAGTTTGCTAGAACTGATATAATAAGTACCAGAAACTGGGCAGCTTAAATGGAAACTTATTGTCTTACAGTTTTGAAGACTAGAAATTTGAAGTCAAGGTGTTGGTAGAATTGGTTCATTCTGAGGATTGTGAGGGACAATCTGTTCTGTGCTCTCTCCTATATTCTGGTTGTTTCCTGGTAATCTTTGGTGTTCCTTGGCATCACCCTGATCCCTGCTTTCATGTTCACATGGTGTTCTCCCCATGTGTATGTCTGTGTCTAAATTCCTTTTTCATAAGGACACCTGTCATATTGGATTAGGGCCCATTCTATTCCAGTATGACCTCATCTTAACTAATCACACATGCAATGACCTTATTTGCAAGTAAGATTGTATTCTGAGACCCTGGCGGTTAGGACTTGAACATATGAATTTTAGGAGGACACAATTCAACCCATAACACTGCTCCTTCAGAGTTGTTTGAGTTGTCTCTTAGTAAGAATTGAAAGAGACACTTTGGTTACAGGGTTGTGATCAAAAGAGGATCGATAGGAGGACACAAATGAATCATTTTGTAGATGGGAAATCACTATCCAGATAGTAGCTGTTATTAAAGAATGATGCTTTAACGTTTGTGTGGAGGATGAGCCCATCAAGTGGTCTGCATGGAGAACACTAAAGAAGTCTTCAAGCCCCTCTTCCTCTAGTCATGGTTTGAAATATGGGGATTTTGTTTCATATTTGCCCGTAAGAAGTTGTTGGTGTTATTATAAGGGAGCTCGTGTTGAACAAAGAGACACCCCTAGTACTCATCTCCCTTCCACCCAGAGGATTGCTTCCTACCTTTCCCCAGAGAAAATGAACTACAACAGCCCCTTAATCCAACCATTTTTTTGTTGTTGTTGGCATTTAAGTGCATAGTAAGTGTTTGTGGAATGCATAAATGAAGGTGAGAAGTTTATCTTTTATATGATATGAGAAGATTGTGGAGAGAAAAAAAGGGAGATTGCTTATCTGCCTCCCAACCCGATTTCCCAGGGCAATAAGGATAAACTCAGATTATTTACTAAAAGCACCTCGAAAGCTGTTACACCTTTAGCCAGTCCTATTAGGGCCTATTCCTTAGTCCTGAGGCTTGTCAGGAGAAGAAGTTTCAGGCTTGATGAGTGTCGGGGCAGAGGAGAAGAACCTAGAGTTTCCCTACCTGCTGTTCTGGGGCAGAGATAGCCAAAACTCTGCACTTCCTACCTTAAGGGAGTCACCAAAGATGGTTTTCTCTTATCTTTCATTGGCACAGGCCTTCAAGTTCAGTTTAGCCTTTTAAAGAAAATAAGCAACTTCTTATATATTTCTTAGTCTAACAAAATCAACCATAAATCAATAAAAGCAAAAATCGAGGAAAATAAATTGGTAGTTGGCTGAAAAAAGTTTAACTCAGTTGCTTAAATGTCAATTACATTAAAAAATTATATTCACGCAATCATGTGTTCCATAAAGGTTTCCATGAACGCTTCTGATTAATTTCATGGAAAAATAGAAATATGGCCTATTTCAAACAAGTTATTAAATATAATTTTCTATTGATTACTGTGAATTGTAATGTTGTGTTAAGAATTCATTTTCAACACGTGCCCCTTTAAAACAAAATGTTTCCTTGAGTCGGTGTCGAGCCATCAGACCTCTCATACCTGTTTTTCAAATCAGTTGAAAATCGGCGTGGCTGAAAGTAAATTAGCTGCAGAGGAAGGAGTGAGCAATCAGTGGGCAATCTACTGATCGTAGAGAAAAAACCCATAGAAGCCAATGGTTAGTGAATCTCGAGAGTGAATGGGTGTAGGGCTTTTGGTAGGAAAAGGGAAGAAGTTAATGGGGGAAAAAAAATGGATGAAAGATCTGAGAGAAAAAAACAGCATCTTGACGGAAGCCAGGAAGGGTGAACGCAGGTCTGAAATGGAAGGGAGAGTCTTAGAATGAAGAAGGGGCTCCTATTTTTTGGAGTCAGGAGGAAATGAAAGTGGGCAAAAGTTTAGAGACCTCACCTTCATCTTATTTTGTGCAGGAAGAAGCTGAAGTCCTGCGAGACGAAGGGACCGGTCCAAGATCACCGCACACAAGGTAAGTCCCAGGTCCACGGTCTAGTTTTTCACCATGCCAGCCTCGCCCCTCTCATTTCCACTTCCTGACAACCACACTTTTGTTTCCTTAGCACATTTAACAATTGTTGACTAGATATAGTTGATGGCTGTGGAGAAGAAAAGGGGTGAGAAAAAAAATAATAAAAAAGCAAATTTAAGTCAGACGAGAAACAATTTAAATGCTTAATTGGTTGTGAAAAAAAAATCACAAACAGGTGGTGCTCTAGCCTGCCCGGAATCTTCAAATGAGAGTCTGGATGTTATTTTGTATTCAAAATGAAAAATCTAGAAGTCTTTGAGTATAAAGATACAGCACATAGTGTGCATGGTGTGAAGGTCTTATGAAGAAATCCAATTTGGACTGGAAAGAACATCAACTTTTCAAGGAGCGGAGGCAGATTCCAGCTGCACAGCTGATGTTTACACGGGCTCGTATGGATGGCATCAGTGGTTATAGGCAAGTTTGCGTGTCGTCACGAAATGGCAGCCTGGAAGAATATGGCCACATGACCACGTTTCCAACTGCGCCACACCGTTATCTGTACCCCATGCTGCCAAAGGCAAGACATTTATGGTCCGACTTTTCTAATTTTCACTCCAAATCGATCTGCATGTCCTGTCAATGCCCTCTAGTTAAAGGCCCCCAACAACACAGCTGTATTTGAATGTTTATCACTCATCCCAGTAAGGAAGAATACACACCATGGGGAACCATGGCATGTCTCAGTCAGAGAGTGTTAGGAAGGACTTACGATAGGACTTGGGTTTGGTTGAGTAATTCGGGGAGGATCCGAGGAAACAGGAGCTCATTCTGGATTGGGTGCGATCTGAAATCAAGGGCAGTGCTATGACTGGCCATCTCAGCGAATCTTACCTAACGGGAGGGCAGCGAAGCCAAAGCTGTAATTGAGAAAGATGCAGCAGTCACTCATATTAGCTGAGCTTTGGCGTGTTTTGTGACTTGGGCAGTGTTCAGGCTTTGTCTGTTTAGAGATGTTCACGGAGTGGCCATCTTGTTCCGTCGTGGTCACAGAGCAGCCTTGTCTGCTGTCAATTTTCTGTGGAATTGTTTATGTTCAATAGGAGAATGTCAAGGTCCTGCTAATAGGTCTCGGTCAGCTCCCTGCATGTCAGGGGCCGCTTTTCTCTTTCTCCATATGAATTTATTTAGAGAAAAAAACACAAAGTTTCTAGATGCAATTTCCAAAATTGAGTGTGTATACGTGTGTGTATCCATTGATCTGCACATCAGAACATGCAGCTGGGCGGTATGTATTTTGGGTAAATTTACTGAGAGCAGTGGCATCCTTGGACTAGCCACTCTCACTACCTCTCATAGACTCCCCTCCTTTTTGTTTCAATGATAGGATCTGCTCTATGAATTATGGGTTAAAGCAGAGACTAAACAAACCAGCACCTGAAGGTTAAACTTACCTCATTAGCATATTGCCTAAATCAACTGTGCTAACCAGCCCCAGACTGCACTGTAATCTCAGGATTCTCAAATCATTGCGATTTTCCAATAGTTCAGAAGGTTTGAATGTTGAGAGGGTGAATAAAGAATTCTAAAGTACAGTTTAATGGTTTCATGTCGATGTGGTGATGCCTAAAGCGTCTATTTATTAATGTGCAGTACTCTTCAAGGCATTTGCTAATAGTGACTTTAATACTGCAAAAAGCAGTAAGTATCAAAAAAAGTTATTTTTCTTGTTCTCCGACTCATGGACTGTCTTCTACAGTCCTAGAGTCACTCTTAAAAATTTGGGGGAGAAAGTGTTGATTTGTGGTCTCTGTGTAGAAGCAATTGCATGTGGAGTTGCCAGTTATCACTGCAAATAAAAAGCCTTTTAAGAAATCATCAAGTAGCTTGTATTAAGTAACAAAATTTGGATTTATTCAGTTTGGTCTCCAGAAAATTAAGGGCTTCTCTGACTCAGTAAAAGGTTGTATTTGGTCTCCTCCAATATAAAAATGACTCAGTAGAAAGAATATTCCAGATGCCAGGGAGCCTGGGTCTCAGTCTTGGTTCTGCCCATAACTAGGGGGCTATGCATAAGTTCATTGATCTTTCTGGGTTTTAGTTTTAGTGTATAAAATGGCCACATTAATGCTTGCCACATTAATGCCTGAGAGTTAGTGGGCCAAGTGAGATAATGTTTATTAATTTAAAAAAGCTGTTTTAAATTCCACGTGCCTCCAAAGAAGTGAAGCCCCTTTAAAGGAAAGATGGCAATCTGCTACTGTTTCTTTCATACAGGAGAGCGCTTTGAGGGATTTGGGGAATACAGTATGTGGAGAGCCAAATCGTTCTGCATAAGCATAAAATCGGACTGTTCAGGAGCAATCAGGGAGAGAAGTGGTGTTGAAAGAGAGAAATGGGAAGGAAAGGAAAAAAAGGAATAATCGGCAAGAAGGCATGAGGTCTAGAGATGTACGAGAAGAGATAGAATTTTCAAGAATAGTTATAGGTAATGTACTTTAAATTTATTTATTTGCAGTACAGCAATATAATCCTCTACTTCTGACCTTCAGTAAAAGTTTTTCAAAATACGAGGGCTTTATTATATACACTTTGCTTGCAATGAAGACGGGAAGGGGCTGGGTTCAGGACAATCTAGGAGGAAACAAACAGTTAAAAAGTGCAACACAGAACAAAATTTCAATAGAGGCAGAAAACTCAAAATAGAAATGACCCAAGAACATAAGTTCTTCCAGCAACACAAAGAGGCCTTGGGCAGGCATTCCAGAGAGTACAGGACAGAAAGTTGAGCCAATTTTATAGACGTGAAGGGACACGGTGACCTAAGATGATACGTGGGTGAGGAATGTAAAAGACTAGGGGGGGAAAAAACAAAGGAAAAACAACATAAATTGTAATCATTACTTGAGGAGTTATGGAAAATATCTAGATAATTCAAACCAAAATAAAATTTAAAATCTAAATCCCTTTCCTTCTCATATGTAGCTAATTTAGAAAAAAAATTTAGTTCTTAGCTTTCTGTCATCATGCTCCCAGTCAAGAAACAATTTTGCAGGACTTGAAAGTGAACATGTACTCTCTCTCTCTCTCTTTTTTTTTTTTGGTGTCAGAAAAGACAACTAATTTGGAGTGATTCTCTGATATTCCTGATTATGAGGACAGAATGACAGCTTTCGAACTCAGTTTCCGGGGTTTTCTGTTTGTCAGTGTCTACAAACTGTGCTGTTTTAAACCTGAGATCACACTTGGGGCTTAGTTTGCATATCTAAGTTGGAGAATTTTGAGATTCCCAAGGCTTTTCTTGAAGTTTGATGGGCTTGTATTCTCTAGTGCTCGAATGAAGGACAGAGACAGGGGATAACAGGGGACTTGCGACCTTTCTTTCAACACTGTCTGAAGCAGGTAGAGCTTTCTCCACAGTCTATCATTACCACGCAGAGTGTGGCCTGAGGACCAGCAGCATCAACACCTGGGGTCTTGTTAGCAATGCAGAATTTCGGACTCCACCTGAGACCCACTGGATTGGACTCAGCATTTTCACGTTTGAGAAACTCATGAAACATGTTTTCACGTTTGAGAAGCACTCATCTAAATCTGTTTCTTCGGCATTCTGAGAGCCAGCCTGTGAAAAAGGGAAGGGATGTCACTGCTGCCATTAGACATTTCATCAGGGATTTGGCTGCAAATTCAATGTGAATTATGTAGTTTAGGGACAGTAAAGGCTTGACCACATCTGGAGCTCTGTAACAGTTTACAGAACGGCCTAGTTGGGTTCTCAACATGCTCCTCACTGAAAAGAGACTAGGAGTTGCCCACCAGGAAACCCAGCATAGCTGATGTTTCCATTACTCTGGACAGGATTTTAAAGCTGGCAGAGATTTTGAGAAGTAATCTAGCTGTTATGTTGCTGGTAAAGGGCTGAGGAAAAAAAAGTAACGTAGCTTCTGGGGTCAAAAAAAAAAAAAAGTGTCTTCTATTTCCTTTGTGGCATCTTAAAACTCCTGGGAGGGTGGAACTCTTGCAAAATGAGTACTCGATAAATGTCATTACTGGTGATTTGCACCCCAGTGGTAATATTTTTAATGCAGCTCATTCCAACAAATGTTCTGCTTTCCATGTTAACTTTTATGTACCCAGCAACCAAAAACGTAAACTGCTGAGTATACAGAATATTGGGCTCTGGCTAAGTGTGATTAGATATTGATTTCCGAGCCCCACAAACAGTGATGCAGAAGCTCCTGGGCACTGGATCATTATGGATCGTGGAGCTGACATTGGCAGAATCCCAACAGTCACAATTTGTGAAAAAATTTTAGAGTGGCCGTAAGGCCCAGGTTATGGATTTGACTCCTGCGTGTGGCCCTGATCCACTAATTGTCCTTCTCACCCTGTCTTTTCCTCTGTCTTTGCAGACATATACTCTTGGTCGCCAAGGGGACTAGGCAGAGAGAAGAGATGTTTAGTGCAAACTCATCCTGATTGCTAGAAAAAAAACAACTCAGACTTATAGGTGATGAACTGGCAGTGAAGAATAGTATAGTATCTCTCACTTTTTTATATTTGTATCGCATTTACATTCTATATCACATTGCTCTTTTTTCTTTGCTGTGGGAGTTGCCATCAAAGGACTGTGGAAAAAATATCTATTTAAAGCTCAAATATATGGTGTTGAGAATAAGAAGGGCTACTCTATTTACAAGTTGTGGGAGATTAAAGATGGCTATAAATTGTTGACTTTCCTCTTGAAACACGGGGTCCTTGTCCCCTCTCCTTGAACCTGGGCAGGCTCTGCGAGTGCTTTCATCAATAGAATATGGTAGAAGGGATATTCACCAGTTTTTGGACACAGACTTTGAGAAACTGGCAGCTTTCATCTCCTGTCTCCCGGAAACCAGCCCCCATACTGTGAGAAACCTACGAGGCTATGTGGAGGCGTTCAGCCAGCGGGCCTAGCTGAGCTCCCAGGTGGTGGTCAGTATTAGCAAGCCATGAGAGTGTGGCGTTTTGGATGTCTAGTCCAGTGGAGCCTCTAGATGACTGCAGCTACTATCAGACCACACCTGGCTGAAAGAACCGAGGGAGAACCAACCACCTGAGCCAGGCAGCCCACAGAACTATGAGAGAACAATAAATTGTTCTGAGTCACTGCCTTTTTGAGTGTTTTCTTTTCTTTCTTTTTTTTTTTTAAATACCATTTTGTGCCACATAATGATGTTTTGGCCAATGACAGACTACATATACCACTGTGGTGCCATAAGCTTATAATGGAGCTGAAAAATTCTTACTGCCTAATGATGTTGTAGCACAAGGCATTACTCACGTTTGTGATGATGCTGATGTTAACAAACCTACTGCATGCCCGTTGTATAAAAGTATAGCACATACAATTATGTAGAGGACATAATACCTGATAATGATGTAAATGACTATGTTACTGGCTCATGTATTTACTATACTATAGTTTTTATCATTATTTTAGACTGTACTCTTTCTAGTTATTAAAAAGAAGTTTGCTGTAAAACAGTATGCCATGTTATGCTGGCAGCAGCCTCATACATCTTGCATTTACTGCATCTCTTATGGCATTATTTTCTCTTGTTATTTACCGCATCTCTTGATTGCATCATTTTCTCTTGTTATTTACCATGTCTCCTGATTGCATCATTTTCTCTTGTGCTTGATGTAATCCCGTGTTGTTTTGTACAGTAACATGCTGTGTAGGCTTGTAGCCTAGGAGCGGTAGGCTATACCATATAGCCTAGGTGTGTCATGGGCTACACCATCCAGGATTGTGTGCATGCACTCTATGACGTTCACACAATAACAAAATCACCTAGTTAGTGACGTATTTCTCAAAATGCATCCTCATCATTAATTGGCGCATGACTATACAGCAATAGATAAGTGGAATATGAGTTGCTCAACTTATTTATAGGAGACCACTCTACAGCTAGACAAATCCATTTTCACTCTTTCAGGCATGATCCCACACTTAAAGACTCCTTTCTGCCCAGGGTAGACACTTGGCCCACCCAACTTTGCAACATCATACCTTCTGAAGTTCAGACTTTGAAAGGTGCCTTCTCATGGAGAAGAGCCCCATTTTTGTTTTATTAAATTTCACAGAGGCCGTCACAGTGCTGAGACCATCAGGTGTTCCTGATTCTTGTCCTAAACCCAGATCCAAAAGCAGCACTATGCACATCTGTGAGCTCGTCCGCTCCTGATTCCATGTGGCCAGTTCGTCCAGGGTGGAGCCACGCTGGCAGGGGGTCCACCAGAGCACCAGTCAGTGTCCATGAAGTTAAGTGGAAGCTCCCAAAGGACTAGGACTAAGTCAAAGTCCACTTTTTATTTTGGTCTCTCTTCCTATATCTTCTCTGTGGGAAGTTGTGTCAATTCATGAATCACTACACAGTGGGCTAGGATTTGTGTAAAGATCTGATACAAACTTCCAAACGCAAATACCGGCCTCCACATCCGCTTTGTTCTAGCGCGGGATTCTCGGCCCTGGCTACATGTTAGCATTCCCCTGGGGGCGTGTTCAGAAAAGCAAAACTACGCCGGCCTGGGCTCAGCTTAGATTAATTAAGTCAGAATATCTGGGGGTGGGATGCCAGCTTTGATTTAAAAAAAAATTTTCCCACCTGATCCATAGATGCAGGGAAGGTTGAGAAGCATGGCCAGCTTGATGACCATGTGGCCTCTTGTCTGCGGTCGCGAGAACACTGTGCTCCCCAGCAGTGTATCCCTATGTCCAAATCTCACCTATTCTTTAGGGCCCGGCTCAAATATTATTTTCTTCATGAAGGCACGTAGCCCCACAATTGACATGTTTTCTTCTTCTCCTGAGTTAGTAGTATTTTATTTTTACCTGTATACTTTATCATTTCCCACTCCTCATACTCATGATATATGTCTCTGAAATCTAGGCATTCACAGTGGGAGCACAGTAAATACTATTTATTAAACGAAGACATGGATGGATGTCGGGAAAGCCATCCTGCTTTGCCTTCCCTTGGGCACTGAGTCTGCTTTTGTGTGGATGGGGGCGGAGGTGCCTGTGTGTGGCCTCAGTCTACACTCTTCAATTAGAATTGCCTCGTAGCCTCCCTCACTCCCCACAACCTTGGCCGGGCAGAGTTGCCATTGCTCTTGAATCTCTGTCTCTGATTGATCCTTGTCCCCATCTCTCTTCTTATTATTCAGTTAAGTTTTTTCTTTCTTATTTCAATGAATCTTCTTTACAAAGGTCTAAATACCTACTTTCCACTCTCACAGGCTCCGATGGTCATCGGAGGGAAGATGGATGCTCCACAGTGGGCTGTGGAACGAAAACCTTTCGAAAGCACTAAGACTGATAAGGCTGCCTGCTTATCTCCCCACTGGCAAAGGACGAGCTCTTTACCGAGTTAAAATGATAAATATTCTAAGAGCAAGCCCCAAAGTCACCCAGCCCCACAGTGCTCTGCAGAGTCTCTGTGCTATCTATACTGATGAAGGCACCGGATGTAAATCTTAGCCAGCAAAAGCGCCAAATAGAGAATCCTTTTGGGTTTTAGGGCCTCTGATGAAATGTTACTGATTTTCAAGTTTCCAGTAATCTTAGAACTGACTTCAAAGACATGTATCCATGTGCTTCTTTTTCACTTTTTGTTTGTAGCATTTTTTCACACCTTGCTATTTACTCATTATTATGAAACGCAAGCTAGCTCATTTTTTTTTTCTTTAGAATTCATTATTTTAATGGTTAAAGAAAAGTCCTCAGGTTTTCCTGGAATCAGAGTTCCCCTTTGAAGTTCAGATCCTTCTCAGCTCTAATTCAGGAGGGAGTTATGATTCTGTGATGGACTCGTGACATTTCTTATTGGGGTATAAAAGGTCAGATTTTAATGTTTCCTGTGATATACGCATCTGGCTCAAGATCAGGCAGTTTTGAATGATGGAATTTAATTGTAATTTAGTAAAGGCGTAAGAGATGAGAAATTACGGCTTTGCTACAATGCCTGAGCTATATACCAAGTCCCGAACAACGGGCATGAAGGGTTGTGGGTTAGAGCTGTTTAAAGTAGCCTTCCAGGGACACCATGATGATGGTTCTACCTTAGAAAAATAAAGACCAGAACCAAGGTATAAATCCTTGTCTTCTGGGCATTCCGAAAATTCAGATGGATATTTACCTATTATTTTTTATTTTGTCCAACTGCTTCAAATTCTTACACTGTCACTTCCTTTTTACCCCAATAAGAATTCTTGAGTACACAAAGATCCATACCCTCTTTCTTCTTTTTTTGTTTTTATTTTTTTATTTTTTTATTTTTTTTTTAACATAAGGATTGTTTCAGATCAAATGGACTGAATGTGAGTTCTCCTTTGCCAATCCAAGAACATCACTTCTGTCCTGTCTGATATGAATCAAAGGAGTGATGCAATTAGCAGGTGTGTCAGCCACACATTTATTAATAACAGAGGTAATGCAATGTGGTAGAAAAGCACTGGGCCTGGACTTAAGCCTTCAATCCTTATTAGCATTTAGACTCTCTGAACTTCACTTTCCTTATCTGTAAATTACCCATCAGCCTCATTTATTCGTCTAGTAAATTGCTTTGAGGCTTAAATAAAACTGTAGACTTTTTGGAATGTCAATCCACTGCCCGTGGTGCCTGATAACGCCCCCTTGTAGTGAATTCTTTTCTCATGTGGGTTTAATTTTTGCTTGTGGGCTCAATCTCAGTTGGGATTATTTTCAGTCCATGTGAGTCATATGTACATTGGTTTGTGGGAGTGTATTTACAGAGAAGTTTATATTTGCCGTGGCTGGGTGT
Organism: Pteropus alecto; assembly: GCF_000325575.1. Taxonomy (NCBI): domain Eukaryota; kingdom Metazoa; phylum Chordata; class Mammalia; order Chiroptera; family Pteropodidae; genus Pteropus; species Pteropus alecto. The sequence continues at coordinate 17,971,396 of NW_006436282.1, forward strand.
CCCCCAAATTTTACTTGTCCAGGATGAATTTTTATAGAAATTTGTCAGTTTGAGGTTCAGACACCATGTGGATAGTATTCATTTGGACGTCATGTCTCCGTGTGGCACAGACTAGGGCTGAGGGCCCACCAGGCCTGAGGCTTCTTTGCTTCTTTTCTGGCTCCCTTGGGAACTTTCATTTCCCTTACACAGAGGGGGCTCAGGACTACACAGGGATCTATGATCTGTCATCACACTTCGTATGGGTCCAAAGCCTCGTCTCCAATTTTCATGGGGATTTGACAGCTCTAGTCTCTTGCTCTTAGGAACTGCAACCAAGTCTACTATCTCCCAGGATTCTTCTGTCTTTGCTTGTATGTGCTGCTTTTGGTAACTGGAAATTTCCTTTAGTGTCTTTTGAGTTTGGCTTAAAAAAGATTATTGTGGTTTATCCAGTTCCTGT
>NW_006436282.1:17971867-17985896 GCF_000325575.1 Pteropus alecto
ATTCCTGGAACTAAAAATCAAATGTATATTCTTTATGAGCATTTTTCCTTGATTAATCACTTTATTTTATTTCGTAAAGACACCTCCGTTCACTGGTTCTTGATGCCGATATGCATAGGAAGTCCCCTGGGAGGAAGGGAACCTCAGTAACAAGGATAATAAGGGATATTTGTAAATTACTTTAGAGTTGTATAGTTGCATTTGTGTCCATCATCTCATTTAATTTTCACAACAACCCTGTGATGTAACTGTTATCTCAGTGAAAATCAAAGTCTTGGAAAGAGAAAGTAGACTGACCAATTAGTTTACACGAAAATATTATTAAACAAGATTGTACATGTAAAGCACTAAGATTATAGCCCAGCATATAATAAACACTCATGTAATGAAATTACATGCCATCATCCTCATTCTGCTTATTTTTGTTATTGTGTGTTAATTACTACCTATAGAGTTGGTGCTGCAGCCCAGATTGCCGACCCCATGCTGGTGCCATGTTGTGGAGATCAAGTTTCGTGAGCAAAAGCCCTCTAGCATGTGGGAAGCAGCCTGGAATGGTGAAGACAGCTGGGTCCGAGGCAGGGGCCCCTCGGGCAGATTCCATCAGTTCTCCAAATCTGTGATTCCCAAATATATAAAATAAGAGCATGGTCTTAAAGGTTCTCTAATGTCTTTGATGCCAAATCTCAATTCTATTCAATGAGCACCTCATTAAATTCTCCCATAATGTGAACCTTTAGCTACACGATGAAAGAGTGAGGGGCCACTATGGCCCTGTGGTTCATGATGGCTCACAGCCTCCTGATCTGGGGAAAGACCCGTATTCATTTCTGCAGTGTGCTACATTGTAATATGTTCACCTTTTTATAACCACAAAGTAAACCATGTGGCTCTATCTTCTGAGCTGATGAGCTTATTTTATTCACTAGACAAGTATTCTGTTGAGGTCCTACTATGTGCAACGTGCTGTAGTCATTTGGCTCAAGCGGTAGGAGATGAGCCATGAATCAGCCCTGCAGGGACTAGTTAGTGTCAGGAAGACTAAAGTTGTTCCAGCAGCCAGAGGCTTCTCCTGTCCTCAGCAGCCACTTGGCAAGTGTGTGTCAGAGTCACCAAAGAGACCTTGTGAGCGTACAGATGACTCAGCTGAAAATGGAGCCAAGAGAAAGGGCATCAGGAAACTGAGACAGCTTGTCCACAAAGTTTTCGAAGAGGCCGCTTACCTTCTTCACTACTCAGATTCCTTAGCTGTACGTGGGAATTGTGTTGAGATAGTCCATGAGGTTTTTTTCAGCTCTAAACATTTTATGATTATAAATCCATCACCGTATGTGGAAAAGAGCTCAGAACACATGTCCCAGGGCTTGTGAGTCATCAGCGTTGCCCTCATACAGCAGAAAGCAGCAGCAGCATCTGTGCTTGGAGCTTCTTGGAGAGTGAAGACCCAAGGCCCTGAGTCACAGTGATGCTCCCAAGGTTGCACGGCTGTTGTGCAATGATTAAGAGTAGCAGGCAATTCTTGCAACTCCTGGACTTGTAGTCTGCACCTTCAGTTCTGAGGTATGTTAACCCAGAGCAGCAGAAACAGAAATGCTCTTAAGGAGTGGGGGATGTCCATCTCTACTAGGCTCCTGGTTGACAGTGTACACAGGTGTGTCTCAATAATAACTATTTACCTAGAAACAGTCAAGGTTTCATTCAGGCTTAATATGAGAAATTGTGCCAATTCCTAGTCTTTTACACAACCAAGTAGAAATAAAAAATGGCCATTATTGAGAATAATACACATAGGAAAGTGATATTTTCTTGAAAGAGACAGGGTATTTTAAAGCACACTGGTGGAAGTGGTGACGGGGATAGTGGAGGGGGCAGTATTTTTTCAGAGAAAACAGAAGAATCCAGTTTTTTATGTGTCTGATGTTTTTCACAGATGTGACCTATTGGTTTTGACATCCGATGTTCGTATGTCGGTTTGATTTATAGGGTGGCTAATTCTGAGGATGGGGAAATCAGGACGGAAATTTTGGAATATCAATCACAATCTTCATCTGCTTCCTTGTCTGGTACGGCTATAATTTGTGGGCTTTACATGTAAATTAGACATTTTCTTATTCAACAAAGAAACTAGAGAAAGTAGTGTGTGTGTGTGTGTGTGTGCGCGCGCGTGCGTGCGCGCGTGTGTGGGTAAACAGCTCCTACATCTGCTCTAAGGAGAAATGATACAAAATTTTAACTGTCTCTTATAAATTGGGACAATATTTGTTCTCAGTTATTCATATCCAGCTCCCAACAACTCTGTTTACACTAGAGGTTTGAGTCAATATTTAATAGAAAAATAAAATCTAATTGACAAAATTAAGACCTCACTTTGCCTTCTTTGCCTTGTGTGTAGGAGTGAGGGGAGTTGCTGGGGCATGTAGGCAAAGAGAGACTGCTGAGCAATGATGGGAAATGATACAGGAGAGTCTGAGCTTAAATGTTCCCCTCCTTTTCCTGTGACCTCCCAGTCAAGAACTGGCTCGGATGTAATGTAACCACAGGCATCCAAGCGTCCCTGAGGAGATAATTCTGGCTGAAAAGGGTTGATAGCAGAACTTGTAAGTTCTGGACCTCTGGCAATAATTTAACCAAAGTTCTCTCCTACTTTATTTATTATGATAAATAGTCTGCTTGAAATTCCCCATAATGAGGAGACCATTTAAGATTTGGGTTGCTCTAATGATCTTTTCCAGTGTCCTCAGTTGAATAAAGTCATCTATATTTGTATAATGACACTGATATGACTTGCTTTTTCAGACTATCACTCTGCGTGTCACTTTGGAAGATTAGAAGACAGCCTGAGAGGAAAGAGGCCCAGGGGCTGACTCAGCAGTTTTGGGATTGAGAATCTCCTTATTCTGTGGCCTTAACAATTCAGAGTCTTAATGATCCATCTTCCTTCATCTGTGAAGACAAAATAATACTTGCCTATTTTGGAGGATGTTGTGAGTTGGGAATGCACCCTGCACACAGCAGATACTAGAAGCATCATATCTTGGTTTCCATCTATGTTGAAAGTGTGTTTTTCATTCATTCTCATGGGGCCATGGAGCGACAGAAGATGAAGTTGAGAAGTGCAGGGTGCGAGTCTTTGTGCAGGTGACCATAACAAGGTGGATTCTCTCCCAGTTTGGCGAATGATTTAAACTCATATACCATGTTTCTTCTTGCTGCCCTAGTCCAGGGCCTTTCCCAGTGACAACTGAGAGCCTCTGATGGCCTGGACATCAGCAGACTGGAGAATTTAGTTCGTAGGTCTCATTCTCCAGTGTGGCGATGGTGGGTTTGCAAGTAGCACATTCATAGATAGAACAGAATGGGACCAGCTCAGGATATCTAGCCGCTAGGAGTGTTCCCTCTCTAGTTCTGTAAGTTTACAGAGTACACATCACTCCTCCAATCCCTTTTCTGGGAAATGCCCATTTTTTTATGGCTTCATGTTTTCTTAGCATCCATAAGTTACATGCATTGAACACTGGGAAGTGGTTAAGATCATAAGCCTTGATCCAGCTGCCTACTTTCAAATTTGGTCTCCTTCACTTTAAGCTGAGAGACCTTCTATAATTCACATGAGCTTGAGTTTCATCATCTGCAAAATGGAGATAATGTCTTACTGAATAGGATTAATTTATATAAATTATTTCATGGTGGTTGGCATCTGGTAAGATCTCACTAACATTCAATTTATATGAAATTAGTGTTTGCTGAGGTTTGAGCTGCAATCTTTGACAGATTATGTGAGTTGACCCACTAGATCGGTGGTTGGCAAACCACAACTGGAGGGCCAAATCCAGCTTAGTTCCTGTTTTTGTAAATTAAGTTTTATTGGAAAACAGCCACACCCATTTGTTTATATGTGTGTCTCTGTTGGCTTTTGCACTACAGTATCAGAATTGAAGAGTTGTGACAAAGACCATGTAGCCTACTAGCCTAAAATATGGACTACTTGGCCTTTTACAGAAAAAGTTTGCTAATCTGTGCACTAGACTATGGACCGAATTGAGTTCTAATTCCCCTTCTGTGGCTGATTTGCCTGATTTTGGTATATCATTTAATTGCTTTGTTATCCTCACATTTAGGAGGAATGGTCAAAGAAATCTGGTTGGACATTGGGCACATGTTGGCCCCCAGAAGTGAGATGACCATCATTGCTAACTGAACAGGTTTGACCAAATTTTGTTATATAATCATGCCTATGAGAGTGTGAGCCTGGGTGACTAAACATGCTGTGAGATGCCTTTCATGCAGTTTTCACTAGAAATTTCCTGCCTATTATGGCTTTAACCCACAATCTCATCTTTACCTAATACAGGTACTTTGTAATTATTTTTCAAAGGAGAGAAGTTGTTGAAAAAAAATGAATTGAGCACAGAAGCCATATCAGATTAAGACTTATTTTATACTGATATTCTCGAGATCTGTAGTAAGACCCCAAGAATTACAAACATGGATATCTCTTTTATTTGACATTTTAAGACCATAGCTGAACATAAAAATGTGAGAATGCATATTATCCCCCAAAATGACATTTTTATGATAAAAGTAATCTATTTAAAAGTCACATGAATGGCTACAGCCATTTGACACTGTTAACAATATAATGATGTGTTAAAATGCTCGAGGAAGGATTATGTCAGTGTTTGATGTTTTTATAAGTTGCGGCTGTATAAAAATGTCAAGTAAGAATAATCTTATACTTGACATTTTTCACTTGGTTTTCACTCTCAAAATAGCTCTGTGAGTTCTGGTTACCCTTTTGCTCACATGTTTGGTTTTCTCTCCCCTAAAATAATTTTCTGTGACTACCCACGTCACTACTTTGTTTCCTTCCCATTAAATTTTTCTTCTCTTTAAAAGAGCTTTTGGTGTTCTTTTCTATTCCCTTAAAATACTCTCCAATTTCCTCTTTATATAAAAGAATGGCTTCTTTAAAAAAATTTTTTCTTTTTTCGGCCAGACTCCTGAAATAGCATCCCTCTGCACCCCTCGGCCATGGTCACACCGTCTCCTTTCTTCACGGAGCCAGACAAGCAGGAGCACCAATTCTTTCCATTCGGGAAATAAACTTGTTTCTCCCCTCCTTTTTTAATGTTGTGTCTTCGAATGCTTTTAAATTTTCTGGGCTTCCATAATCTATTTTAGCTAGAAGTGTCATTCCTGGACCTGTGCTGACATGCCCTGGTTACGCCGACAGACGCTCCCACTGACGCACTCACACGCATTCTAGACAGTGTGGCGGGTGCTTGGCTCCATTCTGCTTGAGATGGGCAGGAGTTTTACAGAAAGAACCTCTGAAGGGGAAAGGAGAAATTGGGAAAATTCAGTGGTCAGTACAGTGAACAATGTAATAAACAACGATACCTAGTTTTGGAATGGGCTTACCTTTCTGCTGTGTGTGTGTGTGTGTGTGTATGCACACGTGTGCCAGACTGCATGCACATGTGTTTAGGTAGTTTGGGATCTTTTATAGTCTTTGGCTCCCTCACACATACACAAGATGCACTGTGTGCTCACGAAGAAACGATCATGTTTTTAAAATGAGCTCATTTAGAAAGTCAGAAGTAGGGTTTGCTTCTAAATTTCCTGAAGCTGCGTGAAGGTCTTGCGGCCTCGGCTTCATTGTCTTTCCTTCATTGTATACTCTCTGCAGATACTCTTCCTCTTTACAATCCTGCCCTTTCTTTCTGCCTAACTGCTCCTCCTCTAGTCTAAACGAATCCTTCCTCCCATGTCCTTGACTTACTTCTAGATCTCCTGCCTGCGCCTCACCCTCTGAGGAACAACTTTCGTCTCCTGTATGTTTAGTTTTGCCCCTTCCACTGACTATAAACCTCCCCAGCTCTTTTTTGTCCTAAGAGACCCTTCCTTGCTCCACCTGTACCCAAGCTAACAAGCTCTCCACCCCAAACAAAGTTGCCTCTTTCTGTAATTTCCACACCAGTACCATCTACTCCGTCCTCATGTCCTTGAAGGCAGGCTTCTGCTTCCCACCAGGTCCTCGGAAGGTTACGATGAGCTTTTGACTCCCCCATCCAGCCATCTGTTCTTGATCCTCGTACTTCCTGAGTTTTCTCATGTATTTGAGACCCTCCTCCTTACACTCTCCTTCGCTGCCTATGTGCCGTGGCCTCAGGTGCTTTTGTACCTCAGGGGTCCCCAGCTTCGCCAGCACCTCTCCCTCACACCGTGCCCCACTGCAGTTGTCTCTGACAGTTCTATCCTTAGTCCCCTTCTCAGTCTTCACTTTTGTCACCACATCTCCTCTCATCTCGAGAGAGATTTACTTACCTGCCTCCAGGATTCGAATGTGTCTGGCTACCACTGCTCCCTTTTTCTCGGTGGGATTTATTGATCATCTCTCGTACAATCCTAATGTATGCATAGAAAAGCCCATCAATTAAATGCTTTATTTGGGAAATACTATTTCTGTGACCTTACATAAATCAAATGTTGTTTTTCTTTTTCTGATTTGCTGAGATTTTTTTTTCCCTTGCTGTTTTATAAACAGGATGTTTTGAGAATTCTCCTCTCAGCAGGTTCCAAACACAAACTCGCATTACTATTCTTACAAAATAATAAACAGCTTTGGGCTATAAAACCTTTCAAATTGTTTTTTCACAGAAGGGATTTGCACGCTGACTCATTCCTACTATATTTATAACCTATCGCCAAACCACTGCAAAGGCAAGATTTCTAATAAAGCTATGGAAATTACATGCATTGCAATGGGGCTGAAGACATTTACATTTGTAGTATTTTAACATCTCTAAATTTATTGCAGATTACCTTGTTTGTGCATGTCTGTGCTTTAATAGTTTTTTATAGCAGAAAATAGTGGTTTATGATTGTATTCCCAGTAGAAATTTATTATGAATCCACCATATGGAGTGTTATATAAAACTAAACTTGTAACATGGGTACTTTTATTGTTGCTAAGCAAGGTCTACTGTACATTATAGAAAATTAGTGATAATAGAAATGTCAAAGAAGGGAAGTCAGTTTATGAGGGGAGTCTTCATTTTATCCCTAAATTGTCACAGAGGTTTTCGATTTTGTTTTAAGGTGGAAGATCTATTCTTTGACAGTTAGGATATCAGATAATATGACCATGTAGTACCTCTTCTGTCTCCTGCTCCGAGGTTCCTTCATGCTGATATTTGTTAAGCAGGAGAGGGACAAAGGGACAATACCAAATATCAACCTCACGAGTAAGTCCATCTTCTCATAAGAATCAATGGCGCCAATTTCTAGCTCTCTCTGGACAACTGTAAACCATCAGAACTTTCCACGAGCAGTGGTCATGGCAGCTATTACTGCAGCACTTGGAATATTTTTCTTTTTTCTTCTTCTTTCTTACCTAGCATTTATTGGGCATCCTACTTGAAGGATTTATGATACCTATTTCTCCCACTGGCATTTGCAGTTCAGAGAGACCGTAAGCGTGAGGACAAAAGAAATTTCATATTTATGCCAATCAACATTTTACATGGGAATCCCCAGAGATTTCGTTTTGGGCCAGTTGCTAAAACTTTGCCTGATGGGTGGAGTAAAAAAATGCACCTAAAGATATATATATTTTTAATGCACGAGATTAAAAAAATTACTCCCCTTACATTTTCCATGAAGAGCCTATAATTATTTTATAATCCAATAAACGTAGTTAACAACATTAAAAAGTAAAAGCATGTGCATGACACCTTCCTTCTTTGTCCTTGATGAGTGAGTACATTCATTTGGAAGCCTTTTTGTTATTTTCAGTTACCACCATGTCCCCAGGAAGGACTGACATCTCAGACACAACCTCTTTTGAAAATCAAGAGGATGTTACAGGAGAGGTTTTCAACTATCCAGGGTTCTGCAGAGGGTACCACTGTCTGGTATGGTCAAGAAGGGCAGACCTGAGTCTAATACTTGGTTCGAATCATGGCCTTGAGTCTCTGCCCATGCTACAAGGTTTATTGTACAAATGAGATAATGTTTTAAATATGAAGACTTTTCAACAGGCTTTACAAACATAAAGCACTGTAGGAAAATCTTAAAAGTCAATTTATCATTTGTCCTCTAACTGGTGTTTAGACGTAGGCCTATATACCAGGAGAGACATTTTGGTCACGGGATCATCCAAGCCCTGGGAGTGTTTGTGTTTATAACTCTAGTCTGATCAACTTTTCTTGTCTAAAGTTCCAGCAGAACTTCAGCACCTTTGCTACCAACAGCAAATGGTTCATTAAAAATTTGAGTACAGGTATGAAGTGCATTTTATACTCCATATGAACTGCTGTTGAATTTTTGAGAAACTCTTAATGTTTTGAAAATTCATGGACAAAGAGAGATTGTTTAGAGTGCCTGAAATGTCTTTGAAGTATGACCTTCTGTACTTAATGGTTTGTCTTTGTTATCCCTCTGACTCTGTTTCTGGATACGGAATTATAACTTTTGCCTTCTGCAAAGTTGACAATTTGGTTCACAGTTTTTAGCTAGGAGGCAATTGCGACTTACCAATAACCAAAAATTATTTCTGAAATCCTAGTTAAAATAATATTTATAACAATAGGTAGAACAGCACATTGAAAACTCAGATAAATTAAGAACTTAGAGAAGTGGCTGGCCAGGACTTAACCATGACTAGAAATGTATCTCTTCAAGCACCCATTCTAATATTCTATAGATACTGCCACTTTAATTCTTCTTAAACTAGTAGTTAAAGCTGTTATTAAAATGTTGATCAATGGCTTTTCATTAGGACATCAGGTTAATAAAAGCAGAATAGCCCTCAGTGCAATAACCTTCCCAAGTGGATCCATTTTTTCTCCTTGGAAAGTTTTCAGCTTACTACCATACTAAAGAGAAAACATGAACTCAAAACAAGAAGGTATACCAGAGGGAGAGCGTGTGGGAAGCTTAGTGGATTGACTTTTCCTCAGGCTTAGCCGTGGATACATCTGGAGTGGACCATCGTTATTTGTTAAATAAATGAACTTTTTTAAACATAGAAATAAAACCTGTTTCCAGTAAGACTTAATGCACTCCCAGTATCTCTTTCCAGCTTTTCTAGTTCTCAGCATCATTTCTTAGGCTATGTAATTTCTTATTACATTTCACTTAAATTCATTATTATAAAAAGCAACAACTCAAAGTAAGCGGCATCATTTCCCATAGCTGGCATCTAGGCACCCAAGAGGAAATTAATCAAGGCAAAAATGAGCATACAGCTGTGAGACAATGAAGTGACAGTAAGAAGGGGGACATAATAAAGCAAATCAGAGAGTTCGCTGACAGGTTGCACATCAAGACTGAGAGAAAAGGTATATGCATGAAAATTGCTAGTAGACCCTAATACTTTAAAAAATATATATTGAAATAGTTGATATAAAAGAAATTCAAAACTTTTCTTCTGCTTTTGGCTTTAACATCCTCTTAAAATTATCTCTGGTATCCTAGGGACCGTAGAATTGGGGATAGGATTGGAAAACCATAGAAGAGATCCAAGTGTAGTGAGAAGCATGCTAGAAATTATACTTTTAACTTGCTCACGTATTTCTTCAAGTGACCAACTTTTGGTCAAACACATGCTTTGCAGATGCCTCTGGCTAAAAGCATGAAATAACTTGTTTTGGGCTTTTTCTGCTAAGAGTGACAGAGTGTTCAGTTGACTAAGTCAATTATCATAATTTCAATTGCATCTCTACAGCCTTTCCTGGAATGAGTCTACTACAATAACAGCAAATACATTGATTCTTTAGAAAAATACAAAAAATAATTGCGACATGCGCCATCAATTTTTGGCAGTAGGTCTTAGCAGTGGGAAGACGGAAAGTATCAGAATTACCTGTCCATGTGTGTGTTCTCTCTCAGAGGAAAAAAAAAGACATAATATCCATCATGTAATATCTACATAGGTGGCCAAAATCTCTGATGGGTGGGACTGTGTGTGTGGTTTGAAAAAGCCCTATATACGATACTGATACTTAATCTTCTGTGTTGAGGACAGTCAATTTTTGTGTTTGAATTTACAAGCTCAATAACCAAGAGGCTATTTCCTCTTGCATGCTCTCCATAATTTGGGGTTGCTGCCAAATTATTCAAACAGGCAAGCTTAGTGACTAAGAGTTAATTTAGTTAACTGAGAAATTAGCATTATCAAACATGTCCTAAAATAATAAAATTTTATTCTATATTAAAACATTTTATGGCATTTATGCATACCTAGATACACAATGTAGAAGAACTTTTAAGAAATATAGTTTAAATTATCACTGATTAATAGATTCAGTTGGGTACTTTATTCCAAATCTTTATTTTTTTCTCAGAATTAATGTATCTACCTCCAACTTTTTTTTTTTAAAGGTGTCAGTAGACTGAACTCAGAATTAAAACACGCCAGAGTGTGGAGGACCCCAAAGATTCTTTGGAATATCACACCAGCTTGGTGTCAAAAGCTTCTGAAGATGACATCCAAACATCTTTTGATTTTTGTCACAACCACGAGGGGACTTAATTTTATTTAGACTCTTAATTAATGAAGGCGGAATTATTTATTCTTTCTAGAATTCCTGATGTTCTCTGCTTTCTAGCTGAAAGCCTGGATTCTGCATTTTGGAGGGGTGGGAGAGGGTGGTAGACATCTTTTATAGCCTCATCACAGAAATAAAAGAGGAAGGAATTTAAATAATAATGTGAATATACGGCTTTATAAATTCTCATGATTTTAACTTTTGTATAAACAGCTTCTGTGTTCTAATATCTTTCCACTCGCAGGCATTTTGTTTAACTTGCATTATAAATATAACACACAAGAACGTGTTTTTAATATCTGTGGTGTTTCTAATTACAAATTTAATCTATATTAGGATTTAATTTTTATTTTATGTTTTAAACATTATAACAGAGTTTTAAACAGAGAGATAAGTAGTTTCTAGGTGAAACTAGATTTAATACTTTATTCTGGCTTTTCTCCCATCTGCAGATTAAATAACTTCATATTGCTATATAAAGTGTTACCAAAAAGAATTTGCATTTGTCGAGTACTGTGTGTATCAGGAGTACACTAGATGCTTTTTGTATGTTCACATTTATTTCCATAATAATCCTATGAAGTACTATATACCTAATTTTTCAATGAGTGAACTGAGAATCAGAGAGGTTAAGGCATTTGCTCAAGATTCCGTAGCTTTTAAATGACTGATCTTCATTCATTATTATCATCATTAATGAATGATAATAATTTTTATAGCCACCATTTATTAATTTCTAAATGTCAAACATTAAAGTTTTTGCATACAAGCGTATTTCACTCAGACTTCAAAGAAATTAATAGTCACCTTTTACCAATGAAGACATGGAAGATCAGGGAGGTTAAGTAAATTTTCCAAGGTCACACAGCTAGTTAGTGACAGAATACAGTTTGACCTTTCCAGCATTGCATTAAACACTTTCTTGTGTGCTTTATATACTGTGGTTTGATGAATGATAATCTTGTTAGAGGAAGTGACCAGTTCCCATGGTAATCTTGAAAGACAGCACTTTTTATTCACATGATAAACTATGTTGTGCCTGATTATTGTTTTTTAAAGTCTAATTGCATTGTAGTTCTTTCCACATGCTTCTGTTGCAACCTATATTGATTGCTTTTCTGGCAGTAGTGGGTTACTTTCATGGTGATCAACTATGAATATGTGTAAGTACAAATGAAAAGTTTATTCATCTGCCTTCCTTCCAGTCGAAACATCGAGCTGAAATTGAGACATTGGACATGATAGTTTATCGAAGCCTGACATTTCTGTCCGAGATTTGTTTGGCCAACCCTTGAAAGCCTTACTGAGTTTAAAGTACTCCATAAGCATCAGTCATGAGAATCATGAGCGAGGACCGTGCTTTTCCTGCACAGCTGCTCTGCAGAAAGGCGGTTGCCTGGGAAGGCTTCTCTGGAAGAATGTTAAGACCAAGGGCTTTCCCTTCCTCAGGAGAGAAGCCCCCACCACTCTCCGCAGGCCGGAACGGCACATTGCGTACATTCCTTTGATTCTTTTCCTGACTTCGACTTTGCTCTGGCACTTGTCTAAAAACAGAACTGTCAGCACCTTCATTTTCTGTTCATCCTGTTTCCCAGCCAAGGATAAGGGGTAATAGCCTTCAATTCCCAAGCGTCTGAGTTTGTTTGTGGAATAGCAGTGGGCGATCGTTCAGTTCAAGAGGCTCTCCCCACCCATCGCTGTAGGGTTCTAATGGAAATCTTATATGACTTCTTCCCCTAGAGGTTCCTGACTCCGAGTGTTTTCTGGGCGACGGCCAGAGACGAGGGTCCCACCCAGGCTGTTTTCTGAATTGGGGAATTGACCGATTCACTAACCATCATCTGTTAGCTATGTGACATTTCCAAGCCCTTCCCCTCTTGATCTTGGAAGGATTAATTTCTTGTTTTTATGACTGAGATGCTTCTGAGATGTAGAGTAATATCAGATTGCTTAAGTCCTTGGGAAAAGAAAACGTTCAGAGAGCTTTCATATGTATCAGAGAAAAGAGCCCAGTGGCCTGGACAGAGTTGCTACTTAACAAGCTTATGAAACGGAGGCTTTTCTTCACAGATCTCTGATGAGAAATTCTCGTAGAATCTTTATATTTCTTTGACTATGGAGCCCATCGGTGATTTGGCAAAGGAAATCTCTTAGTTGCTGAGGAATTAAATAATGTATTAATAGTATTTTAATTAATAGACTTATTTTATTTTATTTTTTTACAATTTATCTGACATCCACCCATCCCATTCATTCAGCAATCTTCTTAAGCACCCGTTAGGGAAGCAGATAGAGTATTGTGGTTTAAAACAAACTCTAGAATCAGACCATCTGATTCCAAACCTTAGTTTCTCCATTTAGAGCTCTGTGACCTTGGGCATGTTACTTAATCCCTCCTGCCTAGTTTACCCACTTTTTAAAATGGAAATAATAGTGATATGTGCCTCAAAGGATTGTTTTGAGGATTAGATACAATACATGGGAAGCTTTTGGCATGTAGAAATAGCAACTCTTGTGGTTATTAATTAGGGCACTGTGCGTGTTTCTGCTATATAAAAAGATCCTACCCTGAAATTGTTGATATTCTTAAATAGTCAAAATACAGACACAGAGAAACATAAAATACAGAGATAAGTAATAGTATGGAATCTGTCACATGATTAAGTATCAGTGACGACTTTTGTCCCTGTCAGCTTTGAGGTTTGGATGATATAGCCTGGAGGTTTCACAGGAAGATGTTTTTCTGTGATTATGTAGTCACGGAAAGCTTCCGGGGTGGGGGGAAGGAGGGCTCTCAAAATCCAGTCCCAACTAACTTTGCCCCCTTTCCCATCACATTCTGATTGCTTCTTCGCACCATCTACCTCCAACCCTTGACCTCATCTAGTTGAGCTTCTCAGTGACCCATAGGCACTTTTGCAATTCTGTGCCTATGCACACATATGCATTTCCTCCTTCCCTGCATTTTATTTTTTCCTAGTTATCATAGAATCACGAAGTTTTTTGAACAATGGCTCATTTGCTGCTGCCAAAAGAAGCCAGAACTCATGACCCTAACTTCCCCAGCAAACCCCTCCTCCATCAGCCTCTCCTGGCTCACCTCACTCCTGGCCTTTACCGAATTTAGTCTCTCATTTTAAAACTGCCCCCTCTTTCTTTCTTGACTCCTAAATATGAAAGGAGGAGTTAGTGCTACCCAGAATCTAAGAGTTTGCGTTACGAAGTTCTCAGTCTAAGTGGATTTGAAATCCAGCATATTTCATGCATCTACCCCAAACAAACTGGAAATAAGGAATCAGAATAAATCTTGATTAACGCCCACCATACATGGAAGCACTAACGGGTATAATCTCTGGAGATTGAGGTAAATGTCCACTTTTAGGTGAAATGCATGTTATCAGACCAAAACTCTTATTTTCAGAAGGTAGAATTAAAAACTAATTTCTTTAGGGTTTTAGAAAAACGTGTTGCCAAAG
>NW_006436282.1:17986304-17998120 GCF_000325575.1 Pteropus alecto
GCTGAACCTCAGACCTGACGGTGCCTCTCAGTTAAGATGGCGTGGGGCTTGTTTCTGATTGCACGTGCGCGTAGGAGGCACTCTTCCTAACTTCCTAACGGCTAGCGGCATGGGAGCCCTCACGTGTCTCCAGAAGACGCATGATGCGGGCAGCTGCTGCATAGGTCGCATGGTGTCATTCGGAGACGAGATGGGAAGGAGGACCTTGCCTTGCGTTCGGCAACTGCTCTACCTTCTGAAAGACTGCAGGGTCTTGAGTCAACTCGTTGGTGTTTGCTTCTGCCTCCCCCACCCCAAGGCTTTACTTACGCGGACCCTGAATTTCTGAGGAGGCCAGACACTGAGCTTTTCTAGAAGACTGCTCACAATCTGTGATGCCTGGATAGTCCCATTTAACATCCCACAGCTTCTCATGCAATGTGGGATCCAGGGAGTCCACTAATTAACTATGTGACCTTGGGAAAGTCACAGTCATTGGGCTGAATAATAACCAGGACTCCTCATTCTGTGCTGCCTGGATCTCCAGCCTCACACTTATCTCCCTGTTCCCCAAGATTCTTTCCTCATTGGCTCCTAGTGGAAAATTCTGCATATTGTGCTTAACAGGCTGTTAAATTATCTTAATTAAAGTGTCAAGGGATAAAAATTGAAGATTACTCAGAGCTGCCACCCCAACCCTTCCCTAGCCAGCTTGAGAAGGCTTTTGCCAAGGAGATTCAGATGTGCGATGTTTAGTAAGCGCTTTATGGGTTAACACTGAGCCTCTGTATTTCATGGTCTTTAGACAGGGGGATGAA
Organism: Pteropus alecto; assembly: GCF_000325575.1. Classification (NCBI taxonomy): domain Eukaryota; kingdom Metazoa; phylum Chordata; class Mammalia; order Chiroptera; family Pteropodidae; genus Pteropus; species Pteropus alecto. Next base: position 17,987,102 of record NW_006436282.1, read on the forward strand.
ATTGACACGTGTAGTTTTTTTTTTTTTTGACAGACCTGCTGTATGCCAGCAAGTGATGCCTCCATAAAATTCAAGACTTTATCTTATGTAGAGAAAGGCTCTGACAAAGATTTAAGGGGAAAATGTAGGAGGAAAAAATTCAAATCTTATAGTGACCCTTCCTTCACCTGGGCGAAGGCAGTTGTGTTCAAAAATTGGAATTTGGTCCTGATGTTGGACCTCTCAGGGAAACTGCTCCTTCTGAGATGCTTCTCAGTTTGAAGAAGTAGGTCTTGGAAGCACTAGACTTGGATCATCATTTTTATAAGAAAAGCAAGTCCTTCCAAAATAATTAGTTCAGGATTTTTGCCTGGATTAGCCAAATACTCAGGGCAGTAGCAGGAACAGGACAAGTTTATGAAGACAAGGTTGACACTACACATTTTCCAAAAGGGACTAATACAACAAAATAGAAAATGCATGACCCAAACTAACCCATGATATGTAGATGGAATTGGCAGGATGTGGTGTTAGTAGTCTTCAGAGACCTTCTTCTTCAAGTTTTCCCAGCCCGGGAGCTCTATGTCTGAAAGCCCACTTGTTCTGAAAAGCCATGACCTTGGGAGGACCACTTAACATCTCTGTGCCTTGGTTTCCTCACCTGTGAAATGGTAGAAACTAGTCCCTATTTCATAGTATTGTTATGAGTGTTGAATGTTAATATGTGTGTAAAAGGCTTCAAACAGGAACTAGCATGCAAAGAGTGCCATGTACATCTCCAAGTTAAGCATAGACGTCTTAGGAACTTTGTTGAAAATCCAAATCATGAAGGGTAATGTAAAAACACAAAATTATTGTCAGTCGTTTATATCTTAGCATAAATTAATTTCTTTGACTGGGGGGCGCTGGGAGTCTGGAGACCGTGGGAAGCTAGAAATAAGAAGAACTGATGGAGATGAGATAGGAGAGGTGAAGCAAAGAGTTGCCTGCCTCAAGGTTTTGCTTTCGAGCCAGTTTTGCCTATTATTCTGTCCGTTTTAGTTTCGTTTAACATTCTGACTGTAGAGTCTTCATTCATCATTTTCTCAATATTTACTCATTATTCAACCAGCCTTGGCTTTTGTGACAATAGTTCGGGGAGACCCTTCTCTGTTGTCCAGGGATGAATTAAGAGATGCTTTTAGCATGTCTCTTAACATTCAGGCGACCAGTGGACATTGCTGGTTTACTTTTCTTGCTCCTGTTCTATGAAGGGTTAATGCCGGCTTCTCTTAACAGAACAGTGATGAATATCTTTGCTCAATTTTCTCTTTAAAGAAGATCTCTTATAGTAGTGGTTCTCAAACTTGAGCATGCCCCGACTCACCAGCCCCGCACCAATTTGTGAGTAATTATGGGCTGGGACCTGAGAATTTCCATTTCTGACAAGTTCCCAGGTGACGCCGAAGCTGCTGGTTCAGGGACCACCTTTTGAGAGCCACTGCCCTAGAGTTCACACCATTAGTTGCACATCGGAATGACCTGGGGGACATTAAAAACCCCTGATGCCTGGGTCCCACCCTGGAGAGTCTCACTTAATTGGTTTTGGGTGTCGCCTGGACGTTGGAATTTATAAAAGTAACTCAGTACTTTTAGGCATGGCGGTTTATGACTGGAACTCTTGTGATTTAGGGGGAAACGTGATTTGCTTGTGTGTATTCAAGGTTGTGTCTCGAGCGATGATCATCGAAGGGTGGATAAAAATTGGCTTTTTGTTAATGCCCCGCCGCCACCCCTGCCCAAAAAAGAAAGCTGTTTTCTGGTGAGGATGACTACATTGGCCTAATAAACAAAATCATTTTTTTTTTCCTGGCTACCTTTTGGGATCCACAGAAAAAGAAATAGCTGCTGTAGTAATGGGAATGCTGAAGCGTAGCCATGGGGGGCGGGGTGATGAATGAAAACTGCTATTAGCAATATAACCCCCATGGCCTTTTCTCAGTCGTTCGGTGTGAGGTGGCGCACCCCGACTCTGTAGCTACGGAAACAAGAGGGGCTCATGCCCACTTGCTGGCCATGGTAACTGTCCAGAAAGAATTGTGTTTTTTTTGTCCACCCAGAGCAAATGACTCTGAATCGGCTGGATAGAAGTTGGGCTATAAAAGCCGCTAATATCCTATAGAGAAGGCTGATAATTGTGCCGCTTGTCAGACTCCGGGGTAGAGGCCGTGTGAAACAGGAAGTTTAACTAGCTGTGGCCTTTATTTTATTTGATAAAGTAGAGTTTACTTTCTACTTGAGCTTTTTATTGACCATAATAATTCTAATTGAAATAAACATTTTGATTACAGCTCTGTTCCGCAACTGCTTAATAGGGAACTAAAATAACTTTCAATAATCATTTTTTCCAAATGGGATTCATTTAGCCTGACAGTTATCCCAGGCATTTATTGGCATGCGGCAGGCTGGGAGTGTTTCCGAGCATAATTACGGGAACATTTTACACTGGGGTTAACCTTAGCAAAGTGACAGACTGAAAAGTAGTGTAAAGGAGCAAATAAAACCCATAACCTGCCATAGAAACTCATAAATGAATCCCGTCCCTCTACTGTTTCTGATGCCCAGGGCTCTAGTTAAGATTAAAAGGAGTTTTCTTCTGAACCCTACAGTCTGGCTCCAGGAGCACGATTTAATGAGGGTACACTGCAAACCTGGTGCTTCTGGGCAAAGGGACATTTTATAGACACTTGTAATTCTTTGGGTTCAGCTAGGGAGACCTGGGCCAGAAGGTGGCCTGGGGAGAGATATACCTTCTGTCCGGCCAAGGCTCCGGGCTCCATCCCCCAGCCAAAAGGAGGAAGAGTGTTCCCTGTCTTCTCTCCTTCTTAGAGGTCAAGGAGATTGAGAGGCCAGACTTCCTGGGGCAGTGGCCCTTCTCCTCAGTGTCCTTCTAAAGCAGAGCTACCTGCTGCGGGTCCTGTCTTCTTTCCTGGAAATCTTCTCCAGCCTCACCACATGAGACCTTTGATGTGCGAAATTGGAAACTGTCATCTCCTTGGATGGCATGACAGAGGAGGCCATTGTGTCTTCTCAGGTGGACATGGGATCATCCTTGTCACAGCCAGGATGAATCTGATTATTTATCGTTGTCAGCCGGGCTGTGTTCGGTCTGCTGGGCACTTACGATGGGCACAGCAGCATTCTGGGGCCTTGTGAGGGGCATGGGGCTCTTCTGGATGAATGGGAATGAGGTGAAATCCTTTGAGGGGTCCAAGGGCAATCTCAAGTGCAACACAATTTAATCCAGTTCATTAGTATCACGCTGAGTGCTACTTCCTTATAGAATTTATGTCATTTTCTATCTTTGAAGTTTTTTGAAAACCGGAAGTAGACATTGCTAAAAATAAATGTTCTTGAACGATATGATGATTCACCAGGATTTTGGAAAAGCAGAGGGAACTTGCGCCATGTGGGTTCATTGGAACCAGCTGCTGCTTTAAGGGAATCTGCTGTTGCTCCAGCTGAAAAGGGGGAGGGGGACCTTTGGCCAGTGTCTAGGTGGCAGTTGCCATTTCCATATCGCCCCCTTGCTCACACTCTCTAGGGTGATACTTCTGTCTTCCAGGTGCTTCTGGCTCACCTGGAGTGCTTTAATTGAGTAGGAATCCACACCTGAAGGAAAACACAGCTGACGCCACTCGGCCTCTGTGGACTTGCCAGGTACCTGGGCCGAGGCACCTTCTTTGTTCTTTGAACAAGTTGGCTGGGTTTTCAGTTACTTACAACTGACAGCAACCCAGCTAATAAGTGGACATTTGGTATCATTACACTAAAGCCAGGTAATAAGGCAAATTTATTGCCTGGATGGGGAGGCTGGAAAGAACACTGTGGATCTCCTCAAAGGCAAAGCCCGACATACTCAAACTCTAGGTTAAATAAATTTTCTTATTTGCTTCGACCTCCATGTAAATAAAAATAGGATCTGTTAATCGTTGACAAAAGTGGTTAAGCCACATGCTCACTTAAAGGAAACATTCCCACAGAACAGACGCTAACTCCTTCATAGGGGTCACCTGGAAGTGTGCTTGTGCTGTTGCCACCACTATCTACGTTTAGAACTGACTATAAACATTCTTGCTCTTGTGAGACTGAATGCAAAATCACCTTTTGTTTACAGAACCTTTCCTTGTTGTATTAGAAGTTGTCAGGAAGCATATATTAAAAAAAAAAAAAGTTAATCTTTTTACAAGCCTTTGGAGACTACGCCTTCCCATAACTTACCCTGTGCGACACTTCCTCACCCTCTACCCCCAAGGCAGAACATCAGACCTTCATATCATAGAAGAGAACATCCAAACAGCACGTTCTCTCCAGGGGAACAGCGAAATAGAAGACGAATCGAAGACAATGCTTCTCACCTGCGGCATCAAGGCTGTGTTTCGTTTATGCTGTTCTAATTAGAAATCGTGTCTGTCTTAGGTAATTTCCTTGTCTGCCTCCCTTTGTGAACATGGATTTGACAGAACTGGGGCAGACAGAAACCAGAGGAGTTTATTACACCCAACATTTGTAGAAACACATCTCTTTTCCAGGAAGGGTTGTGTCCATTTGTTTACAGAGGACCAAAGACATAGGGAAATCCACCGGGGGTGAGGGGGTCCTGTTTTAAGCTGTGCAGAAAATCGAATGAGTGAAAATTACAAAATGAAATTTCAATTCTAGAATTTTTGGACTGAGGTGACTTTTGTGATGTTAAAAACAACAACAACAACAACAAAAAAAAACATGGCCCAGCAACTCTCTGCCTTTGTGGAAAAATCTGGATCATCTCCATGATCACAACGACTTTGAACTTCCATAATGGCACACGTAGTGCATAAGGACTGCTTCAGTTTGCATTCTTTGTGCTTGTTCTGAAGTCCTAGGTTCCCCCGCTGACTCGATTCCCATTCTGGGCAGGTGCTTGATGAGGCGCCGTGATCGGCAAGGCCACAGTGCTGATCTTCGTGTGGTTCTTGATTCCGCGTACGCTGCTTTGTTGTGCTTTCTTTTGTCCCTGGAGGGGAATACAAACTGACCATTGATCTCTTTTCTGAATATTTCAGTGTTTTCTTTCTTATGGCCCTTTGATTTTAAGAAGAGAAAAAGGAAAGCCATTCTATTTTCAGTAGAAACACCATTATAATATAAATGGCTAAACGGTTTGAGAAGACTGAGTATTCACTGGTGTCTCAGGAGCAGCGAAGAATGGCCAGGTTGGGTTCAGTTCCAAGCAATGCTCTTTCCTGGGTGGGTTCTTGTCTTCGATTCCTCTGCTTATTGGACACCTATTCCATCTGTCTGACCCAGGGCTCATCTCAGTAGCTTCCTTATCTAGATCCTTTCTGATTTCTACTCCTGTTTGTCTCTGCTATGAATTGAAGTATACCTGTCCCCTCAACCCCCAAATTCATATGTTGAAGTCCTAACCCCTATTACCCCCACATGTGACCTTTTTTTTTTTGAGATAGAATTGTTGCAGATGTAATCAGTTAAGATGAGTTCGTACCGGAGTAGTGTGGGTCCCATGATCCAATGTGATTAGTGTGCTTATAAAAAGGAGAAATTGAGACGCAAAGACACAGGGAGAACACTGTATAAAGACTGGCATTATGCTGCCATAAGTCAAGGAACTACCAGAAACAAGGAGAGAGGCCTGGACAAATTCTTGCCTAGAGCCTTCAGAGGGAACATGGCCCTACCCACACCTTGCTCTTGGACTTTCAGCCTTCAGAACCGCAAGCTAATACATTTCTGTTGTTTAAGACACCCAGTACGTGGCACTTATTATGGCAGACCTAGCACAGTAATGCAGTCTTTCATCATCACCCTGCTTCCAATCAGTCAATCAATTAATCCGTCAATCAGTCTCTCTCCTTTCTCTCTTCTTTCTCTCCCCTCTCTCCTCCCAAACTTTAGCTTTCCTTTGTTCCATTCTATCAGGGCCTTATGGTGACTGCTTAGTTAACCTACACATCTCTAAGGTGTGGCTAGACGACCACAGTTGAAGAAGCCCACGCTGCTGAAATGTGTGTGTATCTGAAGACAGTAAAGATGACCACAGTTGAAGAAGCCCACGCTGTGTTCTGCTGAAATGTGTGTGTATCTGAAGACAGTAAAGCAGGTAGGTGCACCCTCACCTACTGGAGGCCACTACGCTCACTACAGACAGCCCCGCCTGGAAGAATCCAGCAGCTTCTGCAAGGCAGACGTGATAAAGCCTTGTGTCCCTCTTCCCAGAGCACGCCTGCATTTTAGCAGGTCCTTCTGTAGTTCAAACTGAAGAAGTCGACAGTGTAGACATTTCTGGTTTGGTGACAGGCCAGTGGGGGAAGTATTTTGGGAGAGGGAGGACTGTTTCCGGTAGGGCTGAGAATAAAGCACCTGAGGTTAGGAAAAAGGAGACCTTTCCCCGACGTCCAGCAAGTCGGCAGCTCGAGGCCGTCCCTGCGCTGGACCTGCTTGCTGTCCTCCCCCGCCATCCTGCTCATGGACTGTTCTGCTTTCTGCAGATTCCTTTCCTTTCACCCCAGATTCCTTTCCTCAATATCTCTGTCTCTCCCGACTGGAAAAGAATCTCAACTCATTTAACCCGAGAGTGTTCACGGGCCCGTCTGGGAGCCATGCTGTCAGGGCGGAGGGGATCGAGGGCTCACGTTTTGCTCACAGCAGCACTTTGGGGGGCACACGCCCAGAGAGCGACACTTGTCCCTGGGAGTAAAGTGAATTACATCACAAATGAACGTTTTGAAATGAGAGCTGGCATTTCTGACCTGCCTGCTGGCGGCCATGATCATGCTGAAAAGTGACATCATTTATTACACTGGCCGTTAAGAATCCCCGAGTTCGAGGTCGTAAAACAGTTTCCAGGCCTGATTTAATATCGATTTTGCTGTCAGGCTAACTTTACTTTAATATTTAAACAAATGTTTAATGTTTAAACAGTTTGGTTTTTCCCTTTTCATTTTTCTGTAGCTTTAACCCAGTGTTGTAGCAGCTTTCCCGTGGGCCAGCTTCCATATTATGCTGATTTCTGATTTATCATCCCAACATAGATCATGGATTTAAGCCTTTTCTTTTCCTTTGAGATGGAATGACTGCCCTGTTTTTGTATGTATATGATTCCTATTGTACGGACGTTATGATATCGTATTAGGTATTGGTATGCCGTTAGGCCCATGGGTACAATGTCCTTCCTGTAAGGAGAAGATAATTTCTCACCTGAAGAATTAGACTGGGAGACTAGACTTTGGGTGTTGAGCACACAATGTAATATACAGAAGATGTATTACAGAATTGTGCCACTGCCACTTATATAATCTTATTAACCAATGCCGCCCCAATAAATTTAATCAGAAAAAGAATTTGCAGCATATCATATTTTATACATTTGAATTTTACATTTGAAGATATGTTCACATAATTTTAAACAGTCAAAGAATTTGATAATGTGAAGAAAAGTCACGAAACTAATATACTTTGCATCATTATTGTCAACAAGAGAAAATTTCTAAGTGTTTTAGGCATTAAATGTTTCCTATGCATCAGTTTTCTATAGATGTGACCCCCATCTCATTTAAAAGGATTTTAGTAATTATAGACAGGAATTTGTATTCCTAAAAAAACATTAGATCGTTTGCTGTACCCAGCCACTAGCTTTGGAACAGGCGCGTGAGACCTAGAGGAAGAATCGGAGGTGTGTGTTCCAGGGGGTCCGTACTTTGAATGAATGCAGTTCCTTATTATTTCGTAAATTTGTGGTAGGGAGGGGCAGATTTTATTTGGTTTCAGCTGTGATAAAATCCACGATGAGGCGTTTTTGTCCATACTTGGTTCATGTAACTATAACAGAAGCTGCTTCTATGCGGGATGAGATGGCAGGAACAGTGGAAATCCTAGTGTGTGAGTTTCGAGAGGAAGGCCACGTTCATGAAATACCCTGTGGGGGGCCGCTTTCTAGTTGTCCTTCCTTCCAGCGCTCGATTCAGACTAACTAATAAATCACCTGGCAAAACCCAGCTAAAATGGAATAAAACGGGTAAGTGATGATACGTGCAGGGCGAAGGGGGCAGTATTCTGTTTTAATAGGGAGGCCTTTTCCCCTCGCATTCTTAACTTACACATCCTGCCTATTTCTTCTGGGCTTTTCAGAATTTCCCATTTCTCCTGCTGCAGAGATAAAAGGGCAGCCAATTTATGAACTGTGTACCATGGGGATTATAAATCTCTCATTGGTCTGCTCTCATTTCTATCTGATGTGTTTTTCAAAAAACAATAGCCTGAATTCTGATGTTTAAAATATTATCTGACAGAGACCGAGCTTGAAATTTCAAGGACCAAATAGGTTTTCTGTTGTCTAAGACACTCCTAATTAGTCTGTCTCACCGGGTGTTCAGCTCACATGTGTTATAAATATATAAGGAAATCCCGTGGCTTTTGAATTACCCCCCAAATTACAATTATTCATCTTCCTGAGTGTTCCTTATAGAACAACTGAATCCCAAACCACCAAATCCAAGGATGCTGCGTTTGTTATAAAAATAGGGAAATTGGCTTCAGGATGCCGGTCTTGCTCTCAGAGTCTTTTATGTCACCCCCGAGGGACCCCCTGTGCCTTGTCTTCGATGGTGGGGAGTAATTTCTGCTTTTTTTGTGGAAGTAAAGGTAATGTTTTTAGCCTATTATGTCAGTCTGCCAAAAAAGATTTTTTATTTCATAAAGTAGAAACAAAGAGACAATTTTGACCTTTCTGTCACATGGACCAAAGCAAGTGTGTGTGTGTGTGTGTGTGTGTGTGTGTGTGTGTGTGTGCGTGAGAGAGAGAGAGAGAGAGAGAGAGAGAGAAAGGGGTGGGAGAGAGAGAGAGAGAGAGAGAGAAAGGGATGGGAGAGGGAGATTATTCTGATTAGACTATATAACTGTATCGTCCCCTTTCTGTGACATTTAAAAGGCCGTGTCAAGAAGAGTAGTCTGGAACTACCCACAGAACCACATCAAAAACCCCCATCCCTACCCAAATGAGTCAGAATCCCTGGGTGTGTGGCCTACACAGTTTTTATGAATAGGTTTAAGATCCACTGCAATCATTTATATTTCATCTACTCAGGGTACATGAGAAAGAAATCATTGACTCCTGATGAGGCAATAAATACAAGGAAAATAAAGAAAAGGGAAACAAAGCAAGTCATGGTCACACAGATCAGTGAGAAATGGACCAGTGACACGTAGTAGTCTTTAAATCAGGATTCATGGCTGACCACGCCCACCAAACTGTGTTGTCTCTCACTTTCACTGTGACCAGGGACCCCCCCAAAGTATTTGTGCCTTTTGCTGATTTCCCCTTAAGCAGACTCCAGTCCTTCTTCACGCAGTTTTTCTTATTGGGCTTCCAGTTTCAGAAATGTCAGCCGTTGCCTCTTCTGCCTGGATGGCTCTTCTTGGTGAATCCCTTTGCCAGAAGAACAGTGACAGGTGATGCCCGTGCTTTGGCCCATGTGGCAGTGTAGGGGTGCCCATTCTGTTCATCCCATGGCATCCCACAGAAGAATGACCCAAACTAAGCTGGGTGTGCAGGCAGAATGAGAAGGAGCAGCTGGAAAGGAGAAAGAACAAGGGGATGAAGATACAACGTTGAAAGTTCCTGCTTTGCAATATAGCGGCTGCCCATTTGGGTGTCTGCCCTCCTTTTGAGAATTGACCTGCTGATGAGAGAGATGGTCTAGGGATGACAAGTGGTGGGATGGGGTGGGACAGTCCCTACTGAAGGGATGCATTCTCTGTCCATCTCCTTGGGTGAGAGAACCTCATCCTCTCCTCATACCCCTCCTCAAGAATAAAAATATTAATACTTGTAGCTAGTGCTGTCTGTCAGACAGTCCCAGAGCTGAGCCCTGATTGATGACAGGCTGGCATTTACTAGTGGTAATAAGGCTCCGAGAGATCACCAAGCAAGTGAAAATAAAGGTGTAATGATTGAATTATATATTCTCTTTCTGTGATTGAAAATAATATCAGACAACTGACTCTGGTGCCAGACAGATTACATAAGCACAAGTTAAGTGGTAGAATAAAAATGAGTGATTTTCCTCCTTGACTTAAATACAGCACTAAGTAGAGTGCCCTTGAATTCAGCAGAAAGCAATTTCCTCCTCCCTGGTAACAGCTAGGGGGCATTGCAAATGCAAATGGAGTTAGCTTTGCATTTTTAATATTCTACATATCCATCCATAATTCACTGCCGAGATTTTAGAGATGTTATTGCTACCATGTGGGTACATTTAAATTATTTCGCACCTCTGAACTTTTGCATTAACTTTAACATTGGTGCTTAAGATATGTGTTCTCATCTATAGGAGGTCTGTGCTTTAAGAAACTCCAGCCATTGTAACTGGGAAGGGGCGGGGGGCGGTTCAAAACAGTATAGGACAGACTGTCATTTAGCCTGCCATGTTCTTTTTCAAAGGAGAGCTTGTTGAAATAACTTCTGTCTAATAAGAAAAGATAAAAACCTCGACCACTTTATTAGGATGTGTGGCTCTCCCTTGAAAGAACCTGAGTGTCCAGGATGTCACCCGGAGCAGTGGTATAAGAAACATCACACAGACCCATTGCGTGTGATGACAATTTCATCAGCTGACAATCAATAGTAACCCTATTCCTTGTTGAAAACCTGCCTCCATGATGTGTAACAGGATTAAGCTTACCGTATGGGAGTGGGTGAGACTGGGGGAGAGCAGGAAATGAGGAACCGGCATGTCTCTTGCAGTGTTTTATGAGAAGAAAATGTCAGCCTTACATCCAACAACGTGGGTCGTTCTTGACCTGAGGGTAGTTCAGTAGCAAAGCCAGAGCCTGTGAATCTTGCTAAACTCTCATTTGAGAAATAGAGCTGATCCGTATTCTTCCTTCCTGATTCCACTGGGGGTGTTGTTCTTTATCGAGCATCCGCTTTGAGGTGCGGCAGAGGCCAGGTACCTGCCAATGTGGCTTCATACCTATGAGGGAAACTACAAAGGAGGGGAT
>NW_006436282.1:17998141-18000689 GCF_000325575.1 Pteropus alecto
ATAAGTGCAAGTTCCCCCTTTTCTTTCTTCCTTCCTTTCTTCTTTCTTGAACCTGGGAAATTTATTAGGACACTTCAGGAAATAGGTGAGGGTTCTAGAGGAAAATAAGAAGATAACAGGTCCTAGCAACCAAGAAGGTCCTATATAATCTGGAGTGAGGGAACTTAATTCTTCATTTTTCTCCAAGGTCATGCTTATATTTTAGATCAAAGTATCAAATTAAAGATCAAATGTTATGAAGATGGACTCAACGGGGCCTGGGCATTCTGAATTATAGTGTTGAAAGGCATCCCTTCCTGGCCTACTGATAAAGGCCATGAGCACCCAGATAAAGGCTTTGATAAACATACAATTGAGTTCAGAATGAATTATAAAAAGGGAATGTCAGATACATGAAACCAGTACCCAGTTTCTCCATTTTTTCTCCTTCTATCAGACACATACCCCCTGTCTTTGCAAGCCCTATAGGATCCAGTTTGGATGAAGATATGTGTTCTAATTTATAGGAGCCATAGGAATATAGGCTGAAATTAAAGCTTAATCAAAAGACATTGACCATGAATGCCGTGGCTCATCTAAAAAGCCAGCCAGTTCCTTCTCCTTCCCACCCTTCTTTGTTTTGGGGTGAGGGCGACCTCCTCTGGAGTGGGGACAGAGAGAGAATTTCCTCCTCCCCAGCTCCCCCACCGCTGGGACCCTTTTTGGTGCGTGCTTACATTGCGCTGACCTCCAGGCATCACGGGCCGCCTGGAAGAGTTTAGGTCTCCAGCTTTACTCTCACTCCCTTGCCGACCAGCCGAAAGAGAGCAAAACCAACCAAGCAAACAACAACAACAAAACCGAGCCCCAATCAAAAACCCAGAACCAAGACAAACCAGCCACAACCTGCATACTGTGTGGAAAAAGTCTTCTTTGGCTCCATACGGGAAAGGGGCTCTAAATTCCCCGCCCCCCTCATTCTGCTTCCGTTTCCTCTTCTTTGTTCCCGTTTTCTGTTTTTTTTTTTTCCATTCTACCGTTTTTCTGTTCCACTACTTTTCATTTCCTCACTGGAAGATCTCTGCAGTCTCCCTGGAAACTTCTCTTTCCAGACAGATCTCTGAAGTCAAGTCCCTTGTTAGGAACACCAGGCAGCGTTAGCATCCTTTCATTCAAAACAATGTACCAAAGTGTCTACATTCCAGGCACCATCGTCTGTTAAAAGGTGATCATTGCTACAGAAAACGACAGAGGAGAGTAACAGCTATAAAATGGAGGGCTGCGAATTCAGCTAGTGTAGTCAGAGTCAGTAGCCTGTTTGAGAGGGGACTATCTGGGCAAAGACTCGAAGACAGAGAAGCAGTCAGCTCTGTCCGTGTCCCGGAATAGAGCATTCCAAGCAGAGGGGACAGCCAGCGCTATGGCCCCCAGGTGGGTCTAGTCAGGGAGCAACAAGGAAACCAGTGTGGCTGCAGCTGCTAGAAGAAGGAAGAAAATTGGAGGGCATGTGAGGGCACACTGGGTGGGCGCTTGAGGCCGTTGCAAAGACTTGGGCTTTTATAATATTTTACTCTCTTTGTTTTTTACAAGGACGAGCTGTACCAAACACCAGATCCTTAGGGAGCCTGCTTTATCTAATATATTCAAATGATTTATAATTAGCATATAAATTGTATATAAAAAGGCACTTCCAGAAGGCACAAAAGTTTGTTCTCTTCAGTGGTATAAATATCTTTTTGGTAAGATTCTTTTCATTCCCAGTTGTTTTGCAGCCTCGAGCCTGCTTTAACCTGTAATGGATATGCTCATCCCAATGCCTGTCTACATTCACAAAGTCCACATTGGGTGCATTCTCTTCGGCATATGGCATTGTAGATAAGGCAGAATTGGTTCTTAGCATAAAATTAATAAGACACAGAAATCTAAAAAAAAAAATGCCTGCATTTAATTATTTAGCATATTCAACTTAGCATTTAAATTTTTATTTACAGTAAGAAGAGAAAGGAAATAAAAGCTTCTCACCTCAAAAGCGGGTCCTCATTATGAGCCATTGTTATCCATAGGAATATAGGCTAAAATTAAGGGTTGGGAACGACAGCTCTAAATTAGATTTAAATGCCAGATTTTGTGGCACAGACTATAAATGTGCTGTAGAAATATATATAAAAGAGGAAAAGCTCGTGGGGCCTAGGTTAAGCTAGAGGCAGACTTCCTGGGAGCAAGTGATGCGAGCAGCACCTGAAGCAGACAGCAGACAGCAGACAGCATGCACGGAGCTGGAGGAGGGCAGGCGGAAAGCCACACCAAGGTCACTGCGAGAAAGGCCCAGGTCGCCAAGCACGCCTCACAGAAAAGTGGGGCGGGAGGACTTTGTCACGGGACAGTCAGCTCTTCCTTGCTGGGGGCCTGCCTCAGCGCCAGGAGGCGGCTTTTGTGTCAGGAGCGGACTGGAAGAAGGAAGTCCAGTTCACTGTCCTGCCCATGCAGAGGCAAAAACCGAGCCCTAAATCATGGCAGAGAAGAGCCACCTCTTAATCTGTCCCCCTAATTCCTTACACTCCACAGGCAG
>NW_006436282.1:18000842-18003373 GCF_000325575.1 Pteropus alecto
GCCGGCCTCTTACAGCCCTGCACCCCTACCCCCACCCCCTTTTTTCCACCCCCACTTCTGATGTCTGGAGTGATGTCCCCCTTGCTCTGAAAACTCTTATTCTTAGACGCTACTTTTATTCCCAAGAACTTCACAAAACATCTTTCTAACCAGAGTGGATGGATCCCTCAGGTGAGTGCCGAGGAGCGATGTTCTCTACTGCCTTACAGAATTTGAAGGCGGGCGTGGAGCTCTTAGGCAGGTTGAATTCACAGCACTGAGTCCTAGGTGGGGAGTTGGTGCTGACTGGTACTCCCCAGCGGGTGGGCAATTAAGACAGCTTTTCCTAAGATTACCCTATGTCTAGTACCCTGTAAGTGCAAAGGCTGCCACTGCTTTGTATGACGCCATGTGCCCCATTCTCCTGGCCAATTCTGCCAGTGCCAGGGCCTGAGGATTGTTGACGGCATTGACAGCTGTATTTCAACCCATCCTGGCCCTCAGCTTGGCCCCCTTGAGCAGTAAACAACCTCCTTGGCTGTTCATAGCAGACTTGTAAGCAAATACAGGTCGTCTTTAAGGTAAATCTTGACCAGCAGCCCCTTACCCCATATTCTGTCTTTTTCATGATTAAAAAAAACACAAAAAACAAAAAACAAAAAATGAATAAGTCAAAACAGTGACTGGAATGGATATAGCACCTCCAGAAGCAAATCTGTTTAATCTACGAACTCCTTAGAGAGATAATCCTTAAGTAATAACATCATTTTTTTTTTCATTTTAAGGCTCCACTATTATTCATTACATTAAAAGTTATTGTTCTAATAAACTGTTTGGGATAGGGAAAAAAGCAGGTTTTTCCTTCTATTCTAATTGGCGAGTGATATGAGAACTAATCAGAAACCTTCACTGTGGCCTCCATTAAGGAACCCTATGTATTTGGCTGGGGAGAGATTTGTTGAATAGCTTCAACCTTTAAGTACAGAGGATAAATGGATGGTGACATCATTATACTTTGACAAATAGAAATTATATCATGCCCCCTTTTTCTCTTTTCATTACCAAGGATGATTTATTTCAGTGGCTCTCAATTCATAAACCTATGGATTGTCTGTAAAGTTAAAAACCTTTTACATCTGTAACATGCAGTAGGGATGGTTAATAGCATTCACGAACCATGCTGTATAATGTTATTGGAGCTGTTTTCTCAGTAAAGGTGCATTATAAACAGGTGCTGGGGATTTATAGCAAGCAAATCTGTAAGCCTAATATGCCTGGTCTTATTTCCCAACCAACCATAATGCTAAGTTATCATAAATGACATGACATGTGACCCTGCTACATTTCATCTTCGTCAAACACTGAATGATTCAGGAAGGTCTTGGAACGAAAATTTAAAGAGTCGATAGAATTGTCTGTATCATGAAAAACAAATGCAGGCTCTCTCCTAACCTTCGTTCTCCCAGGAAATCCTGTGTTTGTTGCTCTGCTTGATTATGTGTAGTATAGGCTCCCTGTAATACCTGGGGATTTCCACAGAATTTTCTATCACTACCCAAGATAACATCTCCTGTCCATTCAATTTGAAGCCCTGGAAAGAGGAGTGTACGTGTGCTTGGATAATCTGTCCCCTGGTCTAGATTACAATGACGGAATAAATCCTGGGCGCTCATGGGATGAGATTTGAATGGACTGCAATTGGAGATTAAAAAGAAGGTCGTTTTGTTTATCCGGGGCCCAAATCGGTAACTAAATAGTTAAATAGTTGTATGAAGAGAGGAGGGGTGTGTGTGTGTGTGTGTGTGTGTGTGTGTGTGTGTGTGTGTGTGTAATGGGTGGGGATGTGGGTGGTGCAGGGAGGAAGAGGGAGAAATGTGAAGAGTAAGTTAGAGATAATATAAATAAAAGGTAAGCTGGAAGATGACATTCTTACTATGAACTCTTTTGTTTTGAGCATGGGAAGAAATTAGAAAAAGACTAAGCTACCTTGGGCAATAGATGAAGAAGGAAACACACCAGGATCAGTGAGGCACTAAGTAGTGAGGAACACACCTGGTTTATCCTCTTGGCTGTAAAGGGGAAAAGGTCGCCATGAGGCTCAGAATGCACAAGGAAAAGGGAGTCTGGGGAAGCAGTGAGCTTCCCAGTAAGTAGCACAGAACTTTCGTCAAATCGAACACAGTTTAAGGTGTGATAGTGTCTCAGGGCCAAAGGAGTTTGCAGCAGAATAGCATCAATGGCGACAGGTCCTCACCGCCACTCATTTCCAAGTGGCTTGTCGGAGAGCTCTCGGCAGGACTGACAAATCTCCCCTTGAACCAAAATGGCTGAAATGCCATCATAGAGTAAATGCAGTTATGTCCTAAGTAGGGGATGTGAGCTAACCTGTCATGCTGCCCAAACCCTGCCGATGCAGGCCATGCCTAACAGAGAAACTGTCAGCCTCGATGCTTCCTGCCCCTTATACCACGTGCTGACGTTTCCAGGGGTGGCTTCCAGTTAGTGCCACTGCTGTTTGGCACTTTGCAAGCATTTTACAGTCCTATGCTGTG
>NW_006436282.1:18003455-18004099 GCF_000325575.1 Pteropus alecto
GCCCCTGCCACACCCACTCACACACATCTTAGGCTACAGCAACTTCTTACTCCGCAGCATCCTTCACAGAGGTTCAGTGCTTATTTGATTACAACATCCAGTTTTTGACTCTAAAAGTTAAAAGAACTCAGACAGGGTCCGGGAGAGCAACACACATAATCAGAGGTTCTGAAACAGGACCAGGGAGAAAAGGTTAATAAAAATGAGATAATTTAGCTTTGGAAAGAGAACAATGGTGGACAACTTAATGATGTTCGCCAGTTTGTAAGTACTGTTTTCCAGAAGATTATTATTAAAAAAAAAAAAAAAATCAAACCACCCCTAACACACTCACTTGAACCATGATCTCTTGGCTTTTATATAGGAAGTGATTTTGAGTATTTTTCTCTCATGTATTCGCTTATTTTAGAAGGAGGGGAGGTGGGAAATGAAGGGGATGAGGTAATGGGAAGGCAGTTCCATTCTGTGTTCTAGAACCCCTGGGAACAGACCCTAAGTAGCAGGACAGAAAAAGAACATTAACGTGGAATTGGGGTTGGGCTTATGGGATTTCTGGGCCCTCAAAATAAAAACACCTAATTTCTTTTACTGCTTCCCTAAAAATGCAGCAACCTGTTTAAATGCAAAGCACCCCGCCTCACCCT